>NC_091256.1:62130000-62755000 GCF_042477335.2 Ovis canadensis
GTTCAGAATAAGACCAGAACTTTGGGAACCTGGCCATTGCTGTGATATCTCTTCCTTCGTGCTTTTGTTGTTGTTCAGTTGCTAAGTCATGTCCAACTCTGTGAAACTCCGCAGGACTTTCATCAGTACAGCTCAGTTCAGTCTCTCAGTCGTGTCTGACTTTTTGCAACCCCTTGGACTGCAGTATCCCAGGCTTCCCTGTCCATCACCAGCTCCCCAAGCTTGCTTAAACTCATGTCCATTGAGTTGGTGATGCCATTCAATCATCTCATCCTCTGTTGTCCCCTTCTCCTGCCTTCAATCTTTCCCAGAATCAGGGTTTTTTCCAAAAGAGTCACCTCTTCCCATCAGGTGGCCAAAGGATTGGATCTTCAGCTTCAGCCTCAGTCCTTCCAATGAATATTCAGGACTGATTTCCTTCAGGATTGACTGGTTTGATCTCTTTGCAGTCCAAGGGACTCTCCAGAGTGTTCTCCAACACCACAGTTCAAAACCATCAGTGCTTCCACACTCAACTTTCCTTATGGTCCATCGCACAGTTGGACCTTATGGTCAACCTTTCATCAGGGTTGGGCTTCCCTGGTGGCTCAGAGGGGAAAGCATCTCCCCGCGATGAGGGAGATCAGGGTTTGATTCCTTGGTCTGGAAGATCCCCTGGAGAAGGAAATGGCAACGCAATGCAGTACTCTTTCCTGGAAAATTCCATGGACGGAGAAGCCTGGTAGGCTACCCTACAGTCCATGGGTCATAGATCACCAAGAGTCGGACACGACTGAGCAACTTCACTTTCTTTCTTCTTTTTTTCATCAGGGTTGCTCCAGAGCTGGGGAAAATAAGCGTAATTTCAAGGAGGCAGCGCCCCCTGGTGGCCTCACTGGGAGCCTACGCGGAGGACCCCGGCTCTCCCTAGGAAATCCGGTGGGAGGTGCCTTCTGAATGCAGACAGGGGAGAAACCCGGCCCGCTGCAGCATTAATCAGACGCATAGAAGTCGCAAAGAGTCAGGCACCACTGAGCGACTAACACCTTTACGCAACTGACGACAGGATAGGGGTGCGAGGAGGGTGGGAGGCAGCAGCACCTCAGTCATCTAGCTTAGGTGGGAGGGAAGCCCAAGGGGGCAGGCAGGGACATGACCTAGCACTCCGAGCCTCAGCAGCCCTGTTTCTTGGGGATTTCTAAAGAGGGTGAACAGAAGGAGGGGCCTTGATGTGGGCACATCTCCTGATCACAAAGAGGGTGATTGGAGCCGGTATTCAGGGGCCGTGAAGCCTCACCAGACTCCTAGGAGCCAGGGTCTCTTTGGACCTCAAGGATGAAGGTGAGAAGGGTCTTCTGCCTGCATCTTCTCCAATCCCTGCCTCTGAAGAGGAGAAATCTGGGTTCAGAGAGGCACAACCTAGTGCCCTTCTGTCCTCAGGCTGCTCTTCCCAGCATTTCTCGAGGCATCAGTTCAGTTCAGTTCATTTCAGTCACTCAGTTGTGTCCGACTCTTTGCGACCCCATGAATCGCAGCACTCCAGGCCTCCCTGTCCATCACCAAATCCCGGAGTTTACTCAGACTCACGTCCATCAAGTCAGTGATGCCATCCAGCCATCTCATCCTCTGTCATCTCCTTCTCCTCCTGCCCCCAATCCCTCCCAGCATCAGGGCCTTTTCCAATGAGTCAACTCTTCGCATGAGGTGGCCAAAGTACTGGAGTTTCAGCTTTAGCATCAGTCCTTCCAATGAACACCCAGGACTGATATCCTTTAGAATGGACTGGTTGGATCTCCCTGCAGTCCAAGGGACTCTCAAGAGTCTTCTCCAACACCACGGTTCAAACACATCAATTCTTCAGGGCTCAGCTTTCTTCACAGTCCAACTCTCACATCCATACATGACCACTGGAAAAACCACAGCCTTGACTAGACGGACCTTTGTTGGCAAAGTAATGTCTCTGCTTTTCAATATGCTATCTAGGTTGGTCATAACTTTCCTTCCAAGGAGTAAGGGTCTTTTAATTTCATGGCTGCAATCACCATCTGCAGTGATTTTGGAGCCCCCCAAAATAGTCTGACACTGTTTACACTGTTTTCCCATCTATTTCCCATGAAGTGATGGGACCGGATGCCATGATCTTCGTTTTCTGAATGTTGAGCTTTAAGCCAACTTTTTCACTCTCCTCTTTCACTTTCATCAAGAGGCTCTTTAGATCCTCTTCACTTTCTGCCATAAGGGTGGTATCATCTGCATATCTGAGGTTATTGATATTTCTCCTGGCAATCATGATTTCAGCTTGTGCTTCTTCCAGCCCAGTGTTTCTCATGATGTACTCTGCATATAAGTTAAATAAGTAGGGTGACTATATACAGCCTTGATGTACTCCTTTTCCTCTTTGGAACCAGTCTGTTGTTCCATGTCCAGTTCTAACTGTTGCTTCCTGACCTGAATATAGGTTTCTCAAGAGGCAAGTCAGGTGGTCTGGTATTCCCATCTCTTTCAGAATTTTCCACAGTTTATTGTGATCCATGCCTTGATTCAAATCATAACAGGCAAGGCCAGATACAGGGCCGAGGATCACAGTGTCCTGAGTGGCTGGCACAGTGCTCACCAACAAGCCCCTTTGTGCAGTCCAGGGATTCCATTGATGGGGACACTCAGGCTGCAGCCATCTAAACTACAGCTGTGTCTGCTTCGCTGAGAAACCTCTCTTAAGGCCAAATTCCAGTCCAGGTCAGATCTGAGATCCTTCCTGGGCCCAGTCACCTCTGATGCTGTCTGCCTGTGCCCCTTCACAAGCAGAGGAAAAGGCTCAGGATGACCTTCTCCTTGGGCCTCTGGCTCCAGTTCCCCTTGCATAAGCCCAGTATTCAGCCTTGTCTTTGACTCTTTAGAAATTTTTTCCAGCTAAAAGCATGACCCTCCACAATAGTATGCATTTACATACACTAGTGTAAAATGAAGGCAGGGCCTAGCTGGAGACTAAGCCAGCATCCAAAGGGCATGGGCCTCTGGACCCCTTTCCAACGTCATGCCCTGGGGTCTCCAAGGAGGATTGGGATCCCAGCCTTGAGGATGAACCGAGGTGATTTATGTGGAGGTGGGAGTGGGGGACAGTCTAGGAGAGGGAGAGGAACTTGTGTTACTAACAGCAGAAGTCATAGGCATGATGCTCCCTCACTCTCAACTACTAAGTTCCTGGCAAGTACCTGTTAGGTAGTTAGAGTAGGAATCAGGAGTCCAGAATGGCAGTGGCTAGAAAACAGGGAAAAGCCCATGAAAATAGAACAAAGGAAGGTCGGAGGACGGAGTGAGGACCTCAGGTGCAGCAAACAGCACTCCTGGCTGCCCAGTTTACACAGGGCAGGCCCAGGGGGAGGAGAAACATAAAAAGTGGAGCCGAAGGGCCGGGATGGCTCTCTCTCCCAGGCTTTCTCTCTCTCTCTCTCCTCTTCGTGTCTTTGGGTCAGCATGCCCTCACGCCTCAAGGATGTATCTTCCCACTATTTTCTAAATAAAATTGAGCTGTAACACGGAGCTGTAACACTGATCTGTCTAAGAGCTATCACACGGTTTCTTCGAGACCCGAGAGCTATAGCACGGTCTGTCTGAGAGCTGTGACACACCGAGGGCTTTAATGTCCGTCACTTCAGAATTTTGTTGAGACGAGACAGAACCGAGCTCCCCTGACATATCTATCATGCAATGTGCAGATTCAGCGCAATTCCTATAAAAATTCTGACAGTTTTCACAGAAATAGAAAAAAAAATCCTAAAATGTGTATCAGTTCAGCTCAGTTCAGTCTCTCAGTTGTGTCCAACTCTTTGCAACCCCATGGACTGCAGCACGCCAGGCTTCCCTGTCCATCACCAACTCCCGGAGATTTCTTAAACTCGTGTCCATCGAGTTGGTGATGCCATGCAACCATCTCATCCTCTGTCCACCCCTTCTTGTCTTGCCTTCAATCTTTCTCAGCATCAGGATCTTCTCCAGTCAGTCGGCTCTTTGCATCAGGTGGTGAAAGTATGGGAGCTTCAGCTTCAGCCTCAGTTCTTCCAAAGAATATTCAGGGTTGATTTCCCTTAGGGTTGCTGGTTTGATCTCCTTGCAGTCCAAGGGACCTCAAGAGTCTTCTCCAACATCACAGTTCAAAGCAATGCTTCTGCACTCAACTTTCTTTATGGTCCAACTCTCAAACACTTCCGCGCTCAGCTTTCTTTATGGTCCAACTCACAGATTGGACTTTATTGTCAACCTTTCATCAGGGTTGGGCTTCCCTGGTGGCTCAGACGGAAAGTGTCTGCCTGCAGTGCAGGAGACCACGGTTTGATTCCTTGGTCTGGAAGATCCCCTGGAGAAGGAAATGGCAACGCAATGCAGTACTCTTTCCTGGAAAATTCCATGGACGGAGGAGCCTGGTAGGCTACGCTACAGTCCATGGGTCATAGATCACCAAGAGTCGGACACGACTGAGCAACTTCACTTTCTTTCTTCTTTTTTCATCGGGGTTGCTCCAGATCTGGGAAAAATAAGCGTGATTTCAAGGAGGCAGCGCCCCCTGGTGGCCTCACTGGGAGCCTACGCGGAGGACCCCGGCTCTCCCTAGGAAATCCGGTGGGAGGTGCCTTCTGAATGCAGACAGGGGAGAAACCCGGCCCGCTGCAGCATTAATCAGACGCATAGGGTCCCAAAGTGTCAGGCACGACTGAGCGGCTAACACCTTCACGCATCTGAGGACAGGATAGGGGTGCGAGGAGGGTGGGAGGCAGCAGCACCTCAGTCATCTAGCTTAGGTGGGAGGGAAGCCCAAGGGGCAGGCAGGGACATGACCTAGCACTCCGAGCCTCAGCAGCCCTGTTTCTTGGGGATTTCTAAAGAGGGTGAACAGAAGGAGGGGCCTTGATGTGGGCACATCTCCTGATCACAAAGAGGGTGATCAGAGCCGGTATTCAGGGGCCCTGAAGCCTCACCAGACCCCTAGGAGCCAGGGTCTCTTTGGACCTCAAGGATTTGAGGGTGAGAAGTGTCCTCCATCTGCATCTTCTCCAATCCCTGCCTCTGAAGAGGAGAAATCTGGGTTCAGAGAGGCACAACCTAGTGCCCTTCTGTCCTCCGGCTGCTCTTCCCCAGCATTTCTTGAGGCACTGGAGGGCTGAAGCCCTTGTGTAAAATCACAACAGGCAAGACCAGATACAGGGCCAAGGATTGCAGTGTCCTGAGTGGCTGGCACCGTGCTCACCCACAAGCCCCTTTGTGCAGTCCAGGGATTCCATTGATGGGGAACTCAGGCTGCAGTCATCTAGACTACAGCTGTGTCTGTTTCACTGAGAGGTCCCTCTCTAGGCCAAATTCTGGTCCAGCTCAGGTCTGAGATCTTTCCTGGGCTCGGTCACCTGTGCTTCTGTCTGCCTGTGCCCCTCATAAGTGGAGGAAATGGCTTGGGATAACCTTCTCCCTGAGCCTCTGGCTCCAGTTCCCCTTGCACCAGCCCAGTATTCAGCCTTGTCTTTGACTTTTTAGAAATTTTTTCCAGCTAAAAACATGATCCTCCACAATAGTATGCATTTACATACACTAATGTAAAATGAAGGCAGGGCCTAGCTGGAGACTGTGCCAGCATCCAGAGGGCATGGGCCTCTGGACCCCTTTCCAACGTCATGCCCTGGGGTCTCCAAGGAGGGCTGGGATCCTGGCCTTGAGGATGAACTGAGGTGATTTATGTGGAGGTGGGAGTGGGGGACCAGGGTTCGATCCCTGGGTCAGGAAGATCCCCTGGAGAAGGGAATGGCAACCCACTCCAGTAGTCTTGCCTGGAGAATCCCACGGACAGAGGAGCCTAGTGGGTTACAGTCCGTGGGGTCACAAAGAGTCAGACACGATTGAGCGACTAACATGCATGCGTGGGAGCGGGGCACAGGGAGAGGGAAAGGGACTTGTGTTCCTAACAACAGAAGTCATAGGCGCGTTTGCGCCTTCACTCTCACCTCCTACGCACCTGGCAAGTATCCATCATGCAATCGACAGATTGAATGCAATCCCTATCAACATTCTGGTGCCAGTTTTCACAGAAATGGATCCTACAATTTGTATCAGTTCATTCTGTCAGTCGTGTCCAACTCTTTGCAACCCATGGACTGTAGCTCACCAGGCTTCCCTGTCCATCACCAACTCCTGGAGCTTGCCCAAACTCACGTCCATTGAGTCGGTGATGCCATCCATCTCATCCTCTGTTGTCCCCTTCTCCTCCTCCTGCTTTCTATTGATCCCAGCACCAGTGTCTTTTCCAGTGGGTCAGCTATTTGTATCAGGTGGCCAAATTATGGGAGCTTCAACTTCAGCCTCAGTCCTTCCAATGAATATTCAGGGTTGACTTCCTTTTGGATTGCTGTTTTGATCTCCTTACAGTCCAAGGGACTCTCAAGAGTTTTCTCCAACACCATAATTTGAAAGCATCATTTTTTCAGCTCTCAATCTTCTTTATGATTCAACTTTTACATGTGTACATGACTACTGGAAAAACCGTAGGTTTGTCTGTACGGACTTTTATGGGCAAAGTGATGTCTGTGCTCTTTAATACTCTGTCTAAGTTTGTCATAGTTTTCCTTCCATAGAGCAAGCATTATTGAATTTCATGGCTGCAGTCACCATCCATAGTGATTTTGGAGCCCAGGAAAATAAAATCTGCCACTGCTTCCCCTTTTTCCACATCTGTATGCCATCTTAGTTTTTTGAATGTTGAGTTTCATGCCAGCTTTTTCACTCTTCTCTTTCACCCTCATCTATTCACCGTCTTTAGTTCCTCTTCATTTTCTGTCATTAGCATGGTATTATCTGCATATCTGGGGTTGTTGATATTTCTCCTGGAAATCTTGTTTCCAGCTTGTGATTCACCCAGCCCAGAATTTTGCATAATGTAGTCTGCATAAAAGTTAAAAATAAGCAGGTGACAATATACAGCCTTGTCATACTCCTTTCCCAATTTTGAACCAGCCCGTTGTTCCATTTCCAGTTCTAACTGTTGCTTCCTGACCTGCATACATGTTTCTCAGGAGACCCGTAAGTTGTTCTGGTACTCCTATCTCTTTAAGAATTTTGAACAGTTTGTTGTGATCCATACTATCAAAGGCTTCAGCATAGTCAATGAAATCAGTAGTAGATGTTTTTCTGAAACTCCCTTGCTTTCTCCATGATCCAGGGAAGGTTGGCTATTTGGTCCCTGAGTCCTCTGCCTCTTTGAAATCCAGGTTGTACATCTGCAAGTTCTCAGTTCATGTACTGTTGAAGCCTGGCTTGAAGGATTTTGAGCATTACTTCGCTAGCGTGTGAGATGAGTGCAATTGTGTGGTAGTTTGAGCATTCTTTGGCATTGCCTTTCTTTGGGATTGGAATGAAAACTGACCTTTTCCAGTCCTGCGGCCACTGCTGAGTTTTCCAAATTTCCTGGTTTATTGAGTGCAGCACTTTCACAGCATCGTCTTTTAGGATTTTAGGTAGCTCAGCTGGCATGCCATCACCTCTATTAGCTTCCTCGTATTAATGCTTCCTAAGGCCCACTTGATTTCACACTTCAGGATGTCTGGCTCTAGGTGATTGACCACACCATTGTGGTTATCCGGGTCATTTAGACCTTTTTTGTATAGTTCTGTGTATTCTTGGCACGTCTTCTTAATCTCCTCTGCTTCTGTTAGGTCCTTATCATTTCCGTCCTTTATCATGTCCATCCTTGCATAAAGTGATCCCTTGATATCTCCAATTTTATTGAAGAAATCTCTAGTTTTTCCCATTCTGTTGTTTTCCTCTCTTTCTTTGCATTGTTCATTTAACAAGGCCGTCTTATCTCTCCTTGCTATTCTCTGGAACTCTGCATTCAGTTGGGTTTATCTTTCCCTGTCTTGTCTTTTGCGTCTCTTCTTTCCTCAGCTATTTGTAAAGCCTTCTCAGCCAACCACTTTGCCTTCTTGTATGTCTTTTTCTTTGGGATGTTTTTGTCACCTTGTCCTGTACGATGTTCCAAACCTCCATCCATGGTTCTTCAGGCATTCTGTCTACTAGATTTAATCCCTTGAATCTATTTGTCCCTCCACTGTATAATCATAAGGGATTTGACTTAGGTCATACCTCAATGGTCTCGTGGTTTTCCCTACTTTCTTCAATTTAAACCTGAATTTTGCAATAAGGAACTCGTGATCTGAGCCACAGTCAGATCCTGGTCTTGTTTTTGCTGACTGTTTAGAGCTTCTCCTTCTTTGACTGCAAACAGCATAATCAATCTGATTTTGGTGTTGACCATCTGGTGATATCCATGTGTAGAGCTGTCTCTTGGATTGTTGGGAAAGGGTGTTTGCTGTGACCAATATGTTCTCTTGGCAAAACTCTGTTGGCCTTTGCCCTGTTTCATTCTGTACTCCAAGTTCAAACTTGCCTGTTTTCCAGGGATCTCTTGACTTCCTACTTTTGCATTCCAGTTCCCTATCATGAAAAGGACATCTCTTTTTGGTGTTAGTTCTAGAAACTATTGTAGGTCTTTATAGAACTGGTCAACTTCAGCTTCTTCAGCATTAGTGGTTGGGACACAGACTTGTATTACTGTGATGTTGAATGGTTTGCCTTAGAAATGAATGGAGATCATTCTGTTGTTTTTGAGATTGCACCCAAGTACCGTGTTTTGGACTCTTGTTGACTATGAGGGCTGCTCCATTTCTTCTAAGGGATTCTTGTCCACAATAGTAGATATAATGGTCATCTGAATTAAATTCACTCATTCCAGTTCATTTTAGTTCACTGATTCCTAAAATATCAATGTTCACTCTTGCTACCTCCTGCTTGACCACGTTCAGTTTGTCTTGGTGCATGTACCTAACATTCTAGGTTCTTATGCAATATTGTTCTTTACAGCATTGAAATTTACTTTTACCACCAGACACATCCCCAGCTGAGTGTCGTTCCCACTTTGGCCCAACTGCTTCATTCTTGCTAAAGCTATTAGTAACTGCCCTCTGCTCTTCCCCAGTAGCATACTGGACACCTTCTGACCTGGGGGGCTCACCTTCCAGTATCGTATCTTTTTGCCTGTGCACACTGTCCATGGGGTCCTCCAGGTAAGAACACTGCGGTGGGCTGCTATTCCTCCCTCCAGTGGACGACATTTTGTCAGAACTCTTCACTATGACCTGTCTGTTTTGGGTGGCCTTGCACTGCATAATTCCTAGCTTCATTGAGTTATGCAAGCCCCTTTACCACAGCAAGGCTGTGATCTATGAAAAGACTATCAGAAAGTACCCATATTATAAGTCACAGCATTAAGGTTGAAGCATGATTTTTAAATATTGTAAATTTAAGTTCCCCTTCATGGATCACAGCCTTGTCGTGGTGAAGGGGTCAGCACATGTGGCCAAATGAGGCTACAGCCAGGTACGTAACTCTGTGTACTAAGAAATGTGGGTGTGGGGGTGTCCTCTTGGGGCCGTGGAAGAGGTTAGTCTTGCACACAACCCTGGGTTGGGGTGTCTTGTGTGCGAGGCACTCTGCACTTGAATAGGGAACAGGAGCTGTGGGTGCAGCTGTGACAGCTGGTCAGTTAGCAGCCCCAGGAAAGGGGCTTCCTGCCTGGGGTGGCCGTGGGGAGCAGGTGGCAGGAGCACTGAAGGGATGCCTGGGGTGGACTGCTCTGGTCTCTCCTGACCCAGGGTCCTGAGCTGCTGCTGGGCAGAGCCCATGGACTCCCGGTCTTCCTGCCCATATCATCTAGAGACACCCTCAAGTCTCATCCTAACTGAAGGATGCTGCCCAGTCCAGGGGGCCCTGCTCCTCAGACCCCACTACTGGGGTGGCCATGCTCCTCTGTACACCCTGGGGGCACAACCTGGGTCGGGCCCCTAGAAGGGGGAAGGTGAGTTAGTGGGTGCCAGTTAATAATAATGCCCTCTCACCTGAGTTCTGAGAAATCAGTCACGGTTCAAGGTTTCTCCCTTGAAAGGCAAAACTGGTGCACAGGAAGAGGGGCGCGCAGGCCCAGCATGTGGGCCACATGGCATCACTCACCGTATCCATTTGCCAGGGCTGATACTACCATTAATACAGTCTGAGTGGCTTAAACAACAGAAATTGATTTTCTCACAGTTTTGGAGGCTAAAGTCCAAAAGCAAAATGTCAGTAAGTTTGGTTCCTCTCCACGCCTCTCTCCCTGCAGCGTAGATGGCCATCTTCTCTCTGAGTTCTCACACGGCTGTCCCTCTGTCCGTCTTTATCATCTCGCAGTTCTGGAGCCCGAGGAGCCCATTTCTATTGTTCTGGCACAGAGTCTGCTATGGCAGCCCCAGCCAAGTGACACAGAAGGAAACAGGGTGCCCGTGAGAGCTGCACTCATCAGGGCTGTCAGACTCAAGCCACTGTCTCACAGAGGATCCAGCAGTGAAGGTGTCTCAAAGGCGGGGTGCCTGGTGGGACGGATGGGTGACCCCTACAGAGAGGCCTGTGGGCATGCAGGTTTGGGGCAAGTTCCTTTGGGACAAGCCAAGCCTGGTTGTCTCTGGGCCCCCAGATGTGTGACTGGAGACCTCAAGTCTGGCGGTGGGGGCAGCAGTCAGCGTGGGGCCATGGTGGGCTGTCAGCACCGTGTCCGGAGGAGCAGCGCCCCCATGTGCTTGTTCAGAGAAGGTGCTGCTGCTCCTGCCAGCTGGTCTTTCGAAGCAGGTCAGGGCCTGGCTTCTTCCCAGCATTTGCCAGGACCCCTGGGCCCTGGGCACACTGGACATTTGCTCAAAAGCAGAGGGGCCATAGCGTACAGATAAAGGAGGAGACGAGGGACAGGTCAGGTGTGTGTTGGCCCCTGCCCCTCACTGCAGCTTCTCCTCCTGAATTATCACAATCTCAAGAAAAGCAGCTTGAGCTCTGACCAACCCTCATCCGGGGATGATGAGCAGAGGTGCTCTGCCTTCTCAACCAAAGCCAACCTGACACCCGCCTCGCCCTGCATCCTCCAACACGCAGAATCCCAAGCGCCTTTGTCCTTCCTCTAGTCCTTCACAGACCCTCTTGTTTCCTAGCAATGAGACTTTGAAATACCAGGGAAGGGAGAGAGTTAATAAACCCCAGAGGAGGAAGAGCGGGAGAAATGGCATAGCACTCCCCGCTCAAGCTCTAGGCAAGAGGACAGTGGGTTCATGAGCCACCAAGCAGCGTGCAGAGACCAGCAGAAGCTCCTGCAACCAGCAGGACAAGCTGAGAAAAAACAGCAGATAAGGAAAAGCCAGATGAGCAGGCACTCTCGTGGTGGGGGGAACGGTAGGGAGTTCGCAGGCCGGGACTCCTGGGGAAGGTGCACTGCAGGCACCTGCAAAAGCAGCCAGGTCTAACGCTGATGGTCCTGCTGGGGATCTGGGAACCTGCTAACTTCAGCCACTCCTGCCTTCACCATGCCGCACAGGAGCTGAAGACTTAGTGGTCAGTGTGGTCCTGGGCCCCGTGGTGTCCTTGGGGGCAGGATAAAAGCTCAAATGCTTCTGGGAGCCTTCCAGGTCCCCACTGCATAAGGCAAGGAATGTAGCTTTTTTCAAAAGAGAAAAGGTGAGCTTGGGGAGAACCGAGAGGGAACATGGGGAAAGGGGGAGGGTGGCCTGGCATCTAGACAGAACCTAACCATCTTCTTGGAGGATGACACCAAGGGTGCTGCTTCATGGAGGCTTTAGGGGCTCTGGGCACAAGCAGGGTGCTTCAGGCCTGGGGGGCTACACACCACTCATGCCTCCACCCCAATCAGAACAGCTACGATGGTCACCAATGGAGGCCTGCTGCACTGCTCAGGTGCTGATGAGAATGTGAACTGAAGGGGAGACCCAGGGAACTTCCAGGATTATCTGGAAGCTTTCAGTGGCGGGGCTTGTGTTGGAGGAGCCCTTCATTCAAGGAAACTCCCCGGCTGCTAACCGTCCGTCACAGGCCAGTCTGTTTCTCTGCCTTCAAGCATTTCAATTCAACAGACTTCTTCCTCGGCTGCTGGGTGCAGGGTGAGGGCATCAGAGCCTTTCCTGCAGCGTGCTCTGTGCACCCTTTTCTTGGAAGGGTGGCATCCATTCCTTGACCTCCCCCACGTCCCACCACTGTGGTCAGGCCCTGGGGTGGTTATCAGCAGCCTCCATGCTACCAGTCCATGTCCTCTTCAGCCTCCCCCCCCCGGCTTCCGGGCAGCTTTCCTGACTGCACAACCTCGTGGGGTGGTGCTCTTGCCAACGCCCCTCTGGCTTTCCTCTGTGCCCGAGCACTGCCTGTTTCCTTCTTAGGCTCTCTCCTCTGCCACTTTCTACATGCGCTCCTGAAGAATGTGCCCATGGCTTCAATACCTGCCCCTTCAACATGCAACTGTATGCTATATTTTTCTTATAATAAGAACTTTTAAGATGTACACTCTCAGCAACTTTCAGACATGTAATACAATATAATTATTAATAGCTATAGTCATCATGCTGTACATTACATCCCTATGACTTGTTTCTTCATAACTGAAAATTCGTACCTTTTGACCCCCTTCACTTATTTTGCCCATCTCCCCACTTCCTGCCTTTGGCAACCACCAATCTATTCTCTATCTATGAGCTCATTTTGTGTGTGTGAGTTCTTTATCTACTTTGGATTTTAACCCCTTATCAGATATGTGACTGGAAAGTATTTTCTCCCATTCCATGAGCTGTTCTTTCATTTTGTTGATGGTTTATTTTGCTGTGTAGAAGCTTTTTAGTTTGATACAGCCCCACTTGTTTATTTTTACATTTGTTGCTTTTGGTGTCAAATCCAAAAAGTCATTGCCAAGATGGATTTGAAGGAGCTTACCACCTATGTTTTCTTCTAGGAGCTTACATCTGGTCTTACATTAAAGTCTTTAATCCGTGTTGAGTCAATATTTGTGTATGGTGTAAGATAGTGGTCTAGTTTCACTCTTTTACATGCAACTGACCATGTTTCCCAACACCATTACGGAAGAGATTATCCTTTCCTTACTGTATACTGTTGGCATCTTGTCATAAATGAATTGACTATATATGCATGGGCTTACTTCTGTGCTCTCTGTTCTATTGCATTGGTTCATGTGTCTGTTTTTATACCACACTGTCTTGATCACTATGTGTGCTGTGCTGTGCTTAGTTGCTCAGTTGTGTCCTAATCTTTGAGACCCCATGGACTGTATCTTGCCAGACTCCTCCATCCATGTGGATTTTCCAGACAACAGCACTGGAGTGGGTTGCCATGCCCTCCTCCAGGGGATCGTCCCAACCCAGGGATTGAACACAGGTCTTTCACATTGCAGGTGGATTCTTTACCATCTGAGCCACCAGGGAAGCCCAAGAATGCTGGACTGGGTAGCCTATCCCTTCTCCAGGGGATCTTCCTGACTCAGGAATCAAATCTGAGACTCTCACATTACAGACAGATTCTTTACCAGCTGAGCTGCCAGGGAAGCCCTTTGATTACTATAGTTTTGTAATATAGTTTGAAATCAGTGTGTGTGATACCTCCAGCTTTGTTCTTTCTCAGCATTGCTTTGGCATTCAGTGTCTTTTATGGTTCTATATATAAGAGTTAGAAATGCAGTACTTGGATGCAGTCTCAAAAACGACAGAATGATCTCTGTTTGTTTCCAAGGCAAACATTCAATGTCACAGTAATCCAAGTCTATGCCCTAACCACTAAAGCTGAAGACAGTGAACATGAATGGTTCTGTGAAGATCTACAAGACCTAACACCCAAAAAAGATGACCTTTTCATCATAGGGGACTGGAATGCAAAAATAGGAAGTCAAGAGATACCTGGAGTAGCAGGCAAGTTTAGCCTTGGAGTATAAAATGAAGCAGGGCAAAGGCTAACAGAGTTTTGCCAAGAGAACACAGTGGTCATGTGGTCATAGAAGACATCCTCTCCCAACAACATGAGATGACTCTACATATGGACATCACCAAATGGTCAATACTGAAGTCAGATTAATTATATTCTTTGCAGCTAAAGATGGAGAAGCTCTATATATTCAGCAAAAACAAGACCAGGAGTTGACTGTAGCTCAGATCGTGAATTCCTTATTGCAAAATTCAGGTTTAAATTGAAGAAAGTAGGGAAAACCACTAGACCATTCAGATATGACCTAAATCAAATCCCTTATGATTATACAGTGGAGGTAACAGTATAGATTCAAGGGATTAGATCTCATAGAGTGCCTGAAGAGCTATGGATGGAGGTTTGTAACACTGTACAGTAGGCAGTGATCAAAACCATCCTCAAGGAAAAGAAAAGCAAAAAGGCAAAATGGTTGTCTGAGAAGGCCTTACAAATAGCTGAGTAAAGAAGAAAAGCAAAAGGCCAAAGAGAAAAGGAAAGATATGTCCATCTGAATACAGAGTTCCAAAGAATAGCAAGGAGAGATAAGAAAGCCTTCTTAAGTGAACAATGCAAAGAAATAGAGGAAAACAGTAGAATGGGAAAGACTAGAGATCTCTTCAAGAACATTAGAGATATCAAGGGACCATTTCATGCAAAGATGGGCACAAAAAAGGACAGAAATAGTATGACATAACAAAAGCAGAAGATATTAAGAAGAGGTGGCAAGAATACACAGAAGAACTATACAAAAAAGACCTTAATGACCCAGATAACCACGATGGTGTGATCAATCACTTAGAGACAGACATCCTAGAATGTGAAGTCTAAAGGGCCTTAGGAAACATCACTACAAAGAAAGACAGTGGAGATAATGGAATTTCAGCTGAGCTATTTCAAATCCTAAAAGATGATGCTATGAAATTGCTGCACTCAATATGCCAGCAAACTTGGAAAACTCAGCAGTGGCCACAGGACTGGAAAAGGTCAGTTTTCATTCCAATCCCAAAGAAAGGCAATACCAAAGAATGTTCAAACTACTGCAAAATTGCACTCATCTCACATGCTAGCAAAGTAATGCTCAAAATTCTCCAAGCAAGGATTCAACAGTATGTGAACCGAGAACTTCCAGATGTTCAAGCTGGATTTAGGAAAGGCAGAGGAAATTGCCAACATGCAATTGGATCATAGAGAAAACAAGAGAATTCCAGAAAAATATCTACTTCTGCTTCATTGACTACACTAAAGACTTTGACTGTGTGGATCACAACAAACTGTGGACAATTCTTCAAGAGACGAGAATACCAGACCACCTGATCTGCCTCTTGAGAAATGTGTATGTAGGTCAAGAAGCAACAGTTAGAACCAAACATGAAACAACAAACTGGTTCCAAACTGGGAAAGGAGTATGTCAAGGCTGTGTATTATCACCCTGCTTATTTAACTTATAAGCAGAGTACATCATGTGACATGCTGGGCTAGATGAAGCACAAGCTGGAATCAAAATTGCCAGGAGAAATATCAATAACCTCAGATATGCAGATGACACCATCTTTATGGCAGAAAGTGAAGAGGAACTAAAGAGCCTCTTGATGAAGGTTAAAGGGGAGAGTGAAAATGTTGGCTTAAAACTCAACATTCAAAAAACGAAGATCATGGTATCCAGTCCCATCACTTCATGGCAAATAGATGGGGGACCAATGGAAACAATGAGAGATTTCATTTCCCTGGGCTCCAAAATCACTGCAGATGGTGACTGTAGCCATGAATTAAAAGATGTTTGCTCCTTGGAAGAAAAGCTATGACCAACCTGGACAGTATATTAAATTAAAAAGCAGAGACATTACTTTGCTGCCAAAGGTCTGTCTAGTCAAAGCTCCCATTTTTCCAGTAGTCAAGTATGGATGTGAAAGTTGGATCATAAAGAAGCTGAGCACCGAAGAATTGATGCTTTTGAACTGTGGTGTTGGAGAAGACTCTTGAGAGTCCCTGGACAGCAAGGAGATCCAATCAGTCAATCCTGAAGGAAATCAATCCTCAATATTCTTTGGGGGGACTGATTCTAAGGCTGAAGCTTCAGTACTTTGGCTGCCTGGTGCAAATAACCAACTCATTGGAAAAGACCCTGATGCTGGGAAAGATTGAAGGTGGGAGGAGAAGGGGACAACAGAGGATGAGACGGTTGGATGGCATCACGGACTCAATGGACATGAGTTTCAGCAAGCTCTGGGAGATGGTGCAGGACAGGGAAGCCTGGAGCACTGCCATCTATGGGGTCGCAAAGAGTTGGACATGACTGAGTGACTGAATGACAACAACAGAGTTAGATTTAAGCATAAACTGCCCTCATCCTTCTTTTCCCTCTCCATCTCTGGAGGCCTCAAGGACAGCACTTCACCTGACCATTCAGGCAGGCACCCATGCTTCTCCAGCTCCAGCCAACCTGGGTCCTATCAAGCCCCCATGACCAGTTACTAAGGTGATCAGGCTGCTGGTCAAGTGAACAACTACCCTGACAGCATAGACAGCCCTTTGGCATGTTTATATTACTGACATCCGTGTGGTTTAGAAAAGGGGCTCCTCCTTCCTAGACTTCTAGCCTGCCCACAGGGGTAATAACAATACAAATGTTGAGTGTGCCCGGGCCACAAGAACCAAATGCAGACTGAGGCCCTGAAAAACTTTGGCCTTCCAGTCATTACAATCTTCTGACTTTCATACTCATTAAGAGTCATGATATGAGGGAGAAGCTGGGTCTCCCACCAGGCAATTTCCCAGGGGCTGAGTGGTGTTGGAAAGCTACATGACCCATGTGGTTTTGGGGAGCTGGCTGATTATGACTTTGTGGTACTGAATCATCCTTGACCCTTCCAGTACTCCACTGAGCAAGAGTTTCCTTACCACCCTAGCATTTGGTAGCTGCTTTTTGTAAAGGGGAGGGAATAGACTGTAAAAATGAGCAGTATTGTTCTTCAGGGGTTGGTGACTAATGTAGTCAGGGGGCAGGCATGAATCCTGGGTGACCACCTCCCAGGAACAAGAACGAGATCCTTGTGCCTCTCAAGGGCATGTGGGCTATCCTGGGCCAGTCTCTGAGATGCAAGGACCCAAAGCAGGACCCTTGAGTTTACCACCATCATCAACCTTGCTTTTCAGAAAATGGGAGACCTTCTTGCTGTTGTGGGAGGACAGTCCGGGCATCAGAGGGGTGGCTTCCCCATCTTATGTGAATCCCTTCTAACCTTGGGCTTCAAATTCTGGGCTGTGCAGTGGGCTGTCAGTGATGTGGAATCCACTGCTTTCCCCAAGCCAGTATCTGTCCTCATGTCCAAGTGAAGTACCTCCATCTTTCCCGTGGAAACTGCTTCTCACCTGCTTCCAGTCCCAACAATTTCAGGGACTCTATGTTCCACTCACCTGGAAGATGGGTGTATGATCCTTGTCGAGCCAATCCCAGCTTCAGTCCTCTGCTTGCTGCAATTGGTGCAAGGATGAGAACGTGACCCAAGCCACATCAAAAGCATTCAAAGTCATGCGTTTTCATGGAGTCCTAGGGAAGGAGAAACTTTCCCCAGTAGAATGGATGTTGAGTGGTTGACATCCCAGAGTTGCCTGAGGTCCTGGATATAGTGAGAGAGACTGTGCCTGTGAATGGGGCCCCGAAACCACTCAACAGGACTGATGGTTGGAGAAGGGTCAGGTCACACTACATGAATGTGAGCCCTTGGACCTGACACCTCCAAGCCTACTTAAAAAAAAATTTTTTTTTTAATTTTATTTTTTTAAAATATAAATTTATTTATTTTAATTGGAGGCTAATTACTTTACAATATTGCATTGGCTTTGCCATACATCAACATGAATCTGCCACGGGTGTACACGTGTTCCCTATCCTGAACCCCCCTCCCACCTCCCTCCCCATACCATCCCTCTGGGTCATCCCAGTGCACCAGCCCCAAGCATCCTGTATCCTACATTGAACCTGGACTGGCGATTTGTTTCATGTATGATATTGTACATGTTTCAATGCCATTCTCCCAAATCATCCCACCCTCACCCTCTCCCACAGAGTCCAAAAGACTGTTTTATGCATTGTGTCTCTTTTGCTGTCTCGCATACAGGGTTATCATTACCATCTTTCTAAATTCCATATATATACGTTAGTATATTGTATTGGTGTTTTTCTTCCTGGCTTACTTCACTCTGTATAATAGGCTCCAGTTTCATCCACCTCATTAGAACTGATTCAAATGTATTCTTTTTAATGGCTGAGTAATACTCCATTGTGTATATGTACCACGGCTTTCTTATCCATTCGTCTGCTGATGGATATCTAGGTTGCTTCCATGTCCTGGTTATTATAAACAGTGGTGCAATGAACATTGGGGTGCACGTATCTCTTTCAATTCTGGTTTCCTCGGTGTGTATGCCCAGCAGTGGGATTGCTGGGTCATATGGCAGTTCTATTTCCAGTTTTTTAAGGAATCTCCACCCTGTTCTCCATAGTGGCTGTACTAGTTTGCATTCCCACCAATAGTGTAAGAGGGTTCTCTTTTCTCCACACCCTCTCCAGCATTTATTGCTTGTAGAATTTTGGATTGCAGCCATTCTGACTGGTGTGAAATGGTACCTCATTGTGGTTTTGATTTGCATTTCTCTGATAATGAGTGATGTTGAGCATCTTTTCATGTGTTTGTTAGTCATCTGTATGTCTTCTTTGAAGAAATGTCTGTTTTGTTCTTTGGCCCATTTTTTAAATTGGGTCGTTTATTTTTCTGGAATTGAGCTGCTGGAGTTGCTTGTATATTTTTGAGATTAATTCTTTGTCAGTTGCTTCATTTGCTATTATTTTCTCCCATTCTGAAGGCTGTCTTTTCACCTTGCTTATAGTTTCCTTTGTTGTGAGAAGCTTTTAATTTTAATTAAGTTCCATTTGTTTATTTTTGCTTTTATTTCCAATATTCTGGGAGGTGGGTCATAGAGGATCCTGCTGTGATTTATGTCGGAGATTGTTTTTGCCTTTGCTCTCCTCTAGGAGTTTTATAGTTTCTGGTCTTATGTTTAGATCTTTAATCCATTTTGAGTTTGTTTTTGTGTATGGTATTAGAAAGTGTTCTAGCTTCATTCTTTTACAAGTGATTGACCAGTTTTCCCAGCATCACTTGTTAAAAAGATTGTTTTTCCTCCATTGTATATTCTTGCCTCCTTCGTCAAAGATAAGGTGTCCATAGGTGAGTGGATTTATCTCTGGGCTTTCTATTTTGTTTCATTGGTCTATGTTTCTGTCTTTGTGCCAGTACCATACAGTCTTGATGACTGTGGCTTTGTAGTAGAGCCTGAAGTCAGGCAGGTTGATTCCTCCAGTTCCATTCTTCTTTCTCAAGATTGCTTTGGCTATTCGAGGTTTTTTGTATTTCCATACAAATTGTGAAATTATTTGTTCTAGTTCTGTGAAAAATACCGTTGGTAGCTTGATAGGGATTGCATTGAATCTATAGATTGCTTCGAGTAGTATACTCATTTTCACTATATTGATTCTTTCAATCCATGAAGACGGTATATTTCTCCATCTATTAGTGTCCTCTTTGATTTATTTCATCAGTGTTTTATAGCTTTCTACATATAGGTCTTTAGTTTCTTTAGGTAGATATATTCCTAAGTATTTTATTCTTTTCATTGCAATGGTAAATGGAATCGTTTCCTTAATTTCTCTATTTTCTCATTATTAGTGTATAGGAATGCAAGGGATTTCTGTGTGTTGATTTTATATCCTGCAACTTTACTATATTCATTGATTAGCTCTAGTAATTTTCTGGTGGAGTCTTTAGGGTTTTCTATGTAGAGGATCATGTCATCTGCAAATAGTGAGAGTTTTACTTCTTTTTTCCCAGTTTGGATTCCTTTTATTTCTTTTTCTGCTCTGATTGCTCTGGCCAAAACTTCCAAAACTATGTTGAATAGTAGTAGTGAGAGTGGGCACCCTTGTCTTGTTCCTGACTTTAGGGGAAATGCTTTCAATTTTTCATCATTGAGGATAATGTTTGCTGTGGGTTTGTCATATATAGCTTTTATTATGTTGAGGTATGTTCCTTCTATTCCTGCTTTCTGGAGAGTTTTTATCATAAATGGATGTTGAATTTTGTCAAGGCTTTCTCTGCATCTATTGAGATAATCATATGGCTTTTATTTTTCAATTTGTTAATGTGGTGTATTACATTGATTGATTTGTGGATATTGAATAATCCTTGCATCCCTGGGATAAAGCCCATTTGGTCATGATGTATGATCTTTTTAATGTGTTGTTGGATTCTGATTGCTAGAATTTTGTTAAGGATTTTTGCATCTATGTTCATCAGTGATATTGGCCTGTAGTTTTCCTTTTTTTGTGGCATCTTTGTCAGGTTTTGGTATTAGGCTGATGGTGGCCTCATAGAATGAGTTTGGAAGTTTACCTTCCTCTGCAATTTTCTGGAAGAGTTTGAGTAGGATAGGTGTTAGCTCTTCTCTAAATTTTTGGTAGAATTCAGCTGTAAAGCCGTCTGGACCTGGGCTTTTGTTTGCTGGAAGATTTCTGATTACAGGTTCAATTTCCGTGCTTGTGATGGGTCTGTTAAGATTTTCTATTTCTTCCTGGTTCAGTTTTAGAAGGTTGTACTTTTCTAAGAATTTGTCCATTTCTTCCAAGTTGTCCATTTTATTGGCATATAATTGCTGATAGTCTCTTATGATCATTTGTATTTCTGTGTTGTCTGTTGTGATCTCTCCATTTTCATTTCTATTTTATTGATTTGATTTTTCTCCCTTTGTTTCTTGATGAGTCTGGCTAATGGTCTGTCAATTTTATTTATCCCCTCAAAGAACCAGCTTTTTGGCTTTGTTGATTTTTGCTATGGTCTCTTTTGTTTTTTTGCATTTATTTCTGCCCCATTTTTTAAAGATTTCTTTGCTTCTACTAACCCTGGGGTTCTTCATTTCTTCCTTTTCTAGTTGCTATAGGTGTAGAGTTAGGTTATTTATTTGACTTTTTTCTTATTTCTTGAGGTATGCCTGTATTGCTATGAACCTTCCCCCTTAGCACTGCTTTTACAGTGTCCCACAGGTTTTGGGTTATTGCGTTTTCATTTTCATTCATTTCTATGCATATTTTTATTTCTTCTGTGATTTTTTGGTTATTCAGCAGAGTGTTGTTAAGCCTCCATATGTTGGAATTTTTAATAGTTTTTCTCCTGTAATTGAGATTTAATTTTACTGCATTGTGGTCAGAAAAGATGCTTGGAATGATTTCAACTTTTTTGAATTTACCAAGGCTAGATTTATGGCCCAGGATGTGATCTATCCTGGAGAAGGTTCCATGTGTGCTTGAGAAAAAGGTGAAATTCATTGTTTTGGGGTGAAATGCCCTATAGATATCAATTAGGTCTAACTGGCCTAGGGTATCATTTAAAGTTTGTGTTTCCTTGTTAATTTTCTGTTAGTTGATCTATCTTTATATAGGTGTGAGTTGGGTATTAAAGTCTCCCATCGCTGCTGCTGCTAAGTCACTTCAGTTGTGTCTGACTCTGTGCGACCCCATAGATGGCAGCCCACCAGGCGCCCCTGTCCCTGGGATTCTCCAGGCAAGAACACTGGAGTGGGTTGCCATGTCCTTCTCCAAAGCATAAAAGTGAAAAGTGAAATTGAAGTTGCTCAGTCGTGTCCAACCCTCAGTGACCCCATGGACTGCAGCCTACCAGGCTTCTCCATCCATGGGATTTTCCAGGCAAGAGTACTGGAGTGGGGTGCCATTGACTTCTCCGAAATCTCCCACTATTTTTGTGTTATTGTTAATTTCCCCTTTCATGCTTGTTAGCATTTGTCTTACATATTGTGGTGCTCCTATGTGGGGTGCATATATATTTATAATTGTTATATCTTCTTCTTGGATTGATCTTTTGATCATTATGTAGTGTCCTTCTTTTTCTCTTTTCACAGCCTTTGTTTTAAGGTCTATTTTATCTGATATGAGTATTGCTACTCCTGATTTCTTTTGGTCTCTACTTGTGTGGAATAACTTTTTCCAGCCCTTCACTTTCAGTCTGTATGTGTCCCTTGTTTTGAGGTGGGTCTCTTGTAGACAACATATAGAGGGGTCTTGTTTTTGTATACATTCAGCCAGTCTTTGTCTTTTGGTTGGGGCATTCAACCCATTTACGTTTAAGGTAATTATTGATAAGTATGATCCCGTTGCCATTTACTTTATTGTTTTGGGTTAGAGTTTATACACTCTTTTTGTGTTTCCTATCTAGAGAAGATCCTTTAGCATTTGTTGGAGAGCTGATTTGGTGGTGCTGAATTCTCTCAGCTTTTGCTTGTCTGTAAAGCTTTTGATTTCTCCTTCATATTTGAATGAGATCCTTGCTGGGTACAGTAGTCTAGGCTGTAGGTTATTTTCTTTCATCACTTTAAGTATGTCCTGCCATTCCCTTCTGGCCTGAAGAGTTTCTATTGAAAGATCAGCTGTTATCCTTATGGGAATCCCCTTGTGTGTTACTTATTGTTTTTCCCTTGCTGCTTTTAATATTTGTTCTTTGTACTTGATCTTTGTTAATTTGATTAATATGTGTCTTGGGGTGTTTCACCTTGGGTTTATCCTGTTTGGGACTCTCTGGGTTTCTTGGACTTGGCTGATTATTTCCTTCCCCATTTTAGGGAAGTTTTCAGCTATTATCTCCTCAAGTATTTTCTCATGGTCTTTCTTTTTGTCTTCTTCTGGGACTCCTGTGATTCGAATGTTGGGGCTTTTAACATTGTCCCAAAGGTCTCCGAGATTGTCCTCATTTCTTTTAATTTGTTTTTCTTTTTTCCTCTCTGGTTCATTTATTTCTACCATTCTATCTTCTACCTCATTAATACTATCTTCTGCTTCCATTACTCTTCTATTTGTTCCCTCCAGAGTGTTTTTTATCTCATTTATTGCATTATTCATTATATATTGACTCTTTTTTATTTCTTCTAGGTCCTTGTTAAACCTTTCTTGCATCTTCTCAATCCTTGTCTCCAGGCTATTTATCTGTGATTCCATTTTGTTTTCAAGAGTTTGGATCATTTTCACCATCATTATTTGGAATTCTTTATCAGGTAATTTGTGGGCATTTATCCTGTTTATCCTGATGGGTATTCCTCTGTCTCTTCATCTTGTTAATATTGCTGTGTTTGGGGTAGCTTTTCTGTATTCTGGTAGTTTGTGGAGTTCTCTTTATTGTGGAGTTTCCTCACTGTGGGTGCGGTTGGATGGGTGGCTTGTCAAGGTTTCCTGGTTAGGGAAGCTTGTGTCGGTGTTCTGGTAGGTGGAGCTGGATTTCTTCTCTCTCCTTTCAAAGACAATGGGCTGCTTTTCTGGGTTCCTGATGTCCTTTGCCAGCATTCAGAAGTTGTTTTGTGGAATTTACTCAGCGTTCAAATGTTCTTTTGATGAATTTGTGGGGGAGAAAGTGGTCTCCCCGTTCTATTCCTTTGCCATCTAGAGTTTTTTTGAGAAGAAAATTTATCCACTTTCTCATATCCAGACTAAACAGTTGGCGATGAGGGGTTTTGGTTCTGGACTCTGGTGATATTGAGAAGAGCCATTTCACTGGAGTGCTGAGACCAAAACCATGAGTAAGGCTGACGAGACACAGAACTACACTTGAGCCTGTGCCAAACCTGCCGTAGCTGGGGCATGGCCCCAAGCTTACTCTTAAAACTTGTCTCTTGTAAGCATTAACTTATTTCTATCAAAAAATGGGCTTCCCTGGTGGCTCAGTGGTAAAGAAGCCGTCTGCCCTTACAAATAGCTGTGAAAAGAAGAGAAGTGAAAAGCAAAGGAGAAAAGAAGAGATATAAGCATTTGAATGCAGAGTTCCAAAGAATAGCAAGGAGAGATAAGAAAGCCTTCCTCAGCGATCAATGCAAAGAAATAGAGGAAAACAACAGAATGGGAAAGACTAGAGATCTCTTCAAGAAAATTAGAGATACTAAGGAAACATTTCATGCAAAGATGGGCACATAAAAGGACAGAAATGGCATGGACCTAATAGAAGCAGAAGATATTAAGAAGAGGTGGCAAGAATACACAGAAGAACTGTACAAAAAAGAGCTTCACAACCCAGATAATCACGACGGTGTGATCACTCACCTAGAGCCAGACATCCTGGAACAGGAAGTCAAGTGGGCCTTAGAAAGCATCACTATGAACAAAGCTAGTGGAGGTGATGGAATTCCAGTTGAGCTATTTCAAATCCTGAAAGATGATGCTGTGAAAGTGCTGCACTCAATATGCCAGCAAATTTGGAAAACTCAGCAGTGGCCACAGGACTGGAAAAGGTCAGTTTTCATTCCAATCCCAAAGAAAGGAAATGGTAAAGAATGCTCAAACTACCACACAGTTGCACTCATCTTACATGCTAGTAAAGTAATGCTCAAAATTCTTCAAGCCAGGCTTCAGCAGTACATGAACCATGAACTTCCAGATGTTCAAGCTGGTTTTAGAAAAGGCAGAGGAACCAGAGATCAAATTGCCAACATCCGTTGGATCATGGAAGAAGCAAGAGAGTTCCAGAAAAACATCTATTTCTGCTTTATTGACTATGCCAAAGTCTTTGACTGTGTGGATCACAATAAACTGTGGAAAATTCTGCAAGAGATGGGAATACCAGACCACCTGACCTGCCTCTTTAGAAACCTATATGCAGGTCAGGAAACAACAGTTAGAACTGGACATGGAACAACAGACTGGTTCCAAATAGGAAAAGGAGTACGTCAAGGCTGTATATTGCCACCCTGCTTATTTAACTTATATGCAGAGTACATCATGAGAAACGCTGGGCTGGATGAAGCACAAGCTGGAATCAAGATTGCCGGGAGAAATATCAATAACCTCAGATGATACCACCCTTATGGTAGAAAGTGAAGAGAAACTAAAAAGCCTCTTGATGAAAGTGAAAGAGGAGAGTGAAAAAGTTGGCCTAAAGCTCAACATTCAGAAAACGAAGATCATGGCATCTAGTCCCATCACTTCATAGGAAATAGATGGAGAAACAGAGGAAACAGTGTCAGACTTTATTTTGGGGGGCTCCAAAATCACTACAGATGGTGACTGCAGCCATGAAATTAAAAGACGCTTACTCCTTGGAAGGAAAGTTATGACCAACCTAGATAGCATATTCAAAAGCAGAGATGTTACTTTGCCTGCAAAGGTCTGTCTAGTCAAGGCTATGGTTTTTCCAATGGTCATGTATGGATGTGAGAGTTGGACTGTGAAGAAAGCTGAGCCCTGAAGAATTGATGCTTTTGAACTGTGGTGTTGGAGAAGACTCTTGAGAGTCCCTTGGACTGCAGGGAGATCCAACCAGTCCATTCTGAAGGAGATCAGTCTTGGCTGTTCATTTGAAGGACTGATGCTGAAGCTGAAATTTCAGCTTTGGCCACCTCATGCGAAGAGTTGACTCATTGGAAAAGACCCTGATGCTGGGACGGATTGGGGGCCGGAGGAGGAGGGGACAGCAGAGGATGAGATGGCTGGATGGCATCACTGACTCGATGGACATGAGTTTTGGTGGACTGTGGGAGTTGGTGATGGACAGTGAGGCCTGGTGTGCTGTGATTCATGGTGTCGCAAAGAGTCGGACACGACTCAGTGACTCAACTGAATTGAATGTAACAGACGTGGATTTGATGCTTGGGTCAGGAAGACCCCTTGGAAAAGGAAATGACAACCCACTCCAGTATTCTTGCCTGGGAAATCCCATGAACAGAGGAGCCTGGAGGGCTACAGTCAGACATGACTTAGCAACTAAACAACAACAGCAATCATTTAAAATAATATTAATTTATTTTACTTGAGTAAGCATGTCTAGTAAGCATGGGAATCAATAAAGTCCTGACACATCAAGACCAATGACTCCTGAAACTCCCTCTGGCACAGTGTCCTTACTGAGCAGGCATGCCAGGGGTGGACAGAGACACTGGGTGGGGTCAGATCTAAGGGGAACTGCCCAGTCACTCTGTGTCTATTTCTTCTATGTCCCAGGAGAGGGAAATCCCAGAACAACCAGAGGAGAAGTAGCCTGGAAGATGGGAATTAGGATGATTAATTGTTCTGCTTGTATTTTCCATATTTTAGGGTTCATTTGTTTGTTATTAGGAAATTATCATTTTATTGTAAATTTCCGGGTTGATGCAATAGCTTGTTCTCATTTGACTTTTTAATTTCACCTCTCATCCTAATTTTTGACAGAATTCTCACAATTAATGAACAAATTTGGATACCTTACTAAAAACTGAAATATATACTGTATGCAGGTTCCCTTTATTTTACATTTTTCTGTCCCAAGATCCCCTCCAGGGGATCCATCTTTTGGGTTTCTTTTTTTCATGGAACACATCTTTTTATGTGCTTGTTGATCATTTACATTTTTTCTGGTCATTGTTCAGGTTCTTTTCCATTTTAAAATTTTGGTTGTCTTTTTTGTTGATGATTTATATAAGTTCTTAGTGTATTCTAAAGAAAAGTTTCTTATTAGATATATCATGTACAAATATTTCTTTCCATTCTGTGGGCTGTATTTCTACTTTCTGGATAGCACCCTTTGATGCACAGAAGTTTTTAAACTTGAGGAAATGCAAACTATTCATTATCACATGGATACTATAACCATTGGGGGATTCCCTGGTAGCTCAGCTGGTAAAGAATCCACCTGCAATGCAGGAGACTCCAGTTCAATTTCTGGGTTGGGAAGATCCCCTGGAGAAGGAAATGGCAATCCACTCCAGTGTTCTTGCTTGGAGAATCCTATGGACAGAGGAGTCTGGTGGGCTACAGTTCATGGGTCCACAAAGAATAGGACACGACTGAGTGAGTAACACTTTCCGAGCACTTGTGGGGAACTGCCCGCTGAGTTCTGGAGGTGATGGGCTCTCGTGTCTCCAAAAGGCTCCTCCCCTGAGGTCCATGCGGTGAGAGCTGCCCTGGCCTTGCCAAGAGGCACATCCCAGGGGAAAAGATGTGACCCTAACTCCAGGATTTTGGTACTTGTACTGTCAGCTCTCCCTGTTGACAAGCTTATTTTGTGAAAAAATGAAAGTCACTCAGTCATGTCCAACTCTGTGACCCCATGTACTGTAGCCTGCCAGGCTCCTCTGTCCATGGAATTCTCCAGGCAAGAATACTGGAGTGGGTGTCTATTCCCTTCTTCTGGGGAATCTTCCTAACCCAGGGATAGGATCTGGGTCTCCTGCATTGCAGGCAGATTCTTTACCATCAGAGCCACCACTTAACCTGAGACTTGTCTATCTTTGAAGATTATTGCTCAGTTAGCAACATTTGTTTTTTAAAAAGTCTTAAACTCAATGAGAGAAATGAAAATAAATTATAGTTACTTGTTAGTATTCCCTTAATTACTGTCCATTAGGTCCTTTCATGTCAGAGCTATTTTTGGGAATGAGCAGCATTTACACATTTAAGATAAAATCTGGAAGGGTTCTGTGAGTGTCCCTGGTGGCTCTAAACAGAGGGGCAGAACCCAGCTTCTGAGGGCTCAGACTTCCCTCTAGGGGTGACTGTACATGTCCATGGTCTCCTCTGGAGCATTCAGTCCAGGGGACGGTTGTGCCCACGGTTGGAAAGTCACCCTCATAGACTCCCCTGTTGGGTCCCCTCACAAGGCTCTGGGAGGGGCCTTTGTCAGTTTACTGGCTTCACTTGGGTGGGATTTCTGCCTTCTAGATGCAGGTTCGAAGGGGCAAGACATGGCTGTGCTTGGCACTGTGTTGGCTCCACCCAAGTCAGCCCTTGGCCAGTAAAGCCGGAGGGTCTGCTGGGGCGGTGGGGATGGGGAGAGGGGTGGGGTCTCTGTACACTAAGGGAATGGCAGGGTGGGAGACCTGCTGACTAGGGCAGAAGTGGGGCAGTGAGCCCTGCGTTTTGCCCGTGTACTCAGGATACAGCAGGTGAGAGGTGAAAACTCAAGTCTGTACCCTGAATACCTGCTTTTGCAGAAGTGGTGTTTTTTGTAACTTTCAGTGCAAACCTAGGAAAATATAGTAAGATGTAATCCAAAGATAAAACAACATTCAGTAAATGTTCAAATTTTCAGGGGAGAGAAAATGCCCGTTGTTGGGCAGAGTTGGGAATTGAGGCCGAGCTGCTGGTGGGGATTGATGGACAACCCTGGGACACCTGCGGGCTCTGCCTGGTGCTGCTCCAGGCTGGAGCCTGGGGCTTTGTGGTTCTTGAACCCTCAGAGAGTTTAGGCGTATAGTCCTTTTAGCATCCAAGCAGTTTGTTAATTGAAAGTGAAAATTGAAAGTGTTAGTCATTCAGTCGTGTCTGACTCTTTGGGATCCTGTGGACTATAGCCCACCAGGCTCCTATGTCCATGGGATTCTTCAGGCAAGAATACTGGAGTGAGTTGCCAGGTCCTCCTACGGGGGATCTTCCCAACCCAGGGATTAAACCTAGGTCTCCCACATTGCAGGCAGATTCTTTACCGTCTGAGCCACCAGGGAAGCATTAGAGGGTTTCATTTTGGTTTTCTACCCACAAGCAGGAGTGGGGTTGAGGGTGGAGAGGATCCTGCTTCGGGCCCACAGCGACAAGTGTGGCCAAGGAGCAGTTATCTGATGTGGCCCAGCCTGTGAAAAGAGCCAGATGGGCCTGCCTGGTGAGGTTTACACTTCCCTCTGATAGAGTCAATTCCTAGGCAAGTTGATAAGTCCAGGGTGCCCAAGGAGGAGAAAGGGGTCTGGGGCTCTCAAAGAGGAGATAGGGGTCTGGAATTCTCAAGGAGGAGGAAAGGACAAGCATTTTTATTTCTTAGTAAGAATTATATAACAATAATGTATCCTGCTTGAGGACATGTTTCTCCTTCCTGAAAACCTTCTGACTAATCCTGTTATCTTAAAATGTACATAATGGGAGTGGGTCTAGTAAGATCTTTATGACTTGAGACATCATTTTGATTTATTGTAATAACCAATTAAAAAGTACATAATTCCCTGGCTAAGACTGGGGATGGGGGAACTCTCCATCCTCCTTCTGATGTCTATGTCAGAAGTGTTCTCTGTCCTTTTTCACTTTAATAAAACCCTGCTACACAAAAGCTCTTGAGTGATCAAACCTATTCCCTGGTCCTGAAGCTAAATCTTCTTTGGAGATCGCAAATCCGACACTGTTCACCGTAAGCTATCACCTCCCCTGAGGGAACTGTCAGCTGTAGCGCAGGAAATCTGGGTTCACCTGACCCTCCCCAGACACATAGGAGATGTCTTTCCTTTGGATGCCTCTCACCTGCTTCAAGTGCATGGGTCCATGGGCACCCAGCAGACTGTAGAACATTCTCACCCCAGGAAGTCCCTGGCACCCACTGGCCCACTTCTTGTCTGTGGCTCTGCCTCTTTCTGAGACACAGTCATACACGGAACTTAGGAGGCTTCTGCCTAACATCTGAGGTTTGTCTGGGTTGCAGTGAGTCTTCAGGTGTCCTTTTATAAGTGTAAATTCTACCCCCCCAACATTGACCTTAATTTTTTTTTTTCTTCCCTTTGCCTTGGAATCTTTTGGAATACAGAGCAGCTTCAAACTTGGTGTTCCGTATGGGGCTCAAGTGTAGCTTCTTGGTCAAGTCGGGGCGGTCTTCCAGATTTTTTTCATTTTCTGCCAGAATCAGTTTTCACACCTGAGCTTCCTCTTCGGGCTCCCAGCATCAGCTGAGCAGACTCTGGGGCTGAGCCCTATAGCCTACTTGGAGGACCTTTAGGGAAAGATAAGCAGTTTTCTTCTAAATGTAAGAATGGTCAACCCGAGATTAATGAACAGGGTGCCTGGGTCCAGTCACAGTGGGAGGTTGCCCAGAAAGGAGAGGCTGGTGGTGTTCTCATGTCTTTTGTAAGTTTTGGGTAGTTGCTTTATGAATTATAAAACCACGTGTCTTAAAAAGCGAGTGAATGTGTGATTATAAATACGGTTAATGTGATTTTTTTAATACCTGCAACCACTTGCTCCCCAAACAGTGAGCTGAAATGCAGGTATAATGAACACGTGTCAGATCCTAACTTTATCTTCATAACTGGAGGCTGGATGTTTAGCCTGCATCTAGCAGATTTTCCCAATTTCTCTTGTGGATCATTTATCATTAATTCCCTCTGGGGTTTAGATTGATTGTTTTTAAAACTATTTATTCATTTTCATCCTCTCAATTGCATTGTCTTTTAGGCCTTTGATTAATTTATGTAACTATTCACTTCTCCACTGTGTACTTTTTGTTGTCATGGTGCAAAAGGTAAAAATAAACATGATGTTCATGCCTTGGGCAACTCAGCTCGAGCGCCATGGCTATTGAAGCTTTGCTCTAGAGCCCAGGAGCTGCAACTACTGAAGCCTATGAGCCCTAAAGCCTGGGCTCCTCAACAAGAGAAACCACCTCAATGAGAAGCTCATGCACCATAACAAAGAATAGCTCCCACTTGCTGCAACTAGAGAAAGCCCACCCAGCAATGAAGATCCAGCACAGCCAAATAAATGCATAAAAATAAACATTAAAAAAAGAAAAACATGATTTCTAAGACTTGAAAAAATAAACACATCACCACAGCAAGTGTCCATGGCTCTAGATTTGGGACTAGACACTGGCTCCAGGCACCAGAATGCTGAGTTTGGTGGCCCCCATCTCGTATATACTTCTGAACACTCAAGAAGCTGGAGACAGGCCACTGTGCTCTGCTGGCTGCAACACACCACATTTGCACGACCTTTCTTGCCAGCAAAAATCGGCTAACATCAGCAGGTCAATGGCTTCCAAATCTTAATCTACCTGTACCTGGGATTCTAACTGCTACTGAGTTTGGGAAATAAAAATTTAACTTTTTAGATTCTGAAAGGAAAGGATTGCAAGTCTCAATTGACTACATCCAACACAGATGGACTCAGAAGTAGCAACTTACATGTTTAGTATTGGGAAGACAAGAAGGTTCCTATCAGATTTGCTATTATTTTTTTTCCTGTAAAAGAAAAGGTGAAGTCAACTGTTGCTGAGTGTTTTAGGTCCTCTAGTTATTGTGAAGACAGCAGCAGTGAATTGGCCAGACTGACATTTGTTGAAGTCCCTCTTAAGGCCAGCAGTCATGAATTTGTAGAGAACAGTCTGTCCCATTGGGTACTTTCTCCAGTTGTGTCTGGCTCTCCAGGTGTTGGCAAAGGGAAAAAGGAGCAGTTGGATTCATCCAGGGTTGAAATTCTTATGAAATCCACGTGACAAAAAGGCAAGAGAGCAAAGGAGATCAAGGTTGTTGCAAGGGTGTTGTTAAAATTAGGGATCATGAAAATAAACAGGGTCAAAACTGAAGAAAGGAGAACTATTAGGAAATAGAAAAGTCAATGGCCTGGCGGTGCTGAAAAGTTGGAAAGACACCACACAGGAGCTGGTAAAGTCTGCAGGGCGAATTTTGTTTTCAGGCATCCTCATTCACACACAGGCTAATGGACTGCAGCCTTGTCTAACTCAATGAAACTTAAGCCATGCCATGGGGGGCCACCCAAGATAGACCGGTCATGGTGGAGAGGTCTGACAGAATGTGGTCCAGTGGAGAAGGGACTGGCAAACCACTTCAGTATTCTTGCCTTGAGAACCACATGAACAGTATGAAAAGGCAAAAAGATAGGACACTGAAAGATGAACTCCACAGGTCGGTAGGTGCCCAACATGCTATTGGAGATATGGTTGGATGGCATCACCGACTCAATGGACATGGGTTTGGGTGGACTCCAGGAGTTGGTGATGGACAGGGAGGCCTGGCGTGCTGCAATTCATGGGGTTGCAAAGAGTCGGACACGACTGAGCGACTGAACTGAACTGAATCCTGGATATCCCCTAAACAGGGAAACGGGTAACGTTTAACTCAGAAGGTAGAAAAACCTAACTGTGGTCCTACAGCTTTGATGCCACAACTAGGTTCATTCACAGCTCTGCTTCACCACTTGTAAGACGCGTGATAACGAGCAATTCATTTACCCTGAAACTCCGTTTTCCCTTCTTCAAAAGTGGGAGAAAAATATTATCGTATAACGGTGAGAGGACTAGAGATAATGCGCGTAAACTGGTTAACAGAGTGCCTGGCAACACAGGAAGCGCTGAACACGTAGAAGCTGTTACTTTTACATTTGAAACAGAAAACCAAGGAAAGGTTACAATGAGAATTTCTAAGCGCACAGGACTGTTTTACAGAACTTCTCGATTACTATGCGCATGCGCCAGTCCGCAAGCTACGCCTAGGAGGGCACTGCGCAGGCGCCGGAAGTTGCAGCCGGGAAGCCAGCGAGGTCGGTTCCGCCCGACTTTAACATGGCGGCGCCCTTTGTCTGCTCTGAAGTGCTGTCCCCGGCCTTCTCGCGGCCGTGATGCACCTCTTTCTGTGGTGGGGCCCAGGACATGGCAGGTGAGGGTCAGCAACCATCCGGGGCGTGGGGAGTCCCAGGAGTCAGGCGGAGGCGGCGGAGGATGGGACGCGGCGGGACGCCGGGGACGGTTGTGTGGGGGAGGGGAGGGAAGTGGACTGGGACGGGAACCTGGACTGAGGGGACCCCGCACAACATGAGGGTGCAGGACAAATGGGTGGGGGACGCTGCCTGGCGAGCGGGCGGATAGTGGGCGGGCGGACTGGACTCGCTGTCCCGGCGAGGGAGCGCGAGTCGCCTCCGGGCTGGGTGACACCCCAGCTGGTAGCATCTCCGCCCCCGCCGCCCGGCTGTCACCGCCCCTTGACCCCGCGTGCCGCGGCTGGTGGGCGTTCTGAGGCCGCGAGGTGGCGGGGTGCCCGCGCAGCTCACTTTGGCCGGTGGGGCTGGAGGACACATGCCTGTGAGGGCCTAGAAGGAGTTTGTCGTGGTGGAGACCGATACTGCCCCTGTATGAGACCATTTCATTCATTCATTCGTTCCACAGACTGTGGTTCAACTCCTGATGGGTTCAGAGGATAGAGCGAGTGGTTAAAAAGTGTAGGCTGTGGAGCCAAGCAGCCGAGTTTGAATCCTGTCTCGGTGCTTGCCAACTGTGTCCTTAGGCACGTTGGTTCCTCGCCTCCTGCCTCGGTTTTCTTATCCTTAAAGCACGGTTGAGAATAAAATCTGCCTCCTAAAACGATTATAAAAGTTAAATGAGATAATCGGTGTAAAGTGCTAAGAAGGCCTGCTGGCACAAAGTAAATGCTGTGTGTGCTTGTTGCTGTTATTTTTTGTATCATCATCATCACCCAGAGCTCAGAAACTCAAGTGGGAGACACTGAAATGTAGGCAATTCTGATATGATGGGAAAAAAGCAGAAAATACTGAGTAGAGGCACCTCACTCAGTTTAGGCAAATCCAGGAAGGCTTCTGTTCCCCAGGAAACAGAACTGGAGGATGCTTGGAGCTTGCAGGCAGAAAAGGGGAAGAGTATTCTCAGTTGAAGATGGAATGTGTGAGAAAGCTGCCTAGGGACAGAGATGAAAGACACTAGTGTGTGGTCTGGTCCTCAGGGGTCTTGTTTTGGGAAGGGAAAGCAGCCGTGGGGCATGAGGCATCCTTAGTTCCCCAACCACGAATCCTGTAGTGGAATCTCCCCTAGGGAAGTTTTTAAACCTAGCTATGGACTTGCAATTTTAGGTTGAGAACGCATATAAGAATCAGATTTGTGGATTAGAAAGATCATGCTAGTTAAGACTGTATTAAAGGGAATGGGCCTGGAGTCCAGTTAAGAGGCTACTAGAACTGTGGAGGTGAGAGATGACCGTGGCCTTGAGTTAGATTAGAGGCAGAAGGTGGGGAGAGATGTGTTGGAGGTAGACTTGACCAAAGTTGGTGATGACTTAGATGGGGGATTTAGGGGCTGGGGGTGAGGTCAGGGTTGGCTCTGAATTTTTGACTGGTGGATGGTGATGCTGTTCAGTGGGATAGGGAGGGGATTTAAGGAGAGAAGACATATTTTGTTTTGAACATGTCTGTTGTTAATGCCTGTAAAACATTCAAGTGGAACTGTCCATTGGTGATCTAGCATCCATCAAAAGTCACTACAGTTATGGGAAGGGATGTGTCACCTGGGTGAGGGTCTGGAGTGAGAAGCACGGTGTCTGGGACATCCCTGGGGAATGCTAGTGCAGTAAGACTACTTGGGCACAGCCTCATTGCTTTTGCTTATCAACCTTGTGTTATGTCTTTCAGTCAGCAGGCTTTCCCGAGTGTAGCGGGCTTTCCTGAGTGTAGGGGGCTTTCCTGAGTGTAGGGACTGGGACTAGGTTTATTCATCTTTGTATCCCAGCTGTCCAGCACAGGGTCTGGCATGCAGCAGCCCAATCACAATCCAGTGTAACATTTATTGAGCGCTGCCTTTGTGCCAGACTCTGCTCAGTGCTCTGTATTTGCCTAAGCAGCTCTTAAAATCCTGCAGGTTCTCATCAGATTTTCCACTTGGTCTTTGACTCAGGTAATGAGCTGGAGGAGGAGAGCCAAGCTGGAGTTTCCCCAGACAAACTGTCGGAACAGAGTAGCCTGGGCTACTTGGAAATCTGAGGTATGTCTATTAAGACTCAAAGGTGAAACAAACCAGGAGGTCAGTTTGTTTGTCCCTCTTCTCTAGGCACAGCGTGCTTCAACTCACCCTTTCGAGACAACTTTTTCTTTAAAAGTGTACAGTAATGACAAAATCCTAGTTAGTTTGGCTAGGAGGATGTTGATAATATTGTTGTCATTTTGTGGACAAAGATCATGCTAGATTAATCCCTGGGCAGTGTTCATACCTTGCTTTAATTAAGTACAATCTAAAATGCTCCAAAATGTAGTGGCTGAAAGGAAATAGAAATTTATTCCTGGCCCTTAACAGTCTGGGAGTAGGCAGTCCAGAACTGGCCAGGGTAGCTCACTCTGTTCTGCAAAGTCATCCAGAAGCAAGGTTCCACTGGTCATGTGGCTCTCCTTGCTCAAACCCCGGCTTCCATCTCATGGACTGAGCAGGCTGCTCTGGATCCTGCCATTGTGTGTGCACTCCATATGGCAGAGAGGGAAAGACAAAGTGGGGAGCACATACCCATTCTTTTTAAGGTTCTAATGTTTGAAGATACATATCTTTGTACAACGTGTCCCCATACCCCAGCCTCTGGTGTACAACCAAAGGAGGAATCACAGCTGTTCCAGTGCTGGAGGGAAAGCTGGCTGAGAGAACCAGTTCTGTTTCCAGTGTGACTGGATTGCTGCCTCTGAAGGTTAGGCCTGAGGGAAGTCCACTCACTGTTGGAACAGGGTGGGGTGTGGGCCCCCGAGGCAGGCTCCTCTGGCTTTGGGTCGTTCGTGTTGCTTGGGTCCAGGGAGTCCAGGCTTGCTTACACAGTCACTGTTCTTTTGTGCCTGATGTGTCAGACACTGCACTGGGGGCTCAGGGTGTGGATATGGGGGAGATGGATCCCAGGATCAAGGCGTTCTTAGCCACATGGGTAATCATAGTATGGGCTTCTCAGGTGGCTCAGGGGTAAAAAATCCACCTGCCAATGCAGGAGACACGGGATCAGTCCCTGGGTCAGGAAGATCCTCTGGAGAAAGAGATGGCAGTACTACTCCAGGATTCCTGCCTGGAGAATCCCATGGACAGAGGAGCTTGGCAGGCTACAGTCCATGGGGTTGCAAAGAGTCGAACACAACAGAGCAACTAGACAACAAAAAACAGAATTTCTGGGTTATGGGGTGCTGGTTAGAAGCATGAACTTCTAAGTCAAAGATACTTGAGCTTAACATACCTGGTCCTTACACTTACTAGCTGTGTGCCTTTGGACAAAGTACTTGACCTCTCTAAGCCTCCGTTTCCTCGGGTGTGTAGTGGGAATAATGATGACCTCAGGCTAGCTTTATTGGATGGAATTATTAATGAGGTAATGCATGTAAAGTGCTTTATCTAGTCTTTGAGTCCACAGTTGGTATCTAGTGTTACTGTGTGTTAATTAGGAGAGGGTGATCTAACAACAACCTCCTATGAGGGTCAAGAAAGAAAGTGTGCAGAGCTGAGGAAGAAAAAAATGCTTAGGATAGGAAAGTTAGTGACCCTTTTATGTCTGACCCAGTTCCTGTCCGAGATGACTGTTAACCGCGTCTGTGTGTCCTCGTGTCCGGGCCCTTCTGTGCACATGCATGCCTGTATGTGTATACAGGACAGACATTTTAAAGTGTCAGGTGGCTTGGTTTTGTTGCACATAAACTGGCCTTGAGTCTAGAATGCCAACAGGGCAGCCACTGTGGGCAGAGCTTCAGTTTGAACAGTTTGCCACAAAAAAGACCAGGTGTCCCACTCTCTACCTTCCTGGAATTCCCCCAGGGATGGTGCCACACGGGTGGCACAGAGGTTCTCAGATCTGGTGTCTGGCAGGGTAACAGACACCACCAAAGGGCGGGACACCAACCTCACAGGAAGCGAAACACTCCAAGTACATTTTGTGCGCAAAGCATATTGTCCTAGAGACCATAACTTACCAAAATCTACTTCTTTTGCTAGCCACATTTTTAAATGATTGAAATAATAGAGGTCACAAAGAGTAGGCATTTTAGCACGAAGTGATTTTAGCGGTTGCTCCAGGTGTGTGTGTTCAGTGTCAGAATAGGTGTCTGGCACTCTCAGAGGCCCTCATGGGTATCAGTAGCTTAACAGTCTGAGGGCTACCTATGGTTGACCTCAGTGATATAGTCACAGATGCATACAGAAAGCCAGGGCTGTTACATTCACGCCTGATTGTTAGGAATTGGAAAGATCAGCCTTGAGCTTCAGAGGAAGGAAGTGGAGGGCATGGTTAGGGTTGAGAGTTGCTCACTCGTGTCTAAAGGGCAGCATGCAGAGCCTCAGAGGTGGCAGTTCCTGCTGAGAGTCTGGACCCAGCCTGAAAGCAGCCTTGGTGGGTTCACTGTCAGATCAAAAATGTACTCAGCTTCTCGTCTTAAAAGGTCTGGCAGTAGAACCGGTTCCCCCTACCCCACCCACCCCACTTCCTCTCCTGACGTGATTCATCTAAGCAGTACCTTTCCTGTCCTGAGTGGAAGGCTCCAGGGCCCAGTGGGAAGTTGTCTCCAGCTCAGGAGCCTGGGTGGTGAAGCATTTCTCATTTCTGTAGTCTCAGGGCTGGGTGGGCCCCTGTCGGGGACTTTCCTAGTTGAGTGTAACTCAAGTCAGCTGCCCAAGTTAATGCTTCAAATCATGGCTTAAAGTCAGAAATAACATTGTTTAATTTTCTAAGTTGTCTTGTTAAATATTGAGTAGATACAAAAGAATATATACCACCTGAAGGATAAGCATAGAAGGAGCAGCCATATACCCATCACCTCCTTTACACTAAAGAATGTTCCCATTACCTTTGAAGTGCCCCTCCCTGATCCTGTCCCAGTCCCACCCCAGCATAATCACTGGATTTGGCTTTTACTGTGTTCGTGCTTTTCTTTCTTTCTTTTTTTTTGGTGTTTTTTCTTTTTTGGCCCCATGGCTTGTGGGATCTTAGTTCCCGGACCAGGGATTGAATCCAGGCCATGGCACTGCAAGTGCCAAGTCCTAACCACTGGATTGCCAGGGGAATTCCCATCTCTTGCTTTTCTTTATGGTTTTACCACCTGTGCTTGTGTTGCTAAACAATGTCATTATTTAATTTTGCCTGATTTTGGACTTAGTACATCATCTTGTTTTTCTCAGTGATCTAAATTTTTTGCTTAACACGTGTTCTCGAGGTTAATCTGTGTTGCATATAGGTGTGTTTTGTTTTCACTGATGAGTTGTGTCCCATTGTATGAGAATTTACGCATCCTTTCTATTGTTGATGGACGTTTGTTTTCAGTATTTTGCTGAGACAGACAGTGATACTGTGACCATTCCTGGGGCACGTGTGTGCATCCTGTCAGGATACACCCTGGGGAGGAGGACTGAATCCTAGGGTATGTGCATCTTCAGTTTGACAAAATACAGTAATACCAAGTCGTTTCCAGAGTGGTTTCTCCAGTTTACTCAGCTGACAACTGTGCCTGCTTCACATTCTCTGAACAATGGTATCATCAGATTTAAAACTTTTTACTAATCTGTTGGAAGCTCAGTGATACCTCACGTGGTTTTGATTTGTGTCTTCATGGTTATTAGTGGGTTGAGTATCTTTTCATGCACTAATGGATCATTCACCTTTCAGCTTCTCTGAAAAGATGGCTTAAATCTTTTTGCTCATTGTTTTATTGAGTTGTCTTTTTATTATATGGAGACTTTTTTTCTCCCTGTTTTTTTGTTTTGATATTAATCCTTTGTCAGTTAGATGTGTTGAAACCATCCACTTCCAGTTTGCTACTTGTCTTGTCACTCTAGTTTTTTTTAATGAACAGAAATTCTTAGTTTTAATGTCATTTATTAACTTTTTCTTAATAGTTGGCACTTATTTCTTTTTAAGAACTTCCTCCCTGCTTCAGGTTTATAAAGGTATTTCCCCTTGTATTGTCTTCCAAATGTTTTATGATTCTTACCTTTTACTCTAAAGTCTTTAGTCTGTTCGTAATAATTTTTATATATGGTTTGAGACAGGAGATAATTTTTTCCTTTTTTTAAATAAGCACATCAGATTAAGCCTGTACTATGTATTGAAAAATACATTCCTTTCTTGTGGCTCTTTAAAGTCACCAGTAACCACTATCATACATCAAGTGTCCACAAATGTGTGGGACTATTTCTGGGCTCTTTACTATCTATCTCTGTCTATGTGCCAATATCCCACTGATTTAATTTCTCAGTTCTTTAATTTTTTTTTCTATTTTTTGTTTATTTATTTGGCTGCACCAGATCTTAGATGCAGCACACAGAATCTTTGATCTTCTAGTTGGGGCACATGGGATCTTTACTTTCGGCTTGCAAACTCTTAGTTACAGCGTGTGGGATCTAGTTCCCTGACCAGGGATCAAACCCAGGTCCCCTGCATTGGGAGCGGGAGTCTTAAGCCACTTGGCCACCAGGAAAGTCCCTCTAAGTTGTTATATAACAATTCTTGGTATCTGGTAAGGTTTTGGCTTTCTACTATCTTCATTTTGGATTATGTTTATCAAATTCCATAAAAATTGTTGGGAGTTTTTTTATTAGAATCACTTTGAATTTTATTAGAATTGAATTTATTACATGTCAGTTTGGATAGAGGTGATGTTTTTATGATACTGATATTCTGATTCATGAACATGGCTTATCTCTCAATTTACATGACTTGCCAATTTTTAATTTTGTGAAGTGAAGTTCGCTCAGTTGTGTCCGACTCTTTGCAACCCCATGAACTATACAGTCCACGGAATTCTCCAGGCCAGAATACTGGAGTGGGTAGCCATTCCCTTCTCCAGGCGATCTTTCCAACCCAGAGATCAAACCCAGGTCTCCCGCATTGCAGGTGGATTCTTTACCAGCTGAGCCACAAGGGAAGCCCAAGAATACTGGAGTGGGTAGCCTATCCCTTCTCCAGCAGATCTTCCTGACCCAGGAATCGAAACGGGGTCTCTTGCATTGCAGGTAGATTCTTTCTATCAGCTGGGCTATCAGGGAAACTTTAGTCAGTGTCTTTACACTTTTCTCCCAAGCAGTTAGGACCTTACCACACTTTAGTTCCTGATACTCCCTCCTCAGCTTTTACTCCTTAGTTGTATAGTTTGGTTCTTTTATGTTTTGGTTGTGCTGGGTCTTCACTGCTGCATGGACTCTCTCTGGTTGTGGTGAGTGGGGCTTGCTCTTCCTTGTGATGGCTTTTCTTGTTGCTGAGCGCAGGCACTAGCTTATGAGCTAAGTCATTGTGGTGCCCGGCTCCGCTGCTCTGTGGCATGTGGGGGTCTTCCCAGACCAGGGATCTGCATTGCCAGACAGATTCTTAACCACTGGACCACCAGGGAAGCCCCTAGGTACACTAATTTATTTACTATTTTAGTTGGTCCTCCCTCCTTGCATCAAATACTTTCATTTTGGGATCACTTTTTATCTGCCTGAAGTGTATCTTTTACAGTGTGTGACTTTGGGCTGTAGTCCATGGGGGACCATCTAGTGGTTACAGATTCTCCCAGAGGGATTGTACACCTCTCCATCTAGTGCCTTGATTTGATACAGGCTGTTTTCTGTGCCATTTTCTTTCCACTAAGATATAACCCTTTGGGACCCAGCTTTATTCTGGAGGGAGCTCCCTTTTTGGGGGTAGGGGGAGAACTTGAGCTTGCCCAGTTCTGCAGATGCCCTTGCTGCCCACCCTCAAAGCTCCACTTGCTATTTGAATTGCTGCTACTGCTAAGTCACGTCAGTCGTGTCCGACTCTGTGTGACCCCATAGACGGCAGCCCGCCAGGCTCCACCGTCCCTGGAATTCTCCAGGCAAGAACACTAGAGTGGGTTGCCATTTCTTTCCCCAAGAATTGCAGCCTTTGCTTAAGTTTGTTTGACGTGTCAGTATTCCTTGTTGATAGGCCAGTTCTCTGATGCATTTTAAAGGATGTCATATAGTTTTTCTTCAGCATTTGTAGCCCTGTGTGGTGAGAGTCAGTCGGGGTACCTGGTATGCTGTGTTGTTGTTGTTTACTTGCTAATTCATATCTGACTCTTTTATGATCCCATGACTGTAGCCCGCCAGGCTCCTCTGTCCATGGGATTTCCCCAGCAAGAATATTGGGGTGAGTTGCTATTTTCCTTCTTCAGGAGATCTTCTTGACCCAGGGAGCAAACCTAGGTCTCCTGCATTGGCAGGTGGATTCTTTACCACTGAGCCATCAGGGAAGCCCCTACCTGGTGTGCCCTGCTTTTAGAAATTAAGATGTTTCAGAGTTTCAATTTTATGTTTCATTTGGCAGTTGCAAACTGAAGATCAGAACTAAGGTTTAACATTGCTCATTTCTGACTTCTTAAAAAAATATATAACATGTTTTATAACACTAATTAGTATAAAGAAAGGGAGTTGCCAGTTACTGACAGAGAATTTACCCTTTTGGGACAGACTGAGGATCCAGTGAATCAAGAATTCTGTGTCTGTCCATGGAAGTTTTGTCCCTGTTTCAAGTGAAAAGAGCACACCTCATAGAGTGTGGTGGACTTTGACCTTGGATCTGGGCATGTCATTGAGACCTGGGTGGAATGACAACTTCTCTAAGCCTTATTTTGCTCTTCTGCACAGCGAGGGTGATCATTACTACTCTCCCAAAGAATTAGTGTGAACATTTGATGAGGTTGTGTATGTGGAAACACTCTGCAGGCAGGCTGCCCCGGCAGCTATTCCAGTTTCTCCCAGTGGCTGCTGTTAGACTTGTGCGCCCCACGTGCCACTGCCCTTGGGAAATAGCGAGCCAAGTATTTCTCTTGCCAGTACCCTCCCCTCAAGTGTTCAGCCTAGTGGGACTTATTATTAGCATGGGTCTGTTTTCTCTGGACCCAGTCCCACAGTCCTTTACCAGGACTCACTATTTCCTTACGGCTGGGTAATACCCCATCAGGCTGGGAAATCGTAGCCTCCGCATGGTGGGCTCTCTGGACAGTTACTCATATCTAGGCATTTTAAATTTGTGTCTAACCGATGAGCACATTTAGAACCTGCATTGGTGTTGACAGGCTGCAGCCTGGCACAGTGTACCACTTTCTGCTCCTGCTCCCTGGGGACGGGCTCTGGCCCAGAGTGGAAACTCAGTCTTTTCGATTTTTGCCACCTTGAAACTGGAAGTGGTAACTTGTGCTTATTCATATCTGATTATTATCTTTTTTCTGTATCGAGTATATTGACCACACTCATATTTTTTCATTTGTGAATTTCCTGTTCATTTCTTTGGCTTGTTTTTCTGTTAGAAGATTTTTTTCTTGCTGTTTAATTTTTAATAACAGCTTTATTGAGACAGTCACATACCATACAATTCACCTATTTTAAGTGCACAGTTCAATGGCTTTTAGTTTATTCACAGAGTTGTGCAGCTGTCACAACCAGAACATTTTCATCATCCCCAGGAGAAACCTGCCACCCATGAGCAGTCATTCCCCATTTACCTGTCTCCCCCAGCCCAAAGCAACCATTTCCTATCATTATGGATTTGCCTATTCTAGGCATTTTGTATAAACGGAGTCATGCATCTTAGTCTTTTGTGGCTGGCTTCTTTCACATAGCACGATATTTTCAAGGTTCAATTCAAATTGTAGCACGTATCAGTACTTTCTTATTATCAAATCATTCTCTGCATGCCGCATTTTATTTACTTATTCCTTAGTCGATGGACATTTGGACTGTCGTGACCTTTTAAAAAAATGTATTTTTGACTGTGCTGAGTCTCCCTGGCTGCACGTGGGCTTTCCCTAGCTGCAGCGAGCAGGGGCTACTCAGTTGCTGCGCAGGCTTCTCGTTGCAGTGGCTTCCCTCGTGGCGTGTGGGCTGTAGGGCATGTGGGCTTCAGTAGTTGCAGCACATGGGCTCAGTGGTTGTGCTGCACAGGCTTGGCGGTCCCACAGCATGTGTAATCTTTCTAGACCAGAGATCGAACCTGTGTCCCCTGCATTGGCAGGTGGATTCTTGACCTCTGCATGACTAGGGAAGTCCTGTTTTGACCTTTTGACTGTTATGAATAATGCTGCTGTGAACATTTGTCTACAGGCTTTGTGTGGACATATGTTTTCATTTGATTAAAGTTCTTTATATTTTGGGACTGTTAACCCTTATTTCCCATATAGGCTGTAAATATTCACCACCACCACCCCCCCCCCCCCCCCGCCCCAGTTTATATTTGCCTTTGGGAAGTTGAGAATATAAGGGTAGAAATGTGAATGAGACAGAACATTTAGGTTTCTGACCTGTCTTTCATGCTCTTAAGAAATAAGTTCGGGTACTGTCACTTTCTCATCATGGTCCCATTAAGTGGCCCCTTGGGACTGACGTGCTTCCTTACATGGCCTTGCAGGTGCTCTGTCTATCTCTCTTTCTGTGTCTCTATCTGTCTCTTGCCCTGCCTGCCCTCGGACCAGCAACCAGGCAGTGCTTAGGGTGGTTTCCAAGTTTCTCTCAGAAGCTCGCACTTCAAAAGGGGCTGGCTGAAAAACCGCCAGGGTTGCAAGTCATTCGTTAAAAGGCTTCCAGCAGCTTTGCTGATTCATGCTGCTGCAGGTGGTGGGTGGAGGGGCAGGAGGCCGGCTGCACTGTTTCTTCAGGGCCAGCTTGGGGTGAGCTGCTTCTCATCCTCCCAGGGCTGCTGTCCAAACACCACTCTCTTCTGGAGCAGCACTCAGCATCTAGATCTGAGGAGCCTAACAGTTTGAAGAAATCCTTGGAAGTAGAGGCACTGAATTCTTGGCCACTTTTTGTCCAGGCCTGTCTTTTAAGTTTTTGAGGTCTCTGAAAATACTCCTCTAAAATATCCTTACTCTTAGTTTTTCCCAGTCAAGTTTTACCAAATATTAACTTCGGTTTAATCCTGTATGGAATAGTGAATGTTGGCTTATATAGGTCATAGATATTAGTATATAGTTCATAGTTGATGTTCATGTCACCTTTCCCTTCTCCGGGGGATCTTCCCAACCCAGGGACTGAACCCAGGTCACCCACATTACAGGTGGATTCTTTACCAGCTGAGCCACAAGAGAAGCCCAAGAATACTGGAGTGGGTAGCCTATCCCTTGCAGATCTTCCTGACCCAGGAATCCTACTACAGTCTCCTGAGTTGCAGGCGGATTCTTTACCAGCTGAGCTGTCAGGGAAGCCCCAGTATATAGTTCATAGTTGATGTTCATGTCCTATATGGTTCATGTTCCTAGTTGGAAATCTTAAGATTTCCAATGTAAGGAAAGTTTTAGATGAAAAAAAAAAAAACAAAACTGCTAGGTGCTAGATAAATATGTAATTTTTATTGTCATTCACATGGTATCTGTTATACTTCAAATGCATGCATTTATAATCTTCAGTCTTATTAATGAAATCATTTACTCAACATTTATTAAATCTGAACAGTTGAAGGGACCTTCGAAGTCACTAATCCTAATGAGAAAACAAACCCAGAAAAAGTCAGTCACTTGAAAATCATGTGTTACATTGAAGTTCAGATACCTACATCTACCTCCTACTAATTATTAATAGTATTCAACTTCTTTCTTTATTTTGAATTCTTGATCTTAACTAGTACCATGGGACAACTAATCCTCCCTTTGGAATTGTCATGTTTTATCTTCTTTCTCAATGAAAGCTGCTTTGCTCCTCCAAAATCATCATGTTCTTTGTAGAAAAGAAGGTGGCTTTTGCTGTCAAGTACAAAGCACCTGTGCCTTTCCTTCTGGTTACTATTGAGTGGAAGAAGTATTGCAGTTTGCAGGGCCTTTTTTGATCTTTTTTCAGGTTGAAGCTTTATCTGTCATGGGTGCCTGGCTTACTGATGAGATTTTACATCCATTTTTATTTTTAAAAATTTTTCTTAGCATTTTTATTTGGCTGCGCCGAGGCTTCGTCGTGGCACACAGGATGTTTAGGCGCAGCATGCAGATTGTCAGCTGTGGCATGGGTGATCTAGTTCCCTGACCAGGGATCAACCCTGGGCCCCCTGCATTGGGAGCACGGAGCCTTAGCTACTAGACCACCAGGGAAGTCCCTGTGTCCATTTTTAGACGATAGGGAAGGGAGGCGAGCGCTGCGTTCCCCACTTTCCTGTTACAGATTGATGTTGCTGGCCTGGGTTTATGTATAATAACAATGATGGCCAGCAGCAGCTTTGTGAAGTTTTAGTACCATCCCTGTTTCACAGAAAGGAAACTGAGATGCAGGGATTTAAGTACTCTTGCCCGAGGGACTTAACTAGCTTTGGCTGGACTCCAAGGCAGGAGTTTTAACCGGGTCGGGGGAGCCAGCTCCCTGAAGTCGCGTGCTGAATTGTGTGTGTGATTCCCAGAGGCCTTCAGGGCCGTCGCAGAGTCAGAGGGGTTCATCCGCGTCTGGAAAAGGCCACCAGCTGCTCTTCTAGGGGATTTTCCATTTTGTCCCCTTAAGGAATTTTTGCTCATCAAGTTTTCCCAAGTGACACATTCTTTGTGCAAATTACCATAATGTTCCATTTCCCTTATGAGAAATTTTTTGCTTTTGAGAAGTTTTCAGTCACCAGGTCTCGCAGAAAATATCTGAAAGGTTATGGTTAAGAGAAAGTGAAGAAGCTCTGACTTTGTGGACATTTTCTTTCTCTCTTTTCTTCTTTCTCCCCTCCTTCCCTCTGTGTTTTACTTTCTCAATTTTAATATTTTAATCAATAACATTTACAAGTGGTAAAATAAAACAGAAAAACCCGGACAGGATGGAAGAGTGAAGAGTGTAACTCCTTTCCATCTTTCCCCTGCTGCTGTGAGGGGATCCCCGTTACCAGGTTCTTGTACATTCCTCCAGAGTTGTGGGCATTTTCTTTGAAATGTGAGTAAGAGGTCGGAATTCTCAGCCTGAGATGTGGTGGTGGACAAATAGCATGTCCCAACTTCTCCCGGGCAGGGTTGGGTACTAAATGGTAAGGGATGCTGAGATACTGAAAGCTTTAAAAGGATGCTGATGTTCAACAGGAGGACTGCTTGCACACGCTGCTCAGAAGGGCCCCCAGTGAGTGTGTTGGGTTCTGGGCACCAGTCAGCCTCACCTGGCGCCAGCCTGGGGGTGACACTGCCTCATTCCTCATGTCCTACGGGGCCAGCACTGCAGGACTTCCTGAGTTGTTTTCCTGCTTTTGCTGTTGCCCTTTCAGCCGCTCCACACTCATGCAGCCAGAGTGACCTTTCAGAAATGTGAGTCTAACTGTGGCCCTCTTGCTTAAATCTGGCATGACTCCCATCAGCTGGGGATGAGGCCGAGTCCTGGCGTGATGGGCGTGGCCTCCAGCCTGTCCCACCACCTGCATTTCTCACCACTCTCTCTACTTGCTTTCCCCCCACTAATCCTTTGTTCCACCATCAATTCCTCACCTCGGTAAATGACACCGCCACTTGGCCAGTTTCTCAGGCTAAAAATTTTGGTGTCATCCTTGACTCCTTTCTTTTCTCACAACCTGCATCTTACTTGGTCAGTCTTTCTGTTGGCGTCACCAAGACATATCCCTGATCCGACTACTTCTCACCTTTCCGCCTGCTCCTTGTTGGAGGCCACCTTCCTCTCTGGCTTGTCTCCTGGTGTTCCTGTGTCCATCCGCACTTGCCTCCTTGTAGTCACTCTTCTGTTCTCAGCCCCACCGCACCCCCAGGGCATACTAGCCTACTTAGAAGAAACTCCAAAGCCTGACTTGCCTCTGAAACCCTGAGTGATCTCAGCCTCTACTGCTGCCAACCTTGGTGCTTCTCATCCTCCTGCTCCCTCCCCCCTTTTCAGGCACTCTGGCCCCTTTGTCCAAGTAACGTCTGTCTCCGGACCTTTGCTTTTGCCCTTCCTTATGTCTGTAATTGTCCCTGGGCTTATGGTGGCGTGGCTCGCTCTTCACTTCATCCAGGTCTTTGCTTCAGTGTCACCTCCTCAGAGAGCTCCTCCTTGACCCTTTTCTGGTTAATAGCCTCGGCTTTCTTTGGTTTTCTTCACAGCACTGAGTATGTGACATTATGTAGTGTGTGGATTTATTACCTGTCTTCCCCACTAGGCTCAAAGTGGGAATACTGCCCCTAAGGTGAGCACAGAGTAAGCACTCATTAAATGTGTGTGTGATTGTTTAGTCTCTATTTATATCTGTTTCCTGATTTATGGATGGAGGACCCCAGAGGGAAGTATAGTAAGTATATGGGCAGCTGTATCACACCACAGAGCTTCTGTATTTTAGGGGAGATTTCTCATTCTTATTCATAGAACTGTTTCTCAAATACATATTGCTACTGTTGTGATTAAAAGACTGTGATTAAGAGTTCACTTTTCATAGTGGCTTTATCTGTTAGTTTTTCAGTAGTAAGCACCAAAAGTACAATGATCATTTTGTAAGGGTCCACAGAATACTCTGACCTTGAATCAGTCATATTCCACATGGCCAGTAATCTGTTCTATACCAGGCCTATTCCCCAACTTGATTTGAGAGCAAGGTTTTAGGTGCTGTAAACAGCTGTAAGGAAGAAACAAGAAGTCTGCCCACCCAGCAATGAATACAATTATTTTTAATTAATGTATTTTCAAATTAATTTTTAAATTAAAAAATTGTGTTTATTTTTAGCTGTGTTGGGTCTTCATTGCTGCGTGGGCTTTGTCTCTAGTTGTGGTGAGCGGGGGCCACCCTCTAGTAGCAGTGTGCTGCTTCTCATTGCAGTGGCTTCTCGTTGCAGAGCACAGGCTCTAGGGTGTGTGGGCTTCAGTAGTTGGCGGCTGCTGGGCTCCAGAGCACAGGCGCAGTAGTTGCGGCACACGGGCTTAGTTGTTCCGCACCATGTGGGATCTTCCTGGATCAGGGATCAAATACATGTCTCCTGCATTGGCAGGCGGTTTCTTTACCACTGAGCCACCAGGGAAGCCCAGCAGTGAATTTATTAAACTTCATAGGAGAAGACATGTACAGGTGTAATTTCAGGCTGTGTCCATGTGCCACCACCCTCAGGGAGTACTGGGCAGAGAATGATAAGACCCCACGCATGTCCCCTATGTTCTGATGTTCTCTTTTTGGTAGCAAGGCCCTTGATCTGCATGTACTGGTACAGTGGGTTCTAAACTGGCACAGGTGCTGGGATATAGGACTGCTTTCTGCAGGGTCAGCCAGCCCTTCCTGCCCAGACACGTTCCTAGAGCGATGGGGTCAGGGAAAAGGGTGTCCACTCCCTCTTCAGAAGCATGGTTAAATCTTAGAGGTCGTGGAAGTTACATAGTTTGAAAAGCAACATCAGTGTCACAATTTAATTTTATATTTAGACATTATTTTTAATTTAAAAATCAGGTTTTTTTTCAGTGTTTTTTTATAACACAAATTCAGCAGAGAAAACAGTACTAAACCTTGGCAGGGAGCATTATATAGCAGGAAGCAGTGATTTTCAGGGTGGGGGCCACTATTCAGTAGAAGATGAAGCATTTGGGGGCTGTGGGGAAGGGCTGAGTCAGGTTTGTGGGTTTATATAAAGTGGAAATTGATTCTAATAGTTTGAGAAACACAAGCTTAATAGAAGAGCTGTATTTGCTGGCCAAGGAGAAAAGTTCCATAGGGCTGGTTTTGTTGATATTTTGCTTCTCTGTCATGTTGCCTGTTGTTGATATTTGCTTCTCTGTCACATTGCACTGAAAAGGGACGGGTTGTCACACTGGGTAGGTTGGTGGGGTTGGGCAGGGAGGTTTCACATTTGCTGGGCTGGCCTGCTGTGAACTTCCGTTTCCTTGGCCCAAGTTTGTGTATGCCAAGTTGTGTCCAGGAGCCACCAGTATTTCTAGAAAATCAGGAATGCTGATCCTTGTCACTGCTCTCAGATCCCTCCAGGCCTCTGGATGGCTGTGTCATGTCCAGGCCTGTAGCTGGCACAACAAGTTCTAGGAGCCAGGGGCTGTGGTTCATTTAGATCGGCCTCTGGTGATCGGCCAGTTGTTTCCTGGCTTAATGGCTTCCCTCTGTGCCACAGTTTGGAAATCCTGCCAGCAGTTTAGTGCTGATAACCTGGGTAATATTTCATGTTTGACAGGTGCCCATTCGACTCTGAGATAGAGCGGTGCTCTGTGGACCCACTCAGAGCTTTGGGCAGGCTGGTCATCTGGAAGCACACTTGGGGTTTACTAAACAGTTGTTCAATATAAAGTGCTTCCCTGACAGAGAAAATCACTCTTACTTGTTCTTATCCAGTACCCTCTTGTCTCTTAATGTTAGTTGGGCTCTGGGATTTTTCCGGATTACATTTAGAAGGAGTAATGAGATTATTACAACGTCTAAACAAGGTTCAAGTCACCAAGTACACTTGAGGTGCCCAGCATGAAAAGATAATGTGGAAATCATCTGATGTGGTCTTTGGCCTAAAAATATATGTAGTCTGCATCTGTTTCCTGGTAGCAATCATTTGCTGAGTGCTTACCACGTGCCAGGCACTGGGCAGGCCCTTTGCTTACCTTTCCTAATTGGATCCTATAACAAACATGGGAAGTAGTTCCATTGTTTCCAGTATGCAAGAGAAGGTCGTCACCTGCTGGTGTGGTGGGTGGCAGGCCCTGGATTTGGCCCTGCTTGGCTTGACCCCAGAGGTTCTGCTGCCTGCATGGTGCTGAACTGCCTCTTAGGTCCTTACCCTTGGAGGTAGCAGGGTGGAACTTGGAGCCCAGGGTAGCAGTGCTCTTAGTTTTGAGGTGATTGGACTGTGCCACACCTGGTGCCATGCTGCTTGGCATGTTGAGGACACTCTGTAGATGCTGTTTTGTTGATACCGAGGGTGGGGGTGGGGGGTCTGGGATTCAGGTTTCACTGGACTGAGTAGCGTGGTTTTCCTGACCCAGTGAGAAACCTTCCTCACCTTAGCAGTCTTTTTGCACGTTTTGGATCTGAAAGGCAAATGAGATGGATTGTATTTTCTCTGGTGCCATCGGCCCCCTGCATCCCCTGCACTCCTTTCAGCCTTCGAGGCCCTTTCCCCTCCTCAGGGTAGCCCGGGCCAGAGTGGCTGGGGGCACAGTTGGAAACGACCCCGTCTCTGCATGGGACTGAGTGTGGCACCTGTATCTCACTACTTTCTTATTACAGATATCGTTAAATGTTGAAAAATGTTCCTTTATAAAAGTATACAAAATGCACGTTTATATAATCTAGGTGAATCCAGATTAAGAAACAGAGAGCTTCCAGTATCTTAGAACACCCCTGATTGCGCCTCCTCCCATCCAGAGAGAACTGTTACCCTGAAATTTTTCATGAATCATTCCCTTTTCTTTACAGTTTTACCATCTGAATCAGTTATCTCTTGCTGTCAGCCAACCATCTCAATGCTTAGTGGCTTGAACCATCAGCAGTTTTTTGTTTCTTCTCGTTTCATGGGTTGACTGGGCAGTTGTTTTTGTTCCACGAGGTGTTGGGGGTCATTCCTGTGCCAGTATTCAGCCAGTGGCTGGACTGGCACCCTGGTGCTGTCAGCAGGGGCCTCTCAGCTCTTCATTATGCACAACGGTGTCTCCTCCAGAGCCCCTCCGTGTGTTTTCTGTCCCCAGCAGGAGCACCTGGGCATCTGTACAGCAAGGCGACTGGGCTCCAAGCAAGCAAAAAGAATCTTCCAGACCTCCTAAGGGCCAGGCCTGGGACTGGCACAGTGTCACTGCTGGCCGCCCAGATTTGGCTGGAGTCTCGTGCAGGCATGGCTGGAGTCTCGTGCAGGCATGGCTGGAGGGAGGGGTTGCTGGCTGCTGTCTATGGAGGCTGCGCCCGCTGTGCCTGTGTCCGTGTTGCCCATTTGGAACCACGCTGCGCGGCTTCCCCAGGTCCCTCGTGTTTTCATTCCCAGATGAATTTCTTGTGAGGCTGGCCAGGGCTCTTGTCCAGCCAGGCTGCGCGTCCTCTGGGGAGCATCCCAGCTCTGATAACGCGGTCTGCCCCAACAGTCAGGGCCATTGACCGGGCAGATGGCAATATCACAGAAGCTGCCTGTTTGCAGGAGTTGGTCGGAAATATGAGGGCTTTGGGTTTGGTGGGCTCTGCATTTTTGTTGTGTGTGAGTTTCCTCTTTCTTGGAAGCAGCTTTAACTGAGGCCCACGTGTAGCACCCTTGAAGCGAGGTGAAATGAGGAGGAAGACGTGCTGATGTTTGGCAGAGGGCACCACATAGTACGGGTGGGCTGGAGGAGCTGCACTTGATCCCGGTCATGGGCGATGAGAGGTGGGTTGGCTGCTGATCTTACTTTGTGTTTAAAGTCTCCTCAGATAGTGCCCCCTGCTCACATGGACTCGGGATTCCTGGCTCCCAGCACACTGCCTGCCCCTGGAGCCCCCAGGTCTCTCTGTGTGCCCCATGCACTCACCTCTCTTTCTGGTCCCCTCTAAGCTTGCTCAGATCCTGATAGGTTCCTTTCACTGTAGAGCAGGGGTCCCCATCCCTTGGGCCACAGACCAGTATCTGTCTGTGGCCTGTTAGGAACTGGGCTGCACAGCTGGAGAGTGACCAGTAGTGAGCAAAGCTCCATCTGTATTTACAGCTGCGTCACTCACTTGCATCCCCCGCTACGCCCCGGCTGTGGAAACATTGTCCTCCTTGAAAACCAGTGCCTGGTGCCAAAACGGTTGGGGCCCACTGCTGTAGAGTATGAGAGAGGAGGCGGTCGGAGCATTGCACGCTCAGTTCACCTAAGTCTGGAGGTGGGGCGCTGCCTGGCTGTAGCTCAACCCCTCCGAGGGGATGCCTCTCACTGGTTCTGGGCACTGCCTGGGGGAGAAAGGGGCTCTGGGAGCTTTCTTAGGCAGCAGGCTGGAGGAGGTGAGTGGGTGAGCCTGGAAGACTGCCCCTGGGGCTTTGCAGTTATGAAACCCACAGTGCTGCTGACAAGTGACACCATTTGGCACTTGGCAAGCCCCTCAGGGGCCAATCACAAGATGGGGCTTGTGAGCATATATGTGTAAGCACTGCTGTCTGTCTGTGGGGATGGTCTTTTTTCTCCTTTTCCCTTCCTTCCTTCCTTCCAGTTCCTTTCCCTGCTTCTCCTGTCTTTCCCTGCTCTCTCCTCTCTTACCCTCTCCTGGTTTCTCTCCCATCCTTTTCTTTATTTGACAGAAGAGATGATCTTTTAGGACTGTTTCTCTTGTTGGAACAGCTCTGGAGGCTTCAGAGGGATTCCAGAAGGCTTCCGTGTTCTGACACCCACATCTGGGGAGGAGCCCACTTCTGGGCGGGCATGTCTCATCGGAAAGCTGTGGTTAGCTTTGGGTGGAAAACATTACTCAGGGCACACAGCTGCTCCTGTGTGTGTGGGGGTGCTGGAGCCACTGGGTCACTGAGCACCCTCTCCTGGGGACCTTCCCCCAAGGCCTCTGGACATAAGCTCCCCGACCCTATGCCCCCCCCCCCCAACTGTCCACCATCCCCCACCAGGAGTCCTGGGCTTCGAGCCCCTTCCCTTAGAAGCCTCAGGGAGTGTGACAGCCTGAGGGCTTGTTGTAGACCTGGACCCAGGGAAGGCTAATAATCACCTGACCTTTAAGCCAGCTGGTCTCTCCACACTGTTGGCCAGGAGTCTTTTCTCACGTTTATCTTCCTAACAAGTCAGATCGCTTTCTGGCTGGAGGGTTCTGCTTTCAGTTGGCTCCAGCCCAGGGGGATAAGAACAACTCTTTGCCTCTTGTGTGGGGGTGGGAGGCAGGGAACTCATGTTCAGCCAGCACTCCTTTTCTGAGCCTGGCAAGTGCTTCCTCCCGGCTCCTAGTGAAGGTGAGAGAGCCAGGCTCCCCACCAGGAGGGACTGGTTTGGGTCTGAGTGGAAAGTTCTGAGGGGAAGATTCTGCAACTCATCGAGGAGGCCCCTGTGGTCCTTCACTCTGCACTTGGGAGGTGTCTCACCTGAGGCTCCCGAGGACAAAGAGGGTGAGCTGGTGATTGGAACTCAGGGGCTGCCCACGCCCACATGCGCACATTTGTCTGCTCGTGTGGCTTTTTCCACAGCAGGGAGAAGACAGCTCAGAGGTTGGTTTGGCCCAGGCCTGTCCTTGCCACCCCCCTTTGGTTCCATTTACACCTGCCTGGTATGTACCCCCTTCAGGTCCCTGGCCTAAGTGCCCGGCCTGTGTGTTTAGCCCACAGGCTGGACACTGGTTCTTTTCCATGTCTCCAAACTTCTCTGTTTTAGCTTTGACCTGCTCAGGAACAGAGCAGCCGAACTTCTCCCTTGCATCCCTGTAGGTCACTAATGGGAATGAATGGGAACTTTTCCCAGGGATTGAAGGCCTTTATGGGGTAGCCCGGGCAGTAGCAGCCTTTGCTCCTGGGGCCGTGGTCTGCCGGCTGGTTTGTTGCCCAGCAAATTGTTCAGCCACCTCGAGTCTGACCTCTCGGCTCCAGAGCTGGCTTCCAGCTCTTCCCTGCTTGTACATAAGAACCTCGGGTCACAGCCATTTCTAATCTCAGTGGTCCAGGAAGCTGTCCCTCTGGCTGGGAAGCTGAGGCCAAAGGACAGTCCTGGGGATGCTAGGGGAAGGGAAGGGGGATTTTCAAGTCTTCGGCAGCAGCAATTCTAAACTTATGACTCAGGGCTGGCACCCTGTGCCACGCGGCCTGTTTTCACTTTCTGGCCCCCCTTACTTGATGGAGCCCTGCCCACCTACCTGGTGACTTGTCCCAGTTCAGCAAATACACCCCTCCACTTTTGATAAGTTTCCAGACACTGTGGAGTGGGTGGGCTGTGCATCCTTCAAAGCTGATGGATCTGTGCCGGCTGAGCCACGTGCGAAGGGGCGTGGCTTTCATCATGTCTCATCACAGCCAGCCAGCCATACATGGTCACTGTGGCTGCAGAGCTGCAGCATGGTGACTCAGCCCCGAGAGGCTGATGTAATGGGGGGAAAACCGGAGCCAGATTGTGGTTGCTGAAACCTAGAGGCTGAGAGCCACCCCCTCACCCCACCGCCCTACCCCAGGGTCACCCTCGCCTGCCCAGGAACCACCTAGGGCAGCTCTGAGCAGACCCAGGTCTCAGAGCAGAGGTTCCAGAAGAGCTGGAAGAGAAACTACTGCCTCTTAATCAGATGCCGGGCCAGGGTGTGACAGCCCAGTCTTGTTGGGTCTGTGTGATGTGGTCACGGGAGTGGGTGTGGACATTTACTTGGAAATTGATTCTTTCTTGAAAGGAGAGCCTGCCTGCTTCTTTTCCTTAGAAAATACCGATCTTGAGAAGGACCCAGGTGTGGTATTGAGGGGAGGGGAGAGCCATTTTAGATTCTTATTCAGTCGTGGCTTGTGCAGTTCAGGGTGATTTGGTCCCAGGCCATGCAGTTTTTGTGAGCATTTTCACTTGAGATAGTTGTGAAATTTCCAGGCAGTAACTAAGCAAGGCCTTTGACAGAGAAACTTCAGCCAGGCCAGCAGCTCTTGGGCTAGGATCAGAGTTTATTCTTTCTCGAGGGACAGCCTAGAGAGGTTTCCAGAGGTGGAGAACTCACCAACTTTATGTAATTCACTGAGCCCATGAAGTGGAGAAGAGCAGGAACCACAACTCCTCACCCCCAAAGGCCAGGTTTGCCGTGGACAAGGGGACTTGCACAGAGCCCTGTGGGTGCTGCAGGAGAGGGGCTGGTGCTGAAATGCTGGCCGCTGGAACATCTGCCTTCCCAAGGGCGTGTTTCCTGTGTGCACGGCACACGGAGTAAAGTGAAAATAAAACAAAGGTTTTCTTGGAGCCCAGTACATCCAGTTGAAAGATCTGTTGTTTATTCTAAGATTCTGTCATGCATTCTGTTGGTAAAAAAATGTTAAGCAACCGTTTGTTTTAAAAAGTACTGACAGTAATCAGTGTTTTGTGTTTACTTGGTTTTTTACTTTTTAATATCATTTACCTGCTGAGACATGAAGGTGACTGTTTCGTGGTGGCCTCTTGATGCGTTTTGGGTTTTGCACCTTTTCTGACCAGTCATTCTAAGGGTCTAGAAGCCAGCCCCTGGTTGGTCTGGGCCTGCAGAGGCATGTGGCCTTTGTGGACTTGGTTCCATCCTCCCTGTCCCCCTGCTTCTTGTCCGAGGGTGTCGGGATCACTGGTGGGGCCGGTTGTCGTCCTTCCTTGTGGTAATGCAGAGGCCTGTGGCTTTCCCCAGCCATGGATTTTCCCCAGCACAGCCAGCACGTCTTGGAGCAGCTGAACCAGCAGCGACAACTGGGACTTTTGTGCGACTGCACTTTTGTGGTGGACGGCGTTGACTTTAAGGCTCATAAAGCAGTGCTGGCAGCCTGCAGTGAATACTTCAAGATGCTCTTCGTGGACCAGAAGGATGTGGTGCACCTGGACATCAGTAACGCGGCAGGTACCCTGCTGGGTTCAGGGCCGAGTTTGTGGTGGGCCCCGTGCCACACACGGCCCTCCTTGAGCAGCACCTTCCAGCTGTGGGGCATGGAGGGTGGGTGCCAGACTTCCCACACAGGACTCGGCCATAAGTGCTTGAGTACCAAGTTCTTACCATGATTGAGAGGCCTCTTTTGACTGGGAGCGGGGTGGTAAGGGGAGAGTGGCAGGAAGACCTCATGATAAGCTTTAGGATGAGTGAACACAGGACAGGCTCATCAGAAGGGGCAGAGAGCAGGAAGGCTGTGAGCCCCTGGTCCCTTTCCATTCTGAGTCAATCTTTGACCCACTATCCCAGTGCCTTGGTGGCAGTGGCAAGGTTTGGGTTCTGGAGGAGGAGTATCAGGAAGGTCTTGGGATTGAAGAAGGAGCTAACTGGTCTTAGGTTCAGGGTTGTTAACCCAGAATGACATGCCATGCTGCCAGAAGTTTGGCCAAGGTGGTGTTTCCCCATTTTATAGATGTGGAAACTGAGGCCCAGAGAGGTTAGGTGACTGGCCTGGACGTCAGATAGAGGGTTGGTGGCAGAGCCCTGATGAAAGCCAGTGGTGATAAAGCGCATTGGCTGGGTGGAGGGTGCTCAGAGTGGCCGTTCATACCCTCTGCCCTCTGTGGGTGTGCTTCTTTTTGGAGCCTGCCTCTCCACTGGCACAGGAGATGGGGGAAGTGGCCTGCTACTGCCACTCTGCTTTTTACGAATCCCTCGATCCTGCCATGGAGTGGAGCGACTGGACAGGGTGCTGGTACCAGGTCTTGAGATGGTACCATGACGGATGTCTATGTCCTTGGCAGGCCTGGGGCAGGTGCTGGAGTTTATGTACACAGCCAAGCTGAGCCTGAGCTCTGAGAACGTGGACGATGTGCTGGCCGTGGCCAGCTTCCTGCAGATGCAGGACATCATCACAGCCTGTCATGCCCTCAAGTCACTGGCTGAGCCGGCTGCCAGCCCTGGGGAGAATGTGGAGGCCTCAGCCGCAGAAGGTAAGCTTCTTGGCAGGCTGTTCTGAGCAGGTGGCTCTTGAAGAGAGCTCTGCCCCTGCCTCTGGGTCAGCGTCATATGGCCTCGCCTGGGTTGTAGGGAGCTCGTGGGGAGGAGCTGCAGCGAAGTCTGAGACTGCCTCTCAGAGGGGCCCTTCTGCCCTCTCTTCCTGAAGGCACTGGGCAGCCACGCCTGGCTCAGGGCCTTTATACCAGAATCCACTCCTCCAGCAGGCCTCCTCTCCCCCCACCTCCTCCTGGTCCTCTAGCTCCTCAGGAAAGCCCCCAAGGCCCCGTGTGGGCCAGAGTCCTCCTGACACACTTTGAGAAAAGCACACTCCTCTGCATGTAAGCAGCAGTCTCTAGCACCATTTCATGTGTGAGGTCTGTCTCCCTGACCAGTCTGCCAGTCCCACGGCTGTTACATCCCAGGCCTAGCTGGCAGTCTTGGCATGGTGTTGGTACCTGTGAAGAGTCTGTTGAGTGAGCCAACCGACAAACCACTACTTAGGTATATCCTAAGGGAGGGTCTGGAAGAGCTAGCAAGTTCTGGGCCACTTCACCCCTCCCAGTGGTGGGCACTTGATGGGAAATGGCAGGTCTGTCCTCTTCCATCTCCAGTGGGTGACAAGAGAGCCAAAGAGGAGAAGGCTGCTGCCACTGCGCTGAGTGAGCTGGACCCGGCCAGGAGCAGTCCGCCTGCGGGCCCAAGCCGGGAGCCCAAGGAGGAGCGAGGTGGCCAGGCCGAGAGCACGGGCAGCGGTGAGTTGCCATGCTGAGGATCCAGCTGACTGGCTGTCGCCTGCCTGTGGGCTCCAGCACCACAAGTGGCTTCCTCGGGAGGCTCTTGGTGAGGGGACACAGGCAGCTGCATCCCTTGAGCTCAGGCTCCCCAGAACAAACTGTTGGTTTTTCTGGGGCATCTGTTAAAGCCAGAGCAGAGACTCAAACGACCTGAGCTGAGATGTGCCGGCCCCCCCGCCCCAACCCTCCGGCCACAGCCACTTCCAGAGGCCTAGTCCAGGAGACCCATCCAGCCCCTGGACAGAGGGCCCCAATCCAGCCCTGGATGCCCCCACCCCCACTGCAGGTGCAGAGCAGACGGAGAAGGCAGATGCTCCCCGGGAGCCTGTGGAGCTCAAGCCGGACCCCACGAGTGGCATGGCTGCTGCTGAGGCCGAGGCTGCCTTGTCAGAGAGCTCAGAGCAAGGTACCTTCCACTGGCTAGGCCGGCCCTCACTTAGGTCAGCGTCCCCCACTCTTCCTGCGACAGCTGATCTCACTCTGAGTCACTCTTTCACATCAGCTTTTGGGCCAACATCATCTTTTCTCATTCCTGAACTTTGATGTCAGTTTCTTGGTTGTATATCCTATATCCTGGCCTTGCTTCCTTTTAGCACAGAAGTATGGCTGTCACAGTACTGGCCCGCCTGTTTCTCCCAGAGCTGAACACCATGGGGGAGCTTTGCTGCCCCTGACACCCACCCCTGCCCCTGCCCCCAGTGCTTGTTGGCTGACAGCATCCTTCCCACCTGGGGGGCCAGCTTGGGGACCTGGTGGACCGAGGCCCATCTGTAACCTTCTGGTAGCACTGTCCGGGTCATCGGTCTCCCTAGGCTTCCTCCAGCCACCCTGCGGCTTCCAGACCCTGCCAGGCACTTGCGAGGCGCCCACACAGAGATGAGCCCGCCCCCAGCCTCACTTGACACCCACCCCCCACCGCCCAACTCCCAAGATGCCTCAGTGCCTGCCCTTCTCCTGGCAGAAATGGAGGTGGAGCCGGCCAGGAAGGGAGAAGAGCGAGAGGAGGAGGAGGGCGCCGCGCCGGCGGTGGTCAAGGAAGAGGGGCCGCCACTGGAAAAGGGCGAGGCCCCGGAGGAGAGTGAGGAGTCAGCCAGCACGGACTCGGGCCAGGAGCTCGGCTCTGAGGCCCGAGGCCTGCGCTCAGGCACCTACGGCGACCGCACGGAGTCCAAGGCCTATGGCTCAGTCATCCACAAGTGCGAGGTGCGCCGTGGGCGGTGGCGGCCCGGCCCCGGGCCCCGCCCGGCTCCGCCCCTGACCCCGCCCCCTGCACCCGCAGGACTGTGGGAAGGAGTTCACGCACACCGGGAACTTCAAGCGGCACATCCGCATCCACACCGGTGAGAAGCCGTTCTCGTGCCGGGAGTGCAGCAAGGCCTTCTCCGACCCGGCCGCCTGCAAGGCCCACGAGAAGACGCACAGGTAGGCCCCGGGGCCGCCCCCTTCCTCCGCCTGACCCACCCTGGATCCCCGCAGAGCGCCCCTCCGCGACCCTCCTCCTCCGCACTCTACCGCCAGCCCGCTGAAGCCCTACGGCTGTGAGGAGTGTGGCAAGAGCTACCGGCTCATCAGCCTGCTGAACCTGCACAAGAAGCGGCACTCGGGCGAGGCGCGCTACCGCTGCGAGGACTGTGGCAAGCTCTTCACCACGTCGGGCAACCTCAAGCGGCACCAGCTGGTGCACAGCGGCGAGAAGCCCTACCAGTGCGACTACTGCGGCCGCTCCTTCTCTGACCCCACGTCGAAGATGCGCCACCTGGAGACGCACGACACAGACAAGGAGCACAAGTGCCCGCACTGCGACAAGAAGTTCAACCAGGTATGGGCGCGGGGTGCGGCGCAGGGGAGGCTGGGGAAGAAACTGGGAGGGCAGATACGGAGGGCGTTTGCCTTCTCCACCGGACCGGAGGAAGGGTGGAACCCCCGCAGGGCCCCCAGGGAGGGCCAAGACCAGAGGTTCCAGGGAGGGAGGGGCTGGCCTTCTGACCCCCTGTCTGGGTACAGGTGGGGAATCTGAAGGCCCACCTGAAGATCCACATCGCCGATGGGCCCCTCAAGTGCCGGGAGTGTGGAAAGCAGTTCACCACCTCAGGTAGGGCCTGGCTGGCCCCCGCCCCCACCCCACAGCGCCTCCATGCCCCCCACTCCCACCCCCTGCCAAGCCTTCCGTTGGTCTCACCACAGGGAACCTGAAGCGGCACCTGCGGATCCACAGCGGGGAGAAACCCTACGTGTGCGTCCACTGCCAGCGGCAGTTCGCTGACCCCGGCGCCCTGCAGCGGCACGTTCGCATTCACACGGGTGGGTGGGTGAGCCTCGCGGGGGCGACGCGGGGACGTGGAAGGAAGGGAGGTGCTGACATCTTGTCCCGGCTGCTGCCTGCGTCCCCAGGTGAGAAGCCATGCCAGTGCGTGATGTGCGGCAAAGCCTTCACCCAGGCCAGCTCTCTAATTGCCCATGTGCGCCAGCACACCGGGGAGAAGCCCTACGTCTGTGAACGCTGCGGCAAGAGGTGCTGCCCTTACCCCCGCCCCGCCCCGCCCCGCCCCGCCCCCAATCCAGGCCCGGTGGCTTTCCCAGCACTGGGTGGGCGGAGAGGGTCAGACAGAGCAGAAGCCTGCTCTGTCCAGTCTGCTCAGGAATCGGTCACACGGCTGTCCAAAGCAGGTCGCTAAGTCCTCTTCCATCTCAGCCCTGCCTTATCCTGGGCGGTTCAGTGCAAAAGCCCTTCCCTCTGGCCCTGCAGATTCGTCCAGTCCAGCCAGTTGGCCAATCATATCCGCCACCATGATAATATCCGCCCCCACAAGTGTAGCGTATGCAGCAAGGCCTTCGTGAATGTGGGGGACCTGTCTAAGCACATCATTATCCACACTGGTGAGTGTGTGCCCACCTTTGTCCCAGGCCCTGACCCCGGGCCAGATGGTGGGTGGGGAAGGGGTGGGAGACGCCCTGGACCCCAGCCTTGGGAGCTGACACTTGCTGCAGGCTGCTTCCAAAGCAGTTTAACTCCCAGGAGGGCCCCACTTTCTCAGACCTTCTAGAAGGGCCATCTGTGCCTCAAGTAGCCACCCCAGAGCATTTCCTGATGCAAAGACAGGGCTGCAGGGGAAGCTGGAGGCCACTGAGGTCCTCCCCCCCTGCACCCTCCCCCCAATGGCAGGAGAGAACCTTGCCTCCCCCCCCAGGAGAGAAGCCCTACCTGTGTGACAAGTGTGGTCGCGGTTTCAACCGGGTGGACAACCTTCGCTCCCATGTGAAGACTGTGCACCAGGGCAAGGCCGGCATCAAAATCCTGGAGCCAGAGGAGGGTGGTGAGGTCAGTGTGGTCACTGTCGATGACATGGTCACGCTGGCCACCGAGGCACTGGCAGCAACGGCTGTCACACAGCTCACAGGTGTGGACATCACTCAGCTCCCAGGGCAGTAGGGGGTGGTCACAGCAGGGCTGCCTCTGGGACATCTGCAGAGGAGCAGGTGACTGGTCTCAGGCCTTGCTGATTCCGCCCACAGTGGTGCCAGTAGGGGCCGCAGTGACTGCCGATGAGACTGAAGTCCTCAAAGCTGAGATCAGCAAAGCTGTGAAGCAAGTGCAGGAAGAAGGTGAGAGGGGAGTGGAGCTGCCTTCAGGGAAGGTGGTGGGCCCAAGGGCCCTTCCTGTTGTGACCTCACCCCTACCTTCCACAGATCCCAACACCCACATCCTCTATGCCTGTGATTCCTGCGGGGATAAGTTTCTGGACGCAAACAGCCTGGCCCAGCACGTGCGGATCCACACGGCCCAGGCACTGGTCATGTTCCAGACAGATGCGGACTTCTACCAGCAGTATGGGCCGGGCAGCACGTGGCCGGCCGGGCAGGTGCTGCAGGCCGGGGAGCTGGTTTTCCGTCCTCGGGACGGGGCCGATGGGCAGCCTGCCCTGGCAGAGACACCCCCCACAGCCCCTGAATGTCCACCATCTGCTGAGTGAGCAGGCACCCTTCCTCCTATTTAAGGATGGATGGCACCCTAGAACTGAGAAGGGTGACCCATTCCCTAGAGAGAATAAATTTGATTATTTTCTAATGCTGCCTGTAGCTCCCTGCGGGGGTGGGGTGGGGAGCTGGCAGCTCTAGCTGATACCACAGAAGGGCTGCTCCACTCAGCTACCAGCCAGCGGAGCCTTCTTCTTGGGAAGGCCAGGCTGTCCCTTTGCAGGGAGCCCCAAGACCTGTCTAGAAGGAGGCTGACCCCTTCGCCTGAGTTGGGATGTGGGCAGCACACCAGAGAAACTGTGGCTCCATGAGCCCCATTCCCTCATCTGGTCTCCTCTTTGGAGGCTGCTCACTTGCTTAACCTGAGGATTGGACCTTCCCTCTCTGCCGTGAACACAGCTGTGACCCTGCTCCCCTCTGCTCAGGTGTTGGGAGCTGGGCCCAAAGGGCTTGGCCACACTGCTTACCAGGATCCAGAGCACCTCTGCAGGGCCCAGTGTGAGGGCTCATTCAGCCAGAGCAGCAAGGTAGGCAGAGCACCAGACCAAGCAGGCCACAGGCCTGGTTCTGTTGGGCTTAAGGAAGCCAGAGAGCACATTTGCTTCATGGTAACTCTGGCTGCAAGATCAAGGCCAGGCCAGCGTCATCTTCTGGGAACATTTACTTGCCCTGTATCAGTGGAATCTCTTAAGGTGAGGGGCTGGAAGGACAGGAGTGAGCGGCCAGGAGCTCTGGTGGGGAGATGGGAGGTACAGCAGCAGGGGTGGAGAAGCAGGGGCTCCGGAGATGCCGTCTCTGCTGCCTTTCCATATGGCTCGTCCCCAACAGCTGTAATTCCTCACTCAGAGATGGCCCCATCCAGCACTGGAGTCCAGGGATACTGCAAGTGAGACCAGTCTGTGTTCCGTCCCTCCTTGCCCAACTCATCTTGTGGTGGGTCCAGCTGTTCGGAGGCAGCTGCTGCAGGGCCAGCCTGCACCTTATCCAGAGGAGGAAGGGATGAGACCCCAAAGCTTAATGTTTCTGAGTTTGACTGGGCAGCGGCTCTATTCTTTATCTAATTTGAAGTGCCTTCAACGTTACCCAGAAACCAGTTGGGACCTTGAAGTGTCACATTACCACCACAGCAGTGAAAAGGTGGTTCAAGTTGTAGTCTGATGAAAATTTTTTTGTACAAGATAAAATTATCCTTGGGGAAGATTAGTGGCAGAAAGGAGATGGGTTCTATATACAGACTTAGGGGATTAAAAGCAAACATGGGGTGAGGGCTTACTGTTCCTAGAGGCCAAGGACCCCTGGTCCTCCCATCCAAGTGAAAGTCACATCCACACTTGACATGTTTTGTATTTTTTAATAAAGTTTGTAATCCAATGGACACACAAAACAAAACTGCGCTGAGAAAAACAGTTTCATAAATTAATAAGTGTTAGGAAGTTGAGGGAGAGGTCAAGGTCACAGAAAGAAGGGAAGCCAGTCTTTTTGTGTGTGACACTTCCAAATTGTGGGGGCAGGGCCCGTGCTATAACGAAGCGCACTTATACAAATGAGTGACAATACAAAGTCTGAGTATGAAAATAAGATTTTCTCTGAAAACACATTTTTGGCACAGATTAAAAAAAATGTATGTCAGGGAATTTGATTTTTAAGTCAGTATTATATATATTTATATATATTATATATTTATATATACACACATCCCAAGTTCTGCATATTCCACTAGGAGAGAAAATCCTTCCGTTTGCTCTTTTTGATTGTAAACTGTACATCCTGGGTGAATCAAAGATGGTGGTGGCAGAATTAAGAGAGGTGACATCCAAATGAGCAAGGGGAAGGGAGGAGTGGGGACCAAACAACTCAATGAAATGTTCCTTGACCCCAAGGTTTCAGCAGATGTTTGAAGTCCTGTGTGAGTCTGTGATGTGTGTTCACGTACACCAAGACATCCAGAGTGTCACAGCCTGTCTTCACTGTGCAAAAGTCCAAGTCACTAATTTAGTGCAAAGGCAGTTCTGTTTTGTTTCTTAAAAACAAAAACAACAAAAAAATCCCACTGCCCTGTTCCTTTTCTCCAAAAAGAGGAGAGAGAAACCCAGCCTCAAGGTGTCTGCAAGTCCATCGGTTGGTGGTCTGTCCTTGGGCTAAACGTCATGTAAACATACAAGTAGCAGCACCACTGCCCAGAGGGATCTGTCCGACTGAGCCGGGCGGGCGGGCAGGAGGGTGAGGCTGGCCATCTGGCAGTGGAGTCTGTCCCCTTGGGCAGCTTCTTCCTCCGCTTGGCTGGGTTGTCTGTGTGTGATTTTTGCTGCAGAGCCTCAGGAAGATACACCGAATGGTGGCCACTCAGTGGCTCACACAGAAGCGATGACGATCATGAGGTGGGGCGAGATGCTGGAGATGCTGGCCAGGAGGTCAGGGGCCAGCCGGGACAGGTGACTCTCGGAGAACTCACAGGGCGGGAAGATCTGCAGTACGTAGGCAGGCTGGAGTGGGGACGAGAGAGAGAACTGGGACCCCCGGCTTCACATCACCCACCCACTACCTCTCCTCCCTCAAACTCCCAACTGGGGGGCCCTGAAGGCCCAACACACGGAGCCAGGCTGAGTCAAGTTCCCAACCAGCTAAGGTCTCTTGAGGCTTTCAGAAGAAAACTAGGTATCAGAAAACAAACAAACTGACTGCCTCCCTGGGACCCTCTTTTCAGTCATTAAGCTCAAGAAAAACCTGCTGTCTCAGCTGCCCACTGTCTCCCAGATGGGCAAACGGCAGTCCTCCCCATACATGCCCATCCCCAGCTGGCCTCCTCCATCCAGAAGGCCCCTTTGTCCAGCTCCTCTGCAAACTGTCCTGGACTCCTCTAGTTGGCACTGGCAGGTTAGTCAAACTGCCCAACCAACACTACCCACAACCCCCACCCCCACAGGCGTGCTCTGCCAAGGCAGGATGCTGGGCTGACCTGATTGGAGCCGGGGTTGGGAACATTGATGATCCCTGCCGCCTGCTTGGCCTGCAGATATGTGATGAAGGCAGCCTTGAGCGACTCTGTTTGGCTCACGACGTCCTCTTGGTCGCGGCCACAGGGCAGAGCCAGCAGCAGACAGTAATCTGTCTCCACCTGGCGGAGAGGGAGCTGTCAGTGATCAGAGGCCACCTCACAAAAGAAGGTCAGAGACCAAAAAGACGACTCTCCAACCCAGGGGATTTGGCTTCTAAATCCACAAAAAACCCTACTGCTGAGATGACCTTGAGGTCCATCCATATACTTGTTGAATAAAAAGAGCCTCATCTCTGGGTCTAGAGGAACTTTACACCCCTAGTGGAGACAGAACACACCCTTCATCATCCACTCCAAGAATCCCATTACTGCATTCCAAAACAAGCCAGGGAGACAGTGGGGGCCACGCATGGCCTCCCTTCTTGGTGGGACAGTGGCTCACCTGGCCCTGAGCCTTACCGTCATCCTTCGGGCAACCCCTTCCAGCTGTGAGGCCTCCAGGCGCATCCGCTGGGCAATCCGCAGGGGGGGCCCTCCTTCAGAGAGGGGCAGGGACCGATGGGCCAGGACATTGTTGCCAGAGACGAAGTGGAGCTGCACAGCAGCCGTGTCGTTCTTGAGGGCCAGGAGGCCCTGCCACACAATGGGGTACTTCTGTTCGCAGGGAAACAAAGAACAGTGAGCTCATGGCTGGAGAATGAGGCCATGCTGGTCATGGCCCTGAGGAGAAGGTGCTGATCTAAGTGGGGATCTCAGGACAGTGAACACAACGTAAAGCTTGGAGGGTGGTAGGCGAGGCCCTGTCCAGGCTTACCTTCAGAAGCTGCACCATATCCACAGGCCTCTGGGAAGTCAAGTGTGGAGAGGAATCTTGTTTGGGGGTGGGTGGGGCTTCAGTATGGGGCAGAGCCAGTCCCGGAGGGGTGCTGGGGCCTGAGGAGGTGGGGACAAACAGCGGCTGCTTTGGGGCAGCCTGAGCAGGAAGAGTCGGGAGGTCAGGCTTCAAGGAGACACACACAGGGGAGGGATAGGAGGTCTGGCTCGTCTCTGCCTGTGCCCTCTGGACCTGGGTGTGAGGCTCAGCCGGCCTGTTGGCAGAGACATTAGGGAGGCGCGGCTGCTCGACTCCTGTCTGGGTGCCCTTGGCTTCCTGGGACACCGGAGGCATCTTGCTGCTTGGAGGCTGGCTGAGCTGGGAGGGCTGTGCAGGCTGGGCCGGCTGTGTGGATTGCACAGGCTGGAGGGGCTGTGCAGGCTGAGCAGGCTGTAAGGGCTCGCCTTCAGGGGGGCCCTGGAGTTGGGTGGGAAGAAAAAGGAAGAGTCGGTCTGTTTCTCACAAAGAGCATCTTGCCCCCAACCAAGCAGCCAAAAGCTCCCGGATGGGTCACCTGCAGGGCAGCTCCTGGCAGCCAGGCCCCTGGAGAAAGCTTTTACCAGATGGCCCCACTCTCAGGCATTCAGGATTGAGGGTTCTGCTAAGAGGTCACCTGTTCCCTACCTTGTCACCCCCTCGGGTCACGGCCGCCGCACCACCCGCTCCCACTGTGAGTTCCCTCATGTCCCCCAGGCTCTGCTGTAATCTGATCCCTTCATTCTGCAGTTGAGGAAGCTCCTCTTGAAATCCACAAAAAGGACGACATATTTCAGGGACCTCACTGGTACCCGCCACCCTCCACCAACTCTCGGGACCAGAAGACAGACTGGGCGTGCTCACCTGAGCGGGAACCTTGGTCCGGGAAGGCAGACCAATGGAGGCCGCGGCAGGGAACTGCGTGTGTGTGAGCTGGGCCGGGCCGTGGTAGGTGCGGACGTCTCCGTACCGGTACTCCTGGAAGAGCTCCCCGCTCGAGTGCACGATCTGCACCCCATGGGTCACCACCACTGGTGGGGTCAGAGGCAGCCCCTGAAGCTGGTTGCTAGGGGTGACTGTGAGGATGCGGGCCTCCCCGTGAGAGGCAGGGGCAGGGGCAGCTTTGGCATCTGCCGTCTTAGCAGCTTCTTTCCCTGGCTGCTGAGGGGCCTTACTGGCTGGTGGCACCTTCCCGACCCCGTCTGCCGCCCGGGGCTGCTCGCTGACGGCAGTCACGTGAGGATGCACCATGATCCTCACATCCCGGGGCACGGTGTACGGGTGTAGCCGGTACTCAGACTGCATGACCAGCACCTCCGATTGCACGGGGGCTGCGGCTCGAGCCACGGGCAGGTGGTAGTGCACTTCCTCCTCTGGAGGGTGCTGGGAGGCCAGGGCGGGCACCCCAGCTGCGGCCGGCTGGGGGGTGCCAGTGCGCTGGGGGGCCCGGACCTCTATCTGCTGCGGCTGCAGGGGGGCCCGTGGAGAGTGGAGTGTCTCGGGCCGGATGCTGTAGGTGATGCTAGGCAGTGTGGGCGTGTTCATCCTCACCTCGCCCTGAGACAGGTGACTGAGGGACACAGTCTGGGTGATGCTGTGTGGTGGCATAATGACAGACTGCTCCGGGTGGATGCTGGAGATGAACTGGGGCACAGGAATGCCTGCTGCCAGCATGACCGTGGCGTTCGTGGACAGCGCGGTGGACGTGGTGCTGCTGGGGTGGCATGCCCGTGGGAACGGGCTTGGAGCGGGCCCACTGGGTCGAGGGGAATGTGCATCTGGCTTGGTGGCTGCCAGATGGGACACCGTTCGATCTGTCGGGGTGCTGGGCCCCGACGTGACGTGGTTCACTTCTGCCGGCAATTTGCTGGGCAAGGCCGGAGGGTGGTGGGGAGTAAGAGTGGAGCCCAGGTTCGCCGGCTGAAGGACCTTGGTCTCTATTTTGAGGGTGACAGGGTCAGCAAGCTTTTTGTTAGTGGTGACTATGCTTGGGGTGAGGACTAGCTGGTTGTGAACCAGCACCGGAGGTGTGTTTATGCCCTGCGTGAGGACCTTCACTGTGCCACCCTGGGTGACGGGTGTGGACACAGACAAGTGAATGGGCTCGGGCTTCTCCAAGGACGGACGGTCAGCCTTCACCGATGAGATCACAGGAGATGCGTTGTACGTCTGTGCAGTCAGTACCAGGGTAGAATGGGTGGCCACGTTTGCATAGCCTGAAGGAGCTTGAGGGCCTTTGGCCGGAGGCTGAGACGGCGTGACAGAATCGGGTTTGACCTGAGGCTTGGACACCGACTGTTGAAATTCAATGTCCATCGCGCTTGCTGGGGGGATCTGGCTGATTTTGGCGCTGATCCGCTGGGGCCCTTCAGTCTTCTGCCCCGAGTAGCTCAGGAGCACAACCCCTTCGGAAGTGTTCACGCGCAGCCCGGCACCAGAGCCCGTGTCTGCTGGGCGGTCATCAATCACAGACATAGACCCCGGGTGGAACCGGTTGTGGTCACTGCTGCTGGATCTCTGTTTGCACTTTGCTGATGGCGCGATCACGGCACCCGCCACCGTCACGGCACCCGTTGTTGTGGCTGTCACACCCCCAGAAGCAGCGGTCACCGCACCCGCCGTGACCGTCACTGCACCTGTGGCGGCATTCACTGTGCCCGGAGTGGCGTTCACTGTGCCCGTGGCGGCGTTCACCACACTGGGGGCGGCGTTCACTGGAGTGGTGAGAACGTTCACGGGCCCCGTCAGGACATTGACTGGTCCCTTCAGGACGTTCACGGGGCCAGTAGGAGTGTTCACCAAGCCTTTCAGCGTGGCCACTGAGCCCTTCACAGGGCCTTTCAGGGCATTCACAGGGCCAGCCAGTGCATTCACGGGGACCAAGGAGACATTCACCAGGCCAGTCAGGGCGCTCACCAGGCCCGTCAGGGTCTGAGGAGCAGGTTTCGCCAGAGTTATCTTCTGCGAATTCTCCAAATCAATGCTGACAGGCATCCGGCTAATGACAGAAGTAATTTTGGGAGCAATGACTGGAGTCACCTTTTCTTTGTCAGCAGCTACTGGAACCTCTGAGGCCTGTGTGTCAGAGGTGTTAGTTACTGGAGTTGCTGTTTTTTCTTCTAAAATAGGTTTTTTAGATTCAGCTGGAGGAGGCAGTGCCTCATGCAGGCAAGGGGCAGCGCTGACAGGCTCTGCAATGGCAGCTGTGACACTCGTGGAAGTGACACTCGTAGCAGATACATATTTGGGGTCCATGAGGATCTTCCTCAGCGTACTGGAGCTGGTGTCGATGTCAGAGGCCTTGGTGTCTGGGGGAAGAGCTGGAGATGGGGTGGACTGCACCTGTGGCTCCTCCTGCCTCGTGATCCACTCTGTCACCTTCGCAGGGGGACTCTGGTGCGGGATCCCCCCAGGAGCGACAGGGAGTGGGAGCTTTGCTATCGTTACCGAGGGAATTGGGGGGGTGGGCATGCTTGAGTCACTGGGCGGGGTCACTGGGTCACTTTCAATGATGGAGTGCACCTTGAATCTGGCTTGAGGCTCGTCATGCACAGGGGCAGGCTGCGAGGGAGGGGCGGGGTCTGGCAGCGCAGGTGCTCTGGTAGGAGTCTCTTCCTCCATGCTGCTTTCTTGGGGCAGATCCTCTTGGGATGGAGTCTTGCTTGGGTCAGAAGCACATGACTCAGGAGCAGTGGACTGGGGCTTGTCATTCTGCTTTTCTTCCTGTGGAGCTTCCGGGGGTTGTACCGTCGTCCCATCACTTGAAGTGGGGCTCTTGCTTTGAACCTGCTCAGGTTCAGGGACATGGGTCTCTGTAGTGCCCCCTGTTTTCCTGTTTGTATTCCGTTTGCGGCGTGATCGAGTAGTCTTCTGGCGCCCTTTATCTTTCCGAACCAGAGGCACTTCTGCTTCTTTTGAGCCCTTGGCTCCTGGCACTGGGTGGGAGGTCTCGCTGCTGTCTCCTCTGGCTTCCTTGTTGTCTGCTGGGCCTGCTGAGGGGTCAGGCGCACTGCCTGGTGGCCTAGAAGATTCAGCAGCAGCCTCTGTCTCCAAGATGCCAGACACAGCCTCATTGGTCTCAGGCTCCATGCCTTCCTCAGGAGGTGGCGGATCTGTCTGAGATTCCGCAGGGTAAGGTGGCGGTGCAGGGAAGTTTTCTGGCTCCCCAGAAATGTCATTGATGATGGACCCGATGGCTGCGGCCAGCTCTGTTTCGCTGGCTTGGTGTGCAGGCTTGTCCCTGTCCTCTGTAGTGAGGCCCTCTGCGGCATCAGAAGCTGCCGCCTTGAAAGCTGAAGGTGTGGAGGTTTCCGTGAGCTTCTCGATGTTCTCCACGGCCTGCTCCAGCTCCATCTGCCGGGCTAACTGATTTGCTTCTGGGGACTGCTTGGAGGCAGATACATCCTCCTTCTCTGGTTCCTTGTCCGGTTCAGTGGGCTCACTGTTCAACTGTGATGATACACTCCCCTCCTTCTGGGGACTCTTGCTCTTCTCGGGGGAAACCGCCACGACCCCAGCCTCCTTCTCCACCGGCAGTTCTGAAGGGCCCGCAGCCACACTGGGACTCACGGTGGCTTCCGCATTTTTCATGTTTGCAGATCTGTCCACCGCCGACCTAGAGTTTCGAGATCGTCCTCTCTTTGACTTGGAGTTTTTCTCAGGGGCTGCTTTTTTCTCCACTACTTCAACTGGGGGGGTTCCGGGTGGATTTCTGTCCGTGCTCCTCTCTTTCTTGTCACGTTCCTGTTCACTCGCTGCTGCTTCTTTATCAGCCTTGGATTTTGTATTATTTTCCCTCACATTCACCTGGGCACTCCCCTCAGTGGTCGCCTCAGGACGTTCGGGGTCAACTTTGGGTTCGTTTCTTCCCCTCTTCCCTTGCTGACCACCAGCAGCTGCTTTCTGGGATCGTGGGGATCTCCAGCCCTCAGCTGGTTTGACTGTCTCAACTTCTTTGGCCTCAGTCTCGTCATCTTCATCGGCCCGACGGCGAGTCTTTGGAGGCCTCCCTCTCCGAGGGGTCGTGGGAACTGCCGCGGCCTCCTGCAGCTCCCGCTCCAGTCTCTTCCTGGTCACGCGCGGCTGCTCCACGGGCTCCTTGACTGGAGAGCGGCTATCATGGTCGCCCATGGTTGCGTAAACACTCCTCACATTCCGGCGCCTAGTTCGGCCAAGTGGCAAGCTTGGCTCAGGGTGTTCAGGGTCTGTGGCTGAGTTTTTAGAAGCAGTCCTTGTAATCTTCTCTGCCTCCATCTTCAGTTCTAAAAGCTTCTGTGCCTCTCCCCGGGGAGAATTGGACCGCTTGAGCTTTTCCCGGTCTATCCTCTCACTCTTCCTGGTGACGGGCTTTTCCACGACACTTGCTGCAGCTGCCTGAATGGGGGTCTTGGAACGTTTACTTTTGTTTGGCTTTTTATCTTTTGCAGCAACTGGAGGATCAACCTCTACAACTTCAGTAGCCGGAGGTGGAACCTCAGGAACGTCTTCCGTTTTTTGACTTGTGTTAGGTTCAACGTTAGCGGCCAAGTCTGGCTTTTCCACTTGAGGCTCATCGGCTTCTTCAGGCTTCTGAGTTGGTTTTGAAAGTGTCTGGGTGCTGTTAGGTTCAGGATCTATACTGATCTCTACTTGGGAAAATGAGGCCCCAGGAGTTGGAGGTTTGGCATCCAGATAAGGCAGCTGATCGACTGACGAGCCTCCTTCAACAGTGGAAGGAGGCTCGGCGGTATCTTTCCTGGTGTCCACTCCTGGAGGCAAGTCTCCTTGCTCAGGCTGTTCCACAGTGATGGGAGCCAGATCTGTACTTGTGGGTTTTGCTTCTTCTGGGACAGAGGCTGGCTCAGTGGTCTTTTCTTCTGGCACCAGAGGCCCCTCTCCAGTCTTTTCACCAGCTGTCTTCTCCAGTGATGCTGCTGTTGATTCTGGAGCTATAGCAGTGACACTAGGAGGCCCAACTGAAGATGGGGTTTTCAGTTCTGGCTCTTTATTCTCAGAAGCAGATTCTGGGCTCCTGGGATGATCCTCTGTATCTTCCTGTTTCTCAACCTCTTTGGGTTTCTGGTCTTTTTCTTTTTCTTTCTGCTGCATTCGTGTGAGTTCCATGAATTTGCTATGGAAAAGAACTACTGGCTCTTGAATCAAGTCAGTTGTGTTATTCAGCCCATCAGAGGTCTGCCTCCCATACAACCTGCCGGAAACGAAGTCAGATTCTTCCTCTTTCCTCTCTAGATGCTGCAGTCGCTTTGAATCTTGTTCAAAGATAGAGCTGTGTAAAAAACGAGAAGCAAATAATTCTTGCCTTTCCTGTTCTTCTTCTTTATGGTCATCTTTCTTATCATCCATTTTCCCCTCTGAATCAGTCCGGATTTTCTTCTTTTTCATGTACCAGGATGGAATAGGTCTTGGAGCAGAGTCTACCTTTTCTTTATCTTTGTTGTTTCGAAAATTAGCAAATCGGGAGTCCCAGTCAAGAAAAGACCAATTTTCTTCTCGAGAGGAAGAAAGGGATTTGGCTCTTTCAAGCAAAGCCTTAGTGTCCGGTGTGATTGTCTTATCCAATGCAAAAGAATAAAATTTGTTCCTTTCTAAAGAACTGGAGAGTCTTTCATCTCTCTCACGTAGTTTGTCTTCTCTGTCTCTCAATAAAAAAGACAACCGAGAACTTTCAAATAATGCAGAGGCTCTAGGTGAGTGAGATTTGTGTTCACCATCATCATCAGAATCAGAAGGCACTTCGCCAGGTTCCAAGTCACGGACAGACCTCTTTCGAAGGCTGTCTCTCTTAATTACGCTGTTTGGGAAACTCACATCAAATCTACTGGCATCGTGTTTCATTTGAGAATCCCACCGATTTAGTTCATCTTCAGGATTCAAGACAGACAGTTTGATTTTAGCCATGTCTGCCATCTGTTCTCTCCTGCTTGAATCATAAGGATTAAATTTTAAGGACTCTTCTCTGACTGTTATATGAGAATAGGGGAGACCTTTGTCATCTACTTTAGGAGACCCTCTTATGGACATTACCCTAGGAGAACCAATAGGGTCATCATCTTCGTGGAAGGAACCAAGCCGGACACTGGGAGAACCACCAGTCCTTTCAGAATCTTCACTGATCTGGCGTGAACTTCTGTAGTTCCTTTCTCTCTTGGTGCAGATGTCAAAATCAACATGGTCCATCCTTTTCTTTTTGCTGGGAGGAGAGTCATCGGTGACATCCTGAGGGGGTTTGCCTACCTCGTGAACAAGACTACGTCTTTCGTATTCATCCACATCTTTTTTAGGACTGCCGAACTTCTCAGACTTGGCTATTTCCATCTCCATCTGCTGTTTTCTACGACTCTGCTCCATTTGTTTTCGGTAACTCTGCGTGTGATCAATATCAATGCCAATTTTTTCTTCAGTATTTACTGAATGTGGTTTCTCTTGGCCCGATTTACATTCAAGTGGTTCATCACGAAGACTGCAATAGTTTTTCCTATTATCTTCTCTCTCTGGTCCTTGATCATCTAATAGCTCCAGCTGTTTGAGTGGTGGTTTTGAGGCAGTGGGTTTTTTTGACTGGATTTCTTGATTTTCCACAGATTCACCTACTGGTTCTCTCAGCCTTGCTTGCAGATCTGAGTTGGGCCTTGAGCCAGTCCCAACAGAAATACTGGTAAGCTCCTGACAGTCTTTGGGGCTGGGAACAGCATTAAGTCTGTCTAGTTTAAGTTTTTTAGATTCTCTTTTAAGAATTTCTTTCCTCATAGGCTTTTTTTCAGACTCTCCTTCCCTCAGCAGAATGACATCTCTAGAGGACATGTCAGGCTGTTTCTTTAAAAGCACCCGAGCATCTTCCATCTCTGGACTGCTTTTCTTGAGGTCTGATTTCTGCCTTTCTGCTTTCAAATTGGAATCTGCAAAACGCCTTTTCCTCGCCTCCAGCTTCTCCAGATCCCCAGCACTCACCCCGTCAGCACTCTGCTCTGGTTTTAAGTGCTTCCTGGGTTTAGGCCGGCCTTCCTTATCTACCACTTCTATGTGGCTTGAAAGCCCCCTTTCCTTTGGCACTTTCATCCTAACAGATTCCAGTTTAGACAATTCAGACTTTGCAGGCTCTGCCTGAGAGGTCTGAAGTTTCTGATCTAAGGCAGAAGACTTGACAGCGTCATTATCAAGCTTGGACTTTAGCTTTTCCAAAGGAGCGTGGTCAATAACCTTCCCCTCTTTTTCTTTCACTCGAGTCAAAACCACACAAGGCATGAGTTCCAAGCGGTTTTTGGCTAATCCTTCTTTGTCAGCCTTCTCTCTGCTCAGTTTATTAGAACTCCTCAACTTTTCGGGGCTTTGTTCTCTCTCATTTTCTTGGTCTGTTTCCGAAGACTGAGAACTTGGGGAATGAACTTTTCCTTTTCGTTTCTGCTTGTCAGTTTTGTCCTTCTCCACCTTTTCCTTCCTTATTAAACGTCTCTCTCTTTCCACTCTCTCAGGGTCGAAAGTTCGCTCTTTATCTGTCTTCTCATTTTTTGCATAGCGTTCCAAACGAGGTTTGTCAAGTTTATCATATCTTGGAGGGGAAAGTGAGCTGCAGCTTCCACTCCGGTCTGAGGAGCGGCTGTAAACCCTCCTCTCGGAATCACTCGGCAGTCTCTCCGACTGTGAGGGAGATGTTCCAGGGCTCTGAGGGCGTCGCAAGTGCACTGGACTCTGACTGCGTTCGATTGGTCTCCTCTCGTGGTCTCTGTCCCGGTCAGACTCAAATCTTTCACGCTCTCTTTCTCGCTCCCTTTGTCTGTAACTGTATTCCCGAATATCTTGTTCATAAGGATCATTTCTATAATCCCTATACTCCCGGGGATCATCATAATATCGTGATTCATAGTAGTCTCCTTGGTAAGTTTCCCATTCTGAATAAAATTCTCTCCCTCGAGCTGGATAGTCCCGTCTGGAATCCTCAGGATATGTGCCTGGAGTACGGACATTCTCATAATATGTACGATCTTGGCTATAGTCATAAGATCCCCTTCGTTCTTCTCTGCCAAAGACAAAAAAGAATGTGTTGGTTTTTTGTTTTCTTGTCACTGACACATTAATCATACACGTGCAGTTATAGAGTCCTGCTTCTAAAAACCTTTGCCGTTATTTAATCATTAGAACTGGGGCTTCCTTCGTGGCTCAGTGGTAAAGAATCCACCTGCCAATGCAAGAGACATGGGTTCGATCCCTCATCCAAGATAAGGAAGGAGAAGGAAATGGCAACCCACTCCAGTACTCTTGCCTGGGAAATTCCACAGACAGAGGAGCCTAACAGGCTATAACCCATGGGGTCACAAAGAGTCAGACACAACTCAGCAACTAAACAACGACCAAATCATTAGAATTTCACCATCCAATACCACAGCTACAAACCACAAGTGGCTACTAAGAGCTTGAAATCTGGCTCGTCTAAATCGAGGTGTGTATAAATGCAGACTAGATCTGGTGGATTTAGTCTTTTTTTTGTTTTAAAGAAGACATATACTTCAGTAATTTATTCAGATTGAATACATGTTGAAATAGTATTTCAGATAGACTAGGCTAAATAAATTAATTACTTTTCTGCCAAGAGATAGTCTTACCACAACTTGGGAAACAAACGTATTGTTTGAAAAGACAGATTAAGAACTAAAATCTTTCTACCTCTGCAACCTCTACCTTAACTCACAGTTTAAAAAAACACACTGAAAAAAATAAATAAATAAAATAAAAAAATAAAAATAAAAAAACACACTGGGGGCCAGTGTCCCTGGGCTCAGTCTTTACACTTGTAAGATGAAACTTTGTAAAAACTTTCCTAACATAATACAAGGCACATACTTGGCCTTCAGTTATTGTTACTTTTCCCCAACCTGCCAACTAACAAATTATGTATTACAAGCTGTGTGAGATAATTCCTTAATTGTAAAAGAATTCCTTAATTGTAAAAGAATTCCTTAATTGTTAAAGTGACATGACCCAGTGCATTCAAAATAGAATTGAATTTACGTGCAAGAATGTGTATGGTGTATAAAATGGAAATTTACCTGTAACAGAGGCCAATTCCTTTACTCTTGGTTCACGTCCTATTTTTGTTCTTTCAAACAAGTATGGCTTACTCAGTCTACATAGTACTACTAACGGCAGCTCAACGAAACATAAAGAACCTTGAGCCTAAGCTTCTAAAAGCATGAGCTTCTGTCTTCCCGGCTCATAGCTGGTACTCAAATTTGTTGAAAGAATGAACCGGAGAAAAGTATGTCAAAGTTGCTACTGGGCAATGTTCTAACCCATTTTCAAGAGCAAATGAAGCATCTAGACTTAGCATTCAACACTGGAAGCATCAATAGCACCTTATTATATGCATTTATACTGAACTTTATCATTTCAAAGAGAATCATTTATGACGCATCTATGATATTTCATTTAATAGGATGACCAACTCAAGATGATCCCTCTACAATTCCATAGGAATCAGATTCTCTGCCTCAATACTGGCCAGCCATTTTGAAAAATTAGGCTGACTTAACTCATTATCACCATAAATACAAACTCCAAAGAAGCATCACTTTCACATGTAAAGGAGAACACACTATAAAAGAAAGAAAGTCGCTCAGTTGTGTCCAACTCTTTCCGACCCCATGGACTGTAGCCTACCAGGCTCTTCTGTCCATGGGATTTTCCAGGCAAGAATACTGGAGTGGGTTGCCATTTCCTTCTCCAGGGGATCTTCCTGACCCAGGGACTGAACCCGGGTCTCCCGCATTGTAGGCAGATGCTTTACCAACACACTATAAGCTTCCTTTTTTCCTTTGATCACACCATGGCTTACAGGATCTTAGTTCCCTGACCAGGGATTGAACTCAAGCCCCTGGCAATGAAAGTGCAGAGTCCTCACCACTGACCACCAGGGAATTCCCTAAGCTTTCTAATATAAAGTGGTTAAGACATCAAGAATGGCTGTAAGTTTACTGCCTGCATTAAAAGTAGGTTTAAAAATGGCTTCCAGGTATTTTCTAAAATAAGCAAACTAAAACTATGTCCAAAATGTGAAAGAAAAAAGTCACAGAAGTCAAAGGTATATACGTAAACATTAGTGCTACACTGTTCAGTTTAATAAATGACGATTTTGTACGCAAAAGAAATGAGTGTTCCTGCCATCAAGGAACTCTAGCAAGAGACAAAAAAACTGCACACTAGTACTATGTACAAAAGGCTCTGGCAGGACCCAGGGGGACTTTGAAAGGTCAGGTTTTCAGAGAATGCTGTTCCCATGACTACAAAATATCCAAACTACCATAAGTAGGTGAGAAATTCATCTAAAGCATAATGTGACTCCATAAATTTGTGCTGAGAATCACTCTGGCAACCTGTAAGACTCAATGCACTAGCAGGTAAACTAAATGCACTGGGTTTATTTCCAGCCCAATCGCTTAGGAGCCTGTGACCTTATCAGCAAAGTCATCTGATCATCAGTTCCTACCATAGGTAACACATGAGAAGAGTCACAGCACTATTTCCCTGACACTGTATTTAAGGGAATAAAAGAAATACTTTTAAACTGCAGAGCCCTACGAAACTTGAATCATCGCTTGCTTTCTTGAGCTGAACTGTCATTAGGGGGTAAAGCATTTCTTCCCCCCACTTATTCATCAACTATTGAGTGGCATGACTTCCTTCCACTCTATGGAAAAGGCAAAGATTCTTAAGCTCTACTGAAAGGAATGCATTCTAAAAACACTACCATCTGAAACCAAATGAGGCAAAACTGGGTCACAGTGAAGTCCTACACCCTCATGCTTCCTACTTTAGAGATAAACTCCATTCAACAGGGATAAATAACCAAAGAACAAAGCCAGAGCCAGATCATCAGTAAAATGAATTAATTTGAGTGGTAATATTCAAAAATTAACACCGATATAACATTATCCAACCCTCGTAAGACACTGTTCTCTAAAAATATTGAACATACACACAGAGAATTTTAATGAAAGTTTTATGTCTCAAGTGCCACTAGATCATCAACACGTATTCCACTCACTTACGGCTAAGAGTTCCTATAAGCACTTAAAGTATTAACAATGACTTCAGATTGCGGGGGTGGGGGTGGGGAGGATGGAGAATCCTCCCTGTAGAGGATATGTAGACTATGTTCTTACATAAGTTCATTCTCTTTCTCTCACACACACAGAAAAATTTAGAACGTGGATTCCAATCCACTAGTGGAAAAACCACTGACACCTTAGAAGTTCACCCTTTGGGAAATTTGGCTGTATCGGACATTTTTCATTAAAAAACCGCTCAAGTAGTTAACGACCATTACACTAAACACCATGAGTAATTGAAAAAGAAATATATACCTTCTTTGATTTAAACAAAAATGAAGTAGCAAGAGGAGGCAATAAAAAGGGAATGCACTTGATAGGTTTCTGGGAGCATGATCAGGATTTGCCTCAATCCTTGTCACAGAGCCCTTTTATACTTGAACTTGAGTGTCTAAAGGCATTTCTCAAATAGTCTTTTGTCTAACACATATCTACAGGGGTGGAGATCTAGTAGAAACATTCCAGGAGACTTAATCACAGAGGCAAGTTTGGACAAACAGCTTTATCATATGGAAGATAGCTTCCATTTTCAAATGTGATCAGCTTGTGAAGAACCTACTGACATTGTCAGGGTGTTTTGATAAATGTTGTCTCAAAAAGAATTAATCATCGGTTCTGATACAATTTTAAGCATTAGCCTGATTTAGATGGTGACACCTTAAATGACTGTGAACTGTAATGGTTCCTACAATTCCCACAAGCAGCAGAAAAAATATCAAATACCACATAACCATGACTGAAAACATTAACAAAGATAAGCAAGGTTTACTTTATTTTTTGCCGTGCCATGTGGCTTGTGGGATCTTACTTCCCTGATCAGGGATTGAAACCAGGTCCATGGCAGGGAAAGCAGCAAGTCCTTCCACTGGAAGGCCAGGGAATTCCCAAGGATTGTTTACTTTCTACATAGCTAAAGTTATTAATTTATACAACTTTGGCTTTCTGATTCACAAATTATTTAAGAGATCAGAATATAAAACAAAGCTCTTGATAGTCTTTTGAAAGTTCTTTGTTCTTTCAATTAATTCTATGAGCTCATACATGGTGACAACTTGGATGCTGTCATTACTAAATACACTGGGCATTTAATAGTCTATAATGCATTTCAACATGTTTAATTTAAATGTGTAAGGCATGATGATTTATACATAAAGTTATAATCTGGAAAGGAGTAACTCTTTTAATGAGTATTCTCAGGGAGAAAATGTAGATAAGGTTAACCCAACTCCCATGAGCTACATGAGAAATCCATTTTTAATGTGTTTCCATACGTGGGGATAATAAAAGGAATAAGTTTGGGAGGAATGAGAGTAGCAATAAGGGATGAAAAACAGAACTTAATCTCGTCTAAATTTTATGTACTAGAAATTTTAAAATTCAAGCTATGCTGATAGGTTGAAAATACATACCTTCTTTCCAATAACATTTCATAAAAGTCTCTAATATCTTGACCAGATTTTTCCATACAGTGATAAAATGCCAGCTGACTTTCTCGATTTGCAAAATCCACCTTTAAAAAAAAAATGAATAGCAGGTGTTTAATGCAACTTTCAGATTTCAATGATGGAAAGTGTTACCAAAGTTGAAAATTCTTCTTCTGGATAAATTTCAAGAAAACGTAACTTAAATTTCATTTAAGTGAAATAGTCCTCATAACTCTGTATTTTTTTAACTTGAAAATTCTCAAATTCTACAGAAATCTTGATAAAGAATTATAATTTAAAGTTTCAGAACCCAATCCTGAAGAAGTAGAGAAAGCAAAATCAAAAATGGAAACATACCTATCAGGATTCTAGGCCATCAGTTAAATAATCAGACCAACTAAATCTAGTAATATCTTGTGAAAAAAACAGGCTTACAACCCAACATTCAAAAAACTAATAAGATCATGGCATCTGGTCCTATCACTTCATGGCAAATAGATGGGGAAAAATGAAAACAGTGACAGACGTTATTTTCTTGGGCTCCAAAATCACTGCAGATGGTGACTGCAGCCATGAAATTAAAAGACGCTTGCTCCTTGGAAGAAAAGCTATGACAAACATAGACAGCGTATTAAAAAGCAGAGACATCACTTTGCAGACAAAGGTCCTCTAGTCAAAGCTATGGTTTTTCCAGTAGTCATGTATGGATGTGAGAGTTGGACTATAAAGAAAGCTGAGCACTGAAGAATTGATGCTTTCGAACTGTGGTGCTGGATGAGAGTACCTTGGACAGCAAGGAGATTAAACCAATCAATCCAACAGGAAACCAACCCTGAATATTCACTGGAAGGACTGATGCAGAAGCTCCAGTACTTTGGCCACCTGATGCAAAGAGCCGACTAGTTGTAAAGATCTTGATGCTGGGAAAGACTGAAGGCAGGAGGAGAAAGGGCAACAGAGGATGAGATGGTTGGATAGTATCACCGACTCAATGGACATGAGTTTGAGCAAACTCTGGCAGACAGGGAAGGACAGGGAAGCCTGGCATGCTGCAGTCCATGGGGTTGCAAAGAGCTGGATATGATGAACAACTAAACAACAACAACATCTTGTGCATAAATTTGCTGGAACCACAGTCAGAACATAAAATATGGAAGAACATTTAAACTTTACTCAGTGGGGCCTCCAAGTCACTAAAGCATAATATTCACCATCTATCGATATCTTATTTTAAAAAGACTGATTTTAATCTAACCATCAGAGTTATTAAGTGCATGAATTCCTTGAAACTCTTATGAACAAAAGTTTTTAAATAAAAATACTTAGACAAAAGATCATACTTTCAGTGATTACCCACTCTTTAAGAGAAGAAGAAAAAAGATCGAGAGGATCATTCAAGAAGCTGGACTGACTCTTGGAGCTCCTGGGAGTGCAGCCTACACTGATAGCTCACTCGTGAGCACCAGGAACCCAGGGTGTAGGGAAGCATACTTCCTCGAATGAGGATTTTTAGGGAAGGTTCTGTGGTAACCTTTTAAAGGACTCTTGTGTCCTTCAGTTCAGTTCAGTTCAGTTCAGTCGCTCAGTCGTGACTCTTTGCAACCCAATGAATCACAGCACGCCAGGCCTCCCTGTCCATCACCAACTCTATTCACTCAAACTCATGTCCATCGAGTCAGTGATGCCATCCAGCCATCTCATCCTCTGTCGTCCCCTTCTCCTCCTGCCCCCAATCCCTCCCAGCATCAGAGTCTTTTCCAATGAGTCAACTCTTTGCATGAGGTGGCCAAAGTACTGGAGTTTCAGCTTCAGCATCATTCCTTCCAAACAAATCCCAGGGCTGATCTCCTTCAGAACGGACCGGTTGGATCTCCTTGCAGTCCAAGGGACTCTCAAGAGTCTTTCTTCTCCAACGCCACAGTTCAAAAGCATCAGTTCTTTGGTGCTCAGCTTTCTTCACAGTCCAACTCTCACATCCATACATGACCACTGGAAGTAGCCAAATGTAAACAATGTAATATCGCTCTTGAAAACTGAGGACATATACTAGATGTGCTGTAAGCCAACAAAATGCCAATCATTAACAGGTTGGGATCCAAACATGATTTTGTTTTGGTTCTGCTTAAAGTCATTCTGCACACCTTTATTTTATTCCCACCGATTTTCCTCCCCTTGGTCTCTTTTACAGCTGCTTGTGCATATTCAATTTCATTATAAAGAACCAGGGCCATGCCTTTTAAGCGATCAAACACCACCTGTAAAAAAACAAAACAACATCAGTCTAAACAAAATTCTGTGCTAGTCCCAACAAAATCCTAAGTCACTAACACATTGCCAAGAATAAATATATGTTTTTTTTATTCCAGAAAAAAATTTGTTTTTCCTGATGATGCATGTTATAGTAAAAACACAACAAAATGTCATAGGAACTGTTTAGATTTGTGGATATTGTGGCATGAGGTATATTGTTTTTGTTTTTCTGTATTCTTTTTCTACGTTGACTGAGTACTGTCCTATATTAAAGCAAGTACTGACAAAAAACCACCAGACCAAAAAACTGTTTCTCCACACAACAAAAGCTACACTTAAAGAAATGTCAAAGTTATGCAACACACCTCCCACAACGTAAAATCTACTTTTAAGAAGTTAAAATCTTTACCTTCACATGGAATGGGGTCCAGAAACCCTTTTCCTGTTATGTTGGTGAAGGTTACACAACAAACATTGGTTGGATGAATATTCTGTTGTATGAGTGTTTTTTAAAATCATTTTTTAAAAAATCAAGTCTAATGACATATATGTGTGAATGTGAATAATTATATAATCAGACTAATTTAATGAGATAAAATTATAGAAATCCCTAAGCAACAGTCTATTTAACAGTATTTTGCAGACTGGTTCCAAAATTAATCATTTTGATGGGTTCGATATAGTTTTTTTTCAAAATGTATCATAAGCAAGTGCTCTTCTACATCAAATTTTGGAAAAAAGAGAATTTTAATGTATGAGTTACTAAAGAAAAGTCAGCACTAGAAACTGGGTCTGCAAGGATAGTATACCAAAAGAAAGGAAGTCAGTAGTGACTTAAAGCCACATACCCAAGCCTCCCACTTACCTTTACCACAGGCCCATATCGGCAAAAATGTCGCGTTAAATACTGATCTGACACATTTGAAGAAAGCCCGTCTAACCACACACAGTTTGTAGGCATGCTCTTTCCAAAGCCCAGCTGAATACAAAAGGCAAAATTTCTATTAGTTAAGCCACCAATTATTCAACAACAAAAACTGTGAAAAAACTGGTATTCTGTAGGAATCTTATCAAACCACCACTTCAAGTGGGAATCAAGTTAAAATCAAACAAAAATTTACACAAAATTTATCCTGCCTGGCTAAGCAAGTATTAATTCAGATTATAGTATAACAGGATAAGGATGCAAAGAAGTTTATTACCTTTATGGTTATCTAACTGTACTATTACAATTTTAAATAATCATATATACCAAAACAAAACATCTCCAAATCTTGAGGAAAAAAACACAGCAAATATTAACAGCACAGTAACTTATATAAATTCCTTTACCTTGAGACGATTATTTCCAAGGTATTCCCCATCCATCTTCTTAATAGCCTTACAAACACTGGCAATGTCACAGTATTGCAAGAATGCATACTGAGGGACTCCATTTACTTTCTTAATATCAATATCCTGAAAAAAACAATGGATGGATACCACTTAGTGATATGCCAATAAAAAATAAATCAGAATAAATCAAGTCCATATGAGCTACATGGTTCTCAAAACAATCAGATTCCTCCCAAACCACCTGCTTAGTTACAATTATACATCTTAATGCAACTGTAAATAGCCTAAAAATCTATTTAACACAACATTTGTAGTCACAAACCATGAAATTCTTCTCACGTGAAGCTCTTTGCAGAAGAGCAACTGCAATGCAACTCAAAACTCAAAATTTTAAATCCATAATACCTGTGTTAAGAGAAATTTATGATAAGAAGTAAAAGGTAGCCTATTTAATGAAAATCTAACAAATAATTCCCTTCTGCAATATCTAAAATCCTTATTAGGGGCAAGCCATTTAAAATACAGCATCTGGGAAGAATAACAATGATAAAGAAGTCAAATTTTCAAAAAGTGATTTAAAATATGCAATCCTGAATCAGAAGCTTCATTCTATTAGTATATCTAACTGAATCAAACCTGGTGACTGACAAATGTAGTAATAATCTCTCATACCCAGAATGAATGGACTATATAAATATCTGAACTACTCTGTGAAGATGCATTAGAATACCATCCCTGGACTAAAGAAACACTCTACATAAAGGAATATCCCCATTTCTTTGGAATGCTCAAAACCTGCTGTCACATCTGACACTCTGGTCCTGCCTACTTAGAGGAGGTAGTGAAAAAACCTGGCTTACACATGAAAATGGTCCAGAGAAACCAGACACTTGGATGGCAAAACTTGTACTTAAACAATAATGAGCTGGGCCATATATTGCAGATTATGTATTGTGATTATCTAAGCCTCCTTAAGGGTCACAAGCCAATAATCAAAACCTGAAACAGAGCAAAATGAGTAATGCATTTAAAGAACTGTTTGACGGGTCCTTAAAAAAAAAGCAATAATTTATACTCAAAATTTTTCTAAGTAATGTTAAACGGAAGCTGTTTTCATCATTACATAAAATGTAATAACTCAGGATAGCTCCATTTATATTTCCCAAAGAACGATGGTGGGCTAACTCACTAAAAAGGTTCTGTTATAGCATAATCTGTTATCAATAAGCAGCAGACCATGTTCCAAAGGTTTGTATGTCATTAAAACAGTGACAATCATGAGCAACTGCAAACAAGATAATAGTCTGCAAATAGAATACTGACATGTCCGCCTTATTGACAAGCATAGCTCTTAAAACACAATAATCATTCCATTTTTAGCAACCCCGGTGATGAAAATATATCCACATGCCCAAATTCAACTTTTTATACTCCTTTAAAATTTATGGTAGCAGCTACATTCAAATAAAAGTATGTTTGAAAATGTTATCAATTCATAGTCTCACAAAGCCGAAAAACAAATAAATAACAGACTGTGATCTAAAGATAGAAGAAGCTGTAGCCCAGAGAGGTAACTGAGCGTCTAGTCACCCATCCAGGTAGGCAGTAGAGCTGGAATTAAGAGGATACAGTACCCTCACAAAAATAAGAGAAGTTAAATAATCAGAAAAGAAAGATGAATGTTTTGTTGGTATCTCTCCCTGAATAGCTTCTCTGTTTTTGCTTCACTTCTGCCAACCACTTCAATTTCTTCTCTCAAGCCCCTAAAGATGAAGTTTTGTTCAGCCACAAGCACAAATAATATTTTATTCACAAGACTAGGTTATGCCATTAAAAAATATTAAGAATCTTTTCCTTAGAGCATTAGTGTATACGTAAGAATGGAAAAATGGACATCACATATACACAAACCTAAAAGATGTACAATAGCTGTTTCTACTTAAACTTTTTTTTTTTTTTTGCTCTCCAAAGTCCAAATATATTACTTTCTTCACAATTATTAACTGTGATATCCTAGAGAAAGTCTAGGAGGACAGAAGTAATTTTCCTATTTTTTCAAGCATAACACAATACAGTATATCTAAGGATACAAACTGTAACCAAACTATTTTCACTATAATTTGACTCAAGTCTTAAATCATGGAGAACAGAAAAATCCTTCTATCTCTAAGTCAAACAATGACTTGCATAATTTAAACAGATTCTAATTAAAACTTCAAAACAGAACCGAGCTTCCAGCACGACAACCACATTCCAATAATTCCCAAGGTATTTCTATCGTGCATTGTAATAAAAAGAATCATATACTAATCAATCATATACTAATCTGCAGCTCTGTTTTCTCGGCCAGATTTTTCTTTCAACCCACAGGACTAAAGATGGCATTAAAACAGCATCCAATGGACAAAGATAAGAAAAGTAGAAAGGAAAATACATATGTAAATAAAGACAATTATATATTTTTATACATACACATAAAGCAGTCCCTGATGAGTTTTGCCAGATCATCTTTTAGCAGGAGTTAAAAACACATAGGGCAAGTGAGAAAAATATTCATTATAACATCTAAATACATTTTTCCAAATATAAGCTGTACTTATGCTGTATGTTTTATGACAAAGATTTAAAACTGTTTTCATTGTTTAAAAAAAAAAAAACAACATACCACAATTTCTCCAAAGCGCTGGAAGATATTGCGAAGATCATGGTAAGTAGTGGTTTTTTCAAGGTTACCAATAAAAAGGGTTCTTGTTGCTTTGGGGTGAAATTCATCTATCCGTTCATCCAAGGGGCGAAATTCATTTTCACTTTCCGTTTCTGTAAGTGGGAAGGGGCAGAGAGTGTTTTAATGTTTACTCATATATCATGGGAAAATCTACTTTAAGAAATCAAATCTCTGCTATACAGGGCTTAATTTTCATGTAATCTGAAAAATCATATATACCATCAGAAACAGCTCCAAAGCAAAAGAAGAATATAGAGGCTAGAAAAACATGTCCAAAAAATTAAGAGAAAGTTAATACCTTGACCTTTCAAACAGAAAAGTAGACTGAATTTCCATTTCAGTTGATTTGTTTTAAAAGATAATCACTATCACAGAAATAGGTTTTAACCACCAGTGGAAAACGGCAATTATTTAAGCCTAATCTTAGGTTTAAAAATTATGTAGTAGGCTCTGAATGCAGACTATAAAACTGAAATCCTTAAATCTGAAATAAACATTAAAAATTCAGCTAAAAATAGTCCAGTTTCACTATTTGTTTTATTTACTTTTCAATATTTTGTAAAATATTTAGCATTTTATGCTTGTCATACCCAATTATCTAAATACAGCAATTTTTAGATACAAGAATAGTAACTATATGAAAACTGACTGAAGTAACGCTTACAAAATATCTTCTTTTGGTGTTGCACGGCACCCAATGACAAATAGAAAGAGGTTAAATTACTCTTAAGGTTTTTTTTCTTATGATCAAAGTCGTGGTTCAATGTCTAACTCAATCATGGGCTTTCTCTGAAGTTCTATTTAACTTGGGATGGGCTTTCCTCATGGGTCAGATTGTAAAGAATCTGTCTTCTATGTGTGTTTGATCCCTGGATCAGGAAGATCCCTTGGAGAAGGAAATGGCAACTCACTCCAGTATTCTTGCCTGGAAAATTCCATGCACAGGGAGCCTGGCGGGCTACAGTCCATGGGGTCACAAAGAGTGGGACACGACTGAGTGACTGAACAACAAGTTAGGGGCTTTCAACATTTTCTGGATAACAATCAGAATATGGCCTGTATGATATCTCTCTTTTTTAATGTAAAACAAAGCCATCCAAAAACGTTAGTATTTAATCAATTTGACTAAAACAAAGTGTTCATTAGCTCCAGCCACATTACTGATGATGTCAACAACAACAATGATTTTTTAAAAAGACTCAACTTCTGAGCTGCTGGGTGAACTACGCCAGAATACATCTCACTCCAGATTCCAGTTTAATAGCTCTAACGGTAGCAGAGCTTAATCTCACCCAATCATCAGAGAGTATATATTCAGTCAGAGAGTATATATTCAGTCAGATGGACCCAGAAACTGCTCAGTGCTCATTACACCTATCTTTACCTACATTTTCATCTTATTTCACAGGGGATATGTCTCATTTTAAACTCAACAAGGTCTTAAAATTATCTAGGAGAGTACATACTTAGAAATATTTCACTTAGGAGAAAAAAATAATTCAGACACATCTTGAGATTTGTACTTTAAAAGGCAGAATCAGGGGAGTTCCCTTGGCCTGGTGGCCTAGTGGTCAGGATTCTAGGCTTTCACTACTGTGGTCCACATTCAACCCCTGATCGGGAGAACTAAGATCTCCCAAGCCTCCTAGTGCCGTCAAAAACAGAAAAAGCAGAATCAGAATGAGAAAGCAGGATTTGCAACCATTACAATCTACAATGGCTTCATTTCCACCAAACAGCTCAGTAAAAATTTCGGAGTGTGTCTTTCAGCCTTCATGACCAGTTTTAACTCTTACTGCCTACACATCACTGAAATGTTGAGGGGATTGTGATGTTGTGCAGCAAAGGAGTAAAAAAGCACAATGTTTGAAGCCACCAGAGGTCTGTCAGCAAAGTTAAGTTTCCTGGACTTGGCTATTTTTAATTCCAAGTGGTCTCTGACCTAAGGAAGCAATCAGCTCCATACATTTCAATATAAAACATTTATGACAACCATCCAACAGCTAATTCTAACCAAATGTCCTTACACAGCTTTCAAATAACGCATTCAACTGATCTTTCAATGCTGTCCCATTTGGGAAATGTATCTTTGGCTTTGCTATGCTTGAACCAATCCAACTTCTCAACACCTTCAATGAAATAAAAGTAAAAGTGCTGGTGGTTCGGTAGTGTCTGACTCTTTGTGATCCCACGGACTGTAGCCCGCCAGGCTTCTCTGTGCAAGGGATTTTCCAAGCAAGAATACTGGAATGGGTTGCTATGCCCTTCTCCAGGAGATCTCCCTGACCCAGGGATCAAACCTGGGTCTCCTGCACCGCAGGCAGATTTTTAACCGTCTGAGACACCAGGGAAGCTTAAAAAAACATCTCAACATCTTCAGTGGCTGGTGGTTAAAGCCCAGTTAACATCCTGGGTGTTAACTAATTAGGTAAACTGATTTTTTTTTTTTCAATCTTCTGGTCATGCTGTGCAGCATGTGGGATCTTAGTTTCCCGACCAGGGATGGGACCTGAGACCCCTGCACTGGAAGCACAAAGTTTTAACCACTAGACTGCCAGCAAAGACCCCAAATGTTGTCTGTTTTTTTTTCCCACTAAAAATCTCAAGCTAAGCCCACTACTTGGAGATTAGAGGGTCATTTATTGATAATGCCCCTGAGTTAGAGCCTCACTAATTAAAAATTACATATGTATATATGGCTCTAAAAACTTGTACAGGTTATATGACATTCTAAATATTATTCCTCAAAGTCAGTTCTGACTGTTTAAAATGTGTTAAATAAGAACTCCTGAGCTGCCCTTAGCCCAGTATAAGTTAAGGCAGCACATCTCAAACTCCACGGAGGAGGAAATGAATGGGAAGGCATAACTTATATTAACAATTCCTTTGAAAAGATAATATTCCTTTGAATTCCTGTTTTACCACAAAATTAAGCATATTTTATAGTCTTCATTCTAACAACTCTGTGCCTGTTTTAATATACAAATAACACACATTCTTATCAGAGAAATTCTATTTTTTTCCTCTTAGTTGTCAAATAAAATGAATATTCCAAGAAAATGGGCTATGTTTATCCTATAAATTCCACTCAAAGTCTCACTCTTAAAGTTCAACTGTCCTACGCATACATTATGCGAATGCATAAAGTTAACATTTCTGCTCACTCCTCTATAGATTTACTCACAAGTAAATCAGGGGTTTTAAAAACTTGAGCATGCAAATTCTAAACCAGTAAGCGAGGGTAGGATCAAAGATCTTCATTACAAACAAGCACTGCAGGTGGTTCTGAAACAGGAAGAACACTGACCCACGTCATGTCTGACAAGACTTCCTGCTTTAGAATAGACAAGTCTTACAGGTAGGTTCGAGCAATATAATGTCCCCTTGAAATTTTCAACGGGCTGCATATAATCAATCTGTCATTATCTTTCAAGGTCATGGAAATTGGACTAACAGGTCCAATTTGTGCAGAGCATAATGGAAACAAAACTGGTCTAACTAGTCCCTCAAATTGATGTAGTCTGTTTTCTAATTCTGTTGTCATTCTCCTAGGAACTACCACCTTATCTCAATCAATTCAATCCTTTGGGGGAGGGGGGATTCAACAAGGGCCTGAACTGCCTTTTACAAAAACAATCTTCACGCCTTCTGAACCAAAACAATCTATTTTATTAAGTTGAGCAACAACTTAATAAACAACAGCTCTTTAAAACAGAAGACACTGAACGTGTGTTAAGAGAGCTGTCACTGTCTCTTACCCGGCCCTATCCATGCTGTTACTTCAATCTGCATGCCAAAGAAAAGTTTTCCTTTTGATGCAGTCAACGCTTTTTCTTGGTCCTCTTGCTGCCGAAAGAATACCAGACCATATCTCTCTTCTGAAGTTCCATGTATCTGCACTGAAGTCACCTTTCCAAATTTCTTAAATTCATGGAAAAGGCCATCTTTAAGGCTTGTATCTAAACCATCAAACAAAAACAAGTTGCTCATTTTTCTAATACAGTTAGAACTCAAAATGTAAGCTACTGAGTCTTTAACCTGACTTTTGACCTAATTTAGCATTAAAACATTATTTTTTCAAATTAAACCACTCTAAAGATGCATTTAGAGACCACTGAACAATTCTGAAAATAAACTGGGTTTTAAAAGATATTACTGGTTATGTGCTAGAATGATATAGCATGGTTACTCAGGAAAATACTCGTATGTACAGATCTTTTAAGATAGTGTGAAATGAAATAACACCAGGGATTCACTTTAGGATAAAAAGGGAACAAGAACAGGAAAGAATAAAGATGGAGACAGTTAAAGCAAGTGTGGCAAAACACTGATGATTTTTAAATCTGGTATGGTGTAAGGGAAGTTTCATTTTGCTATTTCTTCTACTCTGGGTGAGTTTAAAATTTTCATGATAAAAACTTCACAAATATACATAAACCTATTCATAAACCTGGTATGTAGGTTTCACAGGCTATTTTAATAAATAAGTAATCACTGAAATGCACTTAGCAAGACATACTTAGTTTGGTCTTTGTTGGTCTGACCATCTACTAACAGTTGTTTACATACTCAATATATGCCTGATATAGCAATAGGACTACATTATAAGCAAATGTCAAAAAAAATTGGAATAAAAATTACAATAGAGCTTTTAACTACATACAGTCATTATTCATGACTTTCTTCATTTAAAATGTTAATATATTGACAAGGGTTTCCTAGCATAATTTTTTTATGTCTAAGTTATTTCATAGGACTCCAGACCACTGTAAATCTAACTCAAAATAGTGTTTCTATAATTTCATTGTACCAAACTTTTCCTAATATAAAAATATTTAATCCAGAAAGCATTTTTATTCAAAATGAACCATGCTTTCTTTATATAACACACACCATACAATCTTCATGTGTGTAAATGCATATAATATGCATAATATGTATATATATGTTTATATAATTAGGTACAAGTAACATGCAATCTTACATATGTAACAACTTAGAAATTATATAAATTATAATCACTTGCTTTTTATTACATGGCATTAAATATCAATGAACCACAAAAAGAAAAAGGAGTCAAAGCTGAAAGACAAATAGAAAATATTACCCACACAGTCAGAATAAGAGAGACAGAGAGATTTAAACAAAATCTATACAATGTAGAAAACATACATTGCTCTCCCATTCCCCAAAAATAGCAGAGAAGAAAGTACAGCAATACAAAATTTTACCTGTAGAGCGCACTGGAAGATTCTGAACCTTGATCCCAAAACTTTTACGGGGCTCATCTTTGTCCAGAGATGAAAGCAACTGGGAAGTGGGTGCTGGGACTGCTGCAGATTGAACCGATCGGGCTGGAGAGTCATCACTTGAACTACTGCTGGAATCAGTGCTACAGATGGGCAAAGAAAAAAACAAACAAGTGAGAAAACCAACAAAGAATCACATATAAAACTTCTTATAGTCAACAAGCGGCAATCATTTAAAGGTCTACATTTCAGGTCCGGGTTTTCTGGATACCCTACTTTCTCCACATCTATTTCATACTCTACCTTCAGAGATCACAGAAGACAGCACACACTGGCCTAAGAATGCGGAAGTAAAAGTAACAATCTTTTGCCACCATAGGCCACCGAAAGACAAATGTTTTGTTCTGTGCAAAATCTGAACAATTTTTTCCAAATAAAACAAGACTGGTAAACACACATGACTTAAGAGTAATGTTAATAAAATAGTGGATATATGAGTTTTGGATTCAGAGATGTCTATTTAAATCCCGACTCAGACATACAGCATGTATCCTTGGACAAGTCACTTAACCTCTTGCTAAGCCTTAGTTTCTACATCTGTAAAAATGGAAATAATAATAGTACCTATCTCACAAGGTTAAGAAACAAAAAAAACACACAGGTCTAGAGTTCAGAATATGACTGGCAAGAAATAAATGAAGTGGCAATGCTGCTACTATTATTGTTACTGCTACCATTACCACCACCTCATGGATACTAATTTTTAGGAGAAAACAGACATTCAAAATAATTTTCCAGGTTTAAATTTTTGAAGGATTAATAAAGAAACATTATACAAATTACTAGAGTCTTGTCAGTTAGGCTCTTTTCTCTGTGAATAATGTGGGAAATGAGAGTCAATGAAATTTAATTTTTCTCTTCAGTTTAATACAAACCTTGAAGTGTAAGAAAATCACAGTTGAGAGAAAAGGAGATCATCATTGCAACAAAAAGAATAAAATATCTATGAATAAACCTACCTAAAGAGACAAAAGACCTGTATGGAAAAAACTATAAAACCGATGAAAGAAATCAAAGATTACACAAACGGATGGAGAGACATACCATGTTCTTGAACTGAAAGAATCAATACTATACTACCCAAAGCAATCTACAGATCCAATTCAATTCCTATCACAATACTAGTGGGTATTTTTCACAGAACTATAACAAAAAATTTCAGTTCATATGGAAACACAAAAGACAATTTGTGTTTTGTCAAAGCAATCTTGAGAAAGAAAAATGGAGCTGGAGGAATCAATCTTCCAGACTTCAGACTATACTACAAAGCTACAGTCATCAAGACAGTATGTACTGGCACAAAAACAGAAACACAGACCAATGGAACAAGACAGAAAGCCCAGAGATAAATCCACGCACCTATGCCCACCGTATCTTTGACAAAGGAGGCATGAATATACAATGGAGAAAAGATAGCTTCTTCAATAAGTGGTGCTTGGAAAACTGGATAGCTACATGCAAAAGAATGAAACTAGAACATTTCTGAACACAAAAATATAATGGATTAAAGACTTAAATGTAAGGCCAGAAACTATAAAACTCTTAGAGGAAAACACAGGCAATATACTCTTTGGCATATATCACAGCAATATCCTCTTTGATCCACCTCCTAGAGTAATGGAAATAAAAACAAAAATAAACAAATGGACCTGATTAGACTTAAAAGCTTTCACACAGCAAATGAAACAACAAACTAAATGAAAAGATAACCCTCAGAATGGGTGAAAGTAATTGCGAATGAAACAACTGACAAAGGATTAACCTCCAGAATATACAAACAGCTCGTCTAGCCCAATACCAGAAAAACAAACAACCCAAACAAAAAACAGCCACAGGAAAAGATGCTCAATATTGCTCATTATTCAGTTCAGTTCAGTTCAGTCGCTCAGTCGTGTCCGACTCTTTGCGACCCCATGAATCGCAATGCAAACCAAAACTACAAATGAGGTATCACTCCACTGGTCAGAGCCCACCATCAAAAAATCTACAAACAATAAATGCTGTTGGTGATGGACAGGGAGGCCTGGCGTGCTGCGATTCACGGGGTTGCAAAGAGTCGGACACGACTGAGCAACTGAACTGAACTGAACTGACTGCACTGTTGGTGGGAATGCAAATTGATACAGCCACTATGGAGAACAGTATGGAGATTCCTTTAAAAACTAGGAATAAAACTATCATATGATCCAAATACTCCACTATTGGATATATACCCGGAGAAAATAATAATTGAAAAAGACACATGTACCCCAATAGTCACTGTAGCACTATTTACAATAGCTAGGACATGGAAGCAACGTAGATGTCCATCAACATATGAATGGATAAAGAAGTTGCGGTACATATACACAACGGAATATTACTCAGCCATAAAAAGGAACTCATCTGACTCAGTTCTAATAAGGTGGATGAACCTACAGCCTATTATACAAAGTGAAGTCAGTCAGAAAGTGAAAAGCTAATATCATATATTAACGCATATATATGTAATCTAGAAAGATGGTACTGATAAACATCTGCAGGGCAGCAATGGAGACACAGAGAATGGATTGTAGACACAGGGACAAGGAGAGGGTGGGACAAACTGGGCGAGTGACACTGAAACATGCCCACTGCTATCTGCAAAACAGACAGCCAGCAGGAATCTTCTTTATGACGCAGGGAGCCCAAACCTGCTGCTCCATGACAACCTAGAGGGGTGGGATGGGGTGGGAGGTGGTGGGGAAGGTTCAGGAGGGGGCGGATGTGCATGTACCTATGGCTGACTCATGTTGATATATGGTAGAAACCAACACAAAACTGTAAAGCAATTACCCTCCAACTAAAAATAAATCCTGGGAAAAAAGAAAGACAAGGAGAAAACATAACCAACACGGCAACATACTCAGAATAAAAGACAGGCATTATAACACATTTATAATGCCCAAGAACCATGTGAGAAATATTAAATTATCATTTCAGTACTCCATGTGCAAGACTGCTGTGGCTTTCTTTTATAGCATTTCCAAATACACTAAAAATAAAAAGCTATTTACAGGGTTCTGAAATTTTGCTTCATACTCTCAGCTCCTTATAGTGGAAGACTTAACCCTTTAAGCAAACAACTCAGGATGGGGGTTGGGGCACAGGTGGTAAATCTACCTTAGGCACACTCCCTAAAAGAAAAATTCAATAGTTTTTGTCATCTGCACTTAGACTAGAGCTCTCACATCCACAACAAACTCTGAATCAGTCAGATGAGTAAGTCCAAACTCCAAGAACTGAGACCAACTTGCTGCTGCTTCTTTAATACCTCAGGTTGGAGCCGGGGGGTGGAATACCCTAAAAAAATACAACTTACACAGCATTTTTATTTAGTTCTCACATAATAAGGCAAAAGATTAAAAATTTTATGAAGTTATCAGAGTTTTCTGCAGTTTAAAACAAAAGAAATAAACCTATGCCAGTAACAGCCAAAAGGAGATACCTGAGTTACAAAATACAAACTACTATGGATAAAAGCCACAAGACAGAATCACAAGTCATCACTATCAGGCCTCCTAGAAATGACTGGGCTTCAGTTTTCCCATCAATAAAAATAAATTTTTTTCTAAGTTATAAAGTAAAAGTAGTGTTACAATTACTAAGTGAATGAGATGAGATGGTTGGATGACATCATCGACTCAATGGACACGAGTTTGAGCAAACTCCAGGAGATAGTGAAGGCCAGGGAAGCCTGGCATGCTGCAGTCCAGGGGGCACAAAGAGTTGGACACAACTGAGCAACTCAACAATGTCAACAAACTGAATAGGACACTGTGCTTAGTCACTTAGTCGTGTCCGACTCTTTGACACCCCATGGACTGTAGCCCGCCAGGCTCCTCTGTCCATGAGGATTCTCCAGGCAAGAATATTTGAGTGGGTTGCCATGCCCTCCTCCAGGGGATCTTCCTGACCCAGGAATTAAACAGGAGTCTCCTGCATTGCAGGCAGATTCTTCACCATCTGAGCCACCAGGGAAGCCCAAGAATACTGGAGTGGGTAGCCTGTCCCTTCTGCAGGGGATCTTCCCAACCCAGGAAGTGAACCAGAGTATCCTGCATTGCAGGTGGATTCTTTACCAGCTGAGCTACCAGGAAGCCCAAATAGGACACTGCTGCTGCTGCTGAGTCGCTTCAGTCGTGTCCGACTCTGTGCAACCCCATAGACAGCCATAGACAGCAGCCCACCAGGCTCCCCCATCCCTGGGATTCTCCAGGCAAGAACACTGGAGTGGGTTGCCATTTCCTTCTCCAACGTGTGAAAGTGAAGTCACTCAGTCGTGTCTGACTCATAGCGATCCCATGGACTGCAGCCTACCAGGCTCCTCCATCCATGGGATTTTCGGGCGAGAGTACTGGAGTGGGGTGCCATTGCCTTCTCCGAAATAGGACACTACTCTCATTCAAATTAACCCATGTGTGCTCAGTTGTATCCCACTATTTGCAACTCCATGGACTGTAGCCCGCCAGGCCCCTCTGTCCATGAAATTTTCCAGGCAAGATTACTGGAGTGGGTTGCCATCCCCTTCTCCAAGGGATCTTCCTGACCCAGGATTGAACCCAAGTCTCTTGCATCTCCTGCATTGGCGGGTGGATTCGTTACTACTACTGCTACCTGGGAAGCCCCATTCAAATCAAGGGTTAACAAAATTAATCTCCTGTTTTTAGCACGGAAGGAAAAAACAAGGTTGTTACATGTATTACATACTCCAAGCAATACAAGATTATTTATAAGGTCACCAGATGACTACAATATAAAATATGTACGTGACTTATCAATTTAATTTCAAGGAACCATAAAATCACCATTAAGGAAAACACTTTACTATCAATTCTACCATATACATATACATCAAAATTCCTTAGCAATAGTGGGGAAAGATGTAAACAAATATGGCCAGAAGCAGAACTTCTGGGTACCAAAATAATGAGCCAACAAAGTTCTGTTTATGTCATTAACATGCAGAGGAATCAATGATAATGATTTGAAGGCATAAAACAATGATAGAAATGTCATCACACTTTTGTTTAATTTCCTGCTACCACACCAATTCTGAAACAAGATATAAAATTTAACTGGCAGAAATATCTGCTGATCAATTTGGAGTTATAACTAAAAAGAAGGAAAGGTATTTAAATTAATTATGAAATGAAAAAACAATATAACCTTTGAGTTTGGATTTTAATATGCTAACCCAAAACTGCAATGTATATTTCCAGTGTAATCTGTTAAATATAGTGTGGATTTCAAGATCTTGAATCAAAACAGGTCCCCAAATACTTTTTAGCCCTATAAACTGAAATAAAAACCAAATGCTCAGAATTTTTGTGTCAATTTTAACTTTTAAAAATTCTTATTTTCAGAATCTTGTTAAAACTGAAAAATCACAATGTATAGTATTTTGTGCTCAGTTGCTCAGTTGAATCGGACTCTTGAACTGTAGACCACCTGGCTCCTTAGTCCATGGGATTTCCCAGGCAAGAATAGTGGAGTGGGTTGCTATTTACTCCTCCAGGGGATCTTTCTCACCCAGGGATCAAACCCGCATCTCCTGCATTGCAGGGGGATTCTGTACTGCTGAGCCATACTATACAGGGAAGCCTGTATAGTATTTTAGTTGTTTCTTAAAAGCCAAGAATAGTTAATAGGAAGCTTTCCAATCTAAATTGTCCAAAGTATTGGTAATGAAGATGCATCAACTAATAGCTTTAAGAAAGTGGGCTTCAAATTTACTGGGCCACAAGAGGAACACAAAAAGATGTCCAACATCGCTAATTATTAGAGAAATGCAAATCAAAACTACATTGAGGTATCACTTCCCACTGATCAGAATATTTCATCAAAAAGTCTACAAATAATAAATGCTAGAGAGGGTGTGGAGAAAAAGGAACCCTCCTACACTGTTGGAAATGTATTTAAATTGGTGCAGCCACTACAGAGAACACTGGGAGGTTCCATAAAAAGCTAAAAAACAGAGCTACCATAGGATTCTGCAATCCCTCTCCTGGGAATATATCTAGGAAAAAACACACCTGAGGACTTCCCTGGTGGTCCCAGGGTTCAGACTCCACCTTCCAATGCAGCAAATGTGGGTTTGATCCTTGGTCGGGGAACTAAGATCCCACTTGCCACAACCAGAGAGCCCATGTGCTCTAGAGTCTGGGTAATGGCTAGACTTCTTCTAGAGAGAAGCCCATGTGCCACAGTGAAGCTCTTGTATACCACAACTAAGACCCATGTAGCCAACTAAATGAATATTTTTTAAAACCCCATAATTTGAAAAGATTCATGCACCTTAATGTTCACTGAAGCATTATTTACAAAAGCCAAGAAATGGAAGCAACTTAAGTGTCCATCAACAGATGAATGGATAAGATCTGGTGTATGTATACAATGGGATGTTACTCAGCCATAAAAAAGAATGTGGAAGGGAGGGTAAATTAAGAGTTTGGGATTAATATATACACACACTACTATATATAAAGTCGATAACCAACTACTATATAACACAGGGAACTATCCTCAGTATTTTGTAATAACCTATAAGCCTTCCAATGATGGCTCTGTGGGTAAAATATCTGTTTGCAATGCAGGAGACACAAGAGACATGGGTTCGATCCCTGGATAAGGAAGATCTCCTGGAGAAGGAAATGGCAACTCACTTCAGTATTCTTGCCTGGGAAATCCCATGGACAGAGGAGACTGGTGGGCCCCAGTCCATGGGATCACAGAGTCAGACATGACTGAGCGACTGAGCACACCTAAGGAGAAAGAATCTGAAAAACAAAAAAAGGTAACAGTGAGAGACTTTATTTTCTTGAGCTCCAAAATCACTGCAGATGGTGACGGCAGCCATGAAATTAAGATGCTTGCTCCTTGGAAGAAAAGCTATATCAGACCTAGACACGCTGCAGTCCATGGGGTCTCAAAGAGTCAGACCCAACTGAGAGACTGAACTGACCGATGTTTAACTGAATTACTTTGCTGTACACCTGAAACTAACACAACACTGTAAGTCAACTTCAGTTTGATAAAAAAACTATAAATAAAAATTTACCTGACCGTATCAGTATTATATTTTCAATATCACTTAAAAATTCTAAATGGTAAAGAACCTGAAAGAATTACAATTTAAAAGAAATCTAGTTACACTTTTCCTAAGCATATAAGACAATTAAGGCCGAACTATTTCTTGTATGTGCTTAAAACTTTTAAATTACGATTACTAAGGGGAATTCCCTTCTGATCCAGTGGTTAGGATTCTGCACTTTCACTGTTGTAGGCCCAGGGTTTATCCTTGGTCGAGGAACTAAGGTCTTGCAGGCCATGTGACACAGCCCTCCCTCCTCCCTGAAAGAAAACTTATTCAGAAAACTAAGAAGTGGATCTGATCGAAATTGTCCGTAGTGGAGAAATACAAGTGATTGGTTACACAGTAATTCTTGATAAGCAAACAGAATATGGGATGCCAGGATTCTCTTAAACCAAATTATGTTGTCAAATAAGTAACCGTCACTGTTTCCACAGACATTTTATACACAGAACTACAGTGAGCATTTGACTCTTAAATGTCAAGATACTGCATACGTCTATTTATAAGATGTGCTCAGTCACTCAGTGTGTTCAACTCTTTGCGATCCCATGAACCATAGTCTGCCAGGCTTCTCTGTCCGTGGAATTTTCCAAGGAAGAATACTGGAGTGGATTGCCATTTCCTCCTCCAGAGGGTCTTTCTGACCCAGGGATCAAACCCTAGTCTCCTGCATCACCTACATTGCAAGCAGATTCTTTTGCCATTGAGCCACCTGAGAAGCCCATTTATGAGATGACTCGGGGATAAGTTTGTTCCCACCCAAGAGTAACATCCAATGGCACACACACACATATACTTGCATTTATAAACATTCGATTATGATAAATATGCATCTATGCTGTTTTTAAGCTGGAATATTAAAAGCATTTCACCAAATTAGGAAACAAAATATGACCTCAGCTCAGTTCAGTTCAGTCGCTCAGTCGTTGTCGACTCTTTGCGACCCCATGAATCGCAGCACGCCAGGCCTCCCTGTCCATCACCATCTCCCGGAGTTCACTCAGACTCATATTGGAGTCTGTCCACTGAGTCAGTGGTGCCATCCAGCCATCTCATCCTCTGTCGTCCCCTTCTCCTCCTGCCCCCAATCCCTCCCAGCATCAGAGTCTTTTCCAATGAGTCAGCTCTTTGCATGAGGTGGCCAAAGTACTGGAGTTTCAGCTTTAGCATCATTCCTTCCAAAGAAATCCCAGGGCTAATCTCCTTCAGAATGGACTGGTTGGATCTCCTTGCAGTCCAAGGGACTCTCAAAAGAGTCTTCTCCAACCTAAGTGGATTTTTTTTAAAGGAACCAGGAAAGTGACTAAAAAACTTGGCAGTTAAAACAGTTATGAAGGCTGATTTGTTAAAAGCAGACATAATCTCAAGTGACAACTTTCCAACAATCTCTCTTCTCTTCTATCACGCAACTAACAATTTTTTCTCTATTTATAGTCAATATATAAGCTTAAGATAAAAGATGCCAAGTGCAGATTTTCCATCAGGCCTGGGCAATTCAAAATGTACCTGCTGTCCTTGGGGCTTCCATAAAGTGAAAGGGTAAAATGATCTAATTTCTTAAACAGAACGTATCATCATACCAGGTAATAATCCCTTCAGGTCCAGTTTTTCACAAGTCCAAATTTTCAAGACAATCTTACATTTTTAGTGCAGCAGTTCTCTAAATGTGGTGTGAGGACCCATGGGGATCTCCAAGGTCCTTTTGAGGGTCTCTGAGGTCCTCCCTATTTCAATTATGTATCTGTGTGAGGCCACATTGTCTTCATATTCTCATATAAAAATTTTATAATCACAATTTGAATACAGAAGTAGTTATGAGAATCTAGCTATCTGCTGAGATGTGTCACCCAGCTAGAGAGCTAAAATTTAAACTGACTCTGGAGCTTCCCCCCCAGAAGCAGACAAGTTGAGGTAGATGGCTCTCCCAAGAGCATGGATGAAGATCCTTGTCTCCAATATGAAACTATTCGGTTTGTCTTTGTGCCATTAGCTTTTTCCCTCTGCAAACGCACAGGAAGACAATGTCCTTAACTCTGGCAATTGCCACTAAATCTACCAGTAAGGCCATAGTCGCACAACAAAAGCCCCTAGACTTTCTTGCTCAGGTGGTTTGGATAACAGAATTGCTTTCAATTACTGGCAAAACAAGCCATAAGTTTATGCCATAGCGAATACCTCCTGCTACATCTGGATCAATCCCTCTGATCCTGGAGGAAACACAGGAAATTAACAAAGAAGCCACTTGACTTAAGACCAGTTAATGCCCCTTTGGGTACATTCTTTGCTTTATTAGATACCAACTTGGCTGGTTCCCAGGGAGCCTTAAGGAGCATTCTAGTCTCTTGGTATTATCCAACTGACAGTCATCATTACACTCTCCCTGGTGGGCTGTAATCTCTCAAGGGTCTTAAATTCATGTTTGTAGTCATCAGCAATACAAATAAGATGAACAGCAAAAACAATTCTTTCACAGACCAGACTCATAACCTATGAGTTTCACACCCAGACAAAAACAACGTGATGGTGACCAAGAGTGGCACTTACACCAAATTTTTGGTTAAACTCTCCTGTGTGAGAAGAGGGCCAAAAGGGGGGAGGGTGTTAATTAAGCAAGGAAACCATCAGACTGAGGTGGCTCTAATAATTTACAGCCCTACATAAGTAAACCAAACCTAACCCTGCAAATGCCTCAAGATTAGGAAATCAAACCTAAGGACAACCAATAACCAACAGCCAGTTAGGCTTTTCCAAATAAGGCAAATACTAAAGCTATAACTGATCAAATAATTTTTCTGCTTTGCTTTTTCTCCATAAAAATCTTTCCCTCCAGCTCCTGTTGATGGAGCACTCCTAACCACTTCCAGTTTGGCAGTGCCCAATTCAACTAGATTTTTGCTCAAATAAACTATTAAAATTTAAAAGGAAAGAAAAAAGTTATGACAAATGAATCAATAAAATTTCAAATTAAAGTTTAAATTTCTAATATGGCAAAATGTCAAGAGACAGTACAAAATAAACAAAAGCTCAGCAATTTAAAAATATAGAAGGGTCCTGAGCCCACCAGAAAGTTTAAACAAGACTCAAAACAAAAACCCCACTAGCTCAGTAGATGGTCTGATGTGATCCTAATTTCATTTTACACTCCACCACTTCTGATATAACCTGAATTGCTGAATTAAGTCTGTGGTTTTTTGGTTTTATAAGAAAATCAGGAAAGAAATACTCAACTGTTCAGTCTGGCAAAGTACCTCATTTTGCCTCTCTAAACTTTAATTTCCCTAGTGGGTTATGAGACTTTCAAAGGTCCTGCTAACTCTAGGATTCTATGACTCTCCACCTCCCTCCAAATCTTCCAGCTCTGACACCTCCATATTGTTCAACATGGGAGAAGGGACCCTTTACAACTTGGCCCCAAACTAACTGCCTAGTTGCTCATTCTCACTCTCTTGTCACACTCTATCCCACCCACTAATGGCCTATCCCATGGACAGAGGAGCTTGGTGGGCTACAGCCCATAGAGTCACGAAAGAGTCAGATACAACTATGCAGTTAAATAACAATGATCTACCCACGTAACAGTATACCAGTTTAGGGCCTTCCCTGATGATCCAGTGGTTAGGACCATGCGCTTCCACAGGTTTTGTCCCTGGTGGGGAAATAAGATCCCACATGCCTCACAGTGCAGCCAAAACAAACAAAAGAGTATACCAGGTTCTAATCATGGGTACCTCCCTTTTTTCCTATCAGATATAAGTCCTTAGTTAAATTACTTCCTCTCTAATCTTTCATTTTCTTACATGTAAATGGTCATAAGACCTACCACGTATGAGAGGCTGTGGTGAGGATTCAATAAGTCAGTGATGGCAAACTACTCGGCACTCTGCCTGGCACAGCGATGGGAGCGTTCTCGCCCATACCTGCTCCTACTGAAGACTCCTTTCTGTACTTCCCTGACTTGCCAACAAGGATTAGTGAGATCCAGAGTTAACCTCCTGCTCTGTAGCTGTTCTTGACAACCCCACCCCACCCCATAAGCATTCATTAGTTTCTTAGTTGTGTGTTTCTAAACCTCTTTTACTGCCATGTCTGTCTCAAATCTCTTCACTCAGTATTATAACCATGCATTTACTGGACTCTTAAAAGTCCAAGACTGGATTCATCTTTGTAAACAGAGTCTAGCCATGGTGCCCAATGTATAATGGATGTGTGCCTCCAATAAATTATTGACTTGAATTATGCAAGCAACTGAAATTGATGCCTACGAAAGTACACCAAGCTCAATAAAATGAAGGTAATTACCTACATTCAGTATCTAAGAGTGAAATGAAAATTTCTGATAAAATATGACTTTGTTGGAAACTGCAAAGTATGTCTTTCTTCTTTAAAGTTTCATTAGTTATTCAAGAGAAACAGTGGCTGTTCTAGCCAAGATTCTAGGACTTCGACATGTATTATCACTAACCTAACTGAAAAATCACTGGTAACTGTAAAAACAAAAACACTTATTGGATCCTGTCATCTATAACTTTGTAGAAGATTTTTTAAACAGACATTTTCTGGGATGAAAGAAAAGTTAAAATGAAAGTGAAGTCACTCAGTCGTGTCCAACTCTTTGAGACCCCATGGACTGTAGCCTATGGGGCTCCTCTGTCCATGGGATTTTCCAGGCAAGAATACTGGAGTGGGTTTCCATTTCCTTCTCCAGGAGATCTTCCCCACCCAGGGATCGAACCCAGGTCTTCCACACTGTAGACAGACGCTTTACCGTCTGAGCCACCAGGGAATGTGATGAAAGAAAAAGCACAACTATAACACATAACACAATGCTTTAAATATCTAACAAATGCTTTAAATATCTAACAAAATCCAGAGTCTTTGGATGCGTTATTCTATTTCATTCAAAAATCTTGTAACTGTGAAGACCTACATCAGTGGCTCTCAGCTGGGACAATTTTGTCCCTCAAGGGACATTTTTGGTTGTCACAGTTGTGGGTAGGGGTGAAGCTTACTGCCACTTAGTAAGCAGAGGCCAGGGATGCTACTAACATCCTACAATGCATAAGACAGTCTCCACAACAAAGAATTATCTGGCTTCAAATATGAACAGTACCAAGGTTGAGAAAATCCAGCCTACATTATTTCCTTGACTGCTTTCCTGTCTTTTGCAAATCCAACGTGCTAATCTTAAACTGTAATTCAAATGTGGGATCCTTAAAGTCACTACTCTTCCTTATTACTAGTATATCACTTCAGGGACTTCTCTGGTGCTTAAGAATCTGCCTTGCAGGTCCGGGAAAATCCCATGTGCCACAAAGCAACTAAAGCCCCTGTGCCACAACCACTGAGCTGTAGTTGTGTCCACAGGAGTGCATGCATCCACACACTCCAAAACCTACATGCCACAACTAGAGAGCCTGAGTGCCTACCACAACTACTGAAGCCCTGGTACTCTGGAGCCCAGGAGCTGCAACTACTGAGCTGAGAGCAACAGCTAGAGAGTTTGTGCACCCCAATGAAGACCTCATGTGCTGCAACTAAGACTTGATGCAGCCAGATAAATGAATAAATATTTTAAAATATGTATTTATCACTTCATAAAAATATCTGAATAATGCCATAACTTACAGGGGAAAAAAAAAGTCAACTTTTATAGATTAGACTGAAAGGAAGCTAGGATCAAAAATGTTCTGATATCATTTGATTTTGGAAAACATGACAGAAAGGGAAACCACACACAGCTTTTTATAATATGTGCTTTGCCATGTCAACAGCAGGATCAAAGTACTTGCGACAAAACTGTTTTATAATTTTTGAATAAATTGTGAAATATACAGCACAGCTACTCCTACTCTATCAGATTCACATCAATGGCAACTACTCCAATTCATGTTAAAATTGTTCCTCAACTCAATAGCTTTCTTTACCCTAAACATAGAGATTTAAGATGATAGTTCAGTACCACAGCTAGATATTTTTCTCACCAAAGTACCATGGTCAGAGAAATGAATAAAACTTCTATTCTGCATAAAGAGCTTAAGGGAGTATTTTGCCTTATAACTTTAAGACATTTTAAAAATTGCCTTTAAGTATAACAATATAACTCAACAGCAAAAAAAAAAACACCCATCAGATACAAAAATAAGTATCTTTAAACTTGAACAGACATTTCTCCAAGGAAGATACAAATGGCCAAGGTGCACATGAAAACATGCTAAACATGACTGTTAGAGAAACTCAAATCAAAACAAGATACCATTTCATACTCATTGCTGCTGCTGCTAAGTTGCTTCAGTCATATCTGACTCTCTGCAGACCACAGACGGCAGCCCACTAGGATCCTCTGTCCCTGGGATTCTCCAGGCAAGAATACTGGAGTGGGTTGACATATCCTTCTCCAATGCATGCATGCATGAAAAGGCGCTTCAGTCGTGTCCGACTCTGTGCAACCCTATGGACAGCAGCCCACCAGGCTCCTCCGTCCACAGGATTCTCTAGGCAAGAATACTGGAGTGAGTTGCCATTTCCTTCTCCATCATACTCATTAGAATGGCAATTATAAAAAAATAGAATATAACTATGTTGGCTGGGATGGAATGAAACCAGAACTCCTGTGCACTGTTGGTGGAAAAGTAAATGGTATAGACACTGTGGAAAATAGTATGGTAGTTCCTTAAAAAATTACAATTGCCATAACCATTCAGCAATTCCACTTCTGGATATATAACCAAAAGAACTGAAAGCAGAGGCTCAAATAGATATTTGTTCACCCACATTCATTGCATGTTTAACAGCCAAAAAGTAGAAGTAACCCAAGGATGCAGAGACAGATGACTGTATAAACAAAATGTGGTATCAATATACAATGGAATTTTATTGAGCCTTAAAAGGGAGGAAAAATTCAGGCATATGCTAAAACTTGGATGAACTCTGAGGATATTATGCTAAATGATATAAGCTATTTACCAAAGTATGAATATTGAAGGCTCAATTTTTATGAAGCAACAAGAGCAGTCAAATTTATAAAGACAGAAGGAATGATGGCACTGCCTGGGGCTGGGGAAGAAGAGAATGAAGAGTTCTTGTTTAACAGAAAGATGAAAGGGTTCTGGAGATGAAAAGTGGTGATTGCTGCACAACAAGGTAATGTACTAATGTCACTAAAGTGTATACTTAAACAGTTAAAATGGTAAATTTCACGTCATCTATATACACACACACCAGACCACCTTCCCTGCCTCCTAAGAAATCTGCACGCAGGTCAAGAAGCAATAGTTAGAACCAGACAAGGAACAAGGAACTGGTTCAGAACTGGGAAAGGAGTACGTCAAGGATGTATATTATCACCCTGCTTATTTAACTTATATGCAGAGTACATCATGCGAAATGCTGGGTTAAATGAAGCACAAGCTGGAATACAGATTGCCAGGAGAAATATCAGTAACCTCAGATATCCAGATGACACCATCCTTATGGCAGAAAGCTAAGAGGAACTAAAGAGCCTCTTGATGAAGGTGAAAGTGGAGAGTGAAAAAGCTAGCTTAAAACTCAACATTCAAAAAATGAAGTTCATGGCATCCAGTCCCATCACTTCATGGCAAACAGAATTGGAAACAATGGAAATAGTAAGAGATTTTATTTTGGGGGGCTCCAAAATCACTGCAGATGGTGACTGCAGTCATGAAATTAAAAGATGCTTGTTCCTTAGAAGAAAAGCTATGACCAACCTAGACAGCATATTAAATAAGCAGAGACCTTTGCCAACAAAGGTCCATCCAGTCAAAGCTATGGTTTTTCCAGTAGTCATGTATGGATGTGAGAACTGGACCATAAAGAAAGCTAAGCGCTAAAGAATTGATGCTTTGAACTGTGGTGTTGGAGAAGAATCTTGAGAGTCCCTTGGACTGCAAGAAGATCAAATCAGTTAATCCTAAAGGAAATCAGTCCTGAATATGAATATTCATTGGAAGGGCTGATGCTGAAGCTGAAGCTCCAATACTTTGACCACCTGATGCAAAGAGCTGACTCATTGGAAAAGACCCTGATGCTGGGCAAGACTGAAGTAGGAGGAGAAGGGGACAGAGGATGAGATGGTTGGATGGCATCACCAACTCAATGGACATGAGTTTAAGCAAGCTCCGGGAGTTGGTGACGGACAGGGAAGCCTGGCATGCTGCAGTCCATGGGGTGGCAAAAAGTCAGACACAACTGAGCAACTGAACACATACACATAAAACTGAAGAAGTAAAATACAAAATGAACTGTACTTCTCTTTGTTCCTTAGAAAAAAATGGAGAGATTCCAAATCAGTCAATGTAACAAGCTACGTGCTGGGTTTTGTCAATAAGGCTCTGCTGAATCAAGAGGCCTCACAACCTGACTTATCAAGGTAAAGGTGCCCCAGAAATAATTTCAGAGAAATGAGTCAACTCTAACTGGTGATTCCACAACTATCTGGAAAGAAATAGGGAAAGCATTTTAGGTCTTGACTGTATAAATTATAAATTAAACTCTTTAGACCGAAAGTTAATGAAAAGTTTTTTAAAATTCTCGGTATTTAAGATACTTATTGAGAAAGACTGTATTAATATATTAATGAATGAAAATGCATTTTTAAATTATGGAACCAATATTTTAATGTCAATTTTGTTTTGGTCCACATATTTCTTCTATCGTTAGAAACCACAAAGACTTCTAATGGGAAAAGATCTGATTTTAAAAATATGATGATTAACTGAAATAGTGAAACTGACAATAGAAGTTTTGTCTCCTTTTCTTTCAACATTTATCTGTTTTTTTTTTCCTAATTGAAGTATAATTGATTTACAATGTTTGTTAGTTTTAGGTGTACAGCAAAATAATTCAGTTATTTATATATTTATATTCTCTTTTTTCAGATTCTTTTCCCCTGTAGGTTATTACAAGATATTGAATATAGTTCCCTGTGCTACACAGTAGGTTTTTACTGTTTATCTATTTTATATACAGTAGTATTTATTTGTTAATCCCAAACTTTTTATTTATCCCTCCCCTCTTTGGTAGCCACGTTTGTTTTCTAAGTCTTTGAGTCTATTTCTGTTTTATAAAAAATTCACTTATATCTGTTTAGATTCTACACATAAGTGATAAAAGATACTGTCTTTCTCTTTCTGACTTACTTCACTTAGTATAGTAACCTCCAGGTCTGACTGTGTTGCTTGCTGGCTGAGTAATACTCCATGGGGGGTGGGGGTGGTGTGTGTGTGTGTGTGTGTGTGTGTGTGTGTGTGTAATACTCCATGGGGGGTGGGGGTGGTGTGTGTGTGTGTGTGTACGCGTGCACATGCCTATGTGTAACCGTTACTTCAACAGACACAGCTAGAAGCAGAAAGAGAGCCATAATCCAACAGCAATAATTTTTCTTTACACTGCAATCAGTTTCTACTAATATAAAAAATAAATAATTTATTTTCTAAGGATTTCTAAGAATAATAGAAAAGCTACACTTCAAAAATTAACGTTTCTGGGTTTTAGTTTCCACCTAGCCTTTACCTAAGAGCATTTGTAAATATCAAGCATGCTTAAACCTTAGGTACTTTCTCTGCTTTATACATAGATAAGATTAAACAGGTGTAGAGTTCATGGTCACTAAAGCAGTGGTAAATTCAACTGCAGTAATTAAAATAACTGGTTTTATTTATCGTCCTATTCTAAAGTCCAACAGTTTACATAAATAAAGGACAAAACAATTATTAAAGGACAATTTTTTAAAGAGCACCTTATTTTGGTGGAAAATACTATTTAAAATTGAGCTTAAATATGCTATGTGTAGCATATGTGTAGCTTGGTAACAAAAAAATTAAGTACAAGTAACTCTTCTGGGTGCAATTAAAGCTTCAAGTTAATGTTTTTAAGCTTATTACTCATACTATTTTTTAGTAGAATTAAATACAAGGAATATGGAAATAGTTAATCTATAGAATGACAGCTAGATAAGTAAAGGTTTCTTCCCCAAAAGCCTACAGGAATATTATTCAGTTTTAAAAAGGACAATTCTGACATTTGCTACAACACAGATGAATCTCTAAAACACTGTACTAAGTGAAATAAGCCAGACATAAAAGGACAAATATTGTATTATTCCATTTTTATGAGTTACCTAGAATAGTCAGACTCATAAGAGACAAAAAATACAATGGTGGTTACCAGGGACTAGGGGAGAGAAGAATGGGACTAGGGCAGAAAATTCATTATTGTCTAGTGGTTACAGAGTTCCAGTTTGGGAAGATGAAAAAGTTCTGCAGATGACTGGTGGTGATAGTTGTACAACAAAGTAAAAATACTCAATGCCTCTGAACTGTACACTTGAAAACAAGTTAAAATGGTAATTTTATGCTATATATATATTTTACCACAATTTTTTTAAAATTGAAGGCTTACAAGTTTAGGCATTAAAAACATATTTGGAGGACCTTCCTGGTGGTCTAGTGATTAAGAATCCATTTTGCAATCCAGAAGACACAGGTTCAATCTCTGGTTGGGGAACTAAGATCCCACATGCCCGAGAGCAACTAAGCCCTCACACCACAACTAGAGAGTCTGTGTGCCACAACAACAACAACAACAAATGGATCCCACAGCTAAGACCCAATACAGCCAAATAAATAAATACTGAATAAATATTTTTAAGAAACTATAGGTTGGTGGTTTCAAATCTTAGTGTTCTAGTAACAATAGCAAAAATTGGCTATTGGAAAAAAACTGGAAAGTGGCTAAGCTCTTATAAATCTATCACTAAGAATTTCGTGGCATATTTGCTGATGGGCTTCATGGGGCTCTAAAAAACTTCCAAGTTAATTTTAAGATGATGGAGTAGCAGAAAACTAGTCACAAAGTGCAGCTTAATATTATTTTTTTTTAAAGAGATTTGGGGGTGGGGCAGGTATGTGATCAGATTCTGCCTGGACAGATTCATAGTGCAAAAAAAATTTGTAGCAGATAAAGTGGGAAAATTACTTATGTATATATTCTCACTGTAGCCTTTCCGCTAGGGTCCAAAGTACCTTTAGCTTAAATTCCAAAAAGCCTCAGCCTGCAGTGTCATTACATTTTTGGCAATGTAAGACTCACAAAACCTTAAGACTCACAAAACCTGATACTCAGGTAACTCAAAGCAAAGAGCTTCAAACATGAAGGCATCCTAGAAGTGACAAGCAGAACACATCTGCCGAAGGAACAAGACATCATTCTGTAAGGCAGCAAAGCGCTTAGAACATCCATGGGATGGGTGTATCATTCAAGGGACAAACTAAGGAGAAATCTAAACTGCTAATTATTACAGTGGGATTTATTTCCTCAACTACACAAAGAATAAAAACTAGATCTATTGCTTGTATGAACAACTAAATGGTTTAAAAGGCATAAACCAAGAAAGCATAGGGATCAAGTGAAACCATTTTGTTGTTGTTGTTTTAAATTCCCAAATGGTTATGTACAAATGCTGTAGTCTTTACCAAACCCACAAGTAAACTTGAACTTTGGGTTTTGCCTTTCTCCAGTTTAACTTTGGAGCTAAGTGCAACTCTTTCCTATCCAGATTTTTAAAAAGAGGCTTGCTATTTTCCACTTCTAAACTCTTTATTAAGGTAGCTCCATACTCAAGTGGTTACCAGGGCACCTAACTACCCACTAGGAAGCCTAAAGCCACCCACTGTTTGATGCATGTGTTTTTATTTATAAATGACTTCAAATTACTCACTAAAAAACCCCAAGTCCTTCCTCTCAAACAACTCCTCTGCGATTTCTTCCAATGGAAACAAACACAAAGCAGCATCCAAATGGATCCAACCACCATGACACAGCACATTCAGGAGAGGAGTGTGCCCCTCCCCAGGGTCAAAAGTAACACTGAGAGCCACAGAATTCCCCAGTTTTGGTTACGTATATCGCATCTAGAAACAAGACAAGTATATATCAAATGTGTGTCTTATTCTAATTTCAACACTAGAATTCCATGCATTTTAAACACACTTTAAACCTTTATCAAAAGTATTAGCCATCATTTAAAAATTACCTTCAGATTAAGGGGTTGAGGTTTTTTGGGTTTTGTTTTTAATTAAAAAATATCACTCAGTTAAGATGACATAATTTTCTTCTTGGAAGATTAATTCATTGGAGACTTACACATTAAAGGTTTTCAACAACTGAGACATTCCCTTGGCCACTTTGGAAATCAATATGCATTTTAATATTTCAGGCTGATCAATCCTAAATTTGAAAAAGACAGACTCAGCAAAGACTATATTTTAAGTCTTGGGACTTCATGAAAAGTCCCAAGAGCTTTTCTCATTAATCGGTAATTTCAAAAGAACAGAAGGGTCATGAGAATTAATAAAAAGAATGGGTGCTATTCTCTAAAAAAAAAAGAAAAGCACTAAATATGGATGCACAAATTACTCCATGACATTCCATCCTGATAGAGTTCATTTCTACAACTGTACTGTCCAACAGAAATTTAATAGAAGATAAAAATGTAAAGTAGCCACACCTTAAAAAGTAAGAACAGGTGAAATTTAATAATGTATCTTATTTAATGTAATATACTCAAAATGTAATTTCAACATGCAGTCAACATAAAAACTAGTAACTTTGTTTTGCTGTATCTTCAAAATTTTGTATTTTTAAAAAATAGTTCCACTGAGATATAATTTCATACCATAAAACTGACCTATTTAAAAGTACACAATTAATAGTTTTTAGTATATTTATACAATTATACAATCATACAATCATCACCATAATGTAACCTTGGTACGTCTACATTGTTCAAGAAAAAAAACGCATACCTGTTAGCAGCACACCCCGTTATCTTCCATCCTCAGCCCAAGGTAACCATTAATCTAATCTACTTCCTGCCTCTGTAATTACCTATTCTAGACATTTTACATAAAGAGAATCATGTAATATGTGGTCTTTCCTACCATCTTCTGTCACTAAGCATTTTTTTAGGTTCACCCGTGTTACAGCGTGGATCAGTACTGGTGCACAGACTAGCCAAATTTCAAGTGCTCAATAGCCACGTATGGCTAGAGGATACAGTAATGCACAACTGAGCTCCAGAACCAGAAAGCTCCCCAATAAACAAGCATATTATCCTTAAAAGAGGCCATGTTAAAGCCTTAGAAAAGACCCTGATTCTGGGAAAGATTGAAGGCGGGAGGAGAAGGGGACGACAGAGGACGAGATGGCTAGATGGCATCACCGACTCAATGGACATGAGTTTGAACAAGCTCTGGGAGATGGTGAAGGGCAGGGAAGCCTGGCGTGCTGTAGTCCATGGGGCCGCACAGAGTTGGACATAACTGAGCAACTGAACAAGAACATGTTAAAGCCATTACAGTACTTAAAAGAAACGCCATTTATGAAAGGTAACACTTGAGAGGTTTAGCACATTTTAAAATAATTGTTACTGATGGTCCAGTGGTTAGGAATCTGCCCGCTAATGCAGCGGACATGGGGGTTCAATCCCTAGTCCAGGAAGATTCCACATGCTGCAGGGCCAACTAAGCCCATGTGCCACAACTACTGAGCCCACGCTCCAGAGCCCTCAAGCAGCAACTACTGAAGCCAAGAGCCCTAGAGTCCATGCTGTGCAACAACATAAGCCACTGCAACCAGAGAGCAGCCCCAACTCATCACAACTACAGAAAGCCTGAGAGCAGCAATGAAGGCCTAGCACAGCCATAAATACAGAAATAGATATTTTTCAAATAAATTAATAATTGCTACAGTATACACAAAAATCATTAGGAAAAACTAACGGAAAACTGTTATTTTGTTAAAGTCACGTAAGTTCTCATTTTAATTCCAGACAGCTCTAGTAAGTGAGCAGACTGATCCCTGAAAACATACATTTCCACTTCAAGAGTACAGAGGAATAAATAGACAAAGTAGAACTTGGTTCTTGGGTACCTATCACTTTAAAATTTAAAAACTATCTTTATTGATAAGTTAAAAAAAAAAACCACCATCCTTTATTTGGGATTGTACCAACAATTCACACAAGTTTAAAACAATTTTTATTTTTTCTAATTTAATGGCATTAAGAAAAACTCAAAAGGTTATTAACCAAGTCAAATTCTAAAAGGTCCTCTGGACTTCCCGGGTGGTCTAGTGGTTGGGAATCTGCCTGCCAATATACGGGTTTGATCCCTGGTCCAGGAACTAAGATTTCTCAGCCGTGGAGCAACCAGGCCTGTGCACCACAACTACAGCCTGCACACCCCAGAGCCCATGCTCCGCAACAAGAGAAGCACCACAATGAGAAGCCTGCGGACCGCAGCTAGAAAGTAGCCCCACTCGCCACAGCTAGAGAAAGCACACTCAACAACCAAGACCCAGGGCAGCCAAAAATAAATAAAAGTTTTAAAAAGTCCAATCTTATTTTACTTGAATTATATATTTTCCAATCTGATTCAAAGAATACATATTATTATCACCATATATTTGAATATATTTTTAATCCATTCTACACCAAGAGAAGTTTTTTTAAGAGTATGACTCAGATTCTTAGGAAAACCAATTCTGTTTTGCAAAGTTAATTTTAAAATATATTTCACTTATTATCTTGTATACCTGGAAAGAGAAGTTCCTTTATCCTACAAAGCAGACATAGGAAATGTCCCACAGAAGTGACTTTATACAATTTGTAGCAGCATGAAACCCTAATAGTATTTAGTTTAATGAATGACTAATAATTTAAGTAAATAAATTATCAAAGGGTGCTCTTTCCATTTTCTCACAAGAGGAAATCACAAAACTATCCTTTACAGATAAGGGTAAACACTCAGTTTGTACTTGAAGAAACAGATTAAAAAAAAAAAAAACTAGGGAGAGGAGGCAGGCAATGAAATCTTGGCTAATTCTAAGCCTCAGAAAATGCTACTGTTTATTTTAAAAGGAGAATACACATTTTCCTTTAGTCCTGTGCATGGATGATCCCTTTGTTCAGGGCAGGGTAAAATTATACCATGGCTTCTGAGAAAGACCATAGAAAGCCTTCAAGTGAAAACAACCCACAAAAGATAAAAGAGAATAACAAGGTCTCCAAAACCGCTCTAAGTAAACTTCCACCGTAAGTAAAAAAAAGACTAACACAGGTTTCAATCTCATTCCAAAAGTTTAAAACATAAACAAATTTATACGCACTTGCATTTTCTATATAACTCTGGCACTTCTAAAGACAAAAATAAATGCACCCCTTTATTTGTGGCTTTAATATCTTAGTGACTTCTCGGTGTTCGCTGACCAGGAATTAGGCCATATTTAACTCCCTTATTTGTCAAAGAGGAAAGTTGTGAAAGAGGCTATGCACAAAGCAGTCGTGACACTAAAAATCTGCAATTTAAGCATTTTTGTTTTGACTCTGCTTCTAAACCAAATACAATCTGGCACAGTATTTTTAAGTCTAAAGTTTGTTTAGGACTTTAAATTACTTTTTGTTAATTTTTAAAGCAACATTTAAAATTTTACATCAAAGTTAAATTAAAACTCACAAGATACAAAGTCACAAATTTATCCCCCAAACCTATTTTTCATTCTTTCCACCTAACCAGCCAAAATAAATCCCAGCACCTCTGTGAAGAGAATGAAAAGGAGCATGGCAGAGAGTTCTTCACTGCAAACAGACTGACAACCAAAAGCAAGTTCCTGGGGAACTCTGATAATTAATTAATTGGGGGGTAACAAATTTCATATCACCAAACGCAGAACATGCAGAAGCTATTTTTCCAGCCTTAGTTTCTGAGGGGCAGAAGAGAGAAAGTTACAGTTAAAACAAGAGAGTAATAATGGAAAGATGCACTGAAGAGTGGTGTTCACATCAGCTTCTATTCTTAGGCTTCCGAATTTTTTGAAAGGCTGCCTCCTTAGGAACACACCTGGATTGACCTGCAGCCACTTCCCAGGCGCTCCTCCCCAAATCGGGCCAGCCCCCACGCGCAGGCCCCACCCCCTGCGCTGAGGGCCGGGCAAAAACAGGCAAAATAAGGAAGCCTCTGGGAGGTGGCAAGCCGCCAACTCAAACTGGATGATTCCAGTTTAGGCTGGTTTGAGTCACAAACAAGCAGTTCCTAGCTCTCCCCATAATATTCAGAGGCACTGGCTGCCCAGGCGGCACACAATGAACTCTCATTTACGCTCAGCTCTAAGTCTACCTCGCTCGTTCTCTTTTCGCTAGCAGCAGAGCTCCTAATGAAAGCAAGGCTCCTAATACAGTCAAAATGGGTCAGCTTAGTTTCCAACACCGACTGCCTATTCCGCACGGAACGCTAACGCTGGCAACACCTACCTACACCTCTCAAAAGCCTTACTGAAATGCTGTATGTACCTAATTCTAAAAAGGAACTAGGCCTATTTATAAATCTCCATAATGGAAGTTAAGTCCACCAGAGCAATTAGCGAACACTTCCATCTTCCATATTCAGCATACAAAAAAGGCTTGGCTGGCTAAGGTGATCCCAAAAGACAGAAGTGTGTAGCTTACTGCTCGATAAACTGGAAAGGAATGTTTCCAGCATACGGGCTCTTCAGCATGCCTGCCACTGATGGGAATGTAAAAAACACTACCAATAAAATTAATTAATTAATTAGATGGGGGTACTGCATTGGAGAAGGAAATGGCAATCCACTCCTGTGTTCTTGCCTGGAGAATCCCAGGGATAGGGGAGCCTGGTGGGCTGCCGTCTGTGGGGTCGCACAGAGTAGGACACAACTGAAGTGACTTAGCAGCAGCAGCAGCACTCATCTGCTGGGAAAAACTGAAAGCAGGAGGAGAAGGGACGACAGAGGATGAGATGGTTGGATAGCATCACTGACTCGATGGAGATGAGTTTGAGCAAGGTCGGGGAGATGGTGAAGGACAGGAGGCCTGGCATGCTGCAGTCCATGGGGTTGCAGAGTAGGACGCGACCGAAGAACAGCAGCTCTTCAAGCACACACCGCTAAACATGTATGCCTTCATGCTAACAACCCCAAAACTGCGTTAAGGAGGGAATGAGCAAATGTTTATTCCTTTGTAAATTAACAGTACTTAAAAGGCAGCCCCACTCAAAATGAGGCAAAACAATGTGGATTTTAGATCAGTTTTCTCCAGGACTGCAAATAAACAAAGGCAGGCATGTTAGTTCTCCTCCTTCCAAGAAGGTGAATTTTTTATGCGAACTTAGAGGACTTCACTGGAGGTGCAGTGGATTTCAGAATCCACCTGCCAACTCAGGGGATGGGGTTTGATTCCTGGTCTGGGGGACGATTCCACATGCCCGGGAGCACCTAAAGCCCTTGTGCCAGGACTGCTGAAGCAGGTGCCTTGGGCCTGTACTGCACAAGGGCAGCAGGCACACAATGATCATGAGTTGTCCCCACTGTCCCAACTAGAGAAAGCCTGTGCAAAGCAAGGAAGAAGAGCTCCTGTGAGCGTGTGAGCACACACACATACCAAAATTAATTTTTTAAAAAACACAAGATACCAATATTTCACGGAAAGAATAATCACTAAAAAAAAAAGTCAAAACCATAGTCAAAAAAGCCGTCCATCACAAATAAGAGTTGCAAATTTCAAAATAAAAACTTCATTTAGCAGCTAGAATAGTCCACTGTAAAAAATACACCTTATTCATAATACTGATTTTTGTAAAGACATTCTCTTTTGAAAATTCAGACAATTTCAACTATCTTAAAAAAGTAAAAATGAGGCAGAAGGATAAAAACAATAAAACAGGCCAAGAATGTCTGTGAAATCCAGAAATAAATCAGATATTTAAATTGTAATGTTTTATTCAAGCTTAAAATAAGAGTGGAAATAGTTTCAATCTAAATAAAAATAAGGGGCAAAAGACAAATAAAAAAAATCCTAAGAATATTTATTATCCTTGACTTTGACTTCTTCTAAAGGCTTTTTAATAAACCTTTACTGTTCTTCCTTGAAAGTCCTCTGAATACATCTAAAACATACATTTCACTTGGTTTTATCCCCCAAATCAATAGATATCTAGTCATTAATTTTTACATTGTAGACAGTTTATGTTTCAGTAGTTTCAGAGCACAAGTATCTTCTCTTACACACTCAAAGAATAATAACAAAAAAAAATCCTATTTCAATTTAAGTGATTCATGTTAAACAGTGCAAAAAAACAAATTTTATCTCCAACTGAATTCAGAAATTATTATTCATTATCTGAACCACCAGGGAAGCCCCAATTATAGATAAGATCACCTTTGATGATAAAATTTCAGACAAATGTGTTTTTATGATTAAGCATTGCAACTATCACCAAAAAACCCCCACTAATTATTAATCCCTTTAACAACTTTAAGAAACTGACTCTTACATCATGTATGTATGTTAAAACGGGTGCCCTATCTGACAGTTTCTAGCATACAATATATATCATAACAAATTACATAGCCAGGTAATAGTAATAACATGAGATTCCTTCCCCCAGTCAACATTGTAAATAAGCATACTGTAAGAGAAATGAAAAGTATACTGCCACTATCACCTTGATACACGCATTACCACCACATCTAGTGCCTCTTCAGCCTCATCCATATTTTTCCACTGAGCTTCAGACAGACAGTTCTGAAAATTTTTCTTCATGAACTTGAAATTCTCTATCATAAACTAAATGAACTACAAAACTTCCTTATGAAACTGCAGACAAAAGGATATGTGAATAAAATTCCCCCTCTAAGAAACTGTAATCTAAAACATCTATATCATTCACAAAATTATTAGCAGAATTGATCACACACATTATATATATATATATGTGTGTATATATACACACACACAGTGTGTGTGTGTGTGTGTGTGTGTGTGTGATTTTTTTAAAAGCTTGTCAGTTTAAGGACTGCCATGCTAACACTTTTTTAGTTAAAAGGGTCACATTCATTTTACCTTTATCTGTTGTAAAAATTCAGAATTTGTTCAATATTCTAAATAATTACTATGTAACTATAACTCAGGTAAAATATTCTTAAGCTAACAGAAAAAAATAAAATTATATACAATTTTCAATATATTTTATTCAAAACATATAAAAGAAATACACTTACAAGTTCTACAAATAATACCAGCAATAAGAAATATTTTATAGACTTCCCTGGTGGTTCAGTGGTTGAGAATCTGCCTGCCAATGCAGGGGACAAGGGTTCTATCCCTGGTGTAAGAAGATCCCACATGTCATAGGGCAAGCAAGCCCATGTGCCACAACTACTGAGCCCATACACCCTAGAGGCCGTGCTCTGCAAGAAGAGAAGCCACCGCAATAAGTGCTTGCACTGCAACTGGAGAGTAGTCCCTGCTCGCCACAACTAGAGAAAGGCAATGCACAGCAACAAAGACCCAGCACTGCCAAAATTAAATAAAATTTTTAAAAATTATTTTTCATTTCCCTTTCAATAAAAACTAAACTATTCTAATGCAAAGCCAATATACTGGACAAGAGATGGGCATAAAGACTGTCACATCTTAATACAGCATCAGAATTGAAAAGGCTGATTGCTTGCAGTTATATAGACTTATTAAACAAACACCACAAGGACTTTCACAGGTTAGTTTTTTGACCTGGAAGTGATATTGTATGTGTCTTTCTCTTCCCCTTCCTATATCTCCAAGCTTTGTCTTTATATATTTCAACATATGAATCCAGGCCCTCAACAGTGAAAGCATGGAGTCCTAACCACTAGACTGCCAGGGAAATGCCTATATACAGTTTTTAAATCAACCTATTCCAATTCTTAAAACCTACTTAAGAAGGAAGCTTGCTCTAAAATTCTGATTTCTTCAAACTGGTAAACTAAACACACTTTAAGACGACATGGCTTACTGAAAGCCAGAGAGACAAGAGACAATGAGATGTCACCCACTAGGTCTTTCCAGTAGTCATGTATGGCTGTGAGACTTAGACTATAAAGTAGGCTAAACACTGAAGAACTGATGCTTTTGAACTGTGGTGTTGGAGAAGACTCTTGAGAGTCCCTTGGACAGCAAGATCAAACCAGTCAATCCTAAAGGAAATCAACCCTGAATTCATTGGAAGGACTGACACTGAAGCTCTGGCCATCTGATGCTTAGAGTAGACTCGCTGGAAAAGACCCTGATGCTGGGAAAGACTGAAGGCAGGAGAAGAAGGGGATGACAGAAGATGAGATGGTTGGATGGCATCACCGATTCAATGGACATGAGTCTGAGCAAGCTCCAGGAGATGGTGAAGGACAGGGAACCCTGGCGTGCTGGAGTCCATGGGGCTGCAGAGAGCAACTGAACAATAACCAACAACCGTTATTTATATGCAGTTATCTGTGCTTATTACTACGTTTGTTTTAAGGGCTTCCATCTAAATGCCTGTTTCTGGGATTAGAAAGAATAAAAGTCTGTAGGTTACTTGACATGTTCTTCTTTGGACAAACCAAAAGGAGGAACAAACAAGAAAAAGGCTGACCCCCAAAGTTTTTAACTTATGTATTTAAAATTTATTTTGAAAAGAAAAGGGCCTCTCTAAATAACCAAGGCAGAGAAAGACACCCAGTAGCACAGGTCTCGGAGAAGGCAATGGCAACCCACTCCAGTACCCTTGCCTGCAGAATCCCAGGGACAGGAGAGCCTGGTGGGCTGCCGTCTATGGGATCGTACAGAGTCAGACACGACTGAAGCGACTTAGCAGCAGCAGCAGCACAGGTCTCTGCACACAGGAAGTGTGTAACATTAAGCAACCTGCCCCTCATCTTCTTAGCAGCTAAATAAATACCGCGAATAGTTTGGCAGAAACAGTTAGTGTATCATTTACAAGGAGTTCACAATGAGACTGTCATCAAGCCCATGTTTGCTCATTTGAAATGCACTGCTAGGAATCTGTTCACCAAAGCAGTAACAATTAAGGGGCACAGAGGATGATTAATTTTCCAGTCAGTCATACAGACAGAATAGAAACCTCTTTTATAGATAAAACCAAGCTATATTTTATTTCTATAACCTGTTGACATTTTTAAAGGACTTGGAACGTCACCATTTCACAATCAAGTTTTAAGGTTTACAAAAAAGAACATTTCTTCCAAAAGGGCATTGAACATTGTGAATTGACAATAACAACTCAAAATATTACATTTTTAGGGGATTCCCTTGTAGCTCAGCTGGCAAAGAATCTGCCTGCAATGGGGGTGACCTGGGTTCGGAAGATCCCCTGGAGAAGGGAAAGGCTACCCACTCCAGTATTCTGGACTGGAGAATTCCATGGACTGTATAGTCCATGGTGTCACAAAGAGTCAGACACAACTGAGTGACTTTCACTTTCATTTTCCCTGATGGTCCAGTGGTTAAGAATCCACCTTACAATGCAAGGAAGGGACACAGGTTCAATCCCTGGTCCGGGAAGATCCTACATTACTCGGAGCAACTAAGCCCCTGCATCACAACTACTGAACCAGTACTCTGAAGCCTATAAGCCGTAATTACTGAGCCCATGCACTGCAACTACTGAAGCCTGCATGCCTAGAGCCTGTGCTCCACAACAAGAGAAGTCCCTGCAATGAGAAGTCTGTGCACCCCAACAAAGAGTAGCCCCAACTCACCGCAAATAGAGAAAGCCTATGTGCAGCAATGAAGACCAACCACAGCCAAAAAATAAAATAAATAAATCTTTTAAAAAAATAACACGCTTTGTAATCAACAGAATTATAGAGGAAAGGAGGATATATGATAAAAGGGGGGATGAACCCCAAGACAATGGATGTGCTCTGAACACCCAAATATTTTATTTCTTTATACTTGATTCAGTAACAATATAATGACCAATCTTTTAACTATTACATCGATTTTGGTTTCACCTTCCTCTTTACTAAGAATTGTAGCTAAGTATTTCAACTATTTGAATGTGTACTCGGAGAAAGGCAATACACTTAGCTGGTTCTGCAGTGTGCACAAAGGAAGACCTACCAGGCCCTGTTCTTACAGAATGGCATCAAAAGGCTCGTCATGTCTTCAAAAAAGTTGATTCTGTTTTTCATAAATCGATATAATCTGAATGTTATTACAATGTCCACTTTTCCCAAGTTAGGCACTCTCAATGTCCAAGTTTTCCTTCTATGGAATACTGAAATTGTCTAACTGGAATCTCTCTTTCCTATTCTAAAGCAGATGCCTTTCTAAAGCACAGATCTCAACAAGCTATTTCCCTTCTCAAAATCCTTCAATGGCTCATCTCTGCATAAAAAATAAAACCCCAAAACATTAGCGTGGTTAAGTCATACTGAATTATTTGCTGTTCTCAAAACATTCTTCCACCTACTTGTAGCTCTTCACGTTGCTCCTTCTGCTCACAATGTTCCTTGTCTAGCCCAAAATTCATATCTTCTTGAAGTTCTACATAGCCTTCATAGCTCTAAAGCATAAAAAATCTTCAGCCCTAAGTATGATTCAGGCAGTTGAGACAGGAGAAAATATCCTCTACGGTTGTAATTTAGTCTCCATGTAGATTTCCCAAGCTCATACTGCCTTTCTGACAGTTATCTTTCTGAATGTAAATATTCAGAAGCATACAACTGTTTCTTTTGACTATGTAAACAGCAATTAGCTCCATCAAAATTCATCAGATCACCTCTGGGTTCAAGTTTTTGAGCCCACAACTCCAAGGGCCAGATCCCAAACCACAGTAACTCCCACCAGAGTACAATGCCACCCTTCTGAAAGCCATGCATTTCATCTCTAACTTCCACACTTCAATTGGTTGACTCTTCAAAAAATTTTGATTCACTGGAGTGCAGTGCCATCCCTTTACTGAGGTAGGTTTGGGGAAAATGACTAAAACTTGAGTATCTTAGGCCAATTCTATACAGAAGAAAGTGAATCATGACAAGATTTTATAATCAATTTATAGAATTCAAATGAATATTGTCAATCATTTAACTCAACAATACATTAAATGATATCAAAAGAAGTTAAGGGTCTCATTCATGTCACAGCTGCAAAGCTGGAGCCAGAACCTAACTCTTCCAAGCTTCACTATAATATGCTACATCTTCCAGAATATTTAAATTACATCTAGATAGATAGATGTATAAAAGGCTTCCATTTATTGTTTTGAATCAGAAAACTCAGGAGGCATAAAAGGAGCCTTTTATCAATTACATGATCATTTACTTTTCTTAAGTTAATTCTAAGCAGGCAATACTAAAGGAAAAATAATCTGGGCATTTTAATTAGGTCAAAGAATTTGTCTCTTGTAAATTTAAAATACATCCCACCTAAATTTAAAACTAGAATGTCTGAGATTAACATGTTGAATAACAGTAAGAAGAAACAGAAAATACTCAAGACTACCAACATCTCAAGTAGTAGCAGTAACAACAGCTAGGAGTTATTGAAGGCACTATTTAACATATATAGGTATCAAACTAAGCACTTTAAGTATTTTTTTCATTTTAACCTTCCAAATAACTTTAGGAAACATGGTTCTTATGAAATATGAGAAAGCTGAGGCCTAGAGAGCTTTAGTAACTTGTCCAAGATTATAAACATAGTATACTATCTACCTTGATTTTCTTTTTTTAACCTTGACCTATTACTTCAAAACCCATAACCTAACTTATAAGCTGTTTCTTGTTAAGATTATTTTCTATTTATCATTTTCATCTTTGAAATACAACTCCTCTTTTGTAAAAATAAAAAAGCCCCAACCTAAAAAATTAGCCTACTCACCCTTAGTGAACAGCAAAAACACAACCTGAATTTTAAAGAAAGCTTTCCTACTAGAGTTTATAAATTGATTACCATCTTGATGTTAAAATGTACACGTCAATTTATACATTGATAATAAACATATTAACAATATATTTCACCAATACATCTTTACCCCAACAGCTTTTACAAATTTTCAACCAGATAATAGAAATAGTATATACTAAGAAATTAAAGAACTTTGAAAAGTTCATTGTATGGCACAAGATTTGTTTCATACAACTGAAGTTATCACTTTTCTTCCTTTTTGGCAATTTTAACATTCAGCATCTGAAGGATGAAACACTATTTGCAAATCATCATTTAGATTCGAGTACTTGGGAAAATAGTTAACTCGTTGGCCACAGGGCTAATCAAAGTTTCTTCATTCATTACATACATGATCCAAGATTACTTTCAAAAATATGACTGTACTAAAAACCAGTACCACTGATGGTAGCTCATTTGTAACAATTTATTCAAGACCTTGTCTCTGATAACAAAAGACTGTTAACCTACCTGTCACTGCTGGTACTACTGCTGCTGCTGATTGAATCACTACTGGAGGATCTACTTCTAGAGCCGCTGCCGCTAGGGGACCTTGTGGGTCTAGACGCTTGACTAGCCAGCCTCTGAGGAGACTGATTTCTAGACTGGGATGAGTGTGGTGAGCGACTCCTGCTGTGCTGGTAATTCCGCTCGGGCCTTCTGCCTCGTACCTCCCGGGTAAGGTCGTCCCTGTAGATATCCCTGTGTACCACACTGGGCAGTGTAAACTGCTCCCGAGCCCTAGGTTCGTATCGGGGGTCATGAGCGTCAAAACGGTTTGGACTTCGACTCCGAGAAGTATAATAGAGCCCATGTTGTAAAGTCCGCTCTCGAGGATCTCTATAGTAATCCTGATCGTAATGTCTTGTCCGATCAAATCCTCCCGTCCCCCGTTCATGGTGTCCATAGGCACTATGTTCATAAGCACGCTCCCTGTTATCTGAAGCCCTGCATTTAGGAGGGGGGAAAAATATTTAATCAATCAGAAACGGGAAAGCAAAACTAAAAGCAAGTCATGCAAACATTCACTTCAGCATTTTCTTTGTGCAAATGGTCATTTTCTAAATGGCAGTAACCTACTTTAGTAAGCAAACATTAACAAGCTTAACATTTTACTTGACTCCAAAACTTATTTCCACAGCTAAGCAATTACTGTTGTAACTGTATTTTGGGCTTTCATGACTAGTGTTCTGTAAGTCAGCTGCTCTTTTTATTAGGGATTTTCTGGCTTATATACAGAAATAGACATATGCCATTTCCTTTTTTATTTTAAATTTAATGGAACAAGAAGAGACTTTCATTTTAATATGAAAATGAAACTTTCTATACTTTCACCAGATTAAAATGTATGCCAAATTGTATTTACTTTGCAAATGTATTTCAGGCAAAATTTCCATGATATGTTTTTCACACAGACATGAAAGCCTCATTGCAATGCATGCCCATGTCTCAGCAATAGGAGGGCATCTTCAAAGAAGTATAGAAAAAAATGTTAAGTATAACTTTTTCATATTAACTTTCAATTTCTTGGGTAATTATAAAATTAGTAAATTATGTAAATTGCTGTGCCCAAAGAATCACACTTAATAATAAAAACAGAATCTTAAAAAAGAAAATCAAACCAAAAACCACTTAGGATATCAAAATATTGGGCTGCCACATGCTATTCTATGATAAATTTAACTAATTAAAGAATAATGGTTATTTTATCTTCTTGCACTATCAAATTACAAATAATTTTTAAATGCCTAGTCCATAATTCAGTCTGTTAATGTATTACTTAATGGTTAAAAGAAATATATTCGCTTAGGGTTTTAGTTATACTCAAATTGCCTCTGATGAAATAAGGCAACTTTGCAAACTATAAAATTCAGTTTTTAGCAATGGTTTAACTATACAATTTTTTTTCTGTAGGGCATGAATACTTGTCAATCTATGAGTACAAAAACTGTTGCATGTATAATTACACACATGCAATTATAAGCTAATATTAAAAACCAATTCCAATTCTACAAAGAAATCTTCAGTTCTCTAGTTATTAAGAAAGTTCCTAAAACACCAGTTCACTTGAATCTCAAGCATGAGGTTGAGTCTCTTCTCAACCTTACCTTTGGGTCTATCTTTTATCAAAAGTGATTAAGGAGCTATGAAAGATACAGATGAATTAGAATCTCTGCAATAAAGAATATGTGGCAAAAATCTTACAACTAATACTGTGTTTCCAATACATACTTAGATTCCAAATCTCTCCACTAACCTTCATTTTCACCATCTCACTTAGTAGCAATCATACCTTCTCCTAGGCTGTATTTTGTTTTTGCTATTATGAAAAGCAACTGGCATGGCAAAAAAAATTCAATATTATCTTTCCTACTTAAATATGTTAAATGACTCTCCTTTTTAATTTGCTACATTTCTGGAATTTGGATAGATGTTTCACTGTCTAATAAAGAAGAGGGGTTCTTCTGAGACTTAAGAGAGAAAATGTCATAAATACTTCAATTAGTACCCTATCAAATGTTAATCAGTAAGAGCTATTATTAATGATATAACAGAAGCAATAGGTAATAGTTCTAGGAGAATTACTGCTATATCAGATATTTTATAAATATGCAAAGTTCTTATCCATTAGGAAGAGACAGAAGGCAGGCACAAGAGCTAGCAGAGCTGAAATCTAATAGCTATTCTTTGAATCATCTATTAGCACTAAATAATTCTAGAGTTAGTGGGAAAAAAAAGAAAGTTTGACTTGGGTTAGGAGAGGGGCTAATATACACAGGTCAGGACATACCAACCTTTTCCAAGTGTGGAACCACGACCTATAATCCCAATTAAATCTAGGGAGAGAATTGTGAACATAACTTCCCCAATTTTGGCCCCTCTTTTGGGGGTAATCCACCTTCTTAATGGGCAAGGGTGTCAAATGATATTTAGATGAACCACAAGGAAAAAAAATCTTAATGACCAGATAAAATAATTCCACTGGAAGCAAGCAGTCCCAGACAAACTGTAACTCTCAAACCCCCAGACTTCTTTCTTGAGACAGCAGAAAATTATAAATTGATCCACATTCACAAAAATCTCCAGCCCTAAGTATGAATCAGGCAGCTGACAGAAGAGGAAATATCCTCTGCGATTCCATGAAGTGAGGAAGGCACAGTTGCTCGCCAACAGTTCACCTTTGTAGCCATCCAGCAAAGTCCATTTTGATTGCTGTATCCACAACTGATCATCACCATGTGTTCAAAGCTAAAGTACCTTTAATTGGACAGCAACTTGCTTAAGAAACAGGATAGTAATCCTCTTCTCTTGGGCTAATGGAATCTTGACAACATGATATCCCATACATTCCAGCAATTAGAAAAGAAGGGCTATATTCCAGGATTTAGGAACGTCCATCATCTCAATTTTTCCCCATTCCATCAAGGAGTATAATTCCAACATGGAAACTGTGTAGATCCAAAATGGAAAAATCAAGCATTGCCTTCACTCCTCTTCATCCAAATACATATTCATCCAAATACATATTTCCAGGTTAAAGTATTGTTTGTAGAATCCAAGAGGTCGAATCATATGGACTGCTAGGTTTTTTGGTGACATACCAATTCGTTCATACACTTCGTGCATTGAAAACTGAGAAGCAAATATCAAATTCTAAAAGAATCTGTAGGCTCTAATATTCCAGAAATATTCCATATAGTACAACCACAAAATCTGTAGCCAAGTAGCTCCATCAGGTAGAAGAGATATATCCAAGGAAAGCCTTAACATTATCCAAGAGAAGGAATAAAAGTCTAGAAGACAGGTAACTCCAAAACTGATGCTGCCATACAAAATCTTCCACCACTTTATATCTCAGCAGTAAATATCCAACCAGCTGCAGGAAATATCCTCTACGATTCCATAAGATACCAGCCACTGGGATAGAAATCACTTCCGTTTCCAACCCAAAATAGGAAACATTGAGAATGCCCAAAACTTTAAATCCATCTGGGGCCCCTAAATACGAGTTTCTGTTTCTCACCATATCAAATACAAAATACCTGCCTACAGAAACCTTGGAACTTACCCATCAAGTCTCCGCTCATAACGTCCTTCTCGTGCATGAAGTGATGGTGGGGGGCCATAAGCAGGCCCTCCACCACCTCCTCTGAACCCAGAAACCTCTCTACTACGAGATGCTATGGAAACTGTATCATCCAATCCCCGAGCAGCACTCGGAATGGTGCCTGGTTCATTATAATCCGTGCGTAGGTCTCTATCTCCCATTTTGTTGACTGAGTTGTGAGCTTTCTGTGCACTTTTGATGTCCACAAAATCCACAAAGGCAGCCACTCCTCCTTCAGAACCCCTCTTTGGGAGAATTTTGACACTTTCCACACGGCCATATCTAAAAAAATTAAAAAATAAATAGTCAATGTTATTGCTGCATGGTAATAATTTTCCAAAAATAGTTTTCTAAATGTTTCTTATATTTAAACAATTTACATTATGCATATATAGGGAATGGGTTGCAAGTTAATTTTAAATGTCTTATATACTCACATTTTTCTTTATCGAGGCAAATATTTACAAACATTTTTCCCAGATTATTTTATTGCTCTCATTTGTAAATATTTTATTTACTATAAACTGACTTTTACTTTTCTAGAACACTGAGCTGAATGACTTTCATAAGTTATTAGGAATTTTACATCCTAAAAAAGGATAGTATACCTAAGATAATCAAAGTAACTTACCAGTCTTAAGAGATTTTTATTAAAGTAAAAACTGTAGCTGAAAATAGCTATTCTACAGATTTCATTTTTCATTGAGTGAAAATGATTTTACTGAAAAAATAAGATGATTTCAAACACTCCTTACTGGAAGGCAAAATAAATTCAAATATTCTGTGCATGTGCAAGTATCAGTCCTAATTTTTAATGTAATTTTTTGCTATTTAATTCTCTTTTCCAGAGGATTAAAAGAAAAAGTGTTAAAATTTATAATTTATATATAATTGTTTATATAAATTAATACATCAGAAAATCTTTTTGACAGACTCTATGTTCTCATTTTCATTCCAAAAATAGTTTACTATGTACAAAAAGAAAAATTGTATGGCACCGTTTATATTCTGAAGCATGTATATAAAAAATATAATTATCTAGAATTTTAAAATTCAAAAAAATTCTACAAATTTCATTAAGAGTTAACTGTATTTCATATATCCTTGTCATTTGGCTTTTTTTTTTTAATTTGTCATTGTAAAAAGGCAGGCACAGCACTTTTAAATATAACACTCTTACATGCTGACAATCCAAGATCGTAATTTTACACTTCCCCTGAAGAAGCTGATATTATCAGAAAGCAGAACGTTTCATTTATATTCTCCAGTATGATTTAAGTTGTTACATCTCACAAGGGAAACATAATCCTAAAATCCAGTTTCATCACGCAACTGAACTAGATGTAACGAAATTACGTGGGATAAATTAATCGATGAAAGGATCTTTTAAATTTGGGGAACAAAATTATAGAAACAGAAATATAAAATTAAAAAAATACCTTCAAATGTATCTGACAAATGACTTGTATCAAGAATCTAAGAAATCTTAACTCATTTTTTAAAAATTGGAGAAGACACTTCTCCAAAGACGATATACAGATGGCAGACAAGTACAGAAAAAGATGCTCAAAATCATTAGTCATTAGGGAAATACAAATCAAAACCACAATAAAATACCACTCAATTCATACCCACTAGTTTGGCTATTAGAAAAGAACAGAACAGAACAAGTATTGGCAAGGATATGGAGAAATCTGAAACCTCCTGCATAGCTGCTGGGACTGTAAAATGGTACAGCCACTGTGGGAAACTAGCATTTTCTCCAAAAGTTAAGCAAAGAATTATTATATGACCCAGCACTTCCTAGGTATATACCCAAGACAACTGAAAACTAAGGCTCAACTATTTGAGCACCAATGTTGGTGAAGGTGAAGGTGAAAGTCGCTCAGGTCGTGCCCGACTCTTTGCGACCCCACGGACTTAGTACATGGAATTCTCCAGGCCAGAATACTGGAGTGGGTAGCCTTTTCCTTCTTCAGGGGATCTTCCCAACCCAGGGATCGAACCCAGGTCTCCCTCACTGCAGGCAGATTCTTTATCAGCTGAGCCACAAGGGAAGCCCAAGAATACTGGAGTGGGTAGCCTATCCCTTCTCCAGCGGATCTTCCCAACCCAGGAATTGAACCAGGGTCTCCTGCATCGCAGGCAGATTCTTTACCAACTGAGCTATGAGTGAAGCCCTCATATGTACCAATGTTGGTATATGTGCACCAATGTCATTATTCACAAACACCAAAAGATGGAAACAACCCGTGTCCATCAATGGATGAATGAATAAAATGAAATGTGGTATATACATAAAATGGAATATTATATTAAGACATAAAAAGAAATGAAGTCTTGATATGTGTTAGAACATGGATAAACCTTGAAAACATCATACTAAATGAAATAAGCCAGACACAAAAGGACAATTAATTTATGATTCCACTTATATGAGGTATCTGGAATGGACAAATTCATGAAGACAAAGTAGAATAAGGGTTGGGTAGATACTGCTTAATGGTACAGAATGGAATTTTGTATGGGATGAAAAAATTCTAGAAATAGATAGTGCTAATGGTTACATAACATTGTGAGTACACTTTTTTTGGCTGTGCCAAGCAGCTTCCAGGATTAGTTCCCCAACCAGGGATAGAACCTGGACCCTGGCAGTAAAAGCACCAAATCCAACCACTGGACCACCGGGGACTTCCCTGTGAATGCACTTAATGTCACCAACCGTACACGTCAAATGGTTAAAATAATAAATTTTGTATTTTGTATATTTTAACATGCACACACATACACAACTTATCACTTCAGCCCAAGAGCACAAAGGTTTATTCTATTAGAAAGAAGAAAGAGAGAAGACGGAAGTATCAGCCAACTCTCCGTCAAAAAAACTCAGCCAAACTACGACAGGAAAAACAAATATTTAAGCTTAAATTTTGAGTAACAAAGAGCTAAATGCAATACTGAAAAGAGGGACCAAATACTCAATGCACAGATTATGCATGTAAAACAAAGCCAAATGGGCCCCCTTCATCAAAATGGTGGGCTCACAGTCCCCATCATTGTTATATAAGGGGGATACACTCTGGAAACAAAATACAAATTTGTCTCCAAATTTAACAAAGAACTTCATCAGCTATTACAGTACTCTTTTACACTGAGCAGACTATAAACACCCAAATCTTTAAAAAAGAAAAAAACTGCTTAACTCTTCATATTCATAAAAACTCAGCATGTACAGATGTGATAGATGGACCATAAAGAAGGCTAAGCACCAAAGCATTGATGCTTTTGAACTGTGGTGCTGGAAAAGACTCATGAGAGTTCCTTGCACAGCAAGGAGATCAAGCAAGTCAATCCAAAGGAAATCAACCCTGAATATTCACTGGAAGAACTGACGCTGAAGCTTGAATACTTTGGCAACCTGATGCGGTGCTGACTCACTGGAAAAGACCCTGATGCTGGGAAAGATTGAGGGCAGGAGGAGAAAGAGGTGACAGGTGAGATGGTTGAATGGCATCACTGACTCAATGGATATGAGTTTGAGCAAACTTTGGAAGATAGTGAAGGACAGGGAAGCGTGGCATGCTGTTGTCCATGGGATCGCAAAGAGTCAGACACAACTTAGCAACTGAACAACAAAAACAAAATGTAAATGTGATTTCCTGGTTTTGTCTCTTTTCAAAACAACGCATTTCCTATAGTACTCAAGTAGTCCTCACGTGTTCAAGATGAAACATTTATCTAACATTTACTAATTAAAAAAGAAAAAAGAACAAAAATAATAAAATCACAATTAGATAATATTTTTTTTAAAAAAAATATCAAGCCTTAGCTATAGGTTTTCAGAGAATCTATCAAGGAGTCTCCAGTAATACGCACAAAATTTTTTAAGTTACATCGTCACTGCTTGTAGTAATAAGTTAATTCACTTGTAGCTTTTAAAGAATCAAGAGAACCTAAACTTTTTAAAAATGAGAACATAAACTTGAGAAATCGTATTTGATTGCTACCAGTTGTAGTATATAAAATCTAAAAGGTTTGTTTTCAAAAACACAAATCAAAAAATATTACATTGGTTTCTATTTGGTCAAAAATATTCACCATCAAAAAATATTAAATTTATCAACATACACTATAGGTCTTATAAGTTTTTAAGAGAGAGTTTTAAAATAACCCTAAATAATGCCACATTTACTGTGATGGCTTCCCTGGAGGCTCAGATGGTAAAAGCATCTGCCTACAAAGTGAGACACCCGGGTTCGATCCCTGGGTCAGGAAGATCCCTGGAGAAAGAAATAGCAACCCACTCAAGCACTCTGGCCTGGAAAATCCCACGGATGGAGGTGTCTGGTGGGCTACAGTCCATAGGGTCGAAAAGAGTCAGGAAGGACTGAGCGACTTCACCTCACTTTTCCTTGGTCCCCCTTAAACATCTATTTATGGGCTTTCCTGGTGGCTCAGTCTATCGGGTTGCTAAACAGTCAGACAAAACTTTGCAACTAAATGACAATTTTTTTACATTATTAAAATATTCAAAATCACTCCTCTTCCAAACTCAAACAGTTGGGTTATAAATATATCCATCACAACCACCAAGCTATCTGTAACAATGCTGTAACATCAACACTTACAGAAACCTTTAATAGTAAAAAAAATTTTATGAAGGAATTACAAAATTTATAAATCAATGACTTGATCCTATATTTAGACCAAAAGACTGGTTTCCCCTCTGTGTTAGACCTTTATTTCCTATACCAGTGACTACAAATACTTCAAGAATACCAAAATGCAGAATCCGCTAGAAATTTAAATGCATATGTGTGTGTGTGCTAAGTCAATTCAGTCATGTCTGACTCTGTGCAAGCCTATGGAACCTATGCCAGGCTCCTCTGTCCATGGGATTCTCCACACAAGAATACTAGAGTGGGTTGCCATGCCCTCCTCCAGGGGTTCCCAACAGCATTTAAACTGGAGCTGGCCACAATTTTCCTACATGGTCACAGGTCAAATTTTTTTAAACTTTCATTGCAATAAAATGTAACATAAAATTAGCTATTTAGCCATTTAAGTGTACAATCTCAATCTTTTCAAATAAATCACAGCTATTTCTGGTCCTCAACATAGTGGAGATGGACATTAAAGCTACATCATTTACAATTACTGATACTCCCCATACATCAACACATTAAATGTAGTATGTAGCTCAGAATTATATATTTAGATTGCAAAACTCCTGCAATTTGGACATAACCAAATAAGATGTTGATATTTTAATATGTCATATGTCTCATTATCAATTTAAATAAGTTAAAAACCAAAGGATGAACCTGTTTTAACAATTATCTAGAATGACAAAGATAAATTTAAATTGTTAGCATGACAATCACAAATTACAAGCTAATAGTTTTACTCTGTCCAAAGGATGAAAAAATGATATAAGCCCAGAAAAGAGAAAATATTTGCAAATTATTTAGCTGATAGCTCTTACAACTCAATAGTGAAAAAGATATATTGCAATTTAAAAATAGGCAAAGGATATATAGACAATTTCTCCCCAAAAGGTAAACAGCCAATAAACACAAAAATTCACTTAACAACATCAGACTTTAGGACAATAAGAACCAAAACCATAGTGAGATACCACTTCATACTCACTACAGTGGTGAAAATAAAAATGACAGACAATAACAAGTGATTAGGACAAGAAGATTTCTAAGATTTTCCAAAGATTTCTAAACCCTAAGGCATTGCTGGTGAAATTACAAAATGGTACAGTCGCTTTGGAAATCAATTTGGAAGTTCCTGAAAATGTTCAACTTAGAACAATATAATTCAGTAATTCTTCTCCTAGATATGAACTGAAAATGTCCACATAAAAACACAGAAATGTCACAATATCATTATTCATAATAGCCAAAAAAAAAGTTCAATTGCTGAGTGGAGTTTTTAAAATGTGGTATGTCCATTCAGTAGAATGTCATTTGGCAATAAAAAGGAATGAAGACCTAAAACATGCTACAACAATGGATGAATCTCGAAGATAGTATACTAAGTAAAAGAAGCCAATCACATAGCGTATGATTTCATATGTGAAAGGTCCGAAATAGGCAAACACAGAAGTAGAAAACAGATCAGTGGATGCCAGAAGTTGGGGAAAAGAAAGAATGGGGAATGACTGCTAATAGGTTTCGCTCCAGAATGATAAAAATATTCTGATATCAAAAAAAAAAATTCTGATATCAGTGGTGATGGCGGTACAACTCTGCAATTATTCCAAAAAACAAATGAACTGTAAACCTTCAGGGGAAGAATTTTATGCTATATGAATTATTTCTCATTAAAACTGCTATTAAAAGAAAAAGACACAAAATAGTACCTGTTACTGCCTTTTCTTCACTGTTTACGTGTATATGTATGTATGTATGTATGTATTTTTGGCTGTGATGAGTCTACAATGCCATGCACGGGCTTTCTGTAGTTGTAGAGCACAGGCTTCTCATTGTGGAGGCTTCTGCTGTTGCGGACCACGGGTTCTACAGCGCACAGGGGTCAGTAGTTACTGCCTATGGACTCGGCAGTTGTGGCTCATGGACTCAGTTGCCCCAGGGCATGTGGGATATTCTACAACCAAGGATCAAACCGGTGTTCCCTGCATTGCAAGGTGGATTCTTAACCACTGGACTCCCAGGGAAGCCCCTGTCACTGTCTTTTAATACATCAGAATTTACGTCTCCTTTAGCGTCTACGTTACCCTCAATATATTGGGTTGCCAAAAAGTTTTTATTCATTTGGGGTTTTCAGAATACCCGAACGAACTTTTTGGCCTATTCAATAAATCAACTGAAGGCCACATTTTCTGTAAATGGGCACACATCGAAGACATTTTCTATTTCAGGCATGCCTGCCTGGGAAGATAAGAAACCCATCAGATGACAAGCAAAACCTATCTTCATTTCACAGCAATACCGAATTCTTTCAGTATAAATGTATAAAACATATCTATGCTGCTGCTGCTACTGCTAAGTTGCTTCAGTCGTGTCTGACTCTGTGCGACCCCATAGACAGCAGCCCACCAGGCTGCCCTGTCCCTGGGATTCTCCAGGAAAGAACACTGGAGTGGGTTGCCATTTCCTTCTCCAATGCAGGAAAGTGAAAAGTGAAAGTGAAGTCGCTCAGTCGTGATCCCATGGACTGCAGCACACCAGGCTCCTCCATCCATGGGATTTTCCAGGCAAGAGTACTGGAGTGGGGTGCCATTGCCTTCTCCGAAAACATATCTATAAGCTATTCTTAAAAAATTAACATATTCCCCTTTAATCACACCCTATCTTTGGAGTACGAACTGTACAAATAATAACTAAAGATGGCAAAAACAGACACAGAATCCCTACATCCAGCAAAGTCAACTACAGGCTCCCAGCCTCATTTTTAGGAAAAGCTAATATTCTAAAATGTTGCTCTACTTGGAGGAATGGGGGAGTTGTGGAAAAAGAAGGGGGTGGAGAATGATTTGTAACAGCTTACTGATTTGTGTTCTCTCTGCCAAAAATAAATAATTAATAGTTTGTTGTACAGTCTTCTACAGACTCTCAGCATGACATAAAATACCTATGTCATAAAGGAAAAAGACCATATAAATTAAACCATGTAAAGATTATAGCTCCTAAATTGCAAATGCAGTCAAAAGACAAATGGGGAAAAATACCTGCAAATGAGAAATAAGTGATTTCCTAAACATACAAACTTCTGCAAATCAAAGGAGACAAAAGCTCCCCCCCAAAAAAATTGGCAAAATACCTAAACAGGAAATTCTTTAACAGTTTCACTCAAAATCCCAAAAATCCAAAAAGAGTACCATGTAACACAAAAATCTAAATATTAATATCTAGATAACAGTGAAAGTCTAAGAAAATAATACTTTCATAACACTGTCTGCAAGAGTATAAATTAGATAAACGTCTAAGGAAGACAATCTGATAGTGTCTTTATTAACGAGACACTCCTAGACTAACCTAGTGGTTAGGACTCTGTGCTTCTAACACAGGGGTGCAAATTTGATCCCTGGTCAATGAACTAAGATTTCGCGTGCCCTGTGACCCAGTCAAAAATAAATGAAAAAAGAAATTTAGAACTAAGCACACATCCCCAGAAATTTCATTCACAGGAATTTTTCATTCATGTATAATTGCACGTCTCAGTGTACAAGATTTCTGTGTAAGCAGTACTGCTTATAACAATTAAAAAAAAATGGAACCACCATTTCACTTTGTCTCTATGAATTTGACTGCTCCAGGTAGTTAATGTAAGTAGACGCATACAGCGGAGAAGGCGATGGCATCCCACTCCAGTACTCTTGCCTGGAAAATCCCATGGACGGAAAAAGCCTGGTAGGCTACAGTCCATGGGGTCACGAAGAGTCGGACACAACTGAGCGACTTCACTTTCACTTTTCACTTTCACGAATTGGAGAAGGAAATGGCAACCCACTCCAGTGTTCTTGCCTGGAGAATCCCAGGGACGGCAAAGCCTGGTGGACTGTCATCTACGGGGTCGCACAGAGTCGGACACGACTGAAGCGACTTAGCAGCAGCAGCAGACACATACAGTGTTTGTTCTTTTGTGACTTACTTCACCTAGCGTAATGTCTTCAAGGTTCATCCATGTTGTAGCATAAGTCAGAATTTCCTTTCCTAACATAATACTGGAAATCAAAAATACTCACTTAGACTTTCCTGGTAGTACAGTGGTTAAGAATCTGCCTGCTAATGCAAGGGACATGGGTTCAATCCCTGGTCCAGGAGGATCCCATATGTCTCAGGGCAGCTAAGCCAGTGCACCACAGCAACTGAAGCCTCGGCCCTGGAGCCCACAGGTCGGGTGCCTGCAGCCTGTGTTTGCAACCAGAGAAGCCACTGCAGGGAGAAGCCCGCACTAAAGAAAACAAACAAAGAGTACCCCCCCTCCCCGCCCCCAGCTCAAGGCAACTAGAGAAAGCCCACATGCAGCAATGAAGACCTCAGGGAAGGAGGACAGAGAAGGAAGAAAGGAAGGAAGGGGGATAAATGCCAAGGTCTCTTTGAAAATGTGCTTCCTACCTGGTTTAATAGGACTATTACAGTACAGTCCCTGAAAAGGAAATTAACTTCTAATCTATGGCTTACTTCGTAGTAGTAACAAAATAACAGTTTAAAAAAGACTTTGAGAAATTCATAAATTTCTTCTAATATTTCACTTGATTACATTTCTATCCTAGTTTCATAATATTTGGTTGCTTAAGTAGAATAAAATCAAGATAGAAATGTGATCTTTTTATAATATACACAAATTTCATATTCTTTTTATCCACCATTGTTGTTTTGTAAAATCTTTAAAGACTACCTGTATTTCCAGATTAAAGAAATGTACCACTCTAATCTTAAAAGGCATTTGGATTTTTCTACTTAATTCCAATGATTTATAAACTTTTAAATAATCATGCTTCCCAATGAAAAAACAACTTGCACAAAATTAAATCCATTAAATTATTAAGTCACCAGTCTCTATCCAATCATTCCCAAAAATATTAACATGCAAACTTATTCAGTCAACACTTTAGTTTATCATCTTTAGAACTAAAAAGATTTTTCTTATAAGCAAAAATGTTTTACCATCAAATTTCCAATAAGATCAACACAAAGGAAATCTAATGTCACAACCCTGTGAGACCCCAAGTTGTGAATCAAGTTCCTTTTATATATTTACTTTTACATTGGCAAAGCAAACTTATACTGAAATGGAATAATCTGTGTCAAAAACCACCATGGAAAGGGTTAGTTCATTAAAAAGTAAAATAAAATGGGGTGCTATAAGTGACAAGAAAAATTAAGACTATATTCTTATATACCTTAGAATAGCATAATAAGACATATACACTATTTTAAAAAATTAACTGCAATATAATTTAAAACTGTTTGAAACTTTACAAAGACCACTTAAATTTGGACCTAAGAAAGGCTATTTTTGATTGATAAGCTTAGCTATTTAGCAGAATGATTCACTTGAAAAGAACTGATATGCCTATGTTTTACATGATGGATACACAATATTTAGAGATAATAAGCTCTTTTATTATCCAACTAATCATTAATATGTATTTTTTTTAAATCGTCACAGCATTCCAGTGACTCTTATTCATTATGAAGAATGACAGGCAGAACCAGATTTTCTTTTTCTTTGGCTTGCAAGAGCTTTTAATTTTATACTTGTTCATCTCTCACTTTAAGTTTTCAGTTATCAAAACACCATTTGTATCAAAAGTTGACACAGTGAGCATATACACGAGAGAGTTACATGTACAGATTTTCATCGGCCCCATAGAGATCATGCCAGTAAATCTGCCAGCAGGTTTGAAAATATGGCAAAAATTTGGAAAATTCAGCAGTGACCACAGGACTGGAAAAGGTCAGTTTTCATTCCAATCCCAAAGAAAGGCAATGCCAAAGAATGCTCAAACTACCGCACAATTGCACTCATCTCACATGCTAGTAAAGTAATGCTGAAAGTTCTCCAAGCCAGGCTTCAGCAATACGTGAACCATGAACTTCCTGATGTTCAAGCTGGATTTAGGAAAGACAGAGAGGAACCAGAGATCAAATTGCCAACATCCGCTGGATCATGGAAAAAGCAAGAGAGTTTCAGAAAAACATCTACTTCGGCTTTATCGACTACACCAAAGCCTTTGACTGTGTGGACCACAACAAACTCTGGAAAATTCTGAAAGAGATGGGGATACCAGACCATCTGACCTGCCTCTTGAGAAATCTGTATGCAGGTCAGGAAGCAACAGTTAGAACTGGACATGGAACAATAGACTGGTTTTAAACAGGGAAAGGAGTACATCAAGGCTATATACTGTCACCCTGTTTATTTAACTTACATGCAGAGTACATCATGAGAAATGCTGGGCTGGATGAAACACAAGCTGGAATCAAGATTGCTGGGAAAAATATCAATAACCTCAGATATGCAGATGACACCACCCTTATGGCAGAAAGTGAAGAGAAACTAAAGAGCCTCTTGAAAGTGACAAGAGGAGAGTGGAAAAGTTGGCTTAAAGCTCAACATTCAGAAAACTAAGATCATGGCATCTGATCCCATCACTTCATGGGAAATAGATGGAGAAACAGTGGAAACGGTGACAGACTTTATTTTCTTGGGCTCCAAAATCACTGCAGATGGTGATTGCAGCCATGAAATTAAAAGACACTTGCTCCTCGGAAGAAAAGTTATGCCCAACCTAGACAGCATATTAAAAAGCAGAGACATTACTTTGCCAACAAAGATCCATCTAGTCAAAGCTATGTTTTTTGCAGTAGTCATGTATGAATGTGAGAGTTGGACTATAAAGAAAGCTGAGCCCTGAAGAAGTGATGCTTTTGAACTGTGGTGTTGGAGAAGACTCTTGAGAGTCCCTTGGACTGCAAGGAGATCCAACCTGTCCAACCTAAAAGAAATCAGTCCTGAATTCATTAGAAGGACTGATGCTGAAGGTGAAACTCCAATACTTTGGCCACCTGATGTGAAACACTGACTCATTGGAAAAGACCCTGACGCTGCGAAAGATTGAAGGTAGGAGGAGAAGGGGACGACAAGAGGATGAGATGGCTGGATGGCATCAGTGACTCAACGGACAAGAGTTTGAGTGAACTCCAGGAGCTGGTGATGGACAGGGAGGCCTGGCATGCTGCAGTCCGTGGGGTCGCGAAGAGTCGGACATGACTGAGCAACACAACTGAACTGACTGATAGAGATCATGTTACATGTCCCATTTTATACCTTGTCTTGTCATTAAACATTTATCCATGGCAATAAAGACCCTTTACCAGTTCTAACATTTTCATAGTTTGCCCTAGAACAAGATTTTCTAAACTAAGAAGACCTCAGAAATCTCAAAATCCAACCCATTTAATTTGTTGGAGAAAATAAATGTACCCACTTTAGATAATAAATGTGTTACTGAAGAGTTAAGTTTCCTATTTTGTCCTTTTTTGCTGCACCACATGGCTTACAGGATCTTAGTTCACCAATGAGGGACTGAACCCAGGCCTTAGGCAGTGAAAGCATGGAGTTCTAACCAGTGGAATACCAGGGAATTCCCTGTCTTGTTTTATATACAATATCACATACTAACTGAATTAAAGACACTCCATAAATTGAGATTTTTACAAATCTTGTTTTCTTTAAGGCTAGACCCATCTATATAACAGAAATCAATATCTAATATGGCATTTAATTCTAACATTGGATGTGCTTGAAATTCACGTCATTAAAAGAATTAAAGCTGACTAAAAGGAATAATCCTAAAAACCTAAAGATTCCATGATTTTTAGGATAAATGGGGGAGAGAGGAGGATGAAAAAAACAGAAAAAAAATTCCCACAAGAAAAAGAGCAGTTCTAATCTAAGTTTACAATGAGGAAAAAGAGGGGGAAAAATCAAGCTATTCAAAGGACACTACTTCATTTTATTTTCAAGTCAAAGTTTTTCAGTGATTAACTTTTTAACCTCAACCTTTTTAGGTCAAGGCTAAAATCAGTACTTAAATATACTGCTAGCATTCTACTCTTAACCTAATGATTTGCCTAAACCAATGTTTCTTAAACTTTTTTCCCTGGACTGCTTTGACAGTCTTGTGAAACCCATAAACCCTTTCTCAGAATATTATTAAATTAAAGGCTCAGTGGTAAAGAATCCACCTGACAATGCAAGAGACTTGGGTTTGATTCCTGAGTTGGGAAGATCTCCTGGAAAAGGAAATGGCAACCCACTTCAGTATTCTTCCCTGGAAATTCCATGGACAGAACAGCCTGGCAGGCTACAGTCCATGGGGTCATAAGGAAAATAAAATGCATGAATTACAAGGAAACCAATTATATTGAAACACAGTTATCAAATATTCAAAAATAGGCCCTTTTGAACTTACAGGAAACAGAGAGGACAAAAAGTGATGTTAATGTATACCACAGGACAAAAATGTAATCAGCAAAACACAAAAACACATGCTGTGAGAAACTACAGTCAACCTGATTTCCAACAAATTAAGCTATAAAGAAAGATTAAAACTTACAGATTAAAAAAAATTTAAATAGTCTAATGTCCATCAATAAGTAAATAAATGTAGTATCTTGACTGTGGTAGTGGTGGTGATTACAAGGATGCCTACATTACTCAAAATTCAACAAACTCAACACTTGAAGCAGGTACATTTTATTGTATGCAAATTATACCTCAACAAAATTTTTAAAATAAATCTTATGTATTTTATTTAGAGCCTGAGTTTAAAAAAAAAGGATTCTTAAAGCAATTACAAACTTGAGTACCAACTATACACATTGTAGGGCTTGTGCAAAGGAATACAGTTCTTAATTTATTAAGCAATTCTTTGGACAGGGACAAATAGTAGTATACAGGGAGAGGGAAAAAGAAAGTTGAGTGCCACCACTATGGAAAGCAGTATGGAGGTTCACCAAAAAGTTAACAATATAATTACCATATGACAGCAATTCCACTTCTGGGTATATATCCAAGGAAAATAAAAACACTAACTTGAAAAGATATGTGCACCCTCATGTTCACTGCAATATTCATTTATTACCAAAAGCCAAGATATGGAAACAATCTGCATCCACAGATCAATGGATGGATAAAGAAAATGTGACATGTGGGCTGTGTATGTATGTACACACATGCAGAATGGAATACTATTCAGCTACAGACAAGGAAATCTTGACATTTGGAACAGAATGAGTAAACCTTGAGGGCAGAATACTAAGTGAATTAAGTCAGAGAAAGACAAGTACCATTTGATCTCCTTTACATGGGAATTCTTTAAAAGAAAAAAAGTTTATTGATACAGAAAAAAGATCAGCGCTTGGTGAGTGTGGAGATGGGTGGAACAAAAGGGCTCAAAAGATACAAACTTCCAGTAATAAAGTGAATGTCACAGGGACATAACGTATAGCCAGTGACTGTAGTTAATACTGTATTTGCATTGTGAAAGTTCCTATGAGAGTAAATATTAAAAGCCCTCATCACGAGAAAAAAAAAAACAGTTTTTATAACTATGTATGATGAGGAATGTTAACCAACGGTAATCATTTTGCAGTATATACAAATATCACTTTATTATGTTGTATACCTGAAATCAATATAAGGTTATGTCAGTTATACTTCAATTAAGAAATTAAATTAATTAAAATTTACTAATTTAAAATTAATTTTTAAAAATTTAAGTTAAAACAAAAAAAAGAAATAAGGTTGAGGTCAGTAAGGTTTGGGGGAAATAGAGCAAGGGCAAAATTTGCTGAGATATCACATAAAGTGAATGACTAACACCCAAATACATGGAACAGTGATGGGACCTAATGTTACTCCTAAAAAACAAGCTCCTTACCACTCCCTCTTCTGAATGACTAAGCATATAATACAGTTCATATTGATCCTGTGATTAACCTCATGTCATAAAGTCAGTGGGGAAGTAGAATCAAAACCAACAGTTTAAAAAGTGAGGTTGCTCTAAATCTGCCTACAAATGGCACCAGAGGCAGGTGATTCATCCATCCACAAGTTGTCTCCTATAAGGTAAAAAATTGAAGACAAAAACATTCAAGTAATTTCCAGCTCCACCTTCCTTGCCTTGCCTTCTACCTTCCCCCAGTGTCGGTTTTCAAAGAGAATAGGCAAGAGGGAGGGGATCTGATGCAGCGGCAGCAGGGGTGAGGAGCCCAAACGTAGATGAGGCAGAGTGGCTGGGATACTAGCTACACTGAGAACATGACTAGGTAAAGAAGCAAATATTTTGAGAATAACAACAGTCGGGTTTCTCACTGTCTGAGAAGCAGTTTATAAACATGGAAATGGGGAGTTCAGAAAGAATCCTCATGTATTGAAACATGTGCGAACATAGCTTTTAAATATATGATATAGTGGTACATGTAGTGTATATATATGCATACATTTTGGTGGTGGTGGTGCTCAGTTGCCAAGTCGTGTCCAACTCTTTGTGACCCTATGGACTGCAGCACATCAGGCTTCCCTGTCCTTCACTATCTTCTGGAGTTTGCTCAGATTCACATCCATTGAGTCAGTGATAACATCTCATCCTCTGCCACCCTCTTCTTTTGCCTTCAATCTTTCCCAGCATCAGTCTTTTTCAGTGAGTCATCTCTTCATATCAGTTGGCCGAAGTATTGGAGCTTCAGCGTCAGCATCAGTCCTTCTAATGAATATTCAGAGTTGACTTCCTTTAGGATTGAGTGGTCTAGGTTTGTCATACCTTTCCAAGGAGCGAGCATCTTTTAATTTCATGGCTGTAGTCACTGTCCACAGTGATTCTGGAGCCCAAGAAAATAACATCTGTGACTGCTTCCATTTTTTCCCCATCTATTTGCCATGAAGTGATGGGACCAGATGCCATGATCTTAGTTTTTTGAATGTTGGATTTTAAGCCAGCCTTTTCACTCTCCTCTTTCACCTTCATCAAGAGGCTCTTTAGTTCCTCTTCACTTTTTGCCATTAGAGTGGTATCATCTGCATATCTGAGATTGCTAACTCTTCTCCCTGCAATCTTGATTCCAGCTTGTGATTCATCCAGCCTGCCATTCTGCATGATATACTCTGCACAGAAGTTAAATAAGCAGGGTGACAATATACAGCCTTCTCATACCCCTTTCCCAATTTTGAACAGGTCAGTTGTTCTGTGTAAGGTTCTAACTGCTGCTTCTTGACCCACAAACAGGTTTCTCAGGAGACAAGTAAGATCATCTGGTATTTCCATCTCTTTAAAAATTTTCCAGCTTGTGATCTACACAGTCATAAGCTTTAGTGTAGTCAATGAAGAGGTAGTATGCATATACACACACAATACACATCCTCTTATCTCTGTACCAGTGAGTAAACTTGCACCCAGATCTTGGTTTCTAAATATCATCCCTCATGAAAAGAACCAAGAGTTTCCTGGACAAATGGTTGATTCCAGGACTGGGGGAGGGAAAATACAAGATAAGCCTTTGTTGTTGCCAGAAATAAATGTTTAAGAGAATAGTGGGGAGATAGCGAAAGAGCAAAGTAGCCAATTTGAAGGGGTTCTCACTGGTCAAATCTAGAATGATTTGGGTATCAAAATAAGCAAGCCCTGAATTAAAACCTACAGAAAAAAATGGAAATCATATATATGTGTGTCTGTACGTACACACATATTTCCAAATATATATTGTTATTTGGTTGCTTGGTCATGTCCGACTCTTTACAATCCCATGGACTGCAGCACGCCAGGCTTCCCTGTTCTTCACCATCTCCCGGAGCTTTGCTCAAACTCATGTCCACTGAGGTGGTGACAGCATCCAACCATCTTGTCCTCTGTCATCCTCTTCTCCTCCTGCTTTCAATCTTTCCCAGCATCAGAGTCTTTCCTAATGAATCGGCTTTTCACATCAGGTGGCCAAAGTACTGGAGTTTCAGCTTTATCATCAGTCCTTCTAATGAATATTCAGGATTGATTTCCTTTATGATTGACTGGTTGGATCTCCTTGCAGTCCAAGAGACTCTCAAGAGTTTTCTCTAACACCACAGTTCAAAAGCATCAATTTTTTGGCGCTCAGCTTTCTTTATGGTCCAACTCTCACATCCATACATGACTACCAGAAAAACCGTATCTTTGACTATATGGACCTTCGTTGGCAAAGTAATGTCTCTGCTTTTTAATATGCTGTCTAGGTTGGTCATAGCTTTTCTTCCAAGGAACAAGCTGCAGTCATCATCTGCAGTGATTCTGGAGCCCAAGAAAACAAAGTCTGCACCGTTTCCATTGTTTCCCCATCTATGTGCCATGAAGTGATGGGACTGGGTGCTATGATCTTCACTTTTTGAATGCTGAGTATTAAGTTAGCTTTTTCACTCTCCTCCTTCACCTTTATTCAAAATGTATATATATTCTCAATACATATATTTATACTTTGTACATATGTATAAATATATACATTTACATATGTATATATGCATATATTTCCAAATATATATATGGAAAATTCTTACCTACAGCAGAATTACTGAAGAAGTAATCATAGTAATAGATTATCATTTGGCAACAATCACAGCAGTTATATAATACAGTCAAGAGTTAACAATGAGGGGACTACCCTGGTGGTCCAGTAGATAAGACTCCTAGTTTCCAGTGCAGGGAGCCTGGGTTCAATCCCTGATCAGGGAACTAGATCCACATGCCACAACTAAGGCCCAATGCAGCCAAACAAAAATGGAAACATTAAAAAAAAAGTTATCAAGGGATGTTAAGGCTACCGGGTTTAGGGCTGATGATGGAAAAGACTATCAGTACAATATTGGATATCTTCCCATAAAATGTTAATCAAATAAAAGGGGGGAAATAGTGAGGACACTAATTTTACTAGGTGATCAAAGTTAACATCACCAGTGTGGGATGAAGCCATACTGTTTCCATATTTTGATAAAGCACAGAATTATTTCTGTGGTATATCTGGCAACAAAGCAAGACCTGATCTGGTCACGAGGTAATACTGGACAGACCTGGGTGGAGGGCCAGCCTACAGACTGAAAGAACTATGTTCTTTAAGACTATGAGGCACATGAGAATCAAGCATAAGAAACTATTACAGAAGGATGACACCCAACAACCAAAGGCAATACATGGTACTGGCGAGGATCCTGGATCAAAAAGGAAAGAGGGACATTGCTGGGATGACTGGCATTCTTTGAATGAGGTCTATGGATTGGGTATACCATACCCATACTGTTATACCAGTGTTGATTTCCTGGCTGAGAATACTGTATGGTGAAATGCAGGAGTGTCTTTGTTTTCGGGAGGTACACACTGGAGAATATAAGGGTGAAAAGATGATATGCCAGGAGACAACAAGAGAAGGTAATGGAACAAATGCGGCACAATGCTAACAACTGAGGAATCTGTGTGAAGGGAATGTGGGAATTCTTTGTACTTTTCCTTAACTATTTCAAAATAAATTTTAAATGAAAAAAATAACAGTTAGGCAGTGGATCTAGTTATATGGACTGGTCTTCATTCCTATGAATCAAATGTTATCTTTTCAAAGAGGCCCTCATCATCACTGCCACCTCCATCACTCCCCATCCCTTACTGTGCTTTCTTTTTCCTCATAAAGCAGAACAGGTCCTGGTTGATGGTCACTGGAGCTAAATGATGGTACACAGGATTAATTTACTGTTTTTCTACTTTTGTGTATGTTCAAATTCTCCAAGGTAGAATTTCAAAAGTATATCCACAACACAGACTGACCATACAGTATCATGTGTGTGTACAGAGATTCATGTTTCATGCTGTCTGCAGTAATCTGCACATACATAGACACAGATCTTGACCCAGGGATTGAACCTGGGTCTCCCACACTGCAGGAAGACTCTCTACTATCTGAGCCACCAGGGAAGCCCCCATATACACACATATATACAAATATATGTGTGTGTGTATACACATCTTTATTAATGCATTACACAGAAGTATTTAGCAGGTCTAAAAGTTTATTGTCATTTCAAGTTGTGATGAGCATAAACAAGATATCTGCAACAACTATAATGTGAAATACGAAAATACATCTGATTGGTGTTGGTGATCATCACAGGTACTGCTCATACTACCATGCTGGTACTACACCATGATACAGTTAAGAGTTGACAGAAATGCTAAATTCTGATAAGAAGTTAGCGAAAATAAAGATACAGTATTTTCCAAGCCAAATTTAAGTACCTCCTCCTAAATTCTGGTCTAAATGGCAATAGTTTTCATTGAATAATCTAATATCCTTTTGATATAGTAAAGTGCTAAACTTTTAAAATATTTTTTCTTTTAATCTCAGATGACTTAAATAATTTTGAGCAGGGAATTCCCTGGCAGTCCAATGACTAGGGGTCCTCACTTCCACTGCAGAGGGCATGGGTTGGTTCCAAGGTTGGGGAACTAAGATCCCACATGCCACAACATGCAGCTCCCCTGGGGGGAAAAAAAAATTTAAGAAAATTTCTAAAATCTTGAGTAAAAAAGAGCCTTTAATGCAGACAGCATGAAGCATGAATTTTAAAAAGTAATGGTTGAAGGGCTTCCCTGGTGGTCCAGTGGTTAAGAATCTGCCTTGCAACACAAGGGACACTGGTTCCATCCCTAGTCTGGGAAGATCCTGCATGCCATGAAGCAACTAAGCCTGTGTGCCACAACTACTAAGCCCATGCACTGCAACTACTGAAGCCCACACATTTAGATCCTGTGCTCCTCAACAAGAGAAGCCACTGCAATGAGAAGCCCTCACACTGCCAAGAGTAGCCCCCACTTGCCACAACTAGACACAGCTAGAGAAAGCCTGCTTGAAGCAACGAAGACCTACCATAGCCAATACATAATTAAATAAATCTTAAAAAAAAAAAGTTGACAACCAAATTCTTTAGTGGGCTCTATTATTCTTTAAAAAAAAGTAATGCCCCCCAAAAAATTCATACCTACCAATTTACTGACTTACAAAAGATGCAAATCACTATATGTCAAATGTAAAATACAAAATGTTTTTAAGCAGAGTACAAATATTTTAGTTTTTAAATAAAAGGAATAAAATGATTGGGTGAAAGTTAAAAAAAGAAAAATCACTGAGTCTATTTTAAGAATCAAACAAACTATGTTAGTCGCTCAGTACTGTCCAACTCTTTGCAACCCCATGGACTACAGCCCACCAGGCTCCTCTGTCCATGGAATTCTCCAGACACAAATACTGGATAGGGTAGCCATTCCCTTCTGCAGGGGATCTTCCCAATCCTGTGATGGAACCCAGGTCTCCGGCATTGCAGGCAGATTCTTTATCATCTGAACCACCAGGGAAGCCCAAAGAAACTATAAATATATTATACATAAGAGTACATATACTGTGCATAAACATGATTAAGACTGTAACAAAGTCAATACAAGATATAACCAGAAAAATCTTCATTTCATTTGTCAATGTAACCGAAACTCAGCATCTAATACAAAGATACAAAGACATACACATACTCTCGAAGTTTAATGCTGGACCAAAAATCTAGCACCAAGTATAAAACAAAAGTAATAATAAGTGTTTTCCATTTGAATGTTCCACAAATATTCCTTAACTATAAGAAATGGAGCAGTTTCATATAATAAAAATCTTTAAACATGCTAGATTTCAATTCATCCTATAATCAAAATGAAATCCTAAGTAATTAAATCCAAGAATTCACTAAATTTAAGTTAGGATTTTACAGAGACATACCACTGTGGGGTTTTTTTAAGACGTTTAAAATTTTCAACGTGGCAGAGAGAGACACATGTAAGGGGAAAAAAAATGTGACTGTCTCAATACTTTAACATTACACCAAGAACACCTCACTGCAAAGCATACTTCCACATACTAAAAACCAGCTAGACAGCACACAAAATTATATAATTTATAATAAGCTGATTAAACATCCTAATTGATTTCCACAACAGAGCATGCTATTTTCACTCAAAATATAAGCAGATAGAAGGCATATAACAAAGAAAAAAATCAAAACAGATAGTGTTTTTAATATAGAAAAGTGTTACTTCAGTTAGTTTCCTTGTTCAACAGACAATATGTCTATTTAAAGTTGATGAACAACAATTTATTTCAAAGCATCCAATAATGACACTTGGGAGCACAACTTTAACAACTATATACACTCAAGGTATTTTCAGACTGCAATGTTTACTCTAAATACTGTGGAGTAGTTTAATACAGCTCAAACACTAGGGACTCTTAAAAGAAAAAGCAAAAACAAAAAAAAAAAAAAAAAAAAAACACACATAGTTCCCAATCGGAATATGCTAGTTTTCACAAAAAATTCAATTTTTTAAAAAATTTGAGCAAAATTTGAAACTAAGGGGAAAATGAGACTTGGAAGACTATTTGGAAAAAAAAAATTCAAATTACCACTATCCCTGTAACATCTGTACGTCTTTCCAAAGCATTAGTGCTCACAAGATTAAAAATGTCTCCGAATTCAAGCCTGAAATCTCTTCATAAGCATACCAAACACCTGAGTAATCAGTCTACAAGAAAGGTAGTTGGAAAAAGGTGCCCTCTATACAAGTCAAACACCTTTATTCTTGGCACTGAGCCCTCTGTTCTCCTCCAATCTGCCAGGGGCGTTTCTAACTCAGGAAATAAAATACAAAATTTCAAGCATTTTGTGTTAATTTTTAATGCTATTTTTCAAGGTAAGTATAAAAGTATTTTACTTCATTGTTTTAATGAGCAAAAATGAAAATAGGTATTCTAAATTATAACATTCAGAAACAGAGGTGTTTCTTCATAGAAACCGGCTCAGCCTAAAAGAATAAACCATAAAGCAGTCATGCAGGCTAGGATGAGTCAAATTTGTTTAAGTCTAAAAATATCTCTAGTCATAGAGTATGTGAGGATAGGGAAACTCTACCACAATACTTTATTACTGTGTCCCAGAAGTAAAGCTATCCAAATTCATGTAATGTAAAAGTGAGTTTCATTCTTTGACAAAAATTTTACATGAACTACTACCTTGCTCAACCTCTGTAAGATCTTCAACCTATTCTTTAGAACTGAGAATGGATGGGAAGAACCTGAATATAAGATTTACTTCAAATCTGAAAATAAAATACAGAGAATTTTTTTTCTTCTAAAGGGTTTTATTCATTGGCTCATTCTAATTCAGGGAATCGCCTCAGCACACACACCTCTCCCTCTAACAACTAAGACAGCAACCAATTGTTGTATAACTCCTCCCATCCCCCTTCAATCCAGCTAACACACCATACAAAGGAGAGGACTTTCTCTATTGTGCAAATTCAGTCTCTGCAATGGATCTTTGTTAAATAAAATTTGATTCAGAAATACTTAATTCTTTCCAATCAGTATTTTGAATGCTGTTAAAATAATGAGCACATTATATTATTCTTATTGCAAGAAGGTAAAGCCAAATTTGGAAAATGTTCTGATTACATTCTAAAGGTTTGGTCTTTCTTTGGCACAGAGAAAAAAGCCAAATCAGCAAGCTTCCTTCAATCTATTTCCTACCAAACACTCATCAAAATATAAATAAAAGAATTGGCTCTGATTGACCCCCATTCCAAAATGCTTCTCAACTATCCTGCTCCCAAAGCTGTCTCTTTGAATCATTCTTTAAAATTCAAACACTTACTACAAAGCCTAATCACTGTTACAAGAACATTCATTTTGAAACATTTTATATAATGTATTCCCAGTGTACACTACTTAATCCCGTAAAACAGTTATTAGTTAATGTTGAAATCAGCTAGGGAAAACAGTGAAAGTAGGTACTTTAACCTCAGTCTTAGTATAGGTATAGGCATAGTTTTTCTCATTATGATTTCTAGAAGACATCAGAAGTGAATATTCTTAAGTTTTCTTGCAAAGCTACCATTCTGGTGCAACCACTGTTTTATCCCTTTCACTAAATTATTCACATTTAGCTTCCCTCCCTGTAGCAATCACACATTTTACAAAACGTTCTCTACAATAAGGATAAAAGACCTTGAATTTCTCCAAACAAAGTCCATTTAGCGCCACAGCTGGATCAGCAAGAATATTTCTTGTACACGTTTAAGGATAAACAAGAAGCCAGACATAGAGATTACCTGTTAGGGGAGTGGGGGGGGGTGGGGTGGGAACTGGAATTCCCAGGGTTGGAGTAAAGGGAAGATTTTTCTGCAAACCTTTTTACACTCTCTAAACCCACTAAGAATGCACTATCTATCCAAAGATATGAGCAAATTTGTTTAAAATTCTCAAAAGTCGTTTTAAAAATATAAAGGAGTGTCAGGGACACGCGGTCTACTTAGTTTTAAGATAATCTGCTTTTATCAATAGCATCTGCTTTTGCTCTGCAATAGGTAACACACTGCTTTAAATGCAGTCCTGAGCAATGTGCCGGCTAAACCGTCTTTAAGACTGAAACGTTCCTGCAGACCTCCGCCTTCCAAGGCAGCTCGCATCCTCCGCCCGCTCCTCCCTCTGTGCATTCTGAGATCAGCTCTGCTGATTCCCACATAAAGTGGGTCCTGGCCGCCATTTTAGAAAGTCATTCACACAGGCCGGACGGCAGCACCATCTACTTAAAAAACCTTCCAAGACTCCCTCGGATGACTTCCTTTTTCCTCTCGAACCCCTCATCTCGCCAGAGGAGTCAAACTGCCCGCGACAAGCAGACACTGTTTCTAGAATCTGCATAATGCCGAAATGACACTTCTGGCCACGTAATACTGAGGGGCAAAGCAAATGCTGCAATGCACGTGTTTGCACGTCGGTGCCTACGAATTTCCCAGGCGGAGACCTACAGAGAAGGTCCGCAAGAAGATAAAAGCAAGCGCATCTAAGTGGCTTTTCCACTCCAATAATCTTGCGCCTGAATGATTTTTCCACCAAAACAATGAAGATACGGGGCCTCCGTACGGGGTAAGGGGTGGAGCAGCGACAGGGAACGAGTTCCCATCTGCTTCCCCACGAGCCCGAGATCTCCCCTTTGTCACAGGGGACACAGGCGAGTTTTCGCTCCTGCCTTCCCGCTGCCTGGTTTCTCAGCACAACGTAGTAAACACCGGGAGTCCCTGGAAGCGCGCCTCCTCCAGTCTCGCCGAGGACAGCTTTAGTGGGTTATGAATGGCCTCACTATTCCAGGCTCCTTTTCACACGCGGACACGCGCAGACGCGCGTTCCAGCGGTGAAGATTTAATACCCCAGTAACAGCAACCACCAACAGAATCAATGATCCTCCATTTGAAAGAGCGGAGCTCCGCCGCCGCTGCTTCCATTTCCTGATCCAAGCTGCTCAGGAGCGAGCAACGCAACCTATTTTTCCCATGGTGACTCACTAATAAGGGCGCTCCATAATTTCCTTCACTCACTAGATAGTAAGAGGAATTAAAAGTAAACCAAACTTAAAACCTTCCGAGGTCTTGAATATCGGAAGAAACAGTCATTTCTGAGGACTATCACGTATCTGCCACGGTCCTCTCGATTTACATCGCTGTTCAGTAAAGCGTCATTTTCGGTTATTTCACACCGAGGGCTCCATCAGTGATGGCAGACAGTGATTTCACAAAATAAAAACAAATGCTGAACGCTACTAAGTAACTAAAATGTATCAAGAACATTTACCCTTTACTATCCCTACTACCCCTGAACAAAAAATACACTCTGGGAAAAATCTTTCTAGAAGAGCTACATTTAACCTGAAAAGGCTTGCATTTTTTAACCACTGATGTAGGAATTCTGGGTGGGAGGGGAGCAGCCTTATAAAGGCTGCCCAGTGTTCAGACCCCGAGGCCGGAGCGTCGGCGCGGCGGGGACTCTGTTGCAGGAGGCGGCTCCTCCTCTGCGAGCGCTTGGTCCCCACCGTCCTTCCCATCCAGGGACCCCTGAGCGCTGAAGGCAGGAAGGCGAAAGAGCCGAAACAGACGCACCAGCTTATTCTCGGACACCATCCTCCGCCCAACCCCCCAAAACAAGGTGGGGAGAATCTGAAACATTTGCGTCCATTTAGTTTCTAGGTCTGTGAGCCTTCCATGAGAGGTCCCTAGAATCCAGCAGTGTCTTTCCAGTTCCGAGATGCCCCCATGTCACCTACCAAGACTTTTCCGTTTGTATAACCTTTCCTTTCGCACAAAACCCTCTCTAGATCAGACATATCCACGCGTCCTCAGGGTGAGGAGCGGGAGTTGCTGCGGGACTCGGGAGTTGGCCGGGCCGAGGGTTGTCGGGGCGGGGTAGGGGTTCTGGTCCCGGCTCAGGTTCGGGCGTGTTGGCCGGGACAGCCGCACCGAACCCGGGCAGCGGCGCGCAAGGACGCAACCCCACCGTCGGCTGGCCAGCCTGAGAACACCCTCCCGGCGCCGGCTTCGCTGAGGCCGAGCGACAGCCGCCTCCTTATTGGGAAGGGAGAGGGTGGGAGCCGGGCCCGCTCCGCCGAGGCCCAACGCCGCGACGCGGACAGAGAGGCGGCCAGGCAGCCGCGCGCCCTCCGCACCGGTCCGTGGGTCTGGCCCGGGTCCCCTCACCAGTTCCGCGCACGGGGAGGGGCCGGCAACGGGCCGGAGTGGGCAGCGGTGCCCGAGGAGAGAGCGCGGCCCCGGGCCTCGTGTCACTCACCGTTTGAAATGCTCGATGATCTTCTCTTCCCGCACATTCTCCGGTAAGTTGCCCACCCAAAGGTGCCTGGTTTCCCGGACCATGCTGGGCGGTGTGCTGGCGACCGCTGGTGCGGGTTCCCCCTCGCCGGCTTCGTACGAGCCCGTCAGCGCCGGGAGGCGGGCGCCGAGGAGGCGGCGGCGGCGGCGGCTGCGGCGGTGGCGTCGGCAGCGGCGGCGGCTCCTCCGGCTCCCCCCCGTGCAGAGACCATCCCTCTCCCCCAGGTTCTGACTCTCGGGCCTCGCAGCTCCGCTCTGCCGCCACCACACACCCGAAGCCGACCCTCGCGCTCCGGAGGCGCATGCGCCCGGGCAGCGGCGGGCGGGGGAGCGGGGAGGAGGGGCGAGCGGGACCCGGGCGGCAGCGACTACGATGGAGCTGGCGCTGTGGCAGCCGGACGCTTCCCACCGGCGCGCGCGGCCCGCCTCCCTCAACGCGGGCGCGCGCTCGTCCGCCCGACCGCCCGCCGAGGCCGAGACGCCGAGTTCCTCCCAGCCGGCGCGCAAGCGCGCGAGGTAGGGAAGAACGCGGGGCCAGGAAGGAACGCTCACGCGCTCGGTCCCAGTGCGCAGGCGCGCAGCACTCTGTCAGGTCAAGCGTTGTTTCAGGCTTGGGGCACAGCGAGTGCAGGAGAAGGTACCGCCTCCAGCCCCTCGAGCAGGAGTCCCAGGCGCTGGCCTGGAGGAAGAAAAGAGAAAGGGGGTTGGTATTCACTAGGCTGCGTGTCAAAGCGGCTGCCGAGCCCTCTCTTCTAGAAGGAGTCAGGACTCCTTCCGCTGCTCACCTTTGGTCAGCTTCTGGCCGTTTCCGGGCACTTGGAGCCGCGCCTGCTTGGGAAAGTATCAGAACAAGGCCGCCTTTCTCACCGCCCATCTAAGCTATGACGGCTGCAGAAACCCATCCCTCCCAAGAATCATTAGCTTGTAACATTAAGCAATTTTATTTTATATAAGATCTTGCGAAACCGTTTGCAAGATTTCTTTGCTGATCGTTGCGGTATACCAAGAGTAGAACTGAAATGAGATGGTTACATGTCTGGATAGTGTTCCCCTCAGAAAATTTACTATAAAATCTAAGCAAAAAAAAAAAAATCTAAGCAGAGGGAGGGGATTGGAACCCCAGCCTTTCCAGACCTAAGAGCTTTTAAAATTTAAAGCCTACAGTTGAACTTTTTAGTTATCAGAGCCCCGAAGAAAACTCATAAAATTAAGGCAACGGTATTGAGTCCAGAAAAATTGAATTGTTTAGAACGGTCAACAGCTCAATTTTCTTTTACGTTTTTTATCTACAGAAAAACAATCATAGGTGTAGTGCTTTACAGACCAGATTTTAAATATTAGCTCTCATTCACTGTCTCCTTAAATACAAGCCAACTTATCAAACTGATACTTTGAATTGGAACATATGGTCACCATAATTAATGGCACTAACACCTGGGGTCACCTGTACATAGTTAAATTGTCCCTTTAATTCCACAGATGGTAAAGCTCCAAGTAGGTTTTTTGTTTGTCATATAGCTTAACAAAGGCTTCTTAATGATGTGTCAGAGAGTCATGTCAGATAGTCATATCAACTTTTCTTGTATTTGGGTTCTGGGTCTATACTGTACTTAAGTTTGATCTCAGCAGGTCTGCTCAACTGAGATATTCTCTTCCTTACTCTTAGGATATTAGAAGACTAAACAAGCACTGCAATCCCTTACACAGTTACAACAATTACAGAACAAGATGTGCCTCCTCAGGAGATTACTATCCATTGAAATGATTTTTGGATTTTTGACAACTTACTCATAAAAAAGTACCACAACAACAGTGGCAGTCATTCATAATTTAGTTAAGGCCTTTAACGCCACCCCAGAGGTTCACCTTGTCTTCATGCAAATCAGTCATTAAATGACATGGAAATATTTTTTCTTGAAAGTATTATGGAATTGATTCCTCAGTAAAAGTAAAAGCAGATTAACCTATATTCAGATGTAGGACTAGACATTTACATTTGGCCATTTCTCTGTCACAATTATCACATAAGGAGTGTCAGGCCAGCATACAGGTATCTACACTCATGAACTACATAGTTCTATATACGTGGCTGCAGTTAGCCTTGAACTGACTGGCAGTTTTTCATGAAGCATAAATTTCTATATAGGTAGCCACAATTTGAAACACACTTTAAAATATTACGTAAATTACTCATTTAAAACCTGAGAGATCCTGAATTAGCTGCATCTTCTTAGTGTCACAGGAAGAACAGAAGCTCAGCTCAATCTCATTTTAAGGGGCAACAGACAAAGAAGATTCAAAAAACAGCACCTTGCAATTAGAGAAATAAAGAATATATCTCACCTTGAATGCAGCCTTCAGTTAAAATCATGCTGAAGAAAATTCAAGGGCTGAAAAAGGGGCAGGGGGGTGGCAGCTTTTAGAGCAAAATCATTAGAAGAGAGGCTAGAGTCATTATTAAATGTGGTATTTTGTATCCATCTACAATAAAAGGATAAGCTAAAACAAAATAAGAATTAAGAGGTATTTATAATTTCTCTATGGCACAAGAATAGGGAGATAGTAAATGAAAATTGAAAGCAACATGTTTGCCAACTAAACTTTTTTAATGTCATTCTCTTAGATTTTCCTAAAGATCTTGTTACAGCAGTGCTGTTTCTCCATGTAAACAGAATAGATATGTAATTTTACATCAAGTTTAATTTGAAATGGCAAAGTTGTTTGCAAATACTTCCAAGCCTCCCACCTTTTGGGAGGTAGCAGAAGAGAAACTGTGGAGTGGATAATTCAGTTCAGTTCAGTCGCTCAGTCGTGTTACGTACAAATTGTTAAGCAAAGTTGAGTTAAAGTTCTCCTGAAGACCTTTAGAGATCACAGGATATCAAGAAGATGATTAGCAAATGCCAAATGAAGTTAATATCATTTCCCAGTTTGCCAAAGATTTATCAAACAACTGAGAAACAGTCTCTGTTTAACAATATAAAAGCTAGAGAATTCCTTGGCTGTCCAGTGGTTAGGACTCAACGCTTTTACTGCCCAGGGTCCAGGTTCAATCCCTGATCAGGGAACCAAGATTACACATGACACAAGGCACTATATATATATGTATATTATATTAAGATATTTGGGCTAGCAAAATCCCATTAAACATTACTTGATAGCACCTCATACTCAGATTCTCTTGAAGTTTATTTTCATACTTGTTTTCAGAATTATAGGCACCAAAAGTAGCAAGCAAGGTATTAATTTAGCTTCTTGGGTTTTTAAAAATCTGATATACACATCTCAAAAGAGAATTCTCAGCCTATTAAAATCTCACTACATCAGCCTAAATATATATGCAGATAATTTAATGAGTAAAACAAATTTTATTTCTGTTCAAATTTTTAGTACGTTCCTGTGATGCCCCTAAAAATATTATTCTGACTTCAGTTAGGCAGATTCATTTGAAGGAAACGTAGTTCACATTATAGATGCTAAGTTCCAATGAGCAATTCAGGTGGGAATTCTATCCATTTCTACAAAAGTTAACATTCACTGGTAAAAGTAATGTCCATGCTCCTTATTGATTCTTCAGCATGACACTACTTGACCTTGAACTTTGAAGGATACTGAAAAACAGCTGGTATGAATGAGAGACATGACAGTATAATGGAAGTGCCCCTGCGCTGAGTCAAAAATTCCAGTCCCATTTTTGTCGCTGGCTATATGGCCTAGCTCCTAGATAGCATATTCAAAAGCAGAGACATTACTTTGCCGACTAAGGTCCCTCTAGCCAAGGCTATGGTTTTTCCAGTAGTCATGTATGGATGTGAGAGTTGGACTGTGAAGAAGGCTGAGTGCCGAAGAATTGATGCGTTTGAACTGTGGTGTTGGAGAAGACTCTTGAGAGTCCCTTGGACTGCAAAGAGATCTAACCAGTCCATTCTGAAGGAGATGAGCCCTGGGATTTCTTTGGATGGAATGATGCTAAAGCTGAAACTCCAGTACTTTGGCCACCTCATGCGAAGAGTTGACTCATTGGAAAAGACTTTGATGCTGGAAGGGATTGGGGGCAGAAGGGGACGGCAGAGGATGAGATGGCTGGATGGCATCACTGACTCGATGGATGTGAGTCTGAGTGAACTCCGGGAGTTGGTGATGGACAGGGAGGCCTGGTGTGCTGCAATTCATGGGGTCGCAAAGAGTCGGACACGACTGAGCGACTGAACTGAACTGAAATGAAACTCGGTTAGATTCCTTAAAATCTGAATATCCTTATCTGCAAAATGAGGATAAAAGTATCTCTTCTTTATCTAGTAAGGCTGCTAGAAGTATCAAGGAAGATAATACATGTAAAAGTATTTGAAAGTAACACAGCCTAAAAATATCATGAATACTATTAAGTTGACTTGTAATTCCATATTAATATCAGAAGTAAGCATCAGGTGAAGTTAAAAACATATCATGATCAATTTATAGCTTTTCAGGATTAGAGCCAAGTGTTAGAGTCAAATCAGCCTGTGTGACTACATATCAACTATAAAGTTCCTCGCACTCTTTTGCTGACTTTTTCTATTGCAAAACTGTTTAATAACACAACTGGTAAGTACATGCCCTTTGCACAGCCCTGAAAATCAAATGTTGGGTTTTCTCAGTGCTTTTCATGTTTTTTGACAACATATAAGGGAACACTGGGAAAAGTTTACTTTGTTTCTGTCCTTGGGCAGAATTATTTACAAATATTTACAAGGGCAGAATTGTTTTCATAAGCATTTATTTTTGTATGTTTTCAAAAAAAAAAAACAGCCCACTCTTTATTCTCTGATTTTTTAACAGTTAATAATTTATGGTCACTGAAAAAGATCAAAAAGTAGGATGTGATCTCTTCTTTCATCTATGATAAATGGATGGTGAAGTGAATTTTCCCATGAGTATGAAAGATAATTCAGAAAGGTGACATTAAAAGCAGAGCCATTTACAAAGTGGAATTAAAATAGATGTGCTTTTAATCAGGTCTCATTTTCACTGTGCGGACTGCCTGTATTTAGCATGCTAGATGTGCTCAAAGAGTTCAGTCATGTGTAATGGAAGCCCAATGGGGAAAAGCATCTGAGCCTCAAACTCAAGCTTTGAATGCTAAGGAGCCAACAGAGCAGATAAATTAATATCACCATTTAAATAGGAGACAGAATAGTTACCAGATATTTAACAAAAATTTGGTTACCAGTCGAGTTCCACACTATGAACTGTTTCATAAGAAAACATTCTTAAAATATAAGCACTGTTCCTAAAGGGATAACATGAAAATATACTAAGTAGTTCTAAAATGTTGTGTTATGTTTTAATTTAACAATTAATAATTTATGGTCACTGAAAAAGATCAAAAAGTAGGATGTGATCTCTTCTTTCATCTATGATAAATGGATGGTGAAGTGAATTTTCCCATGAGTATGAAAGATAATTCAGAAAGGTGACATTAAAAGCACATGAGGGGAAAAAAAAAAGAGAAAAAAAAAAAGCACATGAGACATGTGAGAACCTGACAATACAAGCAACCTCCTAGTATTAGAATCAGTTTTATTTTTTTCCCTCCAGAACAGTAGAAAATAAAACAGACAAAACTACTGCATTCTCAGAGTATTTTGATACCTTGCTAGTTCTGTGGGTCAACTGATGAAAAAGACAGACCAGTATAGTAACAGATATATTTTGATATATGAGGCTCACTGAAGTGAAATTATACATGTCAATGATAAAACTCCAATCAGTTGAATAGTATGTTAGCCAGTCTTTCTCTAAATCATTCTTTCACACTTCACAATCTACTTTACTATTCAATTCTCTAAGAAAGTTAAATTATTTACTCCACATTGTTTTTGGTTTTCCATAAATGGATATAATCGCTGATATTTTCTTTTTAAAAAATCAATTTTTATATTTCTACTATTTCCTTGGAAAGTTGCTAAAAGTAACTTTCTCCCCTCTATGAGGAAATACTGCTAATATATCTAATATTTAGAATTGCGAATACAATTTACTAATGCTTATGGCTTAAAGCTCAACATTCAGAAAACGAAGATCATGGCATCTGATCCCATCACTTCATGGCAGATAGATGGGGAAACAGTGGCTGGCTTTATTTTTCTGGGCTCCAAAATCACTGCAGATGGTAATTGCAGCCATGAAATTAAAAGACGCTTACTCCTTGGAAGCAAAGTTATGACCAACCTAGATACCATATTAAAAAGCAGAGACATTACTTTGCTAACAAAGGTCCGTCTAGTCAAGGCTATGGTTTTTCCAGTGGTCATGTATGGATGTGAGAGTTGGACTGTAAAGAAAGCTGAGTGTCGAAGAATTGATGCTTTTGAACTATGGTGTTCGAGAAGACTCTTGAGAGTCCCTTGGACTGCAAGAAGATCCAACCAGTCCATCCTGAAGGAGATCAGTCCTGGGCGTTCATTGGAAGGACTGATGTTGAAGCGGAAACTCCAATACTGTGGCCACCTGATGTGGAGAGCTGACTCACTGGAAAACACCCTGATGCTGGGAAAGATTGAGGGCAGGAGGAGACGGGGACAACAGAGGATGAGATGGTTGGATGGCATCATCGACTTGATGGACATGGGTTTGGGTGGACTCTGGGAGTTGGTGATGGACAGGGAGGCTTGGCGTGCTGCAGTTCATGGAGTCACAAAGAGTCAGGCACGACTGAGCGACTGAACTGAACTGATGGCATTGAATAAAAAATAGACAGGAAGGATACTTAACAAATACTGATCATGGTTGTGTCTAAGTGGTAGAATTCAATTTTTATTTTTTTGGCTGCATCTCAAGGTTTGTGGGGATCTTAGTTCCTTAAACACGGATACAACTGCCCATGCCCATTGCAGTGGAAGCCCCAGAGTCCAAACCACTGGACTGCCAGGGAAGTCCAGAATTCAAAACTTTTTAAAAAGTTCTCATTCATCTATATTTTCTTAACTTCTCTTTGGTTAACATGTATCACTCTTGCAATTAGAAAAAAGTTAAAATGTGTTGGAAGTCAGCTTCTGGGGGACTTTAGTTAAGGGCTCCTCTGAAATGCTGGTACTTCACTACATTAAATCAACATATTTATGGTAACAGCTCCCACATGAACATTATTATCATTATTCTCTGTTAATTCAGAGAGTTAATTCAACCTTTTAAAACTGTACTGCTAATTCCTCATGTGAGGAAAAACCACCTCTTCACTGTAAGTGAAATACAATAGCCAAAAACACCCCAGGTCTAAGAGATTGTCACTTAAGCATCAAGAAGTAAGCATAATATACATAATGCAAATCAAGGCTGCTGATTAATTTAGAGAAAACTATCAAAGTAGACTTGATAGCATCTCAGAAACAATAGCACCAAATCAAATATACTTAATATCTTGTTACATGTGTATTGAAAATTTCAGATTTAGGGTGTTGAGCTCCCCTACTGCTCCTCTGAAAGGCCTTGCTCTAGTTTGAAGTAGAGAATTCAAAACATCCTGAACTAATTCCAAATATGTTTTGAAACTGTTTACATTTTAACTAAATATTACTGTTTAATAGTGATGCTACTTTAAGTCATATCTGCTTCAGTATTTTGCTATTAATCTTCAGGATGGTAATGATTGCTCATTTTATATATAGTCCATAATTAGACACTTGAAACCTTTTGGCTTAAAATAAAACCACATTCTATTTAAACATTAAGTAGGACATGATGCACTTATAAATTAAATTGCTGAAATTATTTTTAAATTTAAAGTTAAATTTCAGTATTTTGATAAAGGAGATAATAGAATTTGTTCAAGTTATATATTACAAAAGTCCTAGAAACCATCCCTTACAGTTCTACTTTGAAAATACTTCTGCTGAAAAATAATTTGCCTCAAAATAACTCTCTTAGAAAATGCTAGATTAACTTAAAATGCTTTTTCTAAGAAAACAGAACCAGCAAGAGTCATAACTACAGATTTCACTACATACTGTTAGCTGGTGGGAGGGGCACAATGAGATGAACTAACAAAAGCAATTTGTGTTTTACCCACCCCAAACAAGATAATTTAAACACACACCCAAGCCTAAAACCTTCACTTAAAAAAATTCACCCAAAGAAGTGGGGTTTAAACCTGGTTACTTTTGTTCTCCATGGTTTTCAACTTAAATACATCGTTTTTGTTGAGATCAGTTTCTCAAGATTCTAATTATTAGCACATAAGAAATTTGATTTTATGCCTAACTAAAGTTGCATGACGTACATACTCAAAATTTTCTTCCTTATTTAGTAGTGCTATCCTTATTGTAGGAACTTTGCCTTTAAATACTCTCATTAACCATAATTTGTTGACATAATCTCTACCAGAAATTCTGCAAATTCAAGGGACTATTGCGATTGATCTCATCTTTTCCAAGCTTCAAAAGACGGTATAACCTTGTTATCAGGGGCAGAATTCGATTGCTTGCTAGTACTTCAACAGCCTCAAGACAGCTAAGAGTTCCTGTTAGGAATCTGGCACCAACTCAAAGTTCCCAGCAGGAAAAAAGATCTCCCTGAACTAGGACCCACTGAATGGCTCCGCCCAGAGCGATGACCTGGACTGACCTCAGACTCGGCGTGGTCAGTGGCTCACTAGCACCTGCGGGGAAGTTAGCAGGTGCTGGAGACCATAAAATACAAAATTGCAACTGCAACATCAGTCTGTAGGAGCCCCCAAGGTGCCTTTTTCGCAAATTCCCTCTTTTAAACCTTAACATCTCTGAGGCTCTGAATATAGAAAGACAATTAGTCCACCAGGGAAGCGACGGTGGTGTACTTCAAAAGAAGAGTGGCAAGGAAACAAAACTCAGACTGGAGAAGTGGCAAGCCTCCACGCCCTGCCAAGCGGACCTTACTGAACCTACTGGATTTCAAAAAATGAGGCTGAATGGAAGTGGAATACATGGCAAGGTAAAGAGCTGGAGAGTGAGGGAGCGGGCGGATTAAGAACCTACAACCCTGGTAATAATTTCCACCACACTCCGAAAGGAAGAGGAAAAGAGAACAAAACAATAGGCACCTTAAAAAAAAAAAAAAGTAAACGCGGTTACTATGGTTACCATGCTCTAACCTCAATTCTGCAAATGGAGACAAAAGCGGCACGCCAAAGCCCTTTCTTTGTCTGCATCCACACTCGGAGGACTAGTCCAGCTGCCAGCCCCAGCAGAGGCTGGTGTCGAGGACCAAGCGCAGGGTTCCAAATAAAGGAACACCTTTATTTAGTAAGCAAGAACTTCAGGCAGTGCCTGATGGAAGCCAGCGCGGCCGTCACCCGGTCCTTTGATCAGAGCTGTTTCCCCTAGTTGGGAGAAGGCTCCAACACTTTCCAGTCATCGATTCCTGGCGCAGGCAGGAGTGGAAGGGGGCTAACGAGATACGGTTCAACCTTAGCCCTTAGACACAAAGGGAAGGCCATTCTCCAGGAAACCCGCGGGACGTAATTAATAACCCCTCAAGAGACTACAGTTTCCGCGAGTGGGAGTAGAGGACACAGTGAGTACGGCGCAACTGAGGTGCTCAAACGCACTTCACATCAAAGACGCTACCACAAGCTGCGCGGAAAAAGCCGGGCCAAGACAACACAGTGCGCAGGCGCGCGAAGCTGCGACTCCAGACCTTTGGGCCTGCCCCTCCCCCCACTTCTCTCAAAAGGCCAGAGGAGTTGGCTCAACGCGCTTGCGCAACGACGGACCGTTGGGGGAGGGGAGAAAACCTGTTCCCTTCATTGTGAGAGAACCGTCCCTCCTCGCACGGCGAGCGCGCGCGCGCACACGTACCACTCTCACACTCATACACGCGCGCACTGAGCTTGCCGCCCAGTGCGTTGCGCATGCTCCGGGAGGGAGGCGATTTCGGAGCCTGCGGGGTTTTGCTGAGTTTCCCTGAGAAGTTTCTGGAAAGATGCACTTCAAAGGAAGCTGGGGGATGGGGAGCGCAGGGAAGCGAGCGTTTGAGAGACGGAAAAAACGAAAAACCCAAAGTACACCGATACCGCCCTGCCTCTGTCTATCAAGCCACGACCAAAGCAAAGCCCAAGCCCACCGAGACCCTCACGCCAGGGGAAAAAGTATGGGGACCACAGCAGCTGCTCCTTCCTCTTCCCGTGCCCAGCCCCCAGGCCCCTCAACACAGGGAGAAGGGAGAGAGCAGAGGGGAATGTGGTGAAAAGCCTAAAACGCTCACTGGATGTTTGCGTGGAGGAGCCAAAGCCGACATGGGGCTCTGGAGATGCCCGCGCGCTACGAGCCACCGGCGGCTGTTTGCTGCGCGTTGGGGTGTGGACTCTGCTGGGGTGTGGACGCTTCGTTGGGATTCGACGTGGCTGGCGAAGGACTGGTCTGCGGCTCTGCCCCCCATTTCCTTAATTTCCCCAAATTTGGAGGCCTCTTTGATCCCCCTTTCCTGTCTTTGGCAACCTGAAGCTAATGCTGCGAGTGTGGAGACCCCAGGAATGAGGTGCTCCCGCCGCCCAGCTCCCGGCTTAATGGGCGTCCTGGGAAGGCAAGGGTAGCCCTGCAGGTGTGCAACGCTCAGTTCTTTTCAGTTTGTACCCCCTTCAGTAAGAGCCTCCTGAAGAGGGGGCCGTTTGTAAAAACAAAGGCGACGCGTCGTTTGGACTTGAGAGGCGGCGTGGGAAGGCTGGCGGGGGTCTCCATGCAGCCACGGAGGCGCGCCAGTGCCTGAGGAGAGCCGGGCCGGACTGCTATGAAGAGGAAGCTCGAGCTGGCATTGCTGCGCTGGGGGGAGGGGTCCGCGGCGCCTTTTATTCGCCAGCGCCAGCTCGGGGCCTGGCCTGGCTGCCATTTTGTGGCTCGGCCGCCATTTCGCGCAGCCGCGGGTGCAGGGCTGTGGGGGGCGGGGCCGGCGACCGCGCGCCGGGCTGCCCCTGGGAGCGAAGGCGGGCGGGTCGCCTTTGTTCTTCGCCTACGTTCTTCTGGCTGGGCTCAGTCTCTGTCGCGACCCGCCCCGGACACGCGCCGGGTGAGCACGCGCGTGTGAACCTCTGAAAAGCATCGAGAGGCGTACACGGAGTCCCAAGTGCTTCCTGCCCTCTAAACCCTTGAAAAGTGGGATCTCTCACCCCAGCACTTGCTATGTGAAAAGGATCAGTTTTACGAGGCAGTGCTCAGAACTGGAGCGTGGGAAGCTGTCATTTCACCTTGCGAGTAAAGGCGCTTTCTTCAGCTTTGTGCTGCTAGGAGCACTAAGCCTGCTGGAATGCAGTGCCTTGAACCGCAGTGGCGTTCAGCAGATGGAAATTAAACTGCGGAGCTGGGAGACCCAACAAAGGTGCTAAACGACAGGGTAACAAAGAGGTCGGTCTCTTTAAAAAAAAAAAAAAAAGTAGTGTCTTTGGAGTGCTGTCAGCCACAGAAGCGAGACGTTGCTTTTCATTGGCTGCCTGTGAAGCACGCACTGCGCAACTATTTTCAGATCAGGTTTTATAGCCCCTTATTTATATCTGAGCTATAAACTGAAACAATGGATTGGAATGGCTTATTTCTGTCGGTCGAGGATATATTCCATTTAACTTTTTAAAATCCCTTATGAATACATAAATAACAAATTGACTCAATAAAATCTCCTTTACCTTCAAGTGTGATTTCAAATTCTGAAAGAGCTGTTTCCCTGACAGCCAGGGAAATATTTAAATATTAATCTTGGCATTGTGATCGTAACTTTGCGAATCCAAAATCACCAAAGTCAGGAAATTAAAGAGTAATGCTACTAAATTTGTCTTCTCGACTTGCTTTTTGCGCGAGGTATTTCTGTTTAATTTTGTGCAATCTTCCACCCACCCCCCACAGTAGCATGAGTTCAAAAAAAAAAGGAGTACAGTAACATGTGTTCATAATTTAGCCAGCCTTTCCGGCTAAAATTTTTTTGGTGTTAACAGATGCAGTAGTTTTCTGTTTTTTTTCCCCCTACTACATATAATTACAGGCGGTTATCTGTTTCAGTACCGGGGGGTTAATATATAATGATGGATGAAAATGTAAAGAATATATTTGTCGTTGAAGGAATAGATCAGTATTTGATGGCTTCCAGATGAAAGAAACATCTGAGAAGTGAGTGTTGAAGTCCAAGTTTTATTTCAGGTTCAGTACGACTGAAACCACTGCATAGAGTTTGATTTTTTTTAATACCCAAGATTCTGTAAAGCACAATAGTGTACGTTCTTTTGATGGTGAGAGCTTATGAAATATATTTTTTTATTTTATATTGGAGAATAGTTGCTTTACTAAAAATGTATTGTTTTTGAAAGCACAACGAAATTTGAATAGTATAAAACTGTTAGTATTATTGGGGAATTAGAATGTACTATCCTAGTAATGCAAACAAAATATCACACCCCTAATCAGCCAAGCAGTTGAAATTCAGAGAACGATTGAACAACCTTTCTTTCACTTTATACAGAAGTATCTGTTTAAACAATTCTAATAACCTAGAATTTTTTAAATTTATAAAACGAGTATTTACTTCCCATTTGCTATTACATTTAGCACAAAAAGCACATCCTTTTTGTAAAAAAAAAGTTTGCAATTCATATTTTCTTAAGCATAGGTAATATCTATATGTATTATAATATTCCAACTATTCTAGAAAAGACAAAACAACAAAGACAGATAAGTGGTTCCCAAAGTGGCAGTAGTGGTAAAGAATATGCCAGCCAATGCAGGAAACTTAAGATGTAGGTTCGATCTCTGATCCCTGGGTCGGGAAGATCCTGCAGAGGAGGGCCTAGAAACCCACTCCAGTATTCTTGCCTGGAAAATACCATGGACAAGAGAAACCTTGCAGGTCAAAAAGAGTTGGACATGACTGAGCATGCACGCAGTGGGGAGGGAATGAATGAATGAATTTGCAGGGAACAGGGGGCTCTGGGGCAGTGAAACTACTCAGTATAATACTACAGTGGTGGATACCTGTCATTATACATGTGTCTAAACCCACAGACCTTAAACAATACCAAGAATGAGCCCTTATGTAAACCGTGGGCGTGGGTGATGATGTGTCAATGTAACAAATATATTGCTCTGGTGTGGGCTGTTGGTAGTTGGAGAAGCTGTGTGTTGAGGGCACGGGATGTAAAGGAGCTCTGTACTTTGCAATTTTATTGTGAACCTAAAACTGCTCTAAAAAATAGTTTATCATTTAAAAAGTAAGTGGTATGTTGCACTGTTCGTCTGTCCTGGCCAGTGCCATACATTTGGAAAACAGTAGAACAGAAATCCAGGAATAACACCACTCCTTCTCTTGTTGGCCTCAAAACACTTTCCAACTTATCATAGTCTCATGATCTGCCCAAGTAGTAAAAATACTTCTGTATATGTATGTTCCTGGGTCTCTTCACTTTGTCAAACCAGGCAGGATTAGTGAATTCCAGGATTACCAGTCCATTGTTCCTTTAGTTTTTCTTTTTTATTCTAAAACAGGTTCTGAATTAATTTGTACCAGTTTGTGTTCCCTGAAAGAGATTAGGTGTTAACCAAAACCAGTAATTATACTTGGATCCTTAAGACAGCCAGTGTGGAATTGAGTGCTATGTTCTAGGCCCCTTGGGCTCAAGCCTTTGATTTTATTTTTTGGCATTTGACGAAGCTTGTGTGCACCTTTTCCAGACAACATACAGAAATATTAAATATCTCTATTGTTCCAGGAAAGGCCAGCTTTTCATGCCAAACTCTAGCATAGGAGCAAATTTAAAACAATAGTAACCTTTTCCTGGAAAAGATGAATGATCTTCTTTAAAGACTTAGTATTATGGGAAGTTTTTCCAAATATTTTTGGCAGTAGTTAAGCACTCCCACATGTTGTAATAGTCCTTTCCTTTCTGAGGCAAAACTCAGAAGTTCAGCACTTCCGAAGTATTGGAGTTCAAAGAACAAATCCCTGCCACTAACTGTATTTTTTAGAAAAATAGAAGCCTATCTATAAAAATAAATACTCCTGAACAACCCAACATTTGTTTGTTCTGCCAGAGTTCATATGGTCATTCCTAAAACAAGATACTGTCCTGACAGTTGTGCGGATTATATGAAACCCATAGGCTTATCATTTTGGCATCACAGTTTAAATGGTCCAGTTAGACAATTCATCTAAAAGATTTCTAAAAGTCAAGATCTTTATTTGTTTAACGAATAGTTTTTGAGAATCAACCTTATGCCAGATCCTATTCCAAGTGCTTAAGATACATGACTGAATAAAACAAATCATTGTTCTCTTGGAACTTACTATGGGGGAATAGAGGGAGAAGAGACAATAAATATAAAAAGGAAATTAAATAATAGGAACAGTAAGATGATGAAATATAGAGAGGGAGCGTGTGTTATCATTTCAAGTGGAGCATAGGCCTCAAGAAAATACTGAAGACTTGAAGGAGCTAAGGGAGCAAACTATGTGGATATTTAGGCAAGAGTTTCCAGGGAGTGGAAACAGCAAGTCCAAAGGCACTCAAGTAGAAGCATGACTGGCACCTGAAGAGGAGCACAGGAAACCATTGTGGCTGAAACAAAGTGAGCAAGGCAGAGAGTATAGAAGATGATGGATGTCAGAGAGGTAAGGGGAGTGAGAGGCACATCTGTAGAACCTGGTGGGCCAGAGTGGGAAGGCTTTGGCTTTTAATTGGTGTGGAGCTGTTGCATGATATGACTGAGGTTTTGAGAAGTACTGAGAATAAAAGATCAAGGGTAGAAGCAGAAGTCTAGAAAGGAGGCTCTTTCAGTAATCCAAATGAAACATGAGAACGTCAATGATTAAGGGATCCTGGATAGATTTTTTTGAAGGCAAATCCAAGAGGACTTTTTGATGGGTTGAATATATAGTTAATAGAAGGGGGAGTCAAGGGTGAGCCTGAGGTTTTTAACCTGAGCAACTAGAAAGACTGCGTTGCGATCATCTGAAATAGCACTATTTTCCAGGGGAGTAGTAAGAGTTCAGTGTGGAACATGTTCAACTTGAAATTTAAATGGAGACATTAGGTAGGCTGTTGGATATCTCTAGTTCAGGAGGAAGTTCTGAAGATATTATATAAAATGCATAATCTGTGTCTGTGTATTTGGGAGTTGTCAGCATATAAATGGCATTTAAAGCCTGAAACTTAATGACATCTCCAAGGGAATAAGTGTAGATACAGAGGGAAAGAGAACCAGGAAAGCCCTGAGACATTTCTCTCTTAAGAGGTCTCAGAAGAAAACTTGCAGAGCAACTGTGTAGGAACAAACCAGTTAGGCAGGAGGAAAACCAAGAGATGAATAGTGTCCTCGAGGTTAGGTGAAGAAAATACCTGAAGGAGAAGGAAGTGATCAACTGTGGAATGCTGCCGAGAGGTTAAGGTGAGGCCTGAGAATTGACCCTTGGAACAACATGGAGGTGATCTTGGCAAGAGAGGTTTTGGTGGAGCAGAGGGGTCAAAAGCATGACTGGACTGGGTTGCAGGAAAAAAAAAATGAGTATATGAAGTCTGACCTTTGGAAAAGTACTACAGTGGAGAGTACTACAGTGGAGTGGATTTGGAGAGAGATGCTAGGGACTATGATGGTACAAAGTACTGTTAACGTCAAAGGTTCCTGGATCAGTGCAAGAATCAGAAACTCAAAACCTTTAGGCTTCAGGAAGAATTGTTACACTCTCAAGATGTGGTCTGCTGCTAGCCTCATATCTGTTCCATAATAATCTGAGTAATACACAATTTCTTTGGGAAAGAATACTATCCTACAAAATCCGAAAATAGAACTTGGAATTTGGTCATTACTTAGAAGAATTTGGTTAGTAGGACAAAGACTAGCAGAGATTTTCCTGGCGTTTATATAAGCACTGATGCTCACCAGTGGTCTGAGGCAATTCAGCCAGCCACACAGTGCTTAGAAACGCAACAAGGCAGACTTTACCCTGGTTTCTCAAGTGTGCACTTCAATAATTACCGATGACTTTGCAGCTTTTGTAGGATTTCCTGTAAAAGTATTAGAACAATGATGACAAACTGACTCCATCACAAGACTGGTAATACCCTAGAAATTAAGTGCCCAGAAATTTCCTTTTTTTGGGTTGCACTGGCTCTTCTTTGCTGCACCAGGGGTTTCTCTAGCTGTGGTGAGAGAGAGCCACTCTTCGTTGCAGTGCGTGGGCTTCTTATTGCAGTGGCTTCTCTTGTTGCAGAGTTCAGGTTCTGAAGTGGGAAGCCTTCAGTAGTTGTGGCGCACAGGCATTCGTTGTTCTGCAGCATGTGGAATCCACCTGGATCAGGGATGGAACACATGTCCCCTGCACTTGCAGGTGAATTCCCATCCACTGTAAAAGTCCCAGAAGTTTCCTTTTAGTAAATTTTCTCCACCTGTCATATTGGAGCATGCTCTAGTTCCCCAATGAACAACAGTTAACTAGTTTTGCTATGTGCTTTATTTGAAAATGTGTTTATTATCCTGGGCTCAAGCTCCACCTTTAAAATCCTGTGTACTGATAAATACTGATATTAACATTTTTTTACCTTCAGCTGTATTCCTAGTGTATTGTATTATTGTATTATTCTTATTGGAACATGTGATAAAACATAGCTATAAATTACTATGTATATTTTATCCTGGAACATTTATGCCTAGTAATTGTTGAAACAGTTTCTACTTTGAAATATCAATTTGGTTGAAGCTTAGTATATTATGTAGTTTAGTTTATATTTCTAGTTACTCCCTTATATTAGCACAGACTATACTTCCATCAGTTCACACTGGTTTGTACTGGTAAGTGATTCACTTAGGGGCTGAGGAAGACTGTCTCCCTAGAATGGAATATCAGAATTCCAGGGATTCTGATATATCTGCTTTGTGAGACTTTTCTCATACCTTCTGAGAATCACTGACATGAAACTGAAAATATAACTGAGAACAAAAGAACACTTCCTCAACAAATCAGTTAAGGTATATTTCTGATGGTATGAGTGCCTCAATTGCTGGTGTGGAGGATAGGCCATGAAAATTCGATTTCCTTGAAAGGTCCAAGAATACTATTTTTTTAAGTGGAAGGAAAGTGAAAGTCGACACTTTGCGACCCCATGGACTGTACAGTCCATGGAGTTCTCAAGCCCAGAATACTGGAGTGGGTAGCTGTTCCCTTCTCCAGGGGATCTTCCAATCCAGGGATCGAACCCAGGTCTCACCACACTGGAGGCAGATTCTTTACCAGCTGAGCCACCAGAGATGTCCCTGCTTAAAGGAAAAAATATATATATCTCATTTCTTTTTTTAAAAAAAATATTTATTTGTTTTTGTTTATTTATTTGGGTGCATTGGGTCTTAGTTACGACATGTGAGATCTAGTTCCCTGACCAGGAATTGAACCTCCGGCCCCCTGCATTCAGAGCTTGGAATCTTAGCCACTGGACCACCAGGGAAGTCCCTATATCTCATCTCTTTGAAAAAGCGTGAGTGATTTAGTCACTAAGTCATGTCTAACTCTTGCGACCCCATGGACTGTAGCCCGCCAGGCTCCTCTGTTCATGGGATTATCCAGGCAAGAATACTGGAGTGGGTTGCCATTTCCTTCTCCAGGGGAACTTCCTGACTCGGATCAAACCCAGGTCTCCTGCATTGCTGGCAGATTCTTCACCAACTGAGCTACAAGGGAAACCTTAGCATCCATTATACTGGAGAAACTGAAACTATTGGTGCAAATATCATACTGGATATTTCTAACCATTGGGTATAGTTCTGCCTTTTGCAGAAATATAAAACCAGTTTGTGTGTGTGTGTGTGTGTGTGTGTGTGTGTGTGTGACAAGGCATCTGAATACTTGAACTTATTTAACTTCGTGTGAAACATTCCTAGTTCATTTATTCTGCATCTGTTCAATAAATACTTATTTGACTTACAACTTAGAGAATAGGAGTTTGCTGCAAAAGGAAAGAAGAAAAATGGAGTGGTCACTGGTAAGGGGTGAGTGGCTGGGGGAAATGGGATTGAGAGAAGTTTGTTTTTAAGGCAGAAGAAATTACAATACTTTTTTATTTTTTTTGAAACAACACTGTATTTTATCTTTTTTTTTTTTTTTGATACATTAGAGAATGGCAGTGTGTGGGAGAGAGTTGACTGGATACATGTCCTTAAGTAGGAGAGAGGAGTTGCCTCTGTGAAGGAAATGACTGTAGATGGGAGTATAAAAGAATTGATCTAGTGAAAGACCAGAGGCTGGAATGTATGGGAGCAGATACTGGTGAGCAGATGTGGTTAAGCAAATCTATACAAGAAATGCCACTGCAGTAGTAAGAGACAGTGTCCAGTAAGTTATCTGTGCTTCATTTTTCCAGCTGAAGATGGAAATGATGATACAGTACATCCATCCAAAGGTTTTGGATTTACTTTCTATAGTCTTAGGCAAATCACAAACATTTTTGGCAGGCTCTTCACACATGTGTTTTATTTTCCACTGAATGGTCATTGTCTAAAAGTGTCTGGCAAACAGTAGCCATTCAATAAATATTCATTGAATTAATTTTTAGAAATTAAGCTGTTAAATAACTATACTATGCATGCCATACCCACCCACAGTGTTGTTTTGAAGACCCAATGAAAGGAGAGAATGGATGTGAAAGTGCTTTGTAATCTGAGAAATGCTATTAAAATCTAAGATGTTATGCTAGGGAGACTTGGAGTAAAGTCCACCGAGTTTTTGACTTCTTAAATGAAAAATACAATATAAATAGGAAACAGAGTCACAGTTAAGTTGGATTTTTCCCCCTCTTTGAGGACTGTACCAGTACCTAAAGATTCTGCCAACTGGTTTGAAATTAAAAAATGGAATACCACATTACACAAAATAGGATTTGATCCTCTAAACCATGTAACATTACAGAACTGACAAAAACACACAAAAGCCAGAAAACCAAAGCCATCTAAGTCAATTAGCTTTATGTGAATGTCGTAAAGTAAGTTCCAAGTTATATTTACAGTACTGGGCACTTGAGTGGTATACTACCTCTGTTTTTCTTTTCCTTCTTCCTGTCTTTATTTTATTTTTTGGTAGTTTATAATTTCCAAAGTAAATACAGTATTGGAGTTGTGGATTTGCTTTTCTTAGTAACAGAATAAAGATTTAAACTTAATGATATTTCTGCTGAGGATTTCTTAACATACCCTAAGTCACCAGATTATTTTCATGGTAAGTCTGTAAAGTCTTCCCACATGTTATAGGATTGATCTGGACCAAAATTCTAACTGGAAAAAATAAGAACAACAACAAAATCCCATTCAGTGCAGTTCCATATTTTTATCATTCCAGGGACTAAAAATATACTTAATTGCTAGAATTTGAAAGCAATTTCCTATATGCTAAAGTTTTATTCCTCGGAGATGCCCTAATCTTTGTTCCTGATGGAATACCTGCAGGAGAGTGAATCAGTTCATGCCATCGTTTTCAATTTTTTATCATCACTGGTGATTAGATATTACATAATTAACTAAGGTCATACAAGAGGATTCAGTGGAGCACTTTGGATTAAATTTAGGAATTAGACATTAGGAACTCACTGGGATTCCCAGTAGTGTTTCAAAGTATCGCAGTATGGGGATGCTTAATTAGCCTACTAGCTTAGTTCCTGCTGTTACCCAGGCTTTTGTGATTACTTAGAAAAAGTGCTCAGATCTCAGAAAATCTCAGAAGTCAAGCTCAGGCTGAGGAAAATATTTGCTGAGTAGTACAACTCAGTCCCCTTCCTTGTAAAGACGGAAGTGCCATCTGTGTCTTCCTAATTAGCCCCACCAGATTTCTTCCAGGCGTGATTATGTGTCATGAAGCTAACCATTCTGCCTCTGAGGATTTATGCATTCTTGGGGAAATTTCTCTAGACCATCTGATGTGATAGTCTGCCTAGACAGGTTTCATGTGGCCCAGTTCTGAGTCACGTTGAAGGACTGTGCCACCTGGCCTTAACCTACTTTTTCCCTCTGCCTCCTCAGTAAACAACAGCAGTGACACCCACGGAAATGTATCTGCCCTCACAGTCACACCAGTCCATCTTGCATCTTCCACAGGGCACCTTTTAATCTGTAGGGTTTTACAGCCCTCTGCAAATATTAATTATACTTACTAAATACCGCATACTAGGCTGCAAACCTCACTAGCCACATGTTATGATTAGACCTCACCAAAATGAAGAGATGGAAGCTCTTCTTCAGCCCCTTCAGAACAAGTACAAATCTGGGTCAGAAGCATAGCTCCACTCACCTACTTAAACCGTCCCTAAGGCTCCAGGAGGACTAATTTCCTCTCCATGTTTCCTCAATACTCAGAAAGTAGAACTGGGTTGTTTTTTTTTTCATTTTTTTAATGTGTGGGTGGCAGATTCTTTACTGTCTGAGCCACCAGACAGTAAAGAATCTGCCTGCAATGTGGGAGACCTGGGTTTGGAAGATCCCCTCTTGGAAGAGGGCATGGCAACCCACTCTACTATTCCTCTTATTCTTCCCTCAATACTCAGAAAGATTTTTTTTTTTTTTTAACGTGTGGGTGCTTTTCTCTGAAATGCCTGCTTTGGTTTTGCTACCAATTTGCCTTCCTTCAATTCTAGCTAGATGTGGATATTTTCTGAGTTTGAACTCACCTTTAGCAATTTGTCCAAAAAAAAAATTTTTTTTTTAATATCTTACACTGTGCTTTATTGACTATGCCAAAGTCTTTGACTGTGTGGATCACAATAAACTGTGGAAAATTCTGAGAGAGATGAGAATACCAGACCACCTGACCTGCCTCTTGAGAAATTTGTATGCATGTCAGGAAGCAACAGTTAGAACTGGACATGGAACAACAGACTGGTTCCAAATAGGAAAAGGAGTATGTCAAGGCTGTATATTGTCACCCTGCTTATTTAACTTATGTGCAGAATACATCATGAGAAATGCTGGACTGGAACCACCCTTATGGCAGAAAGTGAAGAGGAACTAAAAAGCCTCTTGATGAAAGTGAAAGAAGAGAGTGAAAAAGTTGGCTTAAAGCTCAACATTCAGAAAATGAAGATCATGGCATCCGGTCCCATCACTTCATGGGAAATAGATGGGAAAACAGTGGAAACAGTGTCAGACTTTATTTTTTTGGGGCTCCAAAATCACTGCAGATGGTGACTGCAGCCATGAAATTAAAAGACACTTATTCCTTGGAAGAAAAGTTATGACCAACCTAGATAACTTATTCAAAAGCAGAGACATTACTTTGCCGACTAAGGTCCGTGTAGTCAAGGCTATTGTTTTTCCCGTAGTCATGTATGGACGTGAGAGTTGGTCTGTGAAGAAGGCTGAGCGCTGAATAATTGATGCTTTTGAACTGTGCTGTTGCAGAAGACTCTTGAGAGTCCCTTGGACTGCAGGGAGATCCAACCAGTCCATTCTGAAGGAGATCAGCCCTGGGATTTCTTTGGAAGGAATGATGCTGAAGCTGAAACTCCAGTACTTTGGCCACCTCATGCGAAGAGTTGACTCATTGGAAAAGACTCTGATGCTGGGAGGGATTGGGGGCAGGAGGAGAAGGGGACGACAGAGGATGAGATGGCTGGATGGCATCACTGACTCGATGGATGTGAGTCTGAGTGAACTCCGGGAGACGGTGATGGACAGGGAGGCCTGGCGTGCTGCGATTCATGGGGTCGCAAAGAGTCGGATACAACTGAGTGACTGAACTGAACTGAACACTGTACTAGTATGTATGCATGTCACCATCAAAAGCAACTTGGGACCTTTCTGACCTGCTTTTTTTCTTTCTCTATCTCTCTTTTTTCTAAAGACACAACTGTACTCTATTTTGGTCATTTCTTGGAAAGGTTGCTCTCTGGAGTCACGTTAGCCAGTGCTGCCCTCTCAAGGTTACAACGCAGCGTGCTCAGTCACTCAGTCATGTCCGACTCTGAAACACCATGGACTGTAGCCCGCCAGGCTCCTCTGCCCATGGGATGTCCCAGGCAAGAAAACTGGAGTGGGTTACCATTTCCTTCTCCAGGGGATCTTCCTGACTCAGGGATCAAACCAGAGTCTCTTGCATTGCAGGCAGATTCTTTACTACTGCACCGCAGATGCAGTGGCCCCTACTAAAACCTAGGTTAGGCTTGCAGGTGAGGAACAGACAGGCACATAAAAGGACCAAGCAGTCATTGTCCTGATAAACTGAGAAGCTTTTGGGCACTGTCTTTTATGTGATGGTATAGTGAAAAGAACACTAACCACTGAGGTCTCATTTCAACCTCTGGCTGATGGTGTGCCCTGAGGCCTATCATGTCTTTGTGCCTCAGTTCCCTGCCAATAGAATGGGAATGGTTGCTCTAGTGCAGGGGGTCAGTCAACGTTTTCTGTGAAAGGCCAGTCAATAATACTTTGAGCTTAGTAGGTCATTTTATCATTGTGACAACTCTGTTGTTATAGCTCAAAAGCAACCATGGACAAAATGTACACAAGTGAGGGTGGAAAAACCTTTATAAAGGGTGAAAAACCTTTATAATGGACACTGACTTTTGAATTTCATATAATATTTACATGTCATGAAACATTATTCTTTTTTCAATTTTTTTGAACCATTTAAAAATGTTCAGTCACTCAGTTGTGTCTTACTCTTTGAGACCCCATGGATTGATGCCAGGCTTCCCTGTCCATCACCAACTCCCGGAGCTCACTCAAACTCGTGTCCATCAAGTCAGTGAGGCCATCCAACCATCTCATCCTCTGTTGTCCCCTTCTCCTCCCACCTTCAATCTTTCCCAGCATCAGGGTCTTTTCCAATGAATCAGTTCTTCGCATCAGGTGGCCAAAGGATTGGAGTTTCAGCTTCGGCATCAGTCCTTCCAATGAATATTCAGGACTGATTTCCTTTAGGACTGACTGCCCAAGGCCTCCTTGCTTCCCAAGGGACTCTCAAAAGTCTTCTCCAACACCACAGTTCAAAAGCATCAATTTTTCAACACTCAGCTTTCTTTATAGTCCAACTCTCACATCCATACATGACTACTGCAAAAACCATAGCTTTGACTAGATGGACCTTTGTTGGCAAAGTAATGTTTCTGCTTTTTAATATGCTATCTAGGTTGGTCATAACTTTTCTTCCAAGGGGCAAGCGTCTTTTAATTAAATGGCTGCAGTCACCACCTGCAGTGATTTGAGAGCCCAAAAGAGTAAAGTCTGTCAGTATTTAAAAAACACAGAAATAATTTTTAGCTTTCAAGATGCAGAAAAAAAAAAAAAAAACAGGCAGTGAGCAGATATGACCCAGGGCTGAAACTTGTCAACTTTTGGACTAGATCATCTCAGAGAGCCCTTCCAATGTAATCTTTTACAATTTAAAAAGTTGAGTAAACTATAGTTCCTTTTCATTTCTTTTTCTTGAAGGATGACCCAGGACATGCTTGTTTTGTGTGATATGAGGGACATAAGAAGATATTTTGTCCCCAAAAAGATGCCTGCCAACTTCACAGTGCTGTGCTGTGCTAAGCTGCTTCAGTCGTGTCTGATTCTTTGCGATCCCATGGACTCTAGCCTACCAGGCTTCTCCATCCATGGGATTCTCCAGGCAAAAGTACTGGAGTGGGTTGGGGTCAGCCTCAAATACTAGCATTTCTACTTCTAGAACTGCACTGACCAAGACTGTCCAAGCTACAAGTCGAATTGAGTACTTGAAATGTGGCTAGTTCAAATTGAGATGTTTTATTAGCATAATACGCTTACCAGATTCTGAAGACTTAGAATTTGAACTATCTCATTAGTATTATATATTGTGATTATGAGTTTTTAAAATATTTTTGATACATTGAATTAAATATATTAATTTACTCTGTGCCTTTTTATTTATAAAATGTAGCTTCTAGAAAATTTAACAAATTATATCTCTACCAAACCGTACTGTTCTAGAAGGTTACCAGATTCACGGATTTGATTTGGTGGCACTAGTGGTAAAGATCCAAGTGGAAGATCCAAGGGGTCTTCCCACCCCAGGGATCGAACCCAGGTCTCCCGCACTGCAGGCAGACACTTTACCATCTGAGGCACCAGGGAAGCCCTAGTGGTAAAGAACCTGTCTGCCAATGCAGGAGACATAAGAGAGACAGACAGATTTTATTCCTGGGTTGGGAAGATCCCCTGGAGAAGGAAATGGCAACCCACTCCAGTATTCTTGCCTGAAGAATGGACAGAGGAGCCTGGCGGGTTACAGTCCATGGGGTCGCAAAGAGTCACACACCACTTAAATGACTAAACACACATTCAAATGCAATATTCTTGCATTTGCAATAATACATTTAACTTTATCATCATTGTGTGTGTCTAGAAATGGAAACTGGGGGGTTGAGATATGATGAAGTTTCTCCACACACATCGCTTTTTAAAGTCCTGACTCTAGGAGAAGGAAATGGCAACCCACTCCAGTATTCTTGCCTGGGAAATCCCATGGGCAGAGTAGCCTGCTAGGTTATTTATAGTCCATGGGGTTGCAAACAGTCAAATCTGACTTGTCGACTAAAGAACAACAGCAATGAACAATAGTATGATCAAACAAATGTCACGATGTTTTTGTTAGGTGGCACTTGTGGTAAAGAACCTGATTGCCAACGCAGAAGACTCAAGAGATGCCAGCTTGATCCCTGTGTTGGGAAGATCCCCTGGAGGAGGGCAAAGCCTGGAGAATTCTTTCCTGGAGAAATTCCATGGACAGAGGAGCCTGGTGGGCTACAGTCCATAGGGTGGCAAAGAGTCAGACATGACTGAGTGACTTAATATGCATGCAGAGCTGTTTATAGATTTCACTTTGCAACCTTGATAAATGCAGTGAACGTTACTTAAAGTTTCCAAAGAGATTCAGGCTCTCAAGAGAGTAGAGTTGCTGAAATAAAGTCTATATTCCTGTGTAAAAAAAAAAAAAAAAAGTCCTGACTCTAACATTAGTCTTGAAATTCACATGACAATCTTCTTTAAGGAACAAGTACTCATCTGAGGGCTTCCCTAGTGGCTCAGAGGTTAAAGCGTCTGCCTGCAATGTGGGAGACCTGGGTTCGATCCCTGGGTCAGGAAGATTCCCCTGGAGAAGGAAATGGCAACCCACTCTAGTATTCTTGCCTGGAGAATCCCATGGACGGAGGAGCCTGGTGGGCTACAGTCCACAGGGTTGCAAAGAGTCGGACTCGACTGAGCGACTTCACTCATCTGAGGTTTCCTAGGTGGCGCTAGTGGTAAAGAACCTGCCTGCCAATGCAGGAGAGAGACATAGGTTTGATCCCTGGGTTGGGAAGATCCCCTGGAAGAGGGCATGTCAACCCACCCCAGTATTCTTGCCTGGAGAGTCCCCTGCACAGAGGAGCCTGAAGGGCTATAGTGCATGGGGTCGCAAAGAGTCACAACTAAAGCAACCTAGCAGGCACACACTTATCTGGAGGTCAGGATAAGTGGATCTCACCACAGCCTGTACCTCACTAAATAAATGGTAAGGCATTTCACTAAGATTCCTCAGCTACAATATGAGGATAAAAATGATCCTGCGTACCTCACAGAGCAAAGAGTGTGTGTGAGTTTGTGAGCTCTACAATGTCCCAACACTGTTCAGAAAGCAATTAGCAATGACAAGTAGCCGCCTCTAGCTTCCCACTAGCAGGCTGTACTCTTGCTGCAATGGCAGTGTCGCTGCTGCTGCTCTAAAATCTCCGCACCCTGATTGGCAGTTACAGAGCAAGGACCCACCCTTTCCTCAGTGAGCTAATCCAAGCCTTCCAGCTTTAGTCGTCCCAAGTCACATTTGCTGACTTATTAAACCAGACCTGTCAGTTCCAACCCCTGGAGGAGGGAATGGCAACCCACTCCAGTATTCTTGCCTGGAGAATCCCATGGACAGAGGAGCCTGGCAGGCCACAGTCCATGGGGTTACAAGAGAGTCAGACATGACTTAGGTACTAAACAACAATTTCAAGGATTCCTAGAGGAGTTAAACCCACAGGCCTCCCCCAGTTGAAAAACAGTCACCATTCCTTGCAGTGGTAGGCTTTCCTGGTGGCTCAGATGGTAAAGACTTTGCCTGCCATGCAGGAGACCTGGGTTTGATCCCTGGGTCGGGAAGATCCTTGGGAGAAGGGAATGGCAACCCATTCCAGTGTTCTTGCGTGGAGAATTCTATGGACAGAAGAGCCTGGCAGACTACAGTCCATGGGATCACAAATAATCGGACACAACTAAGCAACTAACCTACTTGCAATGGTAATTAAATAGGCAATGCTCATTCCTGCTCAGGACTTTTTCCTTACTGTCTCTTCATCTTTTTTCTTTTTGGCCCTGCAGGGATCTTAGTTCCCAGACCAGTAATGGAATACATGCCTGATGCAGTGGAAGCACAGAGCCCTAACCACTGGAAAAAGCAAGTGTTAATTGCTCAGTCGTGTCCAACTCTTTGTGACTCCTCGGACTGTAGCCCGCCAGGCTCTTCTATCCATGGGATTCTCCAGGCAAGAATACTGGATCGGGTTGCCATTCCCTTCTCCAGGGGAATCTTCCTGACTCAGGAATCCAACCCAGGTCTCCTGCATTGCAGGCAGATTCTTTACCCCCTGAGCCACCAGGGAAGCCCATTGGACTGACAGGGAAGTCTCTACATGTTCTATCTCCCTGATTAGACTGTATGCTTCACAAGGGCAGGAGCTCTTCTCCATCGAAATTTACGGTTGGAAGAGATCTTAGTACTGATCTGCTCCAGCCTCTCACCTCATATCTGAATCCCCTTTATGACATCTCTGGCAACTTCTGCCTAGGTCTCTCTCTCTTTTTAAATTAATTTTTGGTTGCCCTGGGTCTTCGTTGCTGTGTGCAGGCTTTCTCTACTTGAGGCGAGCAGGCGCTACTCTTCCTTGTGGTACTCAGGCTTCTCATTGCGGTGGCTTCTCCTGTTGTGGGGCACAGACCCTAGAGTACTCAGGCCTCAGGAGTTACAGTATGTGGGCTCGGTAGTTGTGGCGCAGGGGCTTAGTTGCTCCATGGCACATGGAATCTTCCCAGACCAGGGATCCAACCTGTGTCCTCTGCATTGACAGGCGGATTCTTATCCACTGTGCCTCCAGGGAAAGTCCCCTGATTAGGTCTCTTGAAGATTTCCAGTTCCAGTTTCTCTTCTTACCTAAGGAAGTCTGGCTCAGTGTAGGAATATAAGAAGATGCTACATACAAAGTTGCTGAATTCATGCAACTTCCCCCTTAAGACTGAGTCAGTCGTTGGCTGAATGTGGGATGCAAAAGAGGGAGAACACTGAGGAATGAACAACTTTTTGGCTAAAAATGTCGAATGTTTCTAGCAAGCTTTTGCCCAGGCTGTAATCATCAGTGTGATTCAGCTCTTGCCTAATGTTATTAAGGGAAGTGAATTACAAAACTTATACCCCCAAATCTCTTTTTTTTTCTTGTTTAGTAAAGACTAGAGCGAGTAATTATTTGTGATGACATCCATCCAGAGGGCTAGGTGGACATCTTACCCATATAGCTAACATCTGGAAGGAGCTTTGCAGCTTACAAAGCCCTTTCCAATACTTCACTCATTAAAACTGTTTGGCGGAGGCAGCGTTATTTTGTTAGTAACTTTATAAAGGAGGGACTTCCCTGCGGTCCAGTGGTTAAGACTCCGTGCTGCAGGAATCTGCAGGGGTTCTATCCTTAGTCGGGGAACTAAGATCCCACATGCCGCCTGGCGTGGCCAAAAGAAACAGAAAGTCCAGAGAATCTGGGAGTGCTAAGTATAAAGAAGGAAACTGGGACTCAAATTAACTCCTTAGAGCGACAGAACCGGTGTGCAAACTCAGGTCTGCAGACCTAGGTCTGCACGGTTCAGTCACTCTGATGATGGAAGGAGATGGCGGGGATGGGGGTGGGGGAGTTGTGGGTGGCGGGGGCGAGGTGAGGTACTGAGAGCAGAAAGAGGTTAGGGTGCGTGGAAAGTGTAAAGAACGGGTTTGGGGGCAGGGGGCGGGGAACGCTGGGCGACTGCTGGATAGGAAGCTGGCTCGCCACGGGGGTGGGAGCCGGCGGACGCCCGGGAGCCACGAGAGCATGATCGGGCTGTAGGAGCTGCTGCTGTGGGTGGCAGCACGCCCGGTTCGGCTTGCACCTCATCTCAAGCTCACCTCCCGGCTCCGCTTGCGGTTCGGCACCTAGAACTGGATCAGGCGGAGCCGCTGCCTCGCCGCCTCCGCCGCGGTCCTAGCGCCGCTGAGCTCCCAGCTCCGCCAGCTCTGCCAGCTCCCGGCTGCCAGCGGGAACCGCCGTGACCACCGGCCTCCGCTCAGGGGACCGGCCCGGCCCGCCCACCTGCGGCTGCCGTAGCGCGCGGACTGCCGTTTCCTGGAGAAGCTGCGTGTACTTGAGCCTGGTGATCACCGAGGAGGAGCAGGAGCCCAGCTTCTCCGACACCGCAAGCTTGGTGGTGCGGTCTGCCGTGGGCACCTCTTGCATCAGCGTCTGCGACCACCAGGGGATTGCCAAAAGAAATAATTCCAGGCTGATGTATGAAGTTTTAAAGCAACATCAGGAACATCTGGACTGACTTAGATAGTTCCAAATACTTAGCAGAATTTGCAAAGTCATGACAAAGATTGCCATTTGGCAGCGAAAGTGCTGTCCCCAGAAGGTGGAAAAGCAGATACTGTGAGAGCTGCTCAAGACTTTGGCCAGTTAGTAGTTCAGCAGCAAAAGAAACCCACAGATATGGATGCAGATATGTTAGACCATTTCGTTTGAATGATGTCCCTGATCCTGACTTAGTGTTGAAGTTTGGTCTGAGGACAGCACACTAGGCTTTCTGCCCTAGCATATCAGGGTGATGGAGCTTGTCTCTGCCTTCCCACCTAAACATCAGTTATGAGGACTTTTTCTCTGCCCTCTGTCAATATGCTGCCTGTGAACAGCATCTGGGAAAGTAGTGATCCTTGGTTGTGTAATTTGATTTTTCAGGCTTTCAGAGGAAAGGACTCAGGTGACTTTGATGTGGACAAAGCACCTTTGAAACTCTGCACACACCAAGTTTCTTATCCTCATAATTAATCAACAAACACACACAAAAAAATAGTGTCTCATGTGAAAGTAAGAGCACATGTGAGCACCCAGGATGTGTGCATGCATGCTGTATGGAAATAAACTCACAAATAGGACAAATATTGGAGAAGAAAATGTGTGGATTTTCACCTTTGAGCAACGAGCAATGTTTTGGGAGCTGAACTTTCATATTTAAAGGCGTCAGCTCCAACTACTTCCCTGTTTTTGTGGGTCAGGAAAGAGATGATTAAAGCTGTTTCCTTGTTGTTTGGGAGGGAGGGGAGTAATTTTTGTTCAGTCTTTCCTGGTGACCAAACTTTAATTTTTAAGAATACTATAGAAGATAAAACTGACAAACTTTTAACCAGACTCATCATGAAAAAAAGAAGAATCAAATCAACAAAATTAGAAACGAAAAAGGAATGGTTACAATAGACAATGCAGAAATACAAAGGATTATAAGAGATTATATGAGCAACCATATGGCAATAAAATGGATAACCTGGAAGAAATGGATAGATTCTTAGAAAAGTTCAATCTTCCAAGACTGAAACAAGAAGAAATAGAAATTATGACCAACCCAATTATAAGTACTGAAATTGAAACTGTGATCAAAAGCTCCCAAAAAACAAAAACCCAGGACCAGATGGCTTCACAGGTGAATTCTATCAAACATTTAGAGATGAGCTAATGCCTATCCTTCTAAAACTCTTTCAAAAATTGCAGAGGAAGGAGCACTTCCAAACCCATTCTATGAGGCCACCATCACCCTGATACCAAAACCAAAGACAACACTAAAAAAGAAAACTGCAGGCCAATATCACTGATGAACATAGATGCAAAAATCCTCAACAAAATTCTAGCAAACAGAATTCAGCAACACATTAAAAAGTTCATACACCATGATCAAGTTGGGTTTATTCCAGGAATGCAAGGATTCTTCAATATTTGCAAATCAATCAATGTGATACACCATATTAACAAACTGAAAGAGAAAAACCATGTGATAATCTCAATAGATGCAGAAAAAGCCTTTGACAAAGTTCAGTACCTATTAAAACTCTTCTAAAAATGGGCAGAGAAGAAACCTGTCTCAACATAGTAAAGGCCATATATGATAAGCCCCCCACAAACATTATTCTCAGTGGTGAAAAACCTGAAAGCATTCCCCCTAAGATCAGGAACAAGACAAGGGTGTCCACTCACCACTATTATTCAACTCAGTTCTGGAAGTCCTTGCTACAGCAATTAGAGAAGAAAAAGAAAGAAAAGGAATCCAGATTGGGAAAGAAGTAACTCTCTCACTGTTTGCAGATGACATGATACTATACATAGAAAACCCTAAAGATACGATCAGAAAATTAGTAGAGCTAATCAATGAATTTAGCAAAGTCACAGGATACAAAATCAATACACAAAAATCACTTGCATTCCTATATACTAATAATAAAAAATCAGAAAGAAATTAAGAAATCAATCCCATTCACTACTGCAACAAAAAGAATAAAATATCTAGGAATAAACCTACCTAAGGAGATGAAAGAACTGTATACAGAAAATTATAAGATACTGATGAAAGAAATCAAAGATGACATAAACAGATGGAGAGATAGTCCATGTTTCTGGGAAGGAAGAATCAATATTGTGAAAATGACTATACTACCAAACGCAATCTACAGATTCAATAAGATCCCTATCAAACTACCAACGGCATTTTTCATAGAACTAGAACAAAAACCTTCACAATTCATATAGAAACACAAAAGACCCTGAATAGCCAAAGCAATCTTGAGAAAGAAGAATGGAGCTGGGTGAATCAACCTTCCTGACTTCAGATTATACTACAAAGCTCCAGTCATCAAGACAGTATGGTACTGCCACAAAAACAGAAATATAGACCAATGGAACAAGATAGAAAGCCCAGAAATAAATCCACACACCTATTGGTACCTCATTTTTTACAAAGGAGGCAAAAATATACAATGGGGCATAGATAGCCTCTTCAGTAAGTAGTGTTGGGAAAACTGGACAGCAATATGTAAAAGAATGAAATTAGAACACTTTCTGACACCATACACAAAGATAAACTCAAAATGGATTAAAGACGTGTAAGACCAGAAACAAAACTCTGAGAGGAAAACATAGGCAGAACACTCAACAACATAAATCAGAGCAAGATCCTCTATGACCTACCTCCTAGAGTGATGGAAATAAAAACAAAAGTAAACTAGTGGGACCTAGTTAAACTTAAAAGGTTTTGCAGAGCAAAGGAAACTAACTATAAACAAGGTGGAAAGATAACCATCAGAATGGGAAAAAATAATAGAAAATTAAACAACTAACAAAGGATTAATTTCCAAAATATACAAGCAGCTCATACAACTCATACCAGAAAAACAAACAACCCAATCTACAAGTGGGGAAAAGACCTAAATAAACATTTCTCCAATACAGATGGCTAACAAACACGTGAAAAGATGCTCAACATCGCTCATTATTAGAGAAATGCAAATCAAAACTACAATGAGATATCACCTCACACCAGTTATAATGGCCATTATCGAAAAGTCTACAAACAATAAATGCTGGAGAGGGTGTGGAGAAAAGGGAATGCTCTTGCACTTTTGGTGGGAATGTAAATTGATAGAGCCACTATGGAAGATGGTATGGAGATTCCTTAAAAAACTAGGAATAAAACCAACATCTGACTCAGCAATCCCACTCCTAGGCATATACCCTGAGGAAACCAAAATTGAAAAAGACACATGCATCTCATTGTTCATTGCAGCACTATTTACAATAGCTAGAACATGGAAGCAACCTAGATATCCATTGACAGATGAATGGATAAAGAAGTTGTGTTTCATATACACAATGAAATATTACTCAGCCATAAAAAGAAATGCATTTGAGTCAGTTCTAATGAGGTGGATGAACCTTGAGCCTATTATACAGAGTGAAGTAAGTAAGAAAGAGAAAGATAAATATCGTATACTAGCATGTATATATGGAATCTAGAAAAATGGTACTGATGGATTTATTTGCAAGGCAGCAGTGGAGAAACAGAGAGAACAGACTTATGGACATGGGAAGATGGGAGGAGAGGGTGAGCTGTATGGAGAGAATAACAAGGAAACTTACATTACCATATGTAAAATAGATAGCCAATGGGAATTTGCTGTACTTCTCAAGGAACTCAAATGGGCTGTAACCACCTAGAGGGGTGGGATGGGGAGAGAGGTGGGAAAGAGGTTCAAGAGTTAGGGGATATATGTACACCAACGTTTGATTCATGTTGATGTTTGACAGAAAACAACAAAATCCTGTAAAACAATTACTCTTCAATTAAAATAAATAAATAAATAAATACTGTATTGACTTATTAAAGGATGTGAAGATAGCTGAGCACTGAAGAATTGATGTTTTTGAACGGTGGTGTTGGAGAAAGACTCTTGAGTGTACCTTGGACTGCAAGGAGGTCCAACCAGTCCATCCTAAAGGAGACCAGTCCTGGGTGTTCATTGGAAGGACTGATGCTGAAGCTGAAACTCCAATACTTTGGCCACCTCATATGAAGAATTGACTCATTGGAAAAGACCCTGATGCTGGGAGGGATTGAGGGCAGGAGGAGGAGGGGACGACAGAGGATGAGATGGCTGCATGGCATCACTGATTCGATGGATGTGAGTTTGAGTGAACTCTGGGAGTTGGTGATGGACAGGGAGGCCTGTCATGCTGAGATTCATGGGGTTGCAAAGAGTCAGACACAACTGAGCAACTGAACTGAACTGAACTGAACTTAAAGGATGCATTCTAGGGCTTCCCTGGTGGCTCAGCAGTAAAAGAATCCATCTGTAATGCAGGAGATGTGATAGGAGCTGCAGGTTTGATTCATGGGTTGGGAAGATCCCCAGGAGAAGGAAATGGAAACCCACTCCAGTATTCTTGCCTGGAAAATCCCATGGACAGAGGAGCCTGGCAGGCTACAGTCCGTGAGGTTGCAAAGAGTTAGACATGACTGAGCCACTGAACATAAAAAGGAAGAAGCATTCTGAGTCTGAGGGATCTCCAGAGGAATGGAGTTCTGTGTTCCACGCATGCTAAGTCGCTTCAGTCGTGTCCAGCTCTTTGTGACCCCATGAACTGTAGCCCACTAGGCTCCCCTGTCCATGGGATTCTCCAGCCGAGAATACTGGAGTGGGCTTCTATGCCCTCCTCCAAGGGATCTTCCTGACCCAGGGGTCGAACCTGAGTCTCTCATGTTTTCTGCATTGGCAGGTGGATTCTTTACCAATAGCGCCATCTGGGAAACCCTTTTAAAGTGGGCAAAAGATAATTTCTACTTTTTGCCACTCTAAATAATGCTGGAATAAACATCCCCAGACATCAATGTTGGTACCTATAGATAAAAGTCTGGAATATTATTTTTTTTAATTTACTTTTACTATTACTTAGGAAATTCATGTTCATAGTAAAAAAGAGACTGAAATAATGGAAAGTGAGAATCATCTCTACCTAATCCCCAGTCCCAATCCCAAAGTTATTAATATTCAGTCTTACAGATTTTTCTCTACCTGCACTCAAACATTTTTTAAAACAAAAATGGTATCCTGTGCACAACATCCTGAAATGACCTTTTTACTTGCTATCTCAAAATGCTCAGGTTCATTCATTCCACAAAAATGATTGAACACTGACGTTAAGAACCCAGCAATGCTCTTGACTTTCAAGAATTGACATTCTAATAGATGAGACAGACATAGACAGAAACAAACAAGAGGTAGTAATGAAAATCCAGAAAGAAATGACAGGTGATGCAAGCTAATGAGAAGGCAGTTGCTACAATTTTAAGTCATCTTTGAGCAATTCTACTGTGTGTTTCTAACGGAGTTTCCAGCTCTTCTCTCTTATAAATGCTGCTGCCTGGAACGTCCTTGTCACATAAATTTGCATGCCTGTAGGAGCATATCCCGGCTCTTAGATATCCTCAATCCCTTTTATATCTAAAGCTTGCAACTGTTTCCAAATCCGGGGCTGAATGGCAGTTCCAGAGATGTGGGAGAGAGGGAAGTGGGGACCAGGCAGTGTGGGGGAGTGGGCACTGGGTTTGGAGTCAGACTGTAGAACAAGCCATGGCTCTGACATTTGCTCACCCTCTCTGAACACCCTCCTCATTTGCAAAATGGGGAGCACCATCTAATCTCACAGGGTTATAGCAAGGACAAAATGATGTTTTCCCTCACACTCTTTCTGGCATAAGCATTTTGTTCTCTCACTCACCTAGTCGTCATAATTATGAGAGATTCATCAAAATACACGCAATAGGGTAGCTTTCCCTAATGGATAATGGCAAAATTGCAAAGTGTTATTTCATTCCCTTGTGTAGGAGGAATAGTCTTACTGTTTATTTATTTTGATTCCTTTTTTTTTTGGCCATGCTGCATGGCTTGTGGGATCTTAGTTCCCCAATCAGGGATTGAACCCTAGCCCCCTACAGTGGCAGTGTGGAGTCCTAATGACTCACTGGACTCTCAGGGAATTCCCTAGAGCCTTGCTATTTAAATTGTGATCTGGCATATATACAACACTATATATAAAATAGATAACTAATAAGGTCCTACTATATAGCAGAGGGAATTCTACTCAATACTCTGTGAAGGGCTATACAGGAAAGGAATCTAAAAAGAGTGGATATAAGTATATGTATGACTGATTCACTTTTCCGTATACCGACTAACACAACAAATATTGTAAATCAACTATACTCCAACAAAAATTATAATAATTAGGCTTCCCTAGTGGTTCAGTGCACACAAGGTTCTGTTTGCACCCTCCAAGAGTCTGTTTCCCCAGTCCTGTGTAAGTTCTGGCGACTCTATAGTGGGGTTAATGGTGACCTCCTCCAAGAGGGCTTATGCCATACCAGGTCTGCGGCACCCAGAGCCCCTGCCCCTGTGGCAGGCCACTGCTTACCCGTAACTTCACAGGGGATAGTCAAGCGCAGTTCTGGCTCAGTCTCTGTGGGGTCCCTGGGTCCTGGTGAGCACAAGTTTTGTTTGAGCCCTCTGAGGGTCTCTGGCGGGTAAGGGGTTTGAGTCTAAACTCGATTTCGCCCCTCCTACTGTCTTGCTGGGGCTTCTGCTTTGCCCCTGGATGTGGGGTATCTTTTTTTGGTGGGATCCAACTTTCTCCAGTCAACAGTTGTTCAGCAGCGAGTTGTAGTTTTGGAGTTTTCGAAGAAGATGAGCACATGTCCTTCTGCTCCTCCATCTTACTTCTGCTTTATTGGCTGTGCCAAAGCCTTTGACTATGTGGATCACAACAAACTGTGGAAAATTCTGAAAGAGATGAGAATACCAGGCCACCTGACCTGCCTTCTGAGGAATCTGTATGCAGGTCAAGAAGCAACAGTCAGAACTGGACATGGAACAACAGACTGGTTCCAAATCAGGACAGGAATATGTCAAGGCTGTACAGTGTCACACTGTTTATATAACTTCTATGCAGAGTGCATCATGTGAAATGCCAGGCTGGATGAAGCACAAGCTGGAATCAAGATTGCTGGGAGAGATATCAATAATCTCAGATATGCAGATGACACCACCCTTATGGCAGAAAGTGAAGAAGAAATAAAGAGCCCCTGGATGAAAGTGAAAGAGAGTGAAAAAGTTGGCTTAAAGCTCAACATTCAGAAAACTAAGATCATGACATCTGGTCCCATCACTTCATAGCAAATAGATGGGGAAACAATGGAAACAGTGAGAGACTTTATTTTATTGGGCTCCAAAATCACTGCAGATGGTGATTGTAGCCATGAAGTTAAAAGATGCTTGCTCCTTGGAAGAAAAGCTATGACAAACTTAGAGAGCATATTAAAAAGCAGAAACATTACTTTGCCAACAAAGGTCCATCTAGTCAAGGCTATAGTTTTTCCAGTAGTCATGTATGGATGTGAGAGTTGGACTATAAAGAAAACTGAGTGTTGAAGAACTGATGCTTTTGAACTGTGGTGTTGGAGAAGACTCTTGAGAGTCTCTTGGGCTGCAGGGAGATCCTACCAGTCAATCCTAAAAGAAAACACTCCTGAATACTCATTGGAAGGACTGATGCTGAAGCTGAAGCTCCAATACTTTGGCCACCTGATGTGAAGAACTGACTCATTGGAAAAGACCCTGATGCTGGGAAAGATTGAAGGTGGGAGGTGCAGGGGATGACAGAGCACGAGATGGTTGGATGACACCACCAACTTGACGGACATGAGTTTGAGTAAGCTCTGGGAGTTGGTGATGGACAGGGAAGCCTGGCGTGCTGCAGTCCATGGGGTTGCAAAGAGTCGGACACAACTGAGCTGAACTGAACTGAACTGAACTGAGAGGTTCAGTGGTTGGGAATCCGGCTCCCAATGTAGGGAACATGGTTCCATCCCTGGTCTGGGAAGACCCCACATGCCGCAGAGGAACCAAGCCCATCCTCCATAATAAGAGGAGACACTGCGGTAAACCCAAGCAGGGCAACTAAGAGTAGTCCCTGAAATCTGCCACTAGAGAAAGCCCACATGCAGCAACAAAGACCCTGTGCAGCCCAAAACAAACAAAATAAATAGATAATTTTTAAAATTATAATAAGTAAGTAAATAAATCATGGGCTGCATATCAGCTTGTGGTTGCTGTTGCTTATCACTAAGTCATGTCCAACTCTCTGCGACCCCAAGAACTATAGCACACCAGGCTTTCTTGTCCTTCACTGTCTCTTGGAGTTTGCTTACTCACATCCATTAAGTCAGTGATGCCATCCAACCATCTCATCCTCTGCCACCCCCTTCTCCTCTTGCCCTCAGTCTTTCCCATCATTAGGGTCTTTTTCAATGAATTAGCTCATCACATCAGGTGGTCGAAGTATTGGAGCTTCAGCTTCAGTCCTTTCAATGAGTATTCAGGGTTGATTTCCTTTAGGATTGACTGGTTTGATCTCCTTGCTGCCCAAGGGACTCTGAAGAGTCTTCTCCATCTGCACTGACATTACTTGGTAGGTCTTTGCTGCTGCTGCTGCTGCTAAGTCGCTTCAGTCGTGTCCGACTCTGTGTGACCTCAGCCCTGTGGATTCAGCATTTGACTATTGAGATCCCCAGGATTTCCTATGCACATTTTAGCTTGAGATTGTTTTAGAGCGGAAGATAAATGTTAGGTAGAGTGAAATATCTCTTCATCTCACTGAGGAATTGAAGAGGGAGTGACCTAAACATTCCTCTAGGTTGAACTTGGCTTGCTGCCTGGAATACCTGCATCATGTTATTTATTCTTTCAGGGAGAGAACTCAAAAGGCCAGATCATTTCCTTTGTTTCTCTAACCAGGTGTGGAAACCCAGCCAGTTTCAAGACCTTGTGCTGTCAGGGTTGGGTGGGCCCTGAAAAGTCTTCATTCTAGCTCAACCCTCTGCTCCTGCCCTGCCCAACCCTGCCCCAGCCCCATTTCACAGGCCCGGCCCTGAGAAGGGCAGGAATTTGCTCAAAGTCATTCACCAGCCAGGTGGTAGCCTCAGTCTCAGCTTCCCACCTATCTTTCTTTCTTATCTCAAATATTATTCCATAATTTTTTTTCCTATGGATTCAGCTCATCTTTTTAGAAAAGGAAATTCAAAAATTTTAACAAAGAATTATGTAAAAAATTGAAACAATGTAAAAATTCTCCCAACAATTCCACTCTTCGCCAGATGCATACCCAGGAGACATGAAAACACATATCTTCACAGAAACAGGTACATGAGGGAGTTGCCTGGTGGTACAGTGGTTATGAATCCACCTTCCAATGCAAGGGATGTGGGTTCAGTCCCTGGTCAGGGAACTAAGATTCCACATGCCTCGGAGCAACTCACTAGGCCCAAGCACCACAACAATATAGCCTGTGCACTTTGGAGCCCCCACACCACAACTAGAGAAGCCATGCGCCACAACGGAAAGTCCCACGTGCCACAGATACGACCTGACACAGCCAAATAAATGAGAATAAACATATTAAAAAAAAACCAAACCTGTTCATGAGTGTTTATAGCAGCATTATTCATAATAGTCGAAAAAATGCAAACAACCGAAGTGCCCTTTAGCCAGTGAACGAATAAATAAAATGCGGTATATTCATACAATGGGGTATTATTTGACAATAAAAAGGAATGAAGTATTGATACAAGCTACAATATGAGTGAACCTTGAAAACACGCTAAGTGAAGGAAGACAGACACAAAAGACAGTATATTGTGTGATTCCACTGATAAAAATGTCCCAAAGAGGCAAATGCATGGGACATAGATTACTGGTAGCCAGGGGCTGAGGGGATGGGGAAAGCGGGTGTGAGGTTTCTTTTTGGGGGTGATCAAATATTCTGAGGGGCTTCCCAGGTGGCTCAGTGGTAAAGAACCCTCCTGCCAATGCGGGAGACGTAGGAGACATGGGTTCCATCCCTGGGTTGGGAAGATCCCCTGGAGAAGGAAATGGCAACCCACTGCAGTATTCTTGCCTGGAGAATCCCGTGGACAGAAGAGCCTGGTGGGCTACCGTCCATTGGGTTGCAAACAGTCGGACACGACTGAAGCAACTTAGTACGCAAATATTCTGAAATTAGATAGTGATGATGGCTGTATATTTCTGTGAATATACACAGTGAAAGTCACTCAGTCGTGTCTGACTCTGTGACCCCATGGACTGAATTCTCCAGGCTAGAACACTGGAGTGGGTAAGCTGTTCCCTTCTCCAGGGGATCTTCCCAACCCAGGGCTCAAACCCAGGTCTCCCTCATTGCAGGCAGATTCTTAACCAGCTGAGCCATCAGAGAAGCCCTGATGGCAAACAAAACTACTGTTTAAAAGACCTTTAAAAGGCTGGATTTTGTGGCATGTAAACTATAGCTCAATAAAGCTGTTATTTAAAACAAACAAACAAACATGGCGGGCTTCCCCAGTGGCTCAGCGGTAAAGAACTGCCTGCCAACGCAGGAGACAAGGCTTCCATCCCTGATCTGGGAAGATCCCACACGCCCCGGAGCAACAAAGTCCACGCACCACAACTACTGACTCTGTGCTCTGTAGCCTGGCAGCCGCAACTACTGAGCCCACACCCTGCCGCTACTGAAGCCCAAGGGCCCTAGAGCCTGTGCTCTGCTACAAGAGAAGCCGCAGCAGTGAGAAGCCCTCACACCACAGCGGGAGAGTAGCCCCTACTCCCCGAAACCAGAGAAAAGCCCTCCCAGCAACGAAGACCTAGCACAACCAAATATAAATAAATAGAGTATTTTAAAACACACATAGAAGGACTTCTCTGATGGTGCAGTGGATAAGAATCTGCCTGCCAATGCAGGGGACATGGGTTCAATCCCTGGTCAGCCAGAGCAGCCAAAAACAAACGAAGTTTTAACCATTTTCAAGAAAAGAAAAATAAAACACCATGGTAGAAAGAGGAAAGTGACCCCACCACAGATTCCCCCTGGTAGCCACACTCTCTCTCCATAAATATTCAGGGAGGGTCTGTTCCCCGCAGACTGTGAACCCAACAGGAAGGAAGCAACTTCCTGAGGACACAACAGGAAGCAAACAACTCATCCCACAAGCAGAGGCCACCCCAGGGTTCAGAGCCCAGGACTAAAGCCTGCACTAAAGTCTCCTTAATTTCCCATGACTGACCTCTGCCCCTCCCTTCCCCTCCTCCTTCTCTCTGGTTCCCCAACCCCAGCTGTCAGGAAGCCCAGCCCTGTTCCCTGAACCTCGGCCCCTCCTTCCTCACTGCTCTCCCTGCCTGTACAACCTTCCCAGCACCTGCCGAAACCCCAACGAGAGTCAAACCCAGCTCTCCGACCACTCTGCGCCTCACCTGGGTGGCTGGTTGTAGCTGGAGCAAAACACACCACCTTGTCAGCTGCCCACTTAGAATCCGTGACCTAGGACTCCCCTGGTGGTCCAGTGATGGTCCATCCCTGGTCAGGGAACTAGATCCTACGCACTGCAATTAAGAGTCCAGATGCCCCAACTAAGACCCAGTGCAACCAAATAAAGAAGTAAATAACTAACTATCTAAAAAATAAAATAAAATCCTTGACTTCAGTCCTGAGTGGTCCTGGGTGCTGCCTGGACGTCATAGTCATTCACTCCCTGTGACTGTGGTCCACCTTCTCTCCTCTCTGTGAAACGAGGACACGAATATTTCTGCCTCCTGGGGCCCTTGGCTGCATTAGCACCTGACACATCGTAGGCCCTCAATTGGTGATAGCTCTGGGGTAAAGAATCTGCCTGCAATGCAGGAAACCTGGGTTCAATCCCTGGGTTGGGAAGATCCCCTGGAGAAGGGAAAGGCTACCCACTCTAGTATTCTGGCCTGGAGAATTTCACGGACTATATAATCCACAGGGTTGCAAAGAGTTGGACACGACAGAGCGACTTTCACTTTCATGGGGTCATTATCTCTGGTCTTCCATCCAGGGGCTCCTGGAGACCAGGGCTCCTGGTGACCCGGTCTCCAAAGATACCTTCCCTGCAGTCAATATTTTGTTCCACTGGCTGGGCAGCCAGGGGCTTTTTGTCAGAATGGCTCAACTTCTGGAGAAAGAGAAGGGGATGTAGCCCAGGGCAGAGGAAGTGTGGCTGAGCTCAGGGTGAGAGCAAGGAGGCTGCACATTCTTGCAGCCAATGTCCACATGATGGGCTGAGCCTGAGTCAGACCTGGGGCCAAGATGGAAACTTACCAGGGCCCCAGAAAGGGAATGTGGAGGAGTCGTAGGGGTTGCAGATAGCTGGCACCCCTATCTGGACCTTCAAGGAGGAGGGCCGCCCCCAGGAATCCAGGCTGCACTTCCTCCCAGGGAACTGAGACCACAGCCGGGAGGAAGAAGGAAGTTGAGCCTTGTTCTCCAGTAACTCACATCGTCCTTTGAGGCAAGTCAACTCTCACCCTGTCCGCCTTCCCCTGGGGGATCATCCGCCCTGGGTCAGCCTATTCAAAACACTGGTCTAATTTTCTGGCCCACACCCTTCATTCCTTCTCCTCGAGATGTTTGCAGGCACCTTCCTGGGTCCACAAGTAAGTCTTGGAAGATAATACAGTGGGAGGGATGGGAAAAAGCCTATTCTGGAAATCAGGACAGCTGGGCATGGCCCTGGCCTGCTGTGTGAGGCCGGCAGGTCTCACCCTCTCTGGGCTCCAGTCTCCACTTCTGTGAGAAAGGGCAGCTGGTCTCCATGCCCTCTGGTTCCCAGTCTCTGGAATTCCACCAGGGCTCAAGGTGCCTCCACCTGAGTGCCTCCATCCCAGGCCCTCAGGGATAAAGTCCCACCCTCATCCACAGTCCAAGAGGCCCTTGCTGGTTTGGTCCTGCCCTTGGCTAGACCTCATTCTCGCTCCTTCCCACACTCCCATCCACACGCAGCTGCCCTGCTTGGAGAGCAAGCACCTGGAGTGCTCTGAAATGGCAGCTCGCTGGCTGACCCCCACTCCTGAGTGGATGTCATCTCTCCAGCTTTCCTCTCCTGACCTTCCAGTGTGTGTGTCCACCAGCAGAGGCTGTTCTGTTTTCTGTCTCTCTCATTAAACTGAGTGCTGTGCCAAGGGCAGTGGCCGGTATACTGAAGGGGTCCAAGAATATTTGAATGAATGAACTGAATGAATGAATGAATGAATGTAGTGGAAGCTCCAGGCGAGTTGTAGGCCACCCCAGAGCTCTGCCCTGCCCCAGAGGTGGGGGTGGGGTACTGATGGAGGGGTGTAGATTTTCAAGGGAGGTTCCAGCTGGGCTCAGTGAGGCCACAGCCCCAAGATGACTGGCTGATGACTCACAGGCCCCAAACAGAGCTTTCATAACCCTCCTTGGCCTTCCTGGATCTGCCTTCTGATCAGGCCTTCAGGCTAATGCCTCTCAGGTTTCTCTCCTGCTCCAGCCAGTCTCTCTCTGTGAACCTGAACTTTGCAAGAGCTCCGCTGGCTTTAAAGAAACAGCTCAAGATTCCTGGGCTGTGTTGTATTTTCTTTCCTGGAGGAATTGCTCTGTTTATGGAAAGGAAAAAGGAAAAAAAACTACCACCCAAGCTAGCTAAAGGTCACCCTGGTTTTCTGAGACCCCTCATCCCCCACTTCTCATTTGGCATCTGTCTCCTGGTTGCTGGTGAGAAGGGAGACCCACCACTTCCCCCACCTCACCCCAGGACTCCCAGGCCACATGGGGAGGGGAACGACAGCCTCAAAGCTTTGTTTGCCTGCCTGGCCAGAACCCAACTGGGGCCACCCCACCGGGGTCTTGCTCTGATCCTGGGAACAATCAAGAACAGAAATCCACATAAATTGGGTTGGGTGTCCCACCTCGCCTTCCCTGCCCTCTCTTTCATCAGTGGATTCCCCCTCCCTTTTCCGTATGTGTCCCTTCCTCCCAGCAAAACAGGTCCATCTGCAGAAAATCCTCTGATGGCCTCCTCTGGTCCTTGTGTTTTCCTGTCACTAATGGGCAGTGCCTCCCAGAGCTCGCAGCCTTCTCTTTTGTCCAGTTACTTTTAAAAATAATACACTTTTAATTTTGGAATAATTTTAGACTTCCAGAAATGTTGCAAAGAACACAGAGAGAGTTAGTTACCTTACACCCTACACCAGCTTCCTTTTTGATAACATCTTACATAACTACGGCCCATTTGTTCAAATGAGGAAACCAACATTGGTACAAAACTATGCACCAAACTCCAAACTTTATCCGATTTCACCAGTTTTTCCACTTAATATCCTTTTTCCATTCCAGGATCCAGTCCAGAGAACCACATTGCGTTTAGTCATATGCTATTTGTGATGAGGAAAGTATAATTATCTCTGTTTTACAGATGTAGGCTTAAAAAATATTCACAACCTAAAAGTTGAGAGTTATGTTTTATTCAGTGGAAATTTTTTAGGATTTAAGCCCAAGAGGCAGCATCTCAAGTAACTCTGGGAGAACTGCTCCATAGAGGCAAGATGAGGTGTGTGTGTGTGAGTGTAGGGGGGAGGGTTAGGTTACACAGAAGTCTTGTGACCAAGGGCAGATAGTATGAACATCAGCAGATTATTGTTGGACTTTCCTGGTGGTCCAGTGGTTAAGAATCCACCTGCCAATGCAAGGGACACAGGTTCAATCCCTGGTCCAGGAAGATTCCATATGCCTGGGGCAACAAAGCCTGTGCATGGCAACTGCTGAGCCTGTATGCCCTAGAGTCCAGGCTCTGCAACAAGAGAAGCTACTGCACCTCAATGAAGAGTAAGCCTGTGCATAGCAACGGAGACCCAGTGTAGTCAAAAATAAAAAATGAGATTTATGGATAAAAAAAGATTGTTATTAATTGAAGAAAACCAGCTATCCCAAATTAAGGAATTTAGCACTTCTCTGTGTATGGGAAGATGCAAATGTGTGGGCTCATTGACTCATTCCCTTTACAAGCACCTCAGCTACCTGGGGCCAGTATCCTGTGTTTTCACATCCTGAGTTTCCTCAGGGCTCAGTGTGGGGAGTGGCTGCAGTTTGATGGCTGCTAGCTGGCAGGTATTCTTTCCTTCCTGAATTTCCTCAGGGCTCACTGGCTCACATTGAGTGAAGTGAACGTGGCTCAATCTCGTGTCCGACTCTTTGCTACCCCATGGACTATACATATACAGTCCATGGAATTCTCCAGGCCAGAATACTGGAGTAGATAACCTTTCCCTTCTCCAGGGGATCTTCCCAACCCAGAGATTGAACCCAGGTCTCCTGCATTGCAGTCAGATTCTTTACCAACTGAGCTACAAGGGAAGCCCAAGAATTCTAGAGTGGGTAACCTATCCCTTCTCCAGCAGATCTTCCCAAACCAGGAACTGAACCAGGCTCTCCTGCATTGCTGGCGGATTCTTTACCAACTAAGCTATCAGGGCAGCCCTTGGCTCATGTTGGAGGGCTGCAGTCACTGATGACTGTGACATCCTTGTTTACAGGAAATATTCAGTTTCTTCACAGATGAAGAAATAAGAGATGGGAGGACCGAGTGACTAGCTAGGAGGTAAAAGCAGTGGTGGAAAGGGATTAGGTCCTGACATTTGGAGCTAGAATCCACCCCTGATGGATGGGCCGCCTCCCCGTCCCCTAGGATGAAGCAATTAGAGATTCTTCTCTAGTGACCAAAATTCCAAGAATAGTAGATCAATTAAGGCTGGACCCTGCACAGACCACATATTTCTCACTTCTGAAGTCAGGTGACCTCCCTGAGCACACATGCGCAGAAAAGGCTCCTTGGAGGTCAAAGAGGATGTCAACAGATGTTCTACCCCAGACGCCTTTTCGGTAGGATCCATTTTGGCTAACAGAGGGTGCACACACCTGGGAGGATCCCGGGATATACCAGATATGGACTGTCAGCCAGGCAAGTCAAACTGGCCAAAGAAAACCCAGAAGAAATACCCCGTGAAAGTAATTCAAACTGCCATGGGGGCATGACTCAGCAGCTCAGGGACTCTCCCTCTGAGCCTGCCCATGTGTCTGTTCACACATACTGTGCTCTTTTTCATCCTAATAAACACTTTACTTGCTTCACTACTTTCCGTCTTTGTGGGAATTCTTTTCTGCAAAGCCCAAGGGCCAGGGCCCCTGTCACTGACCACTGGTCTAGTGGCTAGGATCCGGTGCTTTCACTGCTGCGACCCGGCCCAGTCCCCGGCTGGGAACCCAAGCCTCAGTCCAAGCCACCGCAGGCCGAGGGCACTGGAGCAGTGTAACATAAGCTTCAGTTTCCTCGTCTGAAGGGCGGATCAGAGGTAATTACTTCACGGCAGGAGTGAGGACTAAAAGAGCCCATGTCTATAGACGCCTCCTGCCCCTGACATGGTAGCTGTTGTCAGAGCTGTCCGTGTCATCATTACTGAGGCGCCCAGATCTCTTCAACTCCAAGTTCTTGTTAAAGGTTATGTCTAGAGAAGGCCGAGCCCTTCATTCTCTGGGTCCCTTTACCAGGGAAGAGTCAGGCTCTAAACACTGAGAGAAATCCCGGGTGTGGTTCCACCGTGGTCGGTGGCTGTGCATGGCATCTCCCTGGACCCCAGTGTCCTCACTTTTAAGGCGGAGATGTGAGGAGGTGCGGGGAGGACTCCATGGGGCGGGGCCAGCCCCCAGAATCTGTTAGTGCGGGCCATTCCTGGCCCCCCAAGTGGTCCTGGCCCCCCCTGGGCAGTCACAGCCTAGGCCTCCTGGTTAGGCAGGTCCACTGGTCGTTCCAGGTCTCTCTGTCTGCTTCCTACCCCTGCTGAAACCCCGTCAGGGGTAATTAATCACCCCATCTCTCCAGCCTTGCCCCAAACAAGAGCTCAGAAAGCCAGCTCCCTCTGCTGTTCCTTATCCTCAGGCCTAAAGAGGCTGTGTCTTCAGGGAAAGTGCTGGTTAGAGGCTTAACCAGAGGGAGAGCCAGGTCTCGCTAAGATCTCATCCCGCGACCTGAGCAGGGCCCTCCCTGCCCCACCCACCTCGTTCAGCCGCGGCTCTGGGAGGCGGCTGCCACCTGCCTGCTGCTACTTGTTCCTCCTCTGGGTCTTCGCTGGGGCATGTAGGATCTAGTTCCCTGAAAGAGATCGAACCCAGGCCCTTTGCATTGGGAGGGCAGAATCTTAGCCACCGGACCGCCAGGGAAGTCTCACGCCTACTGCTTCATAACTGGTCAGTGAGGAAGGTCGCAAGCCACTTGCCATCCCTCCTGCCTGAAAGAAGTGCCCAAACCACCCGGTGAAGGAGGTGTTGAAAGGTCGTGCGTGCCTGTGTGCTCAGCCGTGTCGACTCTTTGCCACCCCATGAACTGTAGCCCCCAGGCTCCTCTGTCCATGGGGTTTCCCATGGACAATGGGCAACAGAACAAGAATAGGACAAGAATACTGGAGCGGATTGCCATCTTCTACTCCAGGGGACCTTCCCGACCCAGAGATCGAACCCATTATCTCCTGCACTGGCAGGCAGATTCTTTACCACTGAGCCACCTGCGGAGCCCTCATTAAAAGATCATTTTCAAGGAAAAGATCATGATTCCATACAGATAAAAAGATGAATATATGTTAAACATTTTAATTTATAAGGGAACCAGGCAGATGTTATAACCAACAACAGAAGAACACTCATATTCATAGGTCAGGAATAATTAAATGAATGGGCAGAGTGAGGTGAAACTGATTTTTCCACAAGGGGATAGGGAAAAACTCTAAGACAGGATAAATTTATCAGTTGCTTCAATTTACAGGGCTGTAAAACAGCTCAAAAATGATGAAAGGCTAGAATCCACTAACTCAGAAGACACACTGCATGGAGACAGTCTGTAGTTTTCCACTGAAGAGCACATTTTTCTTTTTCTCTGCAAAAGGAAGGTCATGGCTAGGGCAGACTCCAAGGTCTCTGAGCTGACGACCATTCATGAGATTAGTGTGACTCACACACCATGAGTGCAAGAGCCTTTCTGAACGCACCGGGGAAAATACACCTCACTTGCAGAAGCCCACACCCTAAAATCAACATCTCTTCGAAATGAAGGCCTCAAGACATTTAAGATTGTTTTCAGCTGGATTTGGGCATCTGTGTTACATGATGGGCTCTGGAACATTCTTGAATATCTTGTGGGTCTATAACACTGGCTTGTAGTTTTTACAGGAGTCTGATCCTGACTCTGCTGTGCAGTCCTAGGCAGTTACAACCATCTCTCTGATTCTCTGACGTGAAGTTTGTGTTTGCTCTTTTATTTTTCCCACTGTGTAGCATATTTCCCTGACCAGGGATGGAACTTGCACCCCCTGCCATGGAAGCATGGAATCTTAACTACTGGACCCCCAGGAAGTTCCCGTGATGTGCAGCTTGTCTCTGAACTGGGATATTAACAATAGCTACTTCATAGATTATTGTTTTTTACCACTAGGTATTCACAATATCAGCACTGTAACTTAATAAAACCATTTCTCTGAAAATGTCCTGTGGTCTCTGAGATTCTTCTTTATCAGCCCAGCCTTCTCTTCTCTCCCCTATCCTGATCCCTTTCTGCTCTCATTTAATCGCTCATTTCTATTTGTGTCCCTAGCAGAGTAGGGAGCAGCATTTGGTTTACCTGCAGGGGACGGCATGTGCTGGGTGTAGCCTTAGGTAAGGGGGACTTTGGGGACAGGGTGACAAACAGAAAGGCTCGGAGTTCCCTAGCAACCTCATGCTGTCCTTTGTCCCGATTCTGTGTTTATTGAGGCCAGGTTCTCAGATAGGGACTTACAGTGGTGGAAGCGTGGGAACTGCCAGGGGGCCCTCCTAATAGGTAGGAGTAATGGACATTTGAGGAATTCAGTCTCCGTCCAAGATGGTGTGGTAGGCTTGCAGCAATTCCATAGCCACATTGCTTACTTATGCAACCACATGCAGTTGGCAGGCAAGAATGATTCCCATTTTGCATCTAGAGAAGCTGAGGACCCCTATGAGAGGCTTGAGAGTTGGATGCCCCAGGGCTCAGTGCCCGGCTCACTAGCTGATGCTGCCCTCTAGTGGCCATGCAAGGCACTTCAGGAAGCCCAGATCTGCCAGCAGCGTCTCACTGGATTTGTACACAATGGAAAGACTTCATAGGATGCCAGTGGCAGGCAGGGTACGTCCCCCACCTCAGCACTCCTACGTCACTTTTATCAGCTCATCTCCCAGTCTCCACGCCTTAAATTATGTATATTATTTAACTTGGTAAAATGTCGATAACATAAATTTACCAATCATAGGACTTCCCTGGTGGTCCAGGAAGAATCTGCCTGCCAATGCAGGGGACATGGGTTCGAATCCTGGTCCAGGTAGATTCCACATGCTATGGGCAACTGAGCCCATGAGCCACAACAATGGAAGCCTGTGCACCTAGAGCCTGTGCTCCACAAGAGAGGCCAACGCAGAAAGAAGCCCCCACACCACAACTAGAGAAGACCACGCGCGGCAACGAAGACCCAGCAAAGCCAAGAATAATAAAGTAATAGCACAGAAGAGAGCTTAAAACATAAACACACAACTGCTTTAAGGGTACAGCTCAGTGGCATCAACTACATTCACACTGTCATCTCCAGACCACTTTTCTCGTGCAAACTCACACTGTGTACTCACTGAACAACTCTGTATACCACCACCCAAAACCCCTACCCCACCATCCTATTAATCTGCCTATTCTAAGGTCTCACATACGTGGACTCATCAGTATTTGTCTTGTCGTGACTAGCTTACTTACATTGCTGAAATCTCCCTAGAGGATGACATGGTTGGATGGCATCACCGACTCAATGGGCAAGAGTTTGAGTAAACTCCAGGAGATAGTGAAGGACCGGGAAGCCTGGAGTGCTGCAGTGCATGGGGTTGCAAAGAGTTGGACACAACTGAGCAACCGAACAATGAATGATGTGAGTGTGTGTGTGCACAGGCGCTCAGTTGTGTCTGACTCTTTGCAACGCCATGGACTATAGCCTGCCAGCGTCTTCTTTCTGTGGAAGCCTTCAAGCAAGAGTCCTGGAGTGGGTTGCCATTTCCCCCTCCGGGGATCTTCCTGATCCAGGGATGGAACCTGCATCTCTTGTGTCTCCCGCATTGCTAGGCAGGTTCTTTACCAGCTGAACCACCGGGAAAGCACCCCTTTACGGAGTGATTTATAAACATGTGGCCCAAAAGACACAGGCATCGCCCAGAATTTCATCCAGACACCACCCTTCCAAACACAACTAACCAGAAACAGGCTGCGACATGTGTTATTACAGCACAAGATGACAATTTAATGACAGGAAAAACGACAACAAACCAAACTAGGAGAGAAAAGTGCCCCTGACAGCTGGGGGAGCTGCTAGCCTGGCTCTCACCTCTGAGCCTCAGTGAGTGCCCTGGAGGCAGGTCGTGGAGCCCAGCGCCTCCAGGCCAGCTGCAAGAATCGCCAAAAGAATCGCCCTCCATCCTGCAAGCCCCTGCTGCTCCCCTACCAACCGAAGCAGCAGCGCCTGCGCCTCATTCAGGAGAGCAGTGAATCAAGCTTCTCAACCACAGAACGCCCGCTGCTTCCTGACAGCACACATCGGGAGCAAACCGCTGCATCCTTAAGTCCTCCCCAAATCCCTCAGTACCTGGCCATGTTCTACAAGCCCCCTAACCCTCACTAAGATGCCCTGCCGTTCCTCATACAGTGCAGCCCCCCACCCTACCCTGCTGCAGCCAGCATAATAAACCCAGCTTTGTGAACCGAGAGCATGTCCCACATGCTTCTTTCTGGAGCTGCGCTCACCATGCCCAACTGGTGGTGAGCAAGCTCACAGGGAGTGTGGCCCATGTGCAGAGCACATCCGGGGGGTGGTGTTGACTCTGCTAAAGGATTCGGTGGCCTTGGAGGGCTTCCGCACCCTGGTCACCCAGCAGCTGCTTCACTGCCGGTGGCCATGTCCAAGAACAGCTGTACCTGTGTGCTGGCTGGTATAAGTCTTCATCGCTGGACATCAGGAGGGACAGGGGTCGTTTTACCTGCTGAGAAGAGCCCCAGTTTGGGACAGAGGGTACAGGTACTTGCTGGACATTCATGTCACACTGGTGACTTCCCTGGTGCCTCAGCTGGTAAAGAACCTGCCTGCCAATGCAGGAGACGCAAGAGAGGCAGGTTTGATACCTGGGTTAGGAAGGTTCCCCTGGAGATGGAAATGGCAACCTGCACCAGTATTCTTGTCTGGAAAATTTGATGGACAGAGATGCCTGGAGGACTATAGTCCAGGGGGTTGCAGAATCAGACACAATTGAGCACGCAAGCACACACATGCACACAGAGCAGCTGTCCTGAGATTTTTCTGTTACTAAGCAAAGGCCAGCATTTACAAGGTGAGATCTTATTTGGAATACAGACAAAGTTTGAACAGTTATGCATTTATTTTCATGTATAACTAGCACATCAACATGTGACTGTGTGGATATATTGCTTAGTTAGCATAAGACTAAATTGGTAAGTGAGTAAAAAGAAAAAGGATGTTCAGTTAAAGATAATATTAAGGAAGTGAGAGAACAGGTCCTCATATGATAAAAACTGTGGAGGTTATGGGAATGCCTGGAGTTTGGGACTTGAGGCTCTAAGCTTCAGGCAAGAAGCTCTGCTCTGGTCTGAAGCCCTTAAGGGGCCCTACACAGAAACCCTCCAGGTACTTGGAGCTCCGAGAATCCTCCTAAGAGCACGTGGTACATTGAGATGACCCCAGGGAGGAAAGCACCTTTTGCTTTGTGTGTTCATGCCCTACAAAATGTCTTAGAAGTTACAAAACATCAAGTGATTTTTTCTTAAAAGGGAAAAGAATCTTAGAGGTGTGACCAGTGGTCACAGGGCAGCCTGGGCTGAAGGGCCCAAGCAGGGGTTGGGGGACACCCCTGTTACTGTCCTGGAGGAGTGTGTGTGTGTGTGTGTGTGCATGTGAGCACAGCCCCCATCAGGGCTGCAGGAGGAACACCTAAGGGCTCCTGTGCTCCTCCCCCTGGCAAGCAACAGGTTCTTAATCTGTGTCTGCAGAATCACTGTTGCACACGGGAGGGACCGCCAGAAGGCAGGTGGAGGAGTTGCTGACATCGTCCTTGGGTGTCAGCATGTCACCCTTTGCTCCTGCTGCTGCTGTGCAGGTTCATGCCTGGGCCTAAGCTCCATGTCAACACAGCCCCAAGGTGGGAAGTCCGTTCCACCAGGAGGGTCACTATCTTGTACATTTATGAACAATGGAAGGTATTTCCCCACCTTCCCCCCAAATCCAAAGTATGTTTCTTATCATCTAACCTTCAAATGTTAAAAATAGTGCTTTTTAAAGGACTCTGGGGTTGTACTCTAATAGCTCAGCACCCTCAGAGCTCATGGATCATTGCTATGGACACAGGGTGCCCGCTGGAGACTCACCCAACTGACCCCTGGAAATGGAGGTCGAGGCCAGTGCTCAAGAGGGCCAGAGCGGTGGAGGTGGGACCCCCAGGCATGACGTTTACAGTACGAAAGCCTTCTGGTGCCCAGAGGAGAGAAGGAACCGCTGAGAGTCTGAAGGGTGCTCTGAGCTGGGAGGAGGCCGGGGCTCAGCGGCCGAACTGATGGGCGGAGCTGCAAGCTGGTCCCTGTGTGTGGCTTGGAAGGAAAGCATCCCAGAACAGGTCGGGAAGGGACACAAGTGAGGGAAGGAGCCCCGACAAGCAGGGCTAGTGTGCAGCCGCAGCCCCCGGCCCGGGGGTGCCCTCAGCAGCACCCCGCAGCACTCCGCTTCACATGGCACGGCTTGCAGAAGAGACGGTTGTTCAGCGGGTAGCAGCCCTGGTCCGTGGGCTCCACAGACAGGAGGACCCTGCAGTCCTGCGGGAACAAGACACATGTGGATGGACCCAGGCCCAAGCCCTGGAACCTGGAGCCTGGGGCCCCAGGCCTAAGCCCTGCACACGGAGCCCAGGCAGGTGGGACTTGCCAGCATTCGTGGGGGAGATTAGCTGCATCACCCGAGAGGAGAGTCCAGGACACTGGGAGACGAGGCGGCCCTTTGGTGGGGAAGCCCCCTAAGGGATCATGGAAAGGGCTGGAAGGGTCTTAAAAGCCCTCTCTGATGTCCAATGAGGGATGGCGTCCACCCCAGGTCACAGCTAGTTCCAGAGCTAGGATAGGACCGGGTTTTCAGGCTCAGAGTCCAGGGGTCTTTTTGTTGTTCCACTGTTAACACAGCTTCAACACTGGCACAAACCTTCATTTTTCCAACTTTTAAATCCCCAAAAGATTTTAAAATGAGGACGGGGATTCGGGGCCCAGACTTTGCTAAATTTACCATTTTGCCACAAGCCCGCACCTCATCTGGGCCTCACTTGGGCACGTGCAGGAAATAACAAGAATGATGAACATCCAGAGACCTGCTCAGGGCATGGCTGGTGTTCCCTAGAGCGGAACGGATGAGACCAGAAAAAGGCTGATTTTAGAGACAACTCGGGAGTCCCAGCCATCCTGATTCAGCTCTGCCAGCTGGGGAGGGCGCCCTCGTGTGTCTTTTTCCTGGAATTGCACCTCGAGTCTCTCAAGGTGACTCTGGGCTATTTAATGCCAGGATCTGGGCTATTCCTAACAGCCACTTGTTTGGCATTCTGAGAGCACCAAGTGCCAAACCTAAAGTCCCAAAGGGGCTCATGTGACCTCTTCTAAATTAGAATTAAATGCAGAAACACTTCAACTATGACCAAGTCGCAGAGCCTGAGAAGGAGCTGTCAGGTGGCAGAAAGCTGTCAGGCCCTGCCCAGAACACAGGGAAAAACTACTTTGTTGACCCTCAGTTTCCTCATCTTAAATGAAGACAGAAACTCCCATATCAAAAGCTCATCATTAGGATTCAATAAGGGGCTTCTCTGGTGGCTCAGACAGGAAAGAATCTGCTGCAATGAAGGAGACCAGGATTAGATCCCTGGGTTCGGAAGATCCCCTGGAGAAGGGAGTGACTACCGACTCCAGTATTCTTGCCTGGAAAATTCCATGGACAGAGAAGCCTGGTGGGCTACAGCCCATGATGTCGCAAAGAGTCTACATGACTGTGCAACTAACATTTCTACTTTTCAAGGTGATGTGTATGAAAGCATTTTATATTGAAAAATACTAGTATGAAAGCGTTGTTACTCTTCTGGTAATTTTAAGAAATAACATGGAGCACAAGGCAGGCAGGAACGGGGAAAGCCCCAGCAGTCCATTGGTTAAGATTCTGAGCTTCCACTGCAGGGGGTGTGGGTTTGGTCCCTGGTTGAGGAACTAAGATCACAGGCAGCACAGTGCGGCCAAAAAAAAGGAGCAGGAATGGTGAGAAGAGTGTGGACGGCACCTTGAAACCCACTTCCCTTCCTAGAGAAACAGTAACCACATCCGCTCAGGCCACTGCGGTTGAAGCCTTACTTTCTGAAATGCAGCTGCTAGAGTCCAAACTCTGACTCACAAAAGCAGCCTGGGCAATGTTTCCAGTAAGCTGACTAAGGAGAAGCAGGGAGGGTTTATTTGCTCACCATCCAGGCCCATGGAAATGCCAGTCGCCACTGGACCTAACATGGGCTATGGCAGGGATAACAGCATCTGAATTTCACCGCTGTTCTTTCAAGATGTGTTATCAGCCGAACTTTGAACTATAACCAACACGTCAACATAATTATGAAGCAGTGTGTCAACTTCTTGATTAAACTCTCAGGTCACTCTCAGTGAAAATGGCTTCTTAGCTCCAGACCTCTGCTTAAATGTGAGTGAATAAATGTTTGGAATCTTACTGGCTGATTAAGAGATTTGCTCTGTTACAAACTATTACATATAGGATGGATCAACATGGTCTATTGTACAGCACAGAGAACTATATTCAATATTCTGTGATAAACCATAATGGAAAGTGAAAAGTGAAAGTGAAGTCGCTCAGTCGTGTCCGACTCTTCGAGACCCCATGGACTGTAGCCCACCAGGCTCCTCCATCCATGGAATTTTCTAGGCAAAACTATGAAAAAGAATAACATATGCATAACTGAATCACTTTGCTGTACACCAGAAACTAACACAGCACTATAAAGCAACTATATGGCAATTAAAATTTTTAAAAAAAGAGAGAAAAATTTGCTCTGGGAGTCCCCACTTCGGTGATACCTTTTTGTCATCATCACCAAAACATCAGTGACATGAGGAAGACAGAAAGAGATAAGGGTAGATTCTTAGAGCCTGCCCGGGACTGACTATATAATTTGCAGACTTTGGGGCAAAATGAAAACGCAGAGTCCCTTATTCAAAAATGAAGAATTTTAAAAAATGACAGCAAAACTTCAAGCAAACAGAGGATCCTTCTGAGTGTGAGGCCTGTGCGGCTCTCCAGGCATTTCTTGCTAGAACCACCGTACCAGCTTCTAACCAGCCTTCCCACTTCAGCCTCACCACTGCCTGCATGCTGACTGCTTAGCTTGGCACCTGGGGCCCTTTCCTTCTCTCTGGCCTCACTCTATATCCAGCAGTCTACATTCCAGACACACCTAGAAACTTCCACTTTCTCCAATTCTTCAGGCTGTTTGTGCTACATAGGCCCTTGCCTCTTTCTGGACTTCTTTTCCCCCTTGGACTCTGTGGCAAACTTCTACACATCCTGCAAAACCCAGGTTAAGCACTGCCTCCCCTACGAGTGCCTTTGACGGTTTCTCTGGTGGCTCAGAGGTAAAGAATCCGCCTGCCAATGCAGGAGACGTGGGTTTGAGCCTTGATTTGGGAAGATCCCACATGCCTCAGGGCAACTGAGCCACAACTACCGAGCCTGTGCTCTAGAGCTGGGGGCTGAAGCTACTGAGCCCACACACCCCAGAACAGCCAACCACGGCAATAGAGGCCCGCGCACCACGGCTAGAGGAAACCCTGTACAGCCAGGAAGACCCAGCAGAGGCAAAGATAAACTAAAGAGAATCACGTACGAGTGCTTTGATTGGACCAATCTTGATCACTTGACTTAACTGCTGCCTTCTTTGCCCCAAAGCGGATTTATACATGCTCTTTTTTTTTTTTTTTTTAATACATGCTCTTTCATAGCACCTTGAAAGGACATCTCTGGTGTGGGTCTGCCCAGCATTCCTTTTGTCCTTCCTATGGTTGTATCAGGGCTTCCCTGGCAGCTCAGGGGGCTTTCCAGTTGGCTCAGTGGTGAAGAATCCTCCTGCCAATGCAGGAGATGTGGGTTTGATCCCTGGGTTGGGAAGATCCCCTGGGAGGAGGAAATGGCTACCTACTTCTGTATCCTTGTCTGGAAAATTCTATGGAACCTATTGATCAACAGTCCATGGACTCAAAGAGAGACATAGTCACTCAAAGAGTGACTGAGCATGCACACAGTCAATCCCAATGGCTTCGTATAGTGCTGCCTCCCGGGCCCTAGAAATTATCAGTAAGAGTCCCTGGCCACTGACTGATCCAGAATGGGCCACGTGATCCAAGCTGGGTGACTCAGAGGTCTTGGGACTGTGTGGGGTCACTGGATGGGGTTTCTAAGTTGGAAGGATGTAAACCTGAGCCAGCAGTGTATCTCCTGTCCCACAGAGAATGCCAGGGCACAGCGAGAGAAAATGAAGCAAACACTCACATAAAAGCAGAACCAAGAGACAGAGAAAAAGCCCTATAACATTTGACGTCATCAATGATATCACCACCAAGAACCTTCCTGTTAAGATCTCCTTTCTTGTAGAAAGCAGGTTGAGTTTGGTTTCTATCATTAACTCAAAGACTAGATTTGCAGTTATTCCTATTCTTATTTGTCTGCTACTGGATAGCCTGGGCTAACAATTTTCTTCTTTTTGGCCACGCCATGTAGAAGTGGGGTCTTAGTTCCCCAACCAGGGATCGAACCTGCACCACTTGCATTGCAAACTCAGCGTCTTAATTGCCGGACCTCTAGGGAAGTCTTGGATGGTGAGCAATTTGAGATCAGAGCCCTCACCTGGACTTGTCTCAGTCCAGGGCCTGGCACACAGCAGGCTCTCAACAGGGCTCATGTGGTGATTGGACTGGACCAGCTACATCTAATTAAATCAGCACTGTTCCACTCACCTCACACCGGTAGCAGTTCTCATGGAAGTTTCTTCCCATGCACTCGATTTTGAAGGCATCCTTCCCATCTCGGGGGATGATGGGATTCTCACAGATGCTGCATACTGGGGCAAACTTCCTAGAGAGAAAGAAACCTAAGCTCAGGAGGCGTTCACACCCACGACCGCAGAAATTAGCTGTCAGAACCTGGGCTGGCTTTGGTTCACCTCCCAGAGCTATTTTGGATCTGTTGCTATGTGACTACACCTGGAGCTACAACCACAAACGCCTATTTTTTCTGGGCATAAGCAAATGGAGAGACCTGGGTAATTAGACCCAACTTCCCAGGGTATAATTAGCCCAAGGGAAGGACGTAACTGGGGAACACTGGAATTGGAGAAAGCAGAGAAATCTCATGTGTGTGCTTCCGGTGAACCCATTTCATTGGTCCTGTATCAGATCACTGCTTTTTCTTCTTTCCTTTTCTGCTAGGCGCTTCTGTCTCTCCCCTTGGGCAGTGATGGACAAGGCTTCTTGGACACGTGCATCACCATCGCTCCATACAGTTCTAGCTATGAGGGGAGGTACTGGGGTCTGGGGATTGACAGCAAGGCCCTGAAGTCAGTTTGACGGGGTTTGAATTGCAGCTTCCGTTCTTACCATCAGGGAGACTTAGGTACAGTGAGTCCCCTACATACCAATGATTTCTGTTCCGAGAGTGAGTTCGTAAGTCCAACAAAGTTATTCAACTAACACAGTCAGTTATAGAATATTATATTATAATAGGTTTATAATACTTTTCACACAAATATGTACATTAAAAACAAACACAAAAAATAGGGAAAACATTTTTTAATCTTATGGTACAGCACCTTGAAAAGTATAGTAGTACATACAACAGCTGGCCTACAGGGGCTGGCATCAAGTGAAGAGGCAAAAAGAGTTAATGAACGGAGGAGGGAGAAGAGGTGGGGGGTGGTAGAGCTGAAGGATCATCGGCAACAGGAGACGGAGCGCAAGCTACAGTTTCACTCCTACCTGGCAATGGCGCAGGTTCTGGGGCCTTGCTGGAATCAGATGCATGTTCGCATCTTTGAAGGTTCGTATGTAGGAGACTTACTGTACTTACGTACTGCATGCCTCAGTTTCCACATTTGCTAAAACAGAACCTTTAACAGTGCCTGCCTGTACTAACAGTTTTGAGATGAAATGGCCTAACCCAAGTGGAGTTGCTCAAAAAGAGTTAGCTACAAGAAAAGGAAGAGAAGTGGGTCATCTGTAGTGACGCGGATGAACCTTGAGTCTGCCACACAGAGTGAAGTGAGTCAAAAAGAGAAAAACAAGTATCGTATATTAACACATATACACGGAATCCTGAAAAATGGTACAGTCTGTTGGCAGGGCAGGAATAAAGACTCAGATGTAGAGAACGGAATTGTGGACACAGTGGAGGAATGAGAGGCTGGGATGAATTAAAAGAGTAACACTGACATATATACACTGCTGCTGCTGCTGCTAAGTCGCTTCAGTCGTGTCCGACTCTGCAACCCCATAGACGGCAGCCCACCAGGCTCCCCCGTCCCTGGGATTCTCCAGGCAAGAACACTGGAGTGGATTGCCATTTCCTTCTCCAATGCATGAAAAGTGAAAAATGAAAGTGAAGTCACTAAGTCGTGTCCGACTCTTCGAGATCCCACGGACTGCAGCCCACCAGGCTACTCCGTCCATGGGATTTTCCAGGCAAGAGTACTGGAGTGGGGTGCCGTTGCCTTCTCCGATATATACACTGCCATGTGTAAAATAGAGGGGAAGCTAGTGTGTAACAGCACAGAGAGCTCAGCTCCGCACTCTGTGATGACCTCAAGGGGTGGGATGGGCTGGTGGGAGGGGGGCTCCAGAGGGAGGGGATGTACGTATACATATAGCTGATTCACGTTGTTGTACAGCAGAAACACAACACTATAAAGCAATGATACTCCAATTAAAAACAAAAAGTGTCAGCGGCCAGCAGGTGGTCACTCAAACACAGGGTACGCGGAACAGGCAGTGTTGGTTTCTGCAGGCCCAGAGATGGCAGGGTAGCTCTGACCCAGCCTCCAGCACTCAGGCTCAGCAACTCCATCTCACCTGAGCCCCACACGGTCCTCCAGGCCCCATCTGGTGTGCGGTCCCCTCTCATACCTGTAGAAGTCGTCCAGGCAGTACACCTCATTCTGACTGTCCAGGGCAAAGCTCTCGTCCCCGATGCACCGGGCACAGGTCACACACGTGAAGCAGGAGGGGTGGAAGGCCTGGCCCAGGGCCCGGATGATGTGTTCCCGGACAACCTCGCCACACTTGCCACACTTCTCCAGAGTGTCCTGGGACGGAAGGCCACCACCTCAGAGCCAGTTCATGGGTGTGCCCCCTCCAAGCCACCAGGGGCACTGGACCAGCTACCCACAGGGGCCCAGGAGGCAGAGGTACAGAGAGATGCTCACATTCATGCAACCGGAACCCTAACTACTGCCCCTAAACCTCCACGTTGCTTGGAGGGGATCAAGTCTGGCCCTGTATCCCTGGTTTACAGTGGGAAATCCTGCCATGACGCTATGACTGCATCTTTCTTTTTGTGATTAGGAAATGCTCAAGGACAGGGCCCATGAGGGTCCATAGGAAAAATTTCCCCAAAGCTTCAGAATCAGTAAAAGGCATTCCCAGAAGAACTGTCATGCTTTTTATCTTACGGATGATAAATCTTGAAACTTATCATTTTCCATTTGGCTACCTGGAAGTTTACAGTCCGATTTCATGCTCCACTTTTAGGAATGAGTATAAGGGTCTTTCACACACTTTTGGAGTACTAACTTTCCTTGGATCTCATCTCACTTTCTACCTTGATTTCCTCCGGTTTATCAATTTATTTGATATCTCATGGTATTATGTGTGCGTGTCAAGTTGCTTCAGTTGTGTCTGATTCTTTGTGACCCCATGGACTGTAGCCCGCCAGGCTCCTCTGGCCATGGGATTCTCCAGGCAAGAATACTAGAGTGGGTTGCCATGCCCTCCTCCAGGGGATCTTCCCAATCCGGGGATCTAACCTTCTTATGTCTCCTGCATTGGTAGGTGGGTACTTTACCACTAGTGCCACCTGGGCAGCCCTCTCATATTATTATATGTGTTCTTAAAAATTTTTTTTGTTATTGTGGTAAGAATACCTAATATGAAATATACCCTCTTAATGAAGTTTTAAGTGTACAACATTATTATTGATTATAGTTATTATATGCATTCTTTTTTTAAAAGTATTTATTTATCTGGCTGCACTGGGTTGTGACTGCAGCATGTAGGATCTAGTTCCCCAACCAGGGATCAAACCTGGGCCTCTTGCACTGGAAGCATGGAGTCTGGGCCATTGGACCACCAGGGAAGTCTCTATGTGTGCATTCTTACAAGCTATCTCAAATCCCTTCTGGAATGAGGTGGGATGACAAGAGAGCGGAAGGAGAGAGGACGGGGTAGGTATTACTGAGACAGAGCAGAGGGCATCCCGCTAACTCACCTACCTCTTCTTCATGTCTCTTCCCCTTCCTGGCTGTGCACCCGTTCATCTTAACCTGATTTCCTCTGGACAGATGTGCCAGGTGGGGGCAGCATTTCCTGCTTCCCCACTCTATTGGTTGCTGAAGGCCCTCCTGGCTGCTCTCAGCTAAAACCGCACCCTCACCCCTTCTCCCCACCACTGCTTCACCCCTGCCTGGATCCGGGCTGGGGAGGAGTCACGCTGATGGAGCCAGGGTCAGGGTGGGACGGCCTGGCTCCTCTCTCCTCCCATAGCACCTCGCTGCCTGGGATCAGGTCGTTCTGAGTTTTCTAAACAGTCCCGACTCCAAATGTTCTAACCCTTCAAGTCAGTACTTTTCAGACTTCAGTGTGTATCAGGATCACTGGAGAGACTTGTTAAAAATGCAGATTGCCAGGCATCACCAATCTATGAGGACAAGGTGAGGTTGACTGCACCCCTAGGGATGCATAAGGGAGGTCTGTATACCACAGGGAGAAACGCCACCACGTGGCACTGGAGAGTTAGCAATTCCAGCACCTTGGCATCCAAACTAGAGCTTCCAGACTACACGTGGTACCCAGAGATGCCCCATCACACCATACACTGGAACCTCGTGGTGAGGGAGTGGCAAGACCACAAGCAGGGTCCAGAACCAGCCAGGGCCGGGGCAGGTCACCAGCTCCACCACTGAGCAGAGTGTGACAATATGACAGGCTGAATGATGCCCCAAAGGTGTCTAGGTTCTAAGCCCTGGAGCCTGTGACTACCTTTGCAGGGAATTCGCTGGTGGTCCAATGGTAAGGACTCAGCACTCCCATGCGGTGCAGTGCAGCAAAAAAAAAACCAACAGACTTTGCAGGTGTGATTCAGTTAAGGATCTTGGGATGGGGAGACGCATAGGCTTAGAGAACGAACTTTTTTTTTGGCCATGCCATACAGTATGTGGGATCTTAGTTCCCCAACCAGGGATCACACCCATGCCCCGAACTGGAAGCTCGGAGTCTTAACAAATGGATTGCCAGGGAAGCCCCTAGAGAATGAACTTAAGGTTCCCAGGGGGAAGGGACAGTCAGGGAGTTCGGGATGGACACACCTGCTATATTTAAGATGGATAACCAACAAGTAGAGCACAGGGAACTCTGCTCAGTTTTTGTGTGGCAGCCTGGATGGCCAGGGAGCCTGGGGGAGAGCAGATTCATGGACATGTGTGGCTTGAGTCCCTTTGCTGTTCACCTGAAACCATCACAGCATCGTTAACCGACTACACTCTAACACAAAACAAAAAGGTAAAAGAAAACGGAAGAGACTTTGCAGGTATGGCTGAGCTAAGGACCTTGGGATGGGGAGATCAACTTGGGTCATCCATGTGGGCCCCAAATGTCATCACGAGTATCTTTAAAAGAGGAAGGCAGAGGGAGACCTGAGAGAAAGAGATAAAAAAGAAACTGATGCAAGATGCCACACTGCTGACTTTGAAGACAGACAAAGGAGCCAAGAAACGCCGCTTTTGGAAGCTGGAAAAGGTGAGAATGGACTTTTCCCCTAAAGCCTTCAGAGGGAGGAAAACACTGATTCTAACTCAGTGAAACTGATTTTGAACCTTGGACCTCCAGAATCATAAGAGAATTAAGTGTGTATCATTTGAAGCCACCAAGTTTGTGGTCATATGTTACAGCAGCCATGGGAAATGCACACACCTTAGCTGAGTTCCTCTCTGAGCCTCAGCTTCCTCATCTGTAAAATGGGTCACTAGCGCCTACCTCTCCAGATCGTTGTGAGAAAAGAGGTGCTCAGTGCTGGCACCTGGGGAACGGCACTGGGCTTACCTGGTAGCAGGGTTCACAGAGGGGCCGCCCATCCTTCTGGTAGAAGCTCTGCCCGGCCAGCTGGCGGCGGCAGACACGGCACGTGAAGCACTGGGCGTGGTACTGCCTCTTCATGGCCTCTACGGCCAGCTCTCGGGGGGACACAGTCTTGTGGCAGAAGGCACAGATGTCTAGGGTAGAGGAAACAGGCTGTGATCTGCCCAGCCTGGGAGAACTGTACCCAGTCACCACCCAGGACCTAGCTAGAGTGCCAGGTCTCTGCTTCAAACCCCTAGAGGCTGTAAGCACAGCCTCAGCTCACGAGGAGGATCATGAGGGACATTAAGAAGGAAGGTGAGTGGCCTTTAAAAGGCTAAAATCAAGGTGCTTACCTGGTGGTACAGTGGTTAAGACTCTGTGCTTCAAATGCTGGAGGCTTGGGTTCAATCCCTGGTGGGGAAACTAAGACCTCACATGCCACACAGTGCGGCCAAAAAAAGAAAAAGCTAAAATTCAGACAGGTAGTGTTAGGACAAATAAGTTGCCATCTGTAAAAATATCAACACAAGACAGACAGCTCCATAGTGACAGCTTACACCCAGCTAATTCCAAACATAGCAAAGATTCAAATGTGAAAAGGGAAACCATAAGAACACTGGAAGAAGTCAGAGAAGAATTACTTCCTGGGACTAGAGAAGGCCTTGGTACGTGGTAGGCACTTAATAGCCATTTAGTAAATGAGTAACAGACGGTGCTGGAGAAGCTGTGAGCAGATGGGCACTCTGACACCATTGGTGGGAGTGTAGATGGGGATGACCAAGTACAACTTGGCAAAAATATCACAGTGCCTCCTCTTCTAGGAATTTATCTCACGAACTTGCACATGGGCAAGATGACTAGGTGCAAGGCAATTCACTCAGCATGACCACCTGAGCACCTGTCCACAGGCAACCAGTTAAACGCATGTAGTCAGACCCAGCTAAGGAATACTATGCAGCTGTGAAAAGGAACAAGAAAACTCCTTATGTTCTGATGTCAAATGAGTTCTAAGATTGAATGAAGAAAAGAAAGCAAAGTGCAAAACAGCGCAGAGCTTGCTCCTATTTGTGAGGAAGGATATATATGCATCTGCTTGCATATGCAGAAGACACCTCTGAAAGGATGTGCACCAGATATTAACAGACTGTCTATCTGGAATGTGCCTTTATTTTTATTTATCCTTAAAAAAAATTTGTCTCTGCATTGATTTGGCCATGCAGGGTCTTAGATGCAGCATGCAAAACTCTTTCAAACTCTTAGTTCTGGCATGTGGGATCAAGTTCCCTGACCAGAGACTGAACCTAGGGAATGCAGAGTCTTAGCCACTAGACCACCAGAGAAGTTCCTTGTGCTTTTTATTTTGTACTATGTAAGGGTGCTACGTATTCAAAAACTTAAAACAGTGAAAAAATTCAAGGCATTTTTGCCATCACGGCAAGTTTTAAATGGATTTTGTTATACAGGAAGAAAAGGTCAAGGCAGTAAAAATAAAATTGCCTCACAACTATAAGGCCCATTACTGCACTGTGAGCGGGTCCCTGTTGCCCCAGCTGCCCCTGCAAGTCCATGCTGGCCCCACGAGGGCCCAGTGGGCCACACAGACTCTTTCCGGCCATACCTGTGGAGGCCTCTCTCTCAGGGAAGCCGACAGGCTCTTCGGGAGGGGGCGGCAGCTCCTCCTCTGCGGGCTTGAGATGACTGGGCCGAGGCTGCAGTGGAGGCCCCTCCACCAGGGCCTGTGGGGACAGAGGGGAGAAGAGTCATCCCACAGGGACACCACACAGTTCTGCCCCTCCTCTGGTGGCACCAGGCACGATTAGCCCCCTCTCCTTTAATAGCTTTTATTTTTAGCTGTGCCTGGCCCTTGTTACTGTTTGGGCTTTCCTCTAGTTGTAGGGAGCGGGGGCTGCGCTCTAGCTGCACTGAGTGGGCCTCTCATTGTGGTAGCCCCTCCTGCTGCAGAGCCCAGGCTCCAGGGCCCCAGTAGCTGTGGCTCCAGGCTCCAGAGCACAGGCTCAGTAGTTGTGGTACAAGGGCTTAGCTGTCCTGTGGCATGTGGGATCCTCCTGCACCACGGATCTCCCGCATTGGCAGGCAGATTCTTCACTGCTGAGCCACCAGGCGAGCCACCCCCATGAACCCCCCGGTACAGAGGTATAAACTGAGGCCAGCTCTCCCAACTCCTTGCTCTGGGTTCCCTTACCCAGTCAATGCTACTTCCTTCTGCTTCTAAGGAATCTCCTAGAGTCATGGTTCCCCTCGGCCTGGAGCCCTCCTATGTCTACAATGCCCCTGTCAAGGGCAGAGGGTTAGAGATGGGTTTCCTCTGCAGGATGAAGGATTTAGATGTAGGGGAATGTCCTCCTCAGAGCTGATGGAAGTACTGAAGTAGAAAGGGTATGGCATCCCTTCTCCAGGGATCTTGAAAAACACATCCAACTTTTACCAGCCTGATAGAGGTTTTTAGAGGGACTGCCCTCGAGTAGGAGAAGGGACCTAACAACCTCCAGGCTTAAAATCTTGAAAGCCCCCTCCCTCCAACCATCCCTCCTTTGACCTGTGGAGCTCCATCAGGTACCAGGGGTCAGCAGTACCTGTGGCGGGGGTGGGGGAGGGGGCAGGTGCAGCTGCTCTAAGTCTGAAATGAGTGATGCCCCCATTGCAGAGGGGGGCTCTTCGTCAGGAGGGGACAGGTCCGCTGGAGGGGGCGGAGGTGGAGGTGGGAGGAGGTCCAGGTCTGGAAGTGCATCGTCAACGTCCAGGGGCGGAGGAGGAAGTGAACACCCTGCAACCAGAGGGAGTGGACGGGTTGGCCAGAGTCTCTGCAGGTGCACGGAAGAGGGGACACTAACCCAGGCGGCCGGGCAGCATGGCGGCTGAGGGCTCAGGTCCAGCGTCACCCAGACCTCGGTTCCAGCTCTGGCTCCACCACTGACATGCTGGGTGTCCTTAAGCAAGAAACCATCTCTCTGAGCCTCAGTTTGCTCAACTGGAATATGGGTCTCAATCACTTAGGGTGGTTCATGAGGATTAAGTAAAATGATGTAGGTAAGGGCTTGGCATGTGGCCCAGGCTCAGAAAACAGTGGCTGCCAAAGCCTTTTATAACAAGCCTCCCCCAGCGGGGTGCCAGAGTCCTGGAAACCCCATGAGAAGGGCCTTGTTCAAATGTAAGCAAAACCAGCCCCTAAGATGGTGGTTCTCAAGGTGTCACTCCTAGACTGGCAGCAGTGGCATCACCTGGGACCTTGTTAGAAACACAACTTCTCAGCCTACCACAGAGCTGCAGAATCAGAAGCTCTGGGGCAGCGCCTGGTCATGGGGTGTTTTGGAAGTCCTCCAAGTGACACTGATGCCACTCAAGGTTGGGAACCACCACCTAGGTACATAACAGATTCAGGTAATAACTATCAGGTGTTGAAAGTGTCAAGGGGATGACAGTCAGTAGGGAACTTTCCAGAGGAGCTGCTCATCACCATCCAAACCCATCGATAACCCCCAGCAGACATCAGAGGTCTTTTGACTTGTGTTACATATCAGAAGGGACAGGCGGCATTGATGAAATGTCCTTACAAAAAAAAAAAAAAAAACCAAGGGAATTCCCTGGAGGGCCAGCGGCTAGGGCTCCGTGATTCCACTGCAGGGGACACAGGTTCGATCCCTGCTTGGGGAGCTAAGATCCTGCAGCAGCATGGTGTGGCCAAAAAAAGAGTGAGGGGGAACAGAGGGACAAGTTCGATGAGACCACACAGGGACCCAAAAGAACCAGTCAGCATACAGGATATTCTATAGAAATGGACTGTTTCTGCAAGAAATTAAGGGCATGGAGAGATCAGAAGAGGGGACGTGCCTAGAATTAAGAGATTTATATAATGTATAGATCTGTGCTGTCCAGTACAGAAGCCACCAGCCACATGTGGCTATTGAGATGTGCTTAGTACTAAAAAAAAGAATGTAAATTATCTCACTGATAAAAGTAATATTATTTTACTTTTTTCCGCATGGATGGATACTAGAAAAATTTCAGTTACATAAGAGGTTTCCATCTGTGACTCGCATGATATTTTATTGGCCAGCACTGCTATGGATCTCACTTGGGTTCTGATTCAAAGGCTTAATCATCTCATTTAATTCCCCTCATTTTGCAGATAAGGGAAAGCATGTCAATTATGGATAGACTATTAGATAATCCTAAGGCATTCCTGTTGATTTTGTTATATATTGTTTGGACTTGAGGTTATGTAAGAAAACAACCATTCTTACCGTATGTAAGAATGTGGCGCTGAAATGTCTTGATTACTGGCATTTCCTTTAAATACTTCACAAGAGAAAAAAATAAAGGGAACAGATGAAACAAATGTGGCCAAATCTCAGTAACTGCTGAAACCAGATGTGGGATATACAGGGGCTCCTTGTACTGTTTTCCTTGTTGTTTGTTGTTTAATTACTAAATTGGGTCTGACTCTTGCGCTCATGATAGTGTAACCTCCTCCCCTGCAGGCTGTCCTGACAAGGGGCTGCCCAGCTCCCTAGGACTCCTCCTGGAACTCCAGCTGGAGGGGTCCGGAGAGAAAGCACAGCACAGGACTGCATGCACTGCCACACTCAGGGCAAGTGCTATTAATAGTGGGAGAAAGAGCATGGAGGCACTCTGCCCACCTCCTATCACGGGCGGACAAGGTCGGCCAGGCTCCAGCGAGGTCAGAGCGCCCTAAACACCTAGGGAAAGCAGACAGAAAGGGTTTGAAGCCTGGCTGCCTGAAGACCTGGGCTCTGGTCCCATTTCCTGCATGTTCAGAGGCACCTCTCTGGCTTCAGGTTTCCCATCCATTCGACAAAGATAAGCTCTCTCAGTTCTCTCAAGGGCTGTACAGATGGAAAGCTTGTTCTAGACCTCTGAGTCGGCCCCAGAATCACCTAGAGGCTTTTCCAAAAGTCAAAGGATGGGCCCCACCCCAGCGCTTCAGATTCAGCAGGTTTGGAGTAAGCTTTGGGAATTGACATTTTTGAAATGACACTGAATTTACACTAGAATCTACATTTCCCAGGTGATGCCGATGCTGCAGGTTCAAAGGCCACACTTTGAGGACTACTCACCTGCTGACCAGATACTCTTTCTCTAACTGTGGTCCCCAGGCCAGAGCATCAGTTACCTGGAAACAAGTAAGGAATGCAAATTCTTGGGCCCCACAGCAGACTTGCTGAATCAGGAAGGCCCAGGGTGGGGCTCAGCTGGCTGGGTTGGAACAAGCCCCCAGGAGATGCTGAGGCTGCTAAAGTGTGAGAATCTGTGCTACGTGAGCTGACTGAGTCAAGAACCAGGTCACTGAGAGACAGCAGAGCACTGAGGCCTCTCCCAAATGCCTGAGGTTCTCGACATGTGGCTGTGAAGGGTGGGCAGGTCCCAGCCAGGGCAGGAATTCAAGAGAGCGAGAGGGGAGACTTCTGCCAGGATGAAAGGGTTCAAGAAATGCTGGTGGGTTCCTGAGGGGACAGGGCTTCCCTTGTGGCTAGCTAGCGAAGAATTCACCTGCAATGCAGGAGACCTGGGTTCGATCTCTGAGTTGGGAAGATCCTCTGCAGAAGGGAAAGGCTACCCACTCCAATATTCTGGCCTGGAGAATTCCATGGACTGTATAGTTTATGGGGTGGCAAAAAGTCAGACACGACTGAGTGACTTTGGTTCATTCATTCCTGAGGGGACAAGCATAGGTCAGGTGTCAGATGATGACCTGCTGTAAAGCTGGCTTTAAGCAGTAGGTAGGCCCCCAGAGCCCACCTCTGTGTTTTGTGGTCAGACTTATGACCTCTGCTCACCTAGAACTTACTCTAAGCAGGGCTGAGCCCCAATATTGCCAAGTTGGCCAGCAACATGGCTAACCAGCCACTGTAAGTCTATCCCCCCACTGAGGAATGTCTGTCAGGTTTTACAACCACACTCCCAGGATCTTCTGCCTATAATTCCAATAAGTCATGAAGACATCCCAGAAGGTTTGGCATTTTGGCATCTAAACTCTATTTCCTGGGCTCCCTCTCTCCTACCCAGAAGGAACATAATTTTGTTTTCATTGGGTCAATATCCTGAGGTGTGAATTTTGGTCATCATGGTCCAGGTTCTTCTATACAAGACTTCCCTGGTGATCCAGTGGTTAGGACTCAGGGCGTTCACTGCCAGGGCTTTGATTCCATCCCTGGTTGGGGAACTAAGATACCCCGAGCTGCGAGGTATGGCCGCAAAGAAAAGCGAGAAGTAGCAGGAGGATGTTCCTGGCATGTGCTGTTAGGAAGGAAAGACTAGTTTAGGAGGCTGCGTTATAATGAAGAAACGTGTTATATGAATATCCATGTACTCTTATGTGTGTCCATGTGTGGTCCCTTCTCCCTCCTGTGTCTGGCTTCCTATAACCGACATTTCCTTTCGGTCTCTGGGGCTTCCCTGGTGACCAGACGGTAAATAATCCACCCGCAATGCAGGAGATCCAGGTTTGAACCCTGGGTCAGGAAGATCCCCTGGAGAAGGGAATGGATACCTACTCTAGTATTCTTGCCTGGAGAATTCCATGGACAGAGGAGCCTGGTGGGGTACAACTCATGGGGTCACAAAGAGTCAGACACGACTAGGCAACTAACACTTTCACTTTTTCACTTTCTGGTCTTAAGGTGGTTTCCATGGTGATGGATGCACAAGGCTTCCTTAGCCTCACTCTGGAACATCAGGACACCTGACTAGGCACCTGAGGACTCCAACACTAAGCATCTCAGTGCCTCCTTGTTCCAGCTGGGGCCCTTCAGATGAGCAGCTGCCGCAGGCCCCGGTGTCATCATCCTTCCTTGCTACTCTCCGATAGCTGAGATTTCACATCACATTTGCTCTTGTTGTTGTTCAGTTGCTAAGTTTTGTCAGACTCTTTGTGATCCCATGGACTGTAGCCCTGCCAGGCTCCTCTGTCCATGGGATTTCCCAGGCAAGAATACTGGAGTAAGGTCGACATTTCCTTCTCTAGGGGATCTTCCCAGACCAGGGATCGAACCCATGTCTCCTGCATTCACAGGCAGACTCTTTACCACTGAGCCAACAGGGAAGCCCCTTCACATCACATACATAACCAAATTTCCATCCTCCAGAGGAAGAAACTGAAGTTTAAAGAAGGAAACAGCTTGCCTAAGATCACACAGCCAGTGCATGCAGAGCTCAACAGAGAACAAAACTACCTCTCAGCTCCTTCAACTTACCAAATTCATCCCTGCCTCAGGGCAATAACTGTTCCCATTTCCCTTCTAGCTCTGTAGTGTCCTTTAAGTCTTAACTGCGCTGAGACGTTACCTTCTTGGAGAAGCCATCCTGATTAACCCATAAAAAGTTGCACTTCCCCAACTCTTTACTGTGTTTAAGTCTGAAATAGTATCTGTGTCTTTCTGATACGATATTTTATGTTTTTACTATGTTTCCCCCACTAGGATGTAAGTTTTATCCCCAGTGTCTGGCTCCGAATAATAAACAGTAGGTATTCAGCACTTTCTACATGGCAGGTCCTGGGAGCAACACTTTCCATATGTGTTAACTCATTTAATCCTCATGAGGACCCTTTGAGGTGGTTACTATCATTATTTCCATTTTACAGATTGAGAAACTGAGGAACAGAGAGGTTAAGTGGCTTGCCAAAGTCACACAGCCAACAAGTAGAGGAGTCAGGATTCACACCCAGGCAGGTGGATTCCAGAGTCGGCCTGGAACACAGTAGGTGCTCAACAAATGACCTGAGAGCCTGCTCTTTGCTCCCCATTTCAGTGCTGCCTCTGAGCCCATCTCCCTTGTCCACTGCCCTCACCCTCTTACCTCCATTGGAGAGCTGAGGTGGAACAGCTGGCCCTGGGGCTGCAGCCCTGCCAGGGGGCATCCAGGAACGGAGCTTTCCCACCGAGCCAGCTCCGAGTGCCTTCGTGGGGGCAGGAGATTCCCAGGGGTGGCCAGGCCGGGCCTCACAAGCTGCTCGCCTCACCTCCTCAACCACAGCCTCATCTCGACGTGGGGGCACCAGGGTGATAAAGACAGACGAGGCAACCCTCTTCTCAGGCTTGGAGGCCATTGTTTCAGCTTCTGGTGGGGCTGGGGACAGAGTGGGGCTCAGGCTTGGACAGTGTTCAGGGCATGGCAGGAGTGGAATGGGCAGGGGCGCTCCACCTGGACACCAGACACCCCCAGGGCAGGGAGCCTCCCTCTCCCAACAAGACAGGAGCAGCCACCGCACGGTGCCAGCACCCCACCCAGCCACCAAAGGGGTGGCGGATGTCCCCCAGGGAAGGGCAGGGGCCCACCAGGTGACCTGGCCACAGAGCAGTCCTGACTGCCCATCCCCCACCCTGCACACCTGGGGGAACAAAGGGCAGCCCTGCCCTGCTCACCTCACCAATGATTAATTACCCTCCTCCAAGGAGTATGAGGGAGGGGCCGTTCCGCCAGCTCCCCACCCTCGGCACTACTGACTGCCAGGCCCAGCCCAGGGCCACGCCCCAAACTACCTTCCTCACCTGGGATCTGGATTTTCCTAGGAAGGCTGAGGTCCCCAACGTTCAGGCCAGCTCCACTATGGGAGGGAGACAGGGTGAATCAATGGTTAGAACATCAGCGCTGGATTCCAGGAGGCAAAAGGGACCAATGAACCATCAGAGCCATGGTTTACCAAGGCGTATCCTGTGCCAGCCCTGCCCTAAGCACTTTCCGCCCATTAACTCACACACCTCCCATGCTGCGGGAGAAGCACTGTTACCCTCCCCGTCTTACAGATGAGGAAGCCCAGAGGGAGAAGTGGAAGTCATTCATTCAGGGTCACGCAGCAGGGAACTTGGGATCTGAACCCAGAGCCCATGCTCTTGGCCACCTGGCTCTGCTGCCCTCTCCCGGCCCAGCTCACAAACCAACATCCTGTGCTCGGCCATCAGCCTCCACATCCAATCAAGTCTTGATCCTGTGGCTAGAATCTCTCCTGCTCTCTTCTCCAAAGTCATGCCCTGGTTCAGGCACAGGGTTGCGTGCCTCAAGGATCTAGAATCCTGCCTCTGGAGTGATCTTTCCGGAACATCAGTCTGTGTCTTCTCTACTCAAAAGCCTTCCATGGCTCCCTGCTACCTTCAAAATAAAGTCCAAATTCCCCTGGCCTCAACCTATTTTTGACCACCTTGGACCACGCACCCTTCCTGAACCATCTTTCTCTCTTACTTGCCCTGGCATGTTCCTACCATCTGTCTTTTCTGCCCAGTGCAGGGTAAATTCCAGTTTTTCCTTAGAAGCCCAGCACAAACATCACCTCCTCCCTGAAGCCTCCCCTGATTTCCTACTCAAGGGTCGTTGTCTACTCCACAGGGCAATGACAGCCCATCACAGGCCACACTGGCTCACCATTATCATGTCTGCCCGCTCCCTTGAAGTGACCTCATATGCTGTGGTCTTTGCATGACCCAAGTCCAGCTCACAGGAGACATCAAAGCATGGATCCAGGAGCAGGGCAGCATCCGGACCAGGGACAGTGCACTTTCCTTCTCTCAGGTGGTTCCTGCCAAGAGCAGGCTCTGGGTGCAGGGATGAGGTGGGGTCACGGGGTGGGGCAAGTTGTCCACACTCAGCTCCAGAGTTCTTACTGGGCACCCAGAGCTTGTGCCCAGGGAAGGAACTGTCCTTTTTCTATCTTATTCTCCATATGGGTCACCCTGAATCAGCCCCAAAGGCCAGCCCACAGGGACCCTAATGACCTGGAGCCTGAGTGGCCATTCAAAGGCCTCCCTCCACCGGCCATTGTGGACTCCTGAAGACTGATGGAGAATAGTAATAATATATGCTCCTAAATTCCCTTTAAATTGATTTATCTTTGATTAAAACATGTAGCTCATTCTGATAATAAAATATCTGTTCTGAACAAGAAACCAATATAGGAATAAAACTTCTAAAGTTCTTGTAAAGTACTTCTCTTTTGTTTCCTGTTTTGTAAGCGATGTTTGGAAGTACATGGACAGGGAGGCCTGGCGTGCTGGGATTCAAGGGGTCGCAATGACTGAACTGAACTGAACTGAACTGAAACCCGCTTCTGTTGGCTGTCCTCCTCTTCGCTTTCATACTTTGTTACAAGTTTAAGTATCTATTTTTGCAAACAAGTTTCAGAGTGCATCTAAGGTTTAAATACAAGAACAAGGGCACCCACTGATAAAGTGCTTGCCCTGTGCCAGGTACTACAGCCAGTGCTTACTGAATCACATAATTCTTGGGACTTGTCTGGCAGTCCAGTGGTTAAGACTCCATGCTCCCAATGCGGGGGGCGGGGTGGGGGGGGAGGAGGGGGCGGGATTCAATCCCTGGTCGGGGAACTAAAAATCCCACGCACCCTTCCTGCACAGCACAGCCAAAATAATAATGAAAATAATTATAAAACAATACATTAAAAAGACACTTAACTCTTAACACAGATTGCTATGCCCCCACTTCATTTTTAAAAATATCTATTTGGCTTAAGTGAGTCTTAGTTGGGGCCTGCATGGTGTGTCGCATGGCGTGTGGGATGAACTGCGGGCCCCCTGCATTGAAACGATGGAGTTTTAGCCACTGGACCACCAGGGAAGTCCTTCCCCCACTGTATAGACGAGGCCAGGTGAGGCCCCAAGCAGGAGACTGGAGACCTGGAATTCTAACAGGGCAGGATCCAACCTGGAAGTCCACGGGGTATCCTTGGGCCTGAGAGGTCACATTTTTTTCCCCTGGATGATTCAGGGTGGGTCGGGGTGGGGAGGCAAAATCTCCAGTTCTTACACAGAATGGCTCAATCCAGACCAATTATCAGATGGCCAGTAAACTCTGGGCTCATCCCCGGAGGCTGCTGAGGGTGCCTTCTCTGCCTCCCTCCCATCCTGTCCTGAACCCTACTCCAAGCCAACACACCCCTCCGGGAAGTCAGATCTGTTGGCTTCTCAGACAATGTCCAGGATGAACGTCCCAGCACTGAAGCCAGATGTTCACAGCTGGGCAGCACCCTCCCCCCACCCCAGCCTATCCCTTCCCTGCGCTCTGAACAGCGACTTCAGGCCCCAGGGGAAGGGGCCGAGCTAGGGATTTTCAAAGCCCTGTCAGTCAGACCCGAGCAGGAAAGGGAGCCAAGGCTCCCCTCAGGTCCCAATGCCCCCCAGGTCACCCTGGAGCGGGGGTGTGTGAGGAAGCTCCCTGCGGGGCGGTCTCCCAGCCAGCCCGGTCCAGCCCGGGGATCCTCAGCCGCCACCCTTCCTCTCCCAAAGGACCAAAGTGAGATCCAGTTGGGTAAGCGGAGAAAGTGGAAACAAAGGGAAGGAAAGTCATTTCCTGTTAAGAGGAAGGAAGGAGGCTGAGATCCAGCCAGCCACCCAGCCCCGCTTTAGGCTGCAGCTCAGGGCAGGGGTAGGGCTGGCTGACCAGGAGGGCCTCCAAGGATGGGGGTGGTCCCCCACCATGCCCTCTGTCCCTGGTCCTACTCTTCTCAAACCCTGTGGGACCTCCTCTAAGCTGTGCTCTTCAGTACTCCGAGAAAGCAGCCTAGGCTTGGTTGGGAGTTAAACTGCAGGCAGGGGGAGTGAAACTGAGCCCCCTCTCCTGGCCTTGGAGCCTGGGACAGAAAGGCCTCTCCCTCTCTCCCACCCCAGGGAAGTGGAGGAGGCCCATAGGGCTGAGTTCATCCCCAACCCCACCTCTTTCCTGCTGGGCCACCCTAAGCAGATCACTGAACCTCTCTGGGCCTCTGTTATTTCAAAGAGTGGAAATAATGAGGTCTTTTTGGAAGGGTGGCTGAGAGCATAAAAGAAGAGGGGGTGCTCAAGATCTTGGTACTGGGTAGGTGCCAAGAGAAAGCGGATAGTTACTCAGTACCTCAGGAGAGGCGGAACCCCCGGGGCCCTGAGAAGACCAGGAGTTGGCTTCCATCAATGAGAAGAACAGGGATCCGGGCGCTGCCCAGTCTCTCCGCGGGGTCCTCAGATTCTGGGCTGGAGGAGGACTCAGGGCAGGGCGCCCCAGGCACAGACCCTGGGAATACCTCAGCCCCACCCCTTCCCAGCACCAACCACCCCCCCCCAGAGGATATGAGGCCCAGAGAGGGGCAGTTCCGCGGCCCCTCCTGCCCCTCGCCTAACCCCGGCTGGGGCAAGAGGCCCGGAGCTTCCAGGGCCTTGGGAAGCCCGGCGCCCTCCCGCAAGCAGCCAGGCGGGGCGGCTGGCAGGGTCACGGTGGGGCGCCGCCGGGGACTTTAGTTCGATCCGTGTGCGGGACGCTGTCCTCTTTGTGCGGGAGCTCCCGCCCTGCTTCTACCGCTTCTCTCCGCGAGCCGCTCCGCGGCAGGGACGTCCGCGCTGCCTCCAGACCCGCCCTCCCTCCGCCCGGGGAGCAGAGACCCGCACCCCCGGCCCCCAGCCCCGCGGGCCCCCCTGGGAGCGCCGGAGCTGGGGTCCGGGCCGGGGAGCAGGGCTGCGCGCCGGCCAGGGGCTGCCCGCGCTGTCACCTGTGTGCAGCCGGGGGCGCGGACGGCAGGACGGGACCCCCACCCCACCCCGCTCCGCTTACCTGAGCCGCCCGCGCCCCCTGCGGCTCCGGTCGGTCACCCGATCGAGCAGAGCCAGGAGCGGCGCGGCGCCTCCCGCCCCCTCCGCCCTCCCCGCCCCCTCGGCTCCCTCCGCCCCGCCGCCGCGGCCGCCTTACCATAAAAGGTGAAGCTTGGGGGAGGGGGCCCGGGCTCGCGGCCGGGCGGAAGCGGCCCCTACCTGCCCCCCCACCTGCCGGCCGCGCCCCGCGCCGCCCCCTCCCCGCTCCCTTTGTTCCCTCGACCCCTCCTCCCTTCCCCTGGGCCCAGGCCTGGAGGGTGGGCGGCCTCCTCGGGTGCCCACTCTCCTCGTCCTTTGTGAACCCAGAGTGCTCCTCCCCCAACCCCCTCCCCGAGGTCGCCTGGGGTGGTGGCCCCACCAGTTTGGCCTGGGATCTCCCACGGTCTTAAGGATCGGGTGGGACCTGGATTCCCCGGACGCTCACTAATCCTGTGACACTAGGCATTCATTCCACCTTCTTGAGCCTCAGTTTCTTCGCCTCTAAAATGGGGCTAATGACCTGTCTGGCCCCTAACGCCTTCTGCAGGTGGGTCCCCAGAGTCCTGGGGGGACAGGGTCCTCCGGGAAGCCTGGTAGACAGGGCCTCGCTGGCAATCAGATTACCCGGTTTGCCACGCTGGACCCGGCATCTGACCCCTCCACTGCTCCAGCCTCCTGCTCCTCTGTCCCCCAAACGTGGAATGGGGAGGGAGAAGCCCAGCCTGGGCTCTGGGGCAGGAGATGGAGCCTGGATGGGCCGCCTGAGTCCCTGGAGGCCCAGGGAACATTGCTGGGAAAAGGAATCTGGGTCTGATTCAGAGGCAAACAGATTGCTCTTTTGATTAAAGCCACAGTGGCAGAGGCCAGGGGAGTGCTGGGGCCGGCACCGTCTGCAGGGAGGCCAGGCAGGGTCTGGCTCTCCTCTGTGGGCCCAAAGCTGCAGTCACGCTGCTGGCTGGAGGGCTCTGGGGCTGTTCTTGGGGGTCATGCTTCTGGGGGCTGGTGGGGGGCCCTGAACACTCTGTCCTGTGCTTCTCTTCCTCCCCCACCCTGCCTCCCTAAATCCCTCACTCATGTTTGGTCACCTCTCCCATCCTGCTCTGCATCCCTTTTTCCTTTCCATCCTCACAGCCAGTCCTGTAATAACGACAGTAGTAACAGTAGCTGCTGTTCATAGGGGCTTCCTATCTGATGCTCGGCCTGCAGACCTTTCCATTTAATTCCCGGGAGAGCCCTATGGGAAAAGGCTGATTATTCCTGCTTCACAGATGAGGAAACTGAGGCACAGAGAGGCTCAAAGCCGACACAAGAGGCAAATGGCAGAGCTGGATTCCAACCCACAGCAGCAGGTGCCCCTGGGTATACACGCCACCCTGCAGGTCCCAGCGGCTGGCGAGACTGCCACCCTTCAAGCTGCAAAGACAGGTGACTCCCTCTCTTTTCAGCAGAGAGAGACTCGCACTCAAGGCTGCCTGATCCCGTGGTCAGGGTCATTCCCCTGCTTGACAAGGTTACCTCCCTTTGCAAGCACCCCTTGGAACAAGATCTCTATACCTTCCCCAGGAGGAAGGAAAAATCCACTGGATGCCAGCCATGGGAAGGACCCTAAGGAAGAAGGTTTGATCCAGGGGTTTTCAGACCCTTTTAGCCATAGAACTCCCTTTTAAAGTGCATTGTGACTCAGAAGCTTATTTATTTATTTATTTATTTATTATTTTTTTTAAATTTATGAATCTTTAAGGTTTATAGCCATTAACTTAAAGTGATTGATACGTGGAAAATATTCTTCACAAATTTGACAGAAATATACACTTGCGCATATGTATCTAGATGGGAGTTTTAAAAACCCTTAAGTACTTCTTTTCCATAATGCAGCAGGGGGTCCACTTTTTTTTTTTTAATATTTTTGCACATTTATCATGATTTTATATTGAAGTTTCTTTTTTTTTCCTCTTATCTTTATTTATTTTTTTATTTTAGTTTTTTATTTTTTAAATTTTAAAATCTTTAATTCTTACATGCATTCCCAAACATGAACCCCCCTCCCACCTCCCTCCCCATAACATCTTTCTGGGTCATCCCCATGCACCAGCCCCAAGCATGCTGCATCCTGCGTCAGACATAGACTGGCGATTCAATTCACATGATAGTATACATTCAGAAGCTTATTTAAAGCAAATAAAAATGTTGCTACCTTCCCCTCACCTCCATGATACCTCCCCTAAGCACCTACCACACCTCCAGGTGGGACAGTGAGGTTGATGTGGGGCCTAAGGTCTCACTGACTCCAAGCAGGATCTAAGCCTTCCCTGCTGCTAAGCTAAGACTGGCTTGGAAGAGGGCAGGTCCAAGGGGAACGTGGAGTCCAGCTGCTGCCACTTACCAACTGTCCAGCACCTCTTTCCCACCTCTGCTGCTGCTCCCGGGGGGAGAGGAGCGTCCCGGACAAGGGAGTCTAGCGCCAGCCTTGGTGTCTGTGTCACCTCGGCAGGTGCCCGGCTTCCTGCAATGGAAACCCAGGAAGTGCACTGGATAAGAACACACGCCCTTTGTCTGCCAGCTCAGAGGCTCTGCTCCCCTCCTCCTGTCCTGCCAGCCTGGAACAGCTTTCTCCTAAGCCACTGAGCAAAAAGATTCGATCTGTTAGGTTTGCAGCAGCCGAGACCCTATAGAAGGACTATATTCATTGGGAGGACTGATGCTGAAGCTCCAATACTTTGGCCACTTGATGCAGAGGGCTGACTCATTGGAAAAGATCCTGACGTTGGGAAAGACTGGGGGCAAAAGGAGAAGGGGAGAACAGAGGATAAGATGATTGGATGGCATTACCGACTCAACGGACATGAGTCTGAGCAAACTCTAGATGGTGAAGGACAGGGAAGCCTGGTGTGCTGCAGTCCATGGAGTCACAAAGAATCAGAAATGACTGAGAGCCTGAACAACAAGCTGAGACCCTGCATGGCAGGGAACGTGGGTGAGAGGCTGGAGAGTAAGATTTAGGGCAGTGGGGACATTTGCCGCTGTCCAGTCTGCTGGGGAACCTCCTACCCAAAGAGCAGTTGAGCACCTGCTGTGTGCTCAGCTCGAGTCACGGAGCCCACGAGAATCAAGTCAGGTGTCACCAGTCCTGGTATCCACAGGGGCTTCCCCAGTGGCCCAGACGGTAAAGAATCTGCCTGCAATGTGGGAGACCTGGGTTTGATCCCTGAGCTGGGAAGATCCCCTGGAGGAGGGCGTGGCAACTCATTCCAGTATTCTTGCCTGGAGAATCCCCAAGGACAGAGGAGCTTGGAGGGCTACAGTCCATGGGGTCGCAAAGAGTCGGACATGACTGAGTAACTAAGCATAGCATGGAATAGTATCCACGGGGGAGCGCAGGACATAACAATCTTTTCGTTTGTTTGTTTTGCCTGTACCGTGCAGCTTGTGGGATCTTAGTTCCCCGACAAGGGATTGAACCCTGGCCACTGCAGTTAAAGCACCTAGTCCGAAGCGCTGGACTGCCAGGGAATTCCCAACAAAAATTAATACGATGATTACCAGTGGTGATGTGTGCTATACAGGAATGAGCAAGAGGCTAAGACAGAGTAAGGGGTGCAGGAGGTAGTAGGCCAGGCCTCTCTGGGGACTGACACTTAAGCTGCGATGAGGAGGAACCAGCTACAAGAGGAACAGGGGAGGACTTTCCAGGAAGAGGAAGGCAGTAAGGAAAATACAGGCTTTGAGGTCAGACTTAGGCTTAACTCCGGCTCTCTGGTGCTGGCTGTGATCACGGACAAGTTCCTCCCCTCTCCAAGGCCCTGTTTCCTCACCTATAACATGGGGCAGCTGGACTGGATACCCTTGGGTGGGGACATGAATGCTTCCCTTTGCAGACCTCCTGGGGACAAGGCATTCCAGGGCCCAGCCCAGAGTTGCTGCCGCACCAGGAGTAGCATTGGCTATTCCCACATCATGCTTGCCTGGTTTCCAGAACTCTTGGCTCACAGGGTCCTTTTGCTCTGCAGCTAGATCTGAGAACAGTGACAAGCCTGGGGAGAGTGACATGGAGCTGTCCTCCCTGCTCCGATTCTCCTCTGAGGCTGGCTGAGCTGCAGCCCCCAGGAAGCCAGAGACCCCAGGGGAGGAAAGCATCCTTCAGTCCAGTTGCTTTTCCCCTTGACAGGCTCGACCCGGGCCAGGTCAGAGCCAAGCTGTCAGCACCCAGCCTAGGGATTCCCACATGTGAAGCTGCATGAAATTATGCATCTGGGTTGGGGTTGGGGGGGTGGTCTATTCCTTGGCAAACAGCCTCAAAAAACCCATGGACCTCCCAGTCCTGGTTTCTTGCCCTTGTCCTCCCTCCATCCTCCACTCTGTCTGTATGAAGTCAGGTCAGTTCAGCACTTATTCCTGGATACCTACTGTGTGTAGGGTCCTGTGCTAGGGGCTGGCAGGGGTGCAGCAGTACAGAGAAGTGGGGCCTCCTGCACACTGTAGCAGGGGTGGGCTGCAGCAGTGGCAAGCACAGATAGGGGTAACATCAGTATGTGTGAGTGATTCCAGCTCAGTCACTTGCCAGCCTGTTACCTTGGGCAAGTTGCTTCTCTCTGAGCCTCAGTTTTCTCTTGTAACCCTGGGATGGCAGTACCTTCTTGTGGCTTCACTGTGAGGATTTGTTGGGATGAATGTGGATAAATTTGCCTGATGCTTAGTAGGTGTTTAGGTGAGTTCCCTTCCTCTTCCCATCATATAGAGGACAGAGGTTTGGATATCATAGTAAGATGGACAAAATGCTGAAGGTAAGGAAGACTTCGTTCTGCTCAAGAATCTAACAGACATCATGGATTCTGTCAGCTAGCATCCCTTTCCTAGATTCTGGTAACAGCACCCAATTTTTGTTTGGAAAACCTCACCCCTACTTTCAATTCCTGGCTGGACGTATATAAAAAGAGGACTTATTTTTCCCATGCTGGCAGGATGCCAGCTTGGCATGATTTCTGCCAACACTTGGACCAAGACAGAGGACAGCAGAGCAAAGATGATAGAGAAAGAGAATAACTGATTTCATCACTTAAGCGGCTAGATCCAGCCATGCCTGAAAGTCCTCCCACTGGATCTCTGGAACCAGTGCATCTTTTTTTTTCTTGATTTTTCTTCAGCCAGTTAAAAACTATTTCTGTTGCTTATAGCAGAGTCATGAGGCATACTGGTGAGACTTAATGAGTCTTGATCACTCCCTTCCTCCTGGCAAACTCTATACTAGTCTCAGCACTTTTGAGAAGCCTGTGCCAATTCCTCCAGGTGTCAGGAGTCATGTCAATCCTACGGATTCACCTCAAGGCTTCTGAGTGGAACCAATATGCTTTACCCAGCAGACTGGGAGCAGGGCTGACTTTCTACTCTGTCTCCAGCAGCCAGCGCAGTGCTTGTCACTTTGTAGGGTCTCAGTAATTTGAATTTAATGCATGAGTAGGAGGAGGGGGTCTTAAAGTAGCTGCATATGCAAAGTTAGTGAGCATTAAGAATTTCGGCTTTGGAGTTAGACCCACTTGAATTTGGATCCTGGCTCCCCCACTTATTAGCTATGTAATCTTGAGCAAGATAATTTAAAAAATTATGTATTTAATTTTGGCTGCGTCAGGTCTTCGTTGTGGCAGGCAGGCTTCTTTCTAGTTGTGGCACAGGCCCAGCAGTTGCTGGGGACTTAGTTGCCCCACGGCATGTGGGATCTTAGTTCCCTGACCAGGGATCAAACCTGCGTCCCCTGCACTGGAAGGTGGATGGATTCTTAAGCACTGGACCACCAGGGAAGCCCCCTTGAGCAAGTCATTTAACTTCTCTGAACTTTGAGGTTTCTCCAGGAAGATACAGAAAATAACAATCAGCTCCTCACAAGGTTGTCCTGAAGGCTGGGGGAAAATAATACAAGAAAAATGGGCAGCACAGGGTTATAAATCCTTATGCGTGTATGCTAGGTGGCTTTAGTTGTGTCTGACTCTGCAATCCTATGGACTGTAGCCCGCCAGGCTCCTCTGTCCATGGGATTCTCCAGGCAAGAATACTGGAGGGGGTTGCCCTGCCCTCCTCCAGGGGATCTTCCCAACCCACGAATTGAACCCGTGTCTCTCATATCTACCTGCACTGGCAGGCGGGTTCTTTACCACTGCTGCTGCTGCTGCTGCTGCTGCTGCTAAGTCACTTCAGTCGTGTCTGACTCTGTGCGACACCAGCTAAATTCTCATGCAGCTCTTTGCAAATAAAATGAAAATACTCATCACCTTTCTCCACCTGGGAGCAGTCTGCTGGATGGGTGAGGAGGCAGGAGATCTCTTCATTTCCTTCCTCCCGGAGATCTGTTTCTGTCTTTGCCACCCAAGCCAGTGTCTTCTTCCGGGTCCTCTTACTCAACTGTGCTCATCGACTCTTCACATCAAGAGGGCTTCGCCAAGACTGATGTGGAGGTGGGGGCCACAGCACCAGAGGTCAGGCTCTGGTCTGAGTGCCCTACCTGCTTCATCCCGTACGGTCCTCTAAACAAATGGAGAAGTTGAGGCACAGAGAGTAACTTGTTCAAGGTCATCTCCGTAAGGAAGCTTCATTCAAGCCTACATAGTCCAGCTCTAAGCCCTTTTAACTGAACAGCCAAGTGTGTAGTGTTAGTCACTCAGTCGTGTCCGACTCTATGTGACCCCATGGACTGTAGCCCACCAGGCTCCTCTGTCCATGGAATCCAGGTAAGAAACCGGGGTGGGTTGCCATTTCCTTCTCCAAAGTGTGTAGGACATGTTCAGAAACCACACAGAGAGTAACTGAACCACAGTTATAGCTACATGAAGTTCCAACTCTCAGACCCCAAGCCCGTGTTCACACAGGCCAGGCAGGCCCAGCCTCCAGACCTGACTGTGACAACAACATCTGGCTCTTAATCCCCTCCTGGTCCAGGGGCCTGAGCTAGCTCTGGCTGGACCCACTGGTTCCCATGGCCAGGCCTCCGCTAAGCAACTCAGCATCAGCTTCAGAGACAGTGGGAAGTGTAGGGTGGGCCATGGTCGGGCTTGAGTCTTAGTGGGCTGGAAAGGCCTCTTCCTTGACCAGGCTTTGAAAGTCCGAATCCCTGCTGTCAACAGAGGAGGAAGTCCTGGTTTCACTCACTTGGGAGTGTTCCCTAAATCTCCCCAATCCCTCAGCTGCTTGCCAGCACCAGGCCCCTGTTCCCCCACTGACCCCAGGCTCTTCCTTGAGCTCCCACCCCTGGCAGCATCTGTCCAATGCTCCACCGCTTTCTCTGGTTGTGGGGACCCCAATCCTGAGACCCCGCCTAACTGAAGTGTAACATGGCCTAGGCCCTGCTACAGCCCCCAGTTGACCTCCTTACTTTTCTCTTCCCTGGAGGCAGGCTTGTGTTGTTCTTGTTTAGTCCCTAAATTGTGTCCTTCTCCAGGGGATCTTCCAGACTCAGGGATCGAACCCGCATCTTCTGCAATGGCAGGCAGCTTCTTTACCACTGAGCCTCCAGGGAAGGCCAGAGGTGGGCTTACTGTGAAGTTAATGACACTTCTGCTCAGTTCCCTAACTCGCGTGGTCCCTGTGAGGGCTGACAGTCTCTGGGAGTTATGAAGTGGTGCAGGAGGGAAGGGCAGCCAGGTTACACGCAGGAAACATCTTCCTTTTAAGTGTTCCTGCCAAAGTGCCCAGAGAGATGTCAGGAGAACTGACCCAAGTCTCTACAGTTCCAGTAATTTATCTTGCTTTTCTTTCTCAACCTCAGTTTTCACTTACATACAAATTTTGTACTCTTCTTCCTAAAAGAAACCCTTAAAATTGAATTAGCCCTGCTCTTATTTACTTTATTTTATTTGGCTGTGTTGAGTCTTAGCTGTGGCCCTCAGGCTCAGTTGCATATGACCAGGGATTGAACCCTTGTCCCTGAGTTGGAAGGTGGATTCTTAACCACTGGGCCACCAGGAAAGTCCTAGATTTGCCTGCTCTTACTCCTTATAATCCATTCTCCAAGCAGGCTAGGCCGTCTCACGAAAGCAGCATGCGGTCATCACAGGCCCGCACCCTTTCTGCGGCTCCCGACACTCTTGGGGAAATGGCAAGCCCCTCCCGTGTCCTGGTGATCTGGCCCAGCCTGCCTCCATGACAGCATCTCTCGTGCCCTTTTGTCCCCTCTGCTCCAGCCACACTGACCCCTCCTCCATCCCGCAAGCCACTCAGAAGTCTTGAGACCTACCTGGGCTACACCACCACTCCTGTGGCCTCGAAATTCCCCCTCAACCTTCAGGACTTAGTTTCTGTGGCTCAATCTCAGCAGGGGCTCCCCAAACCTCAGACCGTGTCGTAACACTGGACCTTCTGCTGATGGTGACCCCACCTACATGAGGTAACCTTGCCCTGTCCCTAGAGGTCCCCAATTCATTCACCCACTGTTCAGGCCAAAAACCTAGGGATTCCAGGACTCCTCGCTTCCTCCCAAGCTCACATCTAAGGACCAGAATATCTTATCAGCTTTTCAAAACATGTTCAGAATCCAGCCAGCCTGGCCACCTCCATGGCCCAAGCCCCCAGCCTCTCACCTGGGCTATTCCAAATGCTTCAAAAACCAGTTGACCGTGTCTATACGGTCTACTCTAAAAAGAGCATGGAGAGGAACCCTTTGAAAACGTAAGCCCAAAAAAAAAAAGAGAAAGAAAAAGTAAGCCAGATAATGTCACCTCCGTGTACAAACCCTCCATTGTCTGCCCGCCACAGGAGAATAAAGTCCCAATGCTGGCCTTGGCCCTGAGCACTCTGGTGCCTGCCCACCTCCGTGACCTCCTTCTGGCCACTGCATCCTGTGATGTTCCAGCTATGCTAAATTTCCTGCTGTTCCTAGATTCTCCCAGCTGGTTCCCACCTCAGGGCCTTTCCCTGTGTTGTTCTCTCAGTCTGGGGTGTTCCTCCCTCAGCTTTCTTATTGGCCGGTCCTCCTCAGGGAAGGTCTTCTCAAAGAAGCCTTCTGTGGAAGGCGGCTTCCAAAACGGCCCCCGAAGACCCCTATCCTCTACTGTGTCCTCCAGTAATCCCTTCTTCTCAAGAGTGGCTAAACAGCCACTTGCTTCTAACCAACAGAATACAGCGAAAACACTGGGATGCTGGTTTTAATACTGGTTAAACACTCTTTCAGCTCCCACCACCTTTTGTCCAAGTTAACCTGAGGCTGTACTATGCCTATGATCTCCTGGTCCAGGCACCCAGCCCACAGGGCAGTTTGCATCCATGGGGATTGAGAGTCCCAAATCAGGGGTCCTTTTCCGGGAGAGACCCCACTCCCAGGCAAAGGGAGGATCCAGTCCCCTCCAAGTCTTTAAGCTGCTAAATTTGGGGGTCATTTGCTATGTGGCTTTTGATACCAAACATGTCTTCCCTACCCTCCATTACTCTATCTCCTTACTAGCCTTTTTTTTTTTTGGCAGCAATGGCTATTTGTGCATCTTGCTTCTGGCCCAGGGCCTTGCCCCATGCAGATGTTCAGTAATGGGGGAAGGAATGAAGTGGCAGCCAGAGGGACAATGCCATAGCTCAGAAAAGCCACAGGTTGGGGGGGTGTTGCTTAGGAGCTAGGAGGCAGGCCTACCCCAATCCCAGGCGGTCCAGAGGCTACCATCCCCTCTTAGCAGGAACTGGGGCTCTATTCTCCCACCTCTTCAGGAGGATGCTGGTCAGAGCCCAGGATCTGGTATCTCATGGTCTGTGGCCTAACAAATTTAGCTTCCTGCTCCTGTTCCAGATCATACCTTCTGGATTTCTTCTGCCCTCCGGACTTCAGGCCTATTTCTCTTTATTTGGTGTGTCTCAGTAGAATGATCTGATTTTTATACCCTTGTCAAAATTTTCACAAAAATAATTTAATAGATAAGAAAAGAATCCTTTTTCAGCTCACGTGGCTGACTTTTTGTTTGGAAAACAGTCCCTGTACCCATAAAAAGGAAAGGGTCGCCAAGCCCAGTCTCCTCCCAGCCCTGTTCCCACCAGGTCACAGGCAGAGTTGGGGACTGGGAGGTTGGGGAACCTTCCAGGAAAAACATCAGGCCCGAGTTGGAACCCAGTTGTCCAATCTGGGTCTGGCAAGGGGCTGGCCCTGTGCCACCTAGACTGGCCCATTTCCTCCTAGACTGGGGCAAGTTTCCTGCCCAGAGGGAACAAGCACACTCCCAGGCAGATGGAGGCTGGGTTCTGTACTGGGGGAGGGGCATCCACAGGCACTTCCCCCACCCCAGCCTCCCTGAGTCTGCAATGTGCCTCCTGGGAGGAGGATGGAGAGCAGGGGATCAGAAGTTGGGCTCGAGCTTCTGAGTTCAAGGAATGTGCTGGAAGCACCGTCCAGCCTTGGGGCCAGTCGGTCCCTGGATCTCAGATGCACCCAGGACGGGAAGTAGAATCCTAGGCTGGACTCTGTCTGCTCCAAAGCAATAGGCTTTGGCTGAGAAGTTCCATCAGAATCTGGAACCCTCCAAGAACCTTTTCCAGGTCCCGCCTTCTCCCAGGTGCCTCCCCTGCCTCTCCCAGACAACCAGACCCTCACAACCTGTTTGGAAGTCCCTTGGCTGGCAGTCTCCTTTGCCCTGTGGGGTCTCTTCTGGAAAAGGACCCCTGAGTTGGGGTCCTCAACCCTCATGGATGCAAACTGCCCTGTGGGCTGGTGCCTGGACCAGGAGATCATAGGTATAGTACAGCCTCAGGTTAACTTGGACAAAATGTGGTGGGAGCCACATTCCAGAATTTACCAGGAATGGACCTGCCATATTTACTATGCCCACCTCTGTTAACTTCCCTGGCTCCAATTCTTCTACAAGAAGTGAGGAGCATGGAGCATGCGTGGCACTTGAACTCTGGATGTCAGGCTACCTGAATTCAAATCCTGGCTTTGCCATTAACTAGCTGTGGTCCCTTGAGTAATTCCCTTAACCTCTCTGAGCCTTGGTTTCTGAATCTATTAAAAGTAGTAACAGTACCTGCCTCTTGGGTCTGACGTTAAAATGAAATGAGATAATAAAGATGCTTAGCACAGTGCCCAACAGATGACAGTTGTTCTTCTGCTAGGTTCAGAGAGGGGCAGTGGCCTACCCAAGGCCACACAGCAGATAAGCAGAGTTGTTGGTGCCTAATCTTTCTTCCATATACTCTGACCTTCATGAGCTGGGCCCTGCGGGGGACACAAGGCTGAACACGGCTGAGATGGGAAGGATCCCCATGTAAGGGTCAGAGGTGGGGGACCCAAGGGCACCAGCAGAGGCCCAAGCATCATAGCCCCTTCACTGGTTTCTCAACCTGGGATGGGACAGGACACGGGCATCCTCCACGCAAGACAGCCGGGGAGTCCCAGACTGTGTGCCCATCCATGCCACTGCATCCGGATCACCTCTTCAGCCACCTCCACACCAAATTCCTGAATCCCAGGGACCCAGCTAGGCACACATCCCAGGAGCCTGCCCCAGTCAGAAGAGCTCTATCGCCTTAGACAAGCCTCTTCACCTCTCAGTGTGTTCACGTTTCTAAGAAAAATCTGAGAAAGTCACCTTTATTGTTTGTGGAAAGGGCAGGGAGGTGGGGAACGGGGGGAGCCATCATGGGGACACAAGTCCCCCCAATGTCCCTGGGAAGGCAGGTCTAGGAGACCTGTATCTGTTCCCCCGCCCTGAGAAAAAGGAAAAGGTTAACCCAGCGGCCTCCAGGTACTCCCACCCTCTGAGGGACCCAGCCCCAAATCCTCCCCGCCCTCCCGCAGATCCCCAGTGCTCCAGGTAGAGGGCAGCCTTGCCATTCTGCCTCCAGGCAGTAGCCTGGGGTCAAGGCCTCCAGGTGAGCCTGAGCGGACCTGAGAGCCTCCCAAGTCCCTGCCGAGGTCACTCAAGAGGTAGCCGTCCCCTCCTCAGGCTGGGCAGGGGCTGAGGGCTGGGGCTGGCTTGGAGCTGACACCGAAGGCCTCTGGGGTGGAAAATCCTGAGGGGAGACAGGGAGGAAAGGATGGAGGTGCCACTCAATCCCCTCCATCCCATGGGGGCACTCAGGCCTCCAATTTTCCAGGATGCTCCTCTCATTTGGGGCTCTGGGGCATAGGATGGGGTGGGCTGTGGATGGGGTAGGGGTGCCCCTCAATCGCCCCATTCCTAGTGACCTGGGCTTCTGAGGGGTCAAAAGGTAACCCTGACTTGGTGAGGTTCCCGGGGCTGTCTGGAGCAGGGCTTCAGTGTCTGGGGGACCTTCGGGCGGGGGTGCCCACCTGTATCTGGCAAAGATCAAGCAGGCTGCGGATGCCCACCAGGCACCAGAGCTCGCCCAGCAGGCAGATGAGGGTGCCCAGGAGGTCCAGCCAGCGGCCCACTGTCAGCAGCAGCACGGAGAGACTGCACATGCGCACCAGCACCGTCTGGACGTGGCTCTTCAGGCCGGGGCGCTGCCGCTGCTCCTCTGCAAACAGGGCCCCCGTCACTGGCCACCTGCCCGATCCCTGCGACCCCACCCTGAGGTCCAGCTGAGTTGGGGCCTGGGCCTCCCAGCTCCCCCACCACTTTCCTCCCCAGGAAGGTGCGAGCCTTTCCCTCCACAGGCAGCCCCCCTCCCTTCCTCTCCACCCCATCTCCACTCTGCAACTACAGGGCATTTCTTCCTCCTGGGCCTCACTGCCCACCCAGGGTCTCGCCCTGGAGTCGTCCTGACTCTTCGCTTTCCTGCATTCCCACGGCCGATCCATCAGTGAGCCCTGCAGGCTCTTTCTGCTTTCATCTCTCAAATCAGCTTTCTCACTGGGCCCCTGGCTTCTAGTCTAGACCCCACAACTCAGCGTGTACTCAGCAGCCCGTAGCCTTCTAAACACACTAACAAGATGGAATCATTCCTCTGCTTATAATCCTCCCAGGACATGCCCCTGCATCTGGAATAAACTCCAGACTCCTTACCTTACAAGGAGGTCCTGCCCCATCTGATCGGAGTCCACTCTCCAACCTCATCTCAGGCTTGCTGCCTCCAACCATCCCAGTCTTCTTGTGGTCCATCAAGCGTGCTAGGCTCATTCCCACATCAGGGCCTCTGTGTCTCTGCCCTGTTTGCCTGACTGCCCTTCCTTGTCCTGTCTCTTCGGCCCCATCCCTACCCTTCAGCCAGGTGGCTCCTCCTCAGGCCCAGATCTGAACAGGTCACTCGCCCCTGCTTAAAACCCTACAACAGCGTCTGAACAGACTGCCTCACCTGGCTGATGACAGCTCTCCATTGGGCCCCTGTGAACCCGGCCAGCCTCGTCCCCTCCCTGCTGTTTTCAGGCCTTGAGTCACCTCTGGGCTTTGGTACACATGATTCCCTCTGTCGTGATCTCTCCCCGGGGCTCCTGCTTATCCTTGAGGCCCAATTCAAGTACTGTTTCACTGGGCTCACCCTGCACCCTGTACCCTTTTCTGTTTACTGCATGGCTACTGTTACCAGACTGGGTGCTCTGGGATGGCAGGGGCCAGATCTGAGTGTCATCGTCCTCCCCAGGGCCTAGCACGGCACTGGGCCCGGGGCAGACGGTAGGGTGTGAGTGTCGAGTGAATCGGCTGCTGCCCGTGGCCCTTACCCTGCATGTAGATGACCAGCAGGGTGTAGCAGATGGTGAGAGGCGTCCAGAAGCGCACGGCCTCCGAGGTGGTCAGGAGGTCCTGGTTGATGAGGGCCACGGCGGCCAGGTTGCTCACTATAAAGGTCACGGCCAGAGTGCGGCCCAGCAGCCGGGGGAGGTGGTGCGCGCCTGCCAGCAGGCTCAGGCAGACCCCACAGTAACGCTGGCTGCTGTGCAGCTCGTAGAGCCGGCAGACGTGGTGGCGGAGGCGCTGGGCACCCGTGCTGAGCAGCGCTGCCAGCCCCAGGCCCAGCATCAGGTTCAGCGTGCGGTGCGGGGCGCCCTCCTGCAGGAAGCTCAGGCCGCAGGTCAGCCCGCAGCCCAATGAGTACTGGCACAGCAGGTACAGCTGTAGCTTCTCGGTGCCCCTGGAGCCCTGGGTGGGTGGGTGGGGGGACAACGATGGGGGCTTAGGCCGCTCATCACCCTGGGGGGACCCAGAGGGTGTCACAGTACAGACGCTCCACTCTGTAGGAGGCTGGAGCCTGAAGGAACCTCAGGGATCGTTCCCAAAGAGGAAATATTGCCTTCAGGTCAAGCCCACTGGGATCGTCTCTTTTGTCTTTTTAAATTTATTTTTTGGCCAGGTCACGCAGGCATGTGTGATTTTTAGTTCCCTGGCCAAGGATCGAACCCACCACACCCCCTACATTAAAAACACAGAGTCTTAGCCACTGGACTGCCAGGGAAATTTCATCACTGCATCATTTCTTTCAGCTTAATTTCAGTCATGGTTATTACTTGGGACTGGTCTGCTGGCTGAAGAGTGGCAGCTCAGAGCCTTGAAGAACTGGGTTCAAAGCCTGACTCTACTTCTTGCTGGTTGTTGACCATGGATAAGCCCCTCTGCCTCTCTGAGCCTTAGTTTCCCACATGTGAAACTGGGATCCGAGCGAACTTTTACCCACTGTGGTCACAAGGATGAGGTGATGCGCTCAGAGCATCTAGCACAGTGCCTCGGTGCTTGGAAGCTCCAGACAGCCTCGAGCTGCTTTGTTATCTTCTTGGCCTGGGGCTGTGTCCACTCTGAGTGGAGACTGGGCGTTGGCAATCACAGTTTTGCCAATTTTTTTATTCCGGGGTGAAAACCAGGGCTCAGGGCCAGGCGGTCCTCACCCACCACCTCCCTGTGGTCTCACCTTGTCCAGGGAAAGCAGCATGGAGACAGCCCGGAGGGAGAACTCGAGCACTACAAGGGCAGCCACCCGGACCCCCACAACGGTCAGAATCAGGGCCAGCCCTGCCAGATGCACGGTCTCCAGCGACGCCCACCGGGCCTGCAGCCTCTGCTTTTCAAGACGAAGTTCCGGGTGGCTGTGGAGACAGACAGGGGCGCGGGCAGAGGAGACAGACAGAGGGTGCAGAACCACCAGTCTGGTCCCTGGAGGGGGTCCCGGGGCTCCCAGCCACTCCCTGGGGTGAGGGAGGGGCGGCCTTTTCCTCCCGGCCCTCCTCTCAGAGACCTCTTCTCACTGTGGGTTTCAGGGCGCAGGGGAGGTGGGCACTCACTTGGCACAGCCCACGAAGAAGTAGACCTTCAGGAGGTTGTTCAGGATGGAGACTGCGCAGGCCCCGACGAGGCCTGACGGGGGCAGTAGGGAGGGGGGACAGTGTGGTAGGGTTAGAGGAGCCGGCAGGCAAGGCGGCTGGATACTCCAGGTGGGTGGGATCCTCCACGTGGGTGGGAGCGTCGGGAGCTGAGCAGGTGTCCGGCAGGGGGCGGGGCTGAGGGGCAAGGGGGAGGCGCTCACCTTGCAGGAGGGCGTCGAGGAGGCCGGAGCCCCAGTCGAGGGAGGGGAGGCTGGGGAGCCAGGAGGTGGGGGACAGTAGGGAGAACATGGCCACCGGGATCCAGCCCAGCCTCCGGCCAGGTCTGCACCGGAGAGACCGCAACGTCACCGCCACCGGGCAAAGGTGATGGAGGCGAGGGGAGGAGCCGGGAGGGGTCAAAAGCCCAGGGGAGGGGAAGGGATGAGAGCCAGGGCCTTAAACTTTCGGGGCTGTGAGTTAAGACCGCTGCCCAGGCGCTTGCCATTTGGGCAGCATGGGGTGGAGGGCATCCCTGGGTGGGCTGGTGTCGGTCCTGCTCGAGACTGGCGCCCATTTTTCTCACCCTCCTCTTGGCCTTGCACCACAGCGCCTTCCTGAAGCCCCAAGCCTCATCTGTCCTTCCTCAGCCTCTGTTATGGGTTCTCCCTGTCGGCCTGAAGTGTGGGGTTCCCCGCTCCGCCCAAGGTCTGGAAGGGGGCTTCCACCCCCCACAGCCTGAGGTCTGGAAGGGGTCGGGGTCCATCCCCCACAGCCTAAGGCTTCGCTTTCTCAGCCTAAGGCTTCGCTTTCTCAGCCCAAGGCCTGGAAGGGGTGTCTCCCCTCCTACTGCCGGGGGCGGAGTAGGGTGGGGGAGGTGGGGCTGGCGGTGTGGGAGGGTAGCGTCAGGACCCAGCTCCAGGCCCTCGCCCCCTGCACCGCAGGGCCGCCCGCCGTGACGATCTTCCTCGTGCCCACTAGGCGGCAGGCAGGCCTCGCTTGGCCTGAGGGGTGGGGCCGCCCCAGTTCTTTTGGGTCCTCCTTTCCCAGATAGAAGAGCCAGCCGCGGGTTGGGGTTCTGGAGTCCAGAGACTGAGGCTGCCAGAAGTGCGGAGCCGTTGAAGTAGACAAAATAGAAAACTTTATTGGTTTGGAGTGTGCAGTAGGGCTGCGCCTGGGGAGCAGCTCTTTGCAGACATGGGGTGTGGCGGGCAAGGCAGTTCAGGCCACTTGACTTCAGCCAGTCCTGCCTCTTCAGGCACTCAGCGCCCACTTCTGTAGCACAAAGGTCAGTGCCTTAGGGACACGCCCATGGGGGGGAGTGTGGCTGCAGCTTGGACAAAGAAAAGGGTCTGGGATGAGGATACCCAGCTCTACTACCTTGAGGAAGTTGCTTCCTTTCCTGGGACCTCAGTCTGCTCATCTGAATAATGGGCGCATCAAGAGCTACCTTTCAGAACTGTCATGAGAATCTGTGCAAATGCCCACAGTGCTGGGCGTCTAGGAGACCCTCAGTAAAAACTCGTAGTTGAGGGGCTGTGTTGTGTCCCCTCCCTGACCCCGGATTCATGTAGGGAAGTTCTAACCTCAGAAGGTGACTGTATTTGGAGATGGGGTCTTTAAGGAAGTAATGAAGGAACATGAGGTCATTAGCCTGAGGCCTAATCCAATATAACTGGTGTTCTTTTAAGAGGGGATTAGGACCCAGACACAAAGAGGGAAGACCAGGTGGGGACCCTGGGAGAAGACAGGTGTCTACAAGCCAAGAAGGGAGGCCTCAGAGGAAACCAAACCTGGACAGGTAAATCTCCAGAACTGTGAGAAAAGAACATTCTGTTGTTTAAGCTGCCTAGTCTGAGGAGCTCTGTAATGGTGGCCTTGGCAGACTAACACAGATGATGGCCCCAGTGCCTCACGGTGCTCCCCAGGACCTCCCCACGCGTGCAGTGATCCCTCAGGGCCACTCTGGCCTCCGTGGTCCTGGCTCTCACCAAGGGCACACAGGTCGGGGGTGGGCAGAGGTGAGTTCCAGTTCCAGCTCTGACCCTTCAAAGCTACGTGGCTTTGGTCAAAGCACTTCACCTTTCTGAGCCTCCACTTCCTCATCAGCAACAGAGTTTTAATACCTCCCAGGACTTCCCTGGTGGCTTAGACGGTAAAGTGTCTGTCTGCAATGCAGGAGACCTGGGTTCTAGCCCTGGGTTGGGAAAATCCCCTGGAGAAGGAAATGGCAATTTGCTCCAGTACTATTGCCTGGAAAATCCCATGGACAGAGGAGCCTGGTAAGCTACAGTCTATAGAGTCGCAAAGATTCGGACACTACTGAGCAACTTCACTTTCACTGTGTAAGCAGGTATGTGACCCAGCTCACAGCGCTGTTCACACCTTGGAGTAGTTATTGTGACGAGTAAGGCTCTGGGATAAGGTAACCTGGGACAGAGAAGGATGAACACTTCTGGAGAACGGAGTGGGTGGTGATTCCAGGTGGGTCCGCTGGCCCTGTGTGGGCCCAGGGGCTGGGTTGACCACAGCTGTTTGACCACACTCTCCCTGGACCTTGGGGCAGGGCCTGGGCCTGGGCTGGCTATGGAACAGCCATTCCCAGCTGCAGCGGGCCATCATGTCCTGCCAAGTGGCCGGCTGTGTTGGGGTGAAGGACACCGCCTAGCTGCCCTGGTGCTGGCTCCGCCTGGCCAGTTTCCGGAGTTCATCCCAGAAGAGCATGCTTAGGATAGTGTGGGGGCCCAGGCGCAGGTAGACGGGGCCCAGACCCTTGTAGAGCGCCAGGGGGCCCTCCTGCCGCCAGATCTTCACCAGGCAATCGGAGAGGCCGCCATATAGCTTGCCCTGGGGACAGACACAGGGCAGACATCACTGCAGGCATTGTGGGGCCCTGGCTGGCACAATGGCGTGTGTCTGTGTGAGGCCTTTGTGGTACTTCAGAAAAGGCACTGCCCCCAAGCTCAGCGAATCACATAAAGGTGTCCCTTTGGGCTGTGAAAGTTCAAAAGGGGCTGCTTCCTCCAGGCAGCCCCCGCCCCAGGACAGGCGTGGCTAGCAGCATGCAGGCGGATTTCATCCCTAACGCAGGCTGTGGAGGGCACCTTTGTGCTGGGCACATCCTGTACCAGGGTATAGGAGGACTTGTGTCAGTGAGGCTGTGGGCTCAGGCCTGGATTCCAGTTCAGGTTCCTCCACTTACCAGCTGTGTGACCTTAGGCAAGTCACATGATCTCCCTGAGCCCCAGTCTCCTCATCAGGAAAATGAAGGTGGTTGTGAGGAGAGAATTAAAATGTGGATGTGAAAATGCTTAGCACATGCTTGGGATATGGGTGTTCAGCAAACAAGCCGAATTAACGTGTGTGCGTGTAGGTCACATGTCCGCATGTCCCTAGCCCTGGGTGTGTGTTTGGGTGTGTGTGTTGGGGGGGTGCTTGCCAGCACCCAGCCCTCCCCGCTCTATCCCCTGCTTACCCTGCCTGCCCCGTCCACTGGCTGATTATACAGCCGCGTGCTGACCACGTCGAAGGGGGTCATGACAGCAACCACAGCTACGCTGCTGATCATGCCCCCGGCCAGGGCCACCAGCCAGCTGTCCTCCGGGAGCCACTGTGGGGACATACAGGTTGCTGACCCCCGTAGCTGCCCTCCACCCACCCATGTGGTATCACCCCACCATCTCAGCACCTGGGGGCTGGAAGACCTGGGGAATGTGGGGCAGAGGAGGCCCCTCCAGCCACTCCCTCCCCACCCCATCCCCCCTGAGCTTCAGGGTCTACTGCCGACTCCTCACTCTTGCTGGACCCAAAAGCCAGGGTCATGGCCTGAGGGCAGAGCCAGGGCCCTCAGCTTTATTAAGGTGCCCTGTCTGTCACCATGCCCTCGGCTTCCCTGTGTAGGGTCCAGGTGGAGACGTGTGGGTATGATGCGGATCTGGACAGACAGAAAGAAAGAAGGCAGGAGCCCCCCACTACTCCTGTGTGTGGAGGCGGGCACAGGTGTCCCCAGAGCCTCACCTGTCGCTCCTGCACCCAGGCCTTGGCAGAGGCAAAGGTGGCCAGCTGAGCGGCCGAGCCAACCATGACCCGGGGCACGGCCCCACCCACGCCCCGCCACAGCCCTGCCAGGCCCTGCTGCCGCCAGATAGTCTCCAAGGCGCCCAAGAGGCTCTGTGGGGAGAGGGCATGGGGTCAGTGGGCAGCCCGTGCCTGTCCAGGAGCCCATCCAACCTGCCCAGCTCGGGGAACTCTCAGGAGAGACGGTCCCTACCTGGTGATGGTGTTGGTGCCCCACGGCCATTGCGGCCACCGTCTGGGCCTGCAGCTGCGTTTTGACCTGTGCGTGCAGAGGTGACACAGGGCCTGGGGATGGAAACTTGGGAGAGCCTGGAGGAGCTGTGTGTGTCGAGGGCGCCTCGCTGGGCCCTGACACCCAGACCTCCCTGAGCCCGCACCTGCCGCCTCCCGATGTGTGGAATAGGGCTGAGGGTGAGGCTCTGGAGGCAGCCTGCATCTGCATCAGGTGTGACCTGGGACAAGCTCCTTCACCTTCTCGCGACCTTTCTGCTCACCCTTAGAAAGCTGTTCTGAGAACCAAGAGCAATGACAGCATCCAGGCTTGGATAGGGGGCCCTCACTAGAGGGAGGCTTTATTCTTGCACAGGAAGACAAGGGACCTCCTGCCACCCTCCACCCCCTCCCCTGGCTCAGGACTGGTGGGGTGGGGCCCCCAGGGGAGTGAGGATCAGGGCCAAGCCCTGGTGTTCTGGACCAAGGGGCAGATTCCAGGCAGCCTGGGCGGGGATGTTCTGGGGAGCTGCCCCAACCAGCCTGCCCCACCCCACCTGCTCCTTAGAGGCCAGCCCAGGAGACTGCCGCCCCCATGCAAGCTGGGTCACAGGGTAGGGGATGGATGGAGACAATGCACTCACCAGGTAAGCAGGGCTCCCCACGAAGGCTCCCAGTGCTCCCGCCACAGCTCCTGCAACCACGGTGCCTCCCGGCTGCTGGCTGAGGCCAGCCTGGCACGCCAGGCTGTAGCAGTAGAAGCGGACACCGTTCATGACGCCCTGGTAGAGGAGGCCGGCAGCCAGCCCCTTCTGCAGCCCGCACAGCCCATCTGCACGAGCCACCGCGATGACGGAGGCCACAAAGCCCCGGTAGAGCCGAGGGTAGGTGCCCCGTGCTTGCAGCTCCCCCTGAAGCTGCAGCCGCGTCTTCACTACCTCCAGGGGGTTGGTGAAGACACAGGCCAGGCAACAGGCTGAAGCACCCAGCACCAGGTCCACAGCTGGGGGCACTGTCTCCATGGCCTCAGGGCCAGGGGCCAGGGGGTGGGCACAGGCCCTGGAGTGGCGGTGCTTAGGCTGTTTTCACCCTGTCAAGGCCACAGGGCTGGGGATCGAGGGAGCCCGGGGCCATGTCTTGGAGGGCAGAGGTCTGGGTCAGAGAAGCCGCTGGCTGCCAGGCAGCTCCTGGTCTATCTTGGGAGTCCACCTGCTCTGCTCCTTCCTTGGAGGCCAGGACACGCCCCTGCAGGCTCCAAACCAATCCCAGCTGCCTCCATCCCCCACACCTCCCTGCAGGGAGGGCCTGGACCCTGGGATCTGGGGGAAAGGTCACCTGGGCCCCAAGGGAGACTGGGGGGGGCGGGTGGCGAGCAGAGTGCTGATCAACCAGGAAGCCTCTTCCTGCTCCTCTGGCCCTCTAGCCTTCTCTCTGGCCCTGGGGCAAAGGGCTGGTGCCTGCTTCTGGCTTGGCCAGTGCTGTAGCTCTGGGCCCTGGGCAAGAGGCAGCTGCTTGGGACCTTCTCTCCACATCTCAGCACCGCTCCTCCCACCCCTACCACCGTGTGATGTCCCCTTTCTAGGCCCTGGTCTTTTGGTCTGGCTTCCGTGCCCTATGGTTCCACTGCCAAGTGACAGCAGAGGGCTCCAGAGGCCTGTGAAACTGGTCTGATATCCCAGGCTCCACTGTTACATGTGACCCAAGCAAGTACTTCCTTTCTTTGAGCTTCAGTCTCTCCATTTTTAAGGTCGGGGTATGGACACCCACTGCAGAAGTTCCTTCGAGAATTATAGATGTGTAATGAACTCCTAGCACAGTACTTCACCCAATCGCCCTGGGTGGGTAGGAGATGGAAACATAAGAGCCGCTGTGTCTCACCGAGTGACTTTGTGGCTTTGGTTGCTCGCCTGGCAAGGACTTGCCCTCCTAGTCCCGCCCCTCTTCCTGGTGGTTCTCTGGAGCGGAGGCCCAGGCGTGGAAGTGGCCCTTGGTGTCTGGTGAGATGGAACCTCCCATCCCTGGGCACTACTGTCAGCTGCCAGGCTGCTCAGGTGGGAGCCAGCACCACCCTGTCCATCTCAACCTCTACTCCAGGGGGCCTCTCTCCTGCCGGGGCCACCCCGCATCACTAAGTTCCAATCAATACCAGGGGCAGGGCCACCCTGCCCAGAACTCCACCTTCATGGCCTCCACACCTGCCTCTTCCACGTGTCCACCCTTTTCCTCCTGAAGCCCTGGAGGCCACAGTGCTGAGGGGCTTAAGGGCTGAGGAGCTCCTCCCAGACCGGGCAGGCTGGGCACCCGCAGGCCAGCCCCAGGGTGGTAGCCAACAAGAGGTCTTGGGGACCGCTTGGATTCTCCTGGGTTTATCCCAAGTGGCGGGTGCTCAGGCCCCACAGCTGGGGAGGAGGGGAGAAGGAGTGCCCTGCCCTGGGAGTGCAGACAAGTCCTGGGACTGGCGCTGGTGGCTGCCCCTCCCACCCAGCCTCTGTAGGAAACAGGAGGGAGGGCAAAGGTGAGGCCCAGAAGCTTAAGAGGGAGCTTAAGAGGGCCGAGGGGCCCAAGAGGAGGAGTCGGAGATTCCTCACCTCCACCCTGGTATAAAAGGGCCAGTGACAAGTCTTGGCAATATAACATGTCTATTTTATTTTAAAAAACAAAACCCAGGCCACCTGACCCTCTTCCCCAGAGGGCCCCTCTTGGGAAGGACCTGGCTCCAGCCAAGCAGCTGTCACAGACTGGTGGGCTTGGCTCCTCTCCAAGCCCTCCTCCCCATCCCGCCGTGCTCCCGGCAGAAGGACACAGCCTGATTCTCGGATCCCATAGGCACTGCCAGGTTGGAAGGAGTCAGGGAGGGGGCCATGGACATGCAGAGCCTCCTGGAAGCCAGGGAGGGCCAGCCTGGCCCCCTGCACCCCCATCACCCCCGGAGTCTGGAAGGCAGGCAGCAGTGTGCTTGGGAATGGAGTTAGTGAGGCGGAGACATGCATAGACCTCGGTGTTCCGGCTTCCCTCCCAGCCGGGTCAATGTTCAAACATGAACAGGGATGGCCGGGCACTCAGAGCCCTCAGGGCGGCCTAAGCCTCTGCCCGGGCCCCTGACCCAGGGGAGGAAGAGGCTCCTGCCCTCCCAGTCCTTCCACTGCCCCTCGTGGATTGAGGCAGCGGCCCCGGGGAGGAGGCCATGCGTCTGCAGAGCCCATAGGGCTCGGACCCTCTGCCCCAGCACTTCCCAGTTGCTCCTTGCCAGGCAGGAAGCCCAGGGTGTGGTGCACCCACTCTGGGTCCCTGGGAGGGAGACTGGGTCTCAAGCCCCACTTGGTGGTTCGGCTGCCCGGGAATACGGGTGGGGGCCTGGCCCCATGCAGCTCACTAACACGGCGATGACTGTGTGCTGCCCAAGTGCCCCACTCTCCTGCCCTGCCTGGGACACCAGCCAGCTCAGCCTCAGCACCAGGGGTCCCGGGAGGCTCTGCCCCGGCACAGGCTGTCGCTCCGCTGCCAGGCACTGTGGATGAGGCTCAGGGCATCCTCGAACTTCTTCCTGGAGGCTTCCTGGAAGGCCTTGTGGGGGAGGTCCACCTGTGTGGGGCATGGCAGGAATCTGAGGGCTGCGCCAAGAGCTCTCAGGGAGCCGAGGGGTCCCTCCACACCAGGTGTAGCCTTGCCCTGGAACTATGTCCATGCTGCTGAGAAACGAGGGCTCCAGCCCACCAGGCGATGCTCCCTGAGCTTCCTCCTTCCAGGGGTGCACCGGTTCTTGGGGGTGGGGGCTGGGGGTGGCACCAGGAGGCAGGCTCTGTACCTGGGAGTCTGCCTGTGGAAATGCGCTCTGCCCAAGGTGGGCCCAAAGCTTCTGAGGGGCAGCATAGCACGTGCTCATACCAGGATCTGTCCCAGAGTTCGATGAGGCCCCCTCAGCCTGGCTCTGAGCTCTATGCCCCCACCATCTTAGCGCAGCTCTAGCCCCACTATAAGCCCTTAAATCCTGCTTTTTGATGGGGACTGAGAAGGTCAAGAATGGTGTTTCCTGGGCTCGACGCTCAGCTTTAGCCTCAGCTTCCCAGGGAGTTAGCATCCTGTCCCTTTGGTCCTACCGATATCTGTCCTGGAGCTCCTAGTTCAGCGCTTCCCTGGGCCCCTGACGCGTGCCCTGGTCTGTGCCGTGCAGGGCGCCTTTCCCCAGGGAAGGACTCCCTTCTGCGGGACTCTGGCAGCTGGGTACCTGGTAGATGGTTTTCCACCCTGAGTTCAGTGCAGATAGGAATCGATCCAGTTCAGGTGTGCAGCTCAGGTAGACAACCCAGGGTGGGAGGGGCTGTGCGCTGTCCTGGGAGAACTCCTGGGCAGAGCAGGGGCCCCAGGTGAGCAGACTCAGCACTCCTGTGGCAGGGCCTGCCTCCATCACCTGCCCCCCTCACCCGGCTCACCAAGAGGCAGTACTCCTTGCCCGGTTCAGTGGACACAGAAATGATGTCGGCCAGCTTGGCAGTACCCAGGGAGCGGAAGAAGCTGGTCTGGCAATCCTCGTGGCACGTGAAGAGGCGGTCATCGGTGATTACCAGGCAGCAAGGGATGCAAGGGCTGGGAGCTAACCCCTGGGGGATGACCTGGGGGGCATGGGTGGGGGAAGGGAGGGGCAAGCTGGAGCTCTCCAGGGCTGGTGTGCACCAGGACACCCTGCTTCAGGGGCCAGCCAGCCCCTCTGCCCAGCCCTCCAGAGGTCAAGCAGACTCCGCCCACCTCAGGAGTACAGGGGCTGGCCCCAGTGATGGTGGGAGCGTCAGGCCACGGGTGGCCCTAAGCTCCAGGGTGGACTCTTGGGCTGGTTCTTGGAGGTCCTGATTGGTCCTCGGGGGCTGCTCTGTGCTGCGTCTGGGTGTAGGGAGGGGCCCTGGGGGCCCAGGCTGGGGGAGGGGAGCAGGTGCTCACCCCCTTGGACACGGCCTGGCACAGGTGCTGCATCCAGTCGGCCATCTCAGCCTCGCTGTCAGCGCTCAGCTCCAGGCAGGGCCGGTCGGCGAGGACGACCTGGAAGGCGTGGGGCCGGTCCGTGGTGTTGGATCTCCGACAGCCACCGCACTGCTCCCCCCTGGGCCAGAGGAGGAGGGTGAGACGGGTCGAGGAGGCAGGGGTGGCACAGGGGAGCTCCTGGGGCTGCCCCAGAGTCTCGGGTCTGGAGGACACCAGAGGGTGGTCCAGACCCCACAGCTGGGCAGCCCCGCCCCGACCTCTTTTCTGTGTAACACCTTTAATCTCCAGGATTACCAAAGTCCTTCTGCATACTGAACAGGGCCAGGTGAGGGGTGGAGAGTAGGCTCTCAGCCCCGCCCTCTCAGGATCAGTGTGCTTTGCCCACCTCTGTGGGCCTGGCGCTCCCTCCAGGTGTATGTGTGTTCAACTCCCCCTTAGGTCAGGCGCTTCCCAGGGGAAGGACTGACTCCCCATCAGACTGGATCCTTTCCAGGCAGGGAGCTCCTTTTGCTTCCCCCAGAGCTCAGCGGACCCCAGGGCACTGAGTGGGGTTGGGGCTGAGCACACCTTGACCTGGCAGCAACACAGGCCCCAATACCTGCCCAGCAACCCCATTGCCCAGGACACTCACCCCATGTTCACTGAGAGCAGGGGCGTCACGTCGGTGCGGTCAGGATATTGGTAGAGGATCCCGTTGCTGCAGGGGCACAACGGGGCAGGGGTGAGTCTGGGCTGAGATCTGGGGGCCTGCAGAGCCTACATCCTGGGGATCCTTGCAAGCTGGGGCTTGAAACACAGAGGCCAAGGAGGCTGGGGAGGTTGGGAGGGTGGAAAAACTACAGAGGTCCCACAAGGAATGCGTACCCCCAAACCTGGGGCCAGCAGCCCTAGTCTGCACCGGAGATGTCCTGGGCTTCCTTGGGCCCTATGCGGCTGACAACACAGAGAAGTTCTAGGTTCCCCGTGGGAAGGAGGGTGCTGTCCCCCACCCCAGCCTCCGGGCCAGAGCTCTCACCTGAGCACCACGAAGCAGGTCTTCCAGTGCTCCTTGCCCAGGTAGGAGGTGCCCGCCTTGTAATGCAGCATGCCTTCTTTGGTGATGCTGCCCTCGGGGGGTGAGCAGTGGCAGGGGATGGGGCCCAGGAACTCGTCCTGGGGATCCTCCCAGTGCACAAGCCCATAGAAACGCACAGTAACAGCGGTCGCCTGGGGAGGGAGGGGGCAGGGGACAGAGCGGTGAGGTTGGGGTCAGAAGCAAGAATGGCCGTTGTCAGGGTGAGGACACACCCCAGCTGGGGAGGAGGAGAGAGCCTGCTGCAGGCAGATGATGGAGAAACATGGACGCCCGCTGTCTGCACCTCGTGACCCTGACACGAGGGCTCGCACCTCGGGGACAACAGCCTCTCCTCCCCAGGTTCTTACTTCACACTTAGATTCCTGGGCCACAAATTTGGCCAGAGCCAGCTTCTCCATGGTGGCATCAGTCAGGATGCTGGGGTAGGGGGGTTCCCGACAGCCCTTGATCATGGCTGACTTCAAAGAAGCCAAGAAGAACCTGTGTGGGGAGTGGGGTCTGCTGTCAGAGGCCTGGGGCCCCCACCCCTCACAGGGACAGGGCTTAGTCCTGAGGACGTCTGACCTGAAGGGGTCACAGGGTTTGAGGGGAGGGACCCATCTGGAACCAGAGCTAAGGTGGCGGGTGGGGCAATGAGGTGGCAGCCGTCCATGGTCATCAAATGGTGGTCTGGGAAACCTAACCCTTCACGATGGCCAAGGAACCTTGGGTCTTGACCACAAGGGAAGCCCGGATGAAGTGACGCAGCAGGACTCAGATGAAGACCCGCCCTCAGGATAGACAGTTTTCGCACGGAAGCACGTGGGCCAAGAGTGGCCCCATGGCCCCGAAGCAGGGGCTGTGCTTTCTGTCCTGTGGGGGCGATTCTGCCAGCCCTCTTTTCCTCTCTGGGGACCACTGAGGGTCTGAGGTTCCCCAGTCGGTCACTGTGTCTGTCAACCCCCTGCTTCTCTGCCCGGACCGCAGGGTCCAAAGGAAACTCGTCTCTGCTTTCTACTTCTTCAAAGCCCACTTCCCACCCTCCCCCCCAGGGGTGTGGCCAGGCCGGAAGTGCATGCTCTGTCTCCTGGCCGGCGGAAGGGGCGTGTCACGCACTCGGCCAGGGCCACGTCCGCTGTGTCCAGCAGAAACTGCTTCCTGCGGTTGGTGCACACCAGCTTCACCGTCTGTTGGTCGAGGCCCACCTGCCGGAAACCACACCCTCACATGCACGTGGAGCTTGGCCGTGCCTGCCACAGGGGCAGCCATGGCCAGATAGAGGGCGGGCTGGGGGGGGAAGAAGCACAGACTGGGGTCACCATGAAGTGGGAAGGGATGGTCGGATGTATAGAGGAGGAAGAGGGACCCTTGGGCTTGGTTCTTATCCTTGGCATCCCGGGGGTAGATGAGAACTGGCACCCACCCTGGGACTGAGGCCAGGGGTCGGCCTCGCTCTGCAGCTCTGAGGCTTGGTGGCCTGTGGAGCCGTACAGACAGCACACACCAGCCACAGAGCCCGAACTCACCGACACATAGTCGAGCTCATTGTAAGAAACAGCCTCTTCCACCAAGTATGGCTTCTCTGTGGCCCCTGAGAGAGGAGACCCCAGTGCTTGTTATCCCTGGGGGCCTCTCTGCCCTTCCCCTGCCCCATTTCCTAAGACCTTTTCTCAGTGAGGACCTGCCCTCGCCCTGCTATCTGAAATGATGGGGTAGGAGAATGACATGGGGTACTCATGGAGGGGCCCCCAGGCTCATGTCCTGGGATACTGACAGGCCCTTCCCAGCTGTGCATGTTCATCACCACATGCAGCAGAGAGATACTCGGGGGCAGAGGGCCAGGGGGTAGAGGGGTGGGAGGCGAGAGGGTTTTGGTGGGAGGTGGCAGGCACCTTTTCGGAGCAGGTAGACATAGCAGTCTGTGAGCAGCACATACAGCAGCTGCAGGTTGCCCTCCATGTGCCCGGTGCTCATCCGGATCATCTGAGGGGCCGGAGTAGAGAGGTCAGACCCCGAGGCGCACACCGCGCTCTGGACAGCCTGCACCCCATTCTGAGCGGGCGCGCGGCCCATCTGGCCATGCCTTCCCTGTGCAGCTCTTGCTCATTCTTGGGATCCCGGGACTTACTCTGAAGAGCTGCTCTTCGTTTTCTCGAAACACATGGATCATCAGCAGGAGCAGGTGATTGTTGTCTACTCTGTGAGGGGGACAAGTGTCGGGAGGATGAAGGGTCAGCTAGAGCAGGGGCTGGCAGAGGCCACACAGGCGCACGGAGACGAAGCGAGTATGGAGACGATGCCCGCACGGAGGTGAGGCGACACCAGAGGGCCATACCCCTTCCTACCTCCCAGCCCAGGCTAGGTCTTCCAGGGGCTGTGCTTGCCTATTTGGAGGGCAGACGCCCAGCGTGCCTTGACTAAGGAGAGGCGTAGCTCACACGTGTGGCACAGACAGACTGGCTCACCTGAACTCTGCCGAGTGGGTCATCTCAGAAGGGCTCCCCTGGCCCTCCTCCACCCCGGAGTCCTCGGCGCTGCTCAGACAGGGGCTGGGCTGGTCTCCCTTGAGTCTGCAAAGAGCCTCTTGGGTCCCAGGCTCTGGCTCCAGCCCCTCACCGACCTGGGGCAGCCGGGTGTCCAGTTCCTGGGCCTCTGGCTTCTGTGTCTCCCCCGGGGTGTCCTCTAAGGGCTGAGGTGTCTGTCCTGGTCCTCCTCCTCCCCGCGCCTCTTCTTGGTCAGCAGCCGCAGGGCCACCAGGAACATGCAGCGGTTGGCCAGGCCCTGCAGGGTCATGGTGGCCGCCACCTGATGTAACAGTACTTGGACTCTCGACGGTAAAGCGGTAGAAGTCCATTGGGGCTGGAAGCCCCTCACTAAAGTCGCAAAATGGCGGCCTCTCCGGGGCATCCCCGGGAGAGCCGGTCCGAAAGGACTGGTCTGGGGGCTCGACATGGGAGTGCCAGGTGGCCGGGTCCAGCTGCCCATTGAGCTGGTCGATGACCTTACTCAGGGGCTGCCCCACGCGTTCCATGGAGGTGTCCTTCATCTCGGGGATAAGCAGGCCCACCTGGCCGGGCTCTGAGCGCTCACTGCCCTCCACTGTGCTGCCAGGCCCCTCTCCCTCCTGCGGCGGGGAGGCCAGGGTCGTGTCTAGGGAGCCCCGCCCAGGGCCTGGGCTGCTGACCACAGTGTCGCCATTGCCCTGATGGGCACACATGTGCTGGGTGGAGGCTGGGTGGAGTGGACTTGCTTCCTCATCTGATCTGGGCTTCTTCTTCTTGCCTGTTTTCTTCTTCTTGGTGACCCTGGATGGTAGTGATTGGGAGAGGTTTAAAGCTGAGCAACCGATACTGAGGGCAACGAGGTGGGCTGGGTCAGAACAGGTGAACCTGGGCAAGGAGCTCAGAAAGTCAGAGCTTCAGGTGTCCCGGGCAGCTATAGGCATGGGACCCTGGGCCAGGGGCCAACAGCGGCTCAGGCGCCGAGTACCTCCTGCTGCTGTCAGAGGCAGGGCCAGCATGAGGAAGGCACAGGGGAACCCCTAAGTGGGTCCTGTGAGTTCTAGCTGGTGGCACACTGGGCTAGCTGTCTTTCAGGAATGGAAACAGGCCATGGCTGGTCAGACCAGTGACCCCTCTACTCAGCCTCCCCAGAGGAGGTGGGCAGTGGACCCTGAGCTGACCTCACTTTACATTAGGTATTGTAATGGATAATTCAAAAGACTCAAAGTCTTTTGAGCTCAAATTCCTGGCTCCGTGGTTCCGAGTTGGCTGGAGTGGACCTGGCTAAGCAACTCTAGGTCTGAACCTCTCTAGCTGCTCTGGATTTGAACCAGCCTTTGGGAGTGGGACTCCTGGCTCCAATCACTGGTGGAGAGACTCAAGAGCAGGAGCTGGAGGAGGTCAGGGAGCCGAGGAGGCTCTTGGCCAAGAATTTCCAACCTTGTCATCCACCTCCTCCTTCCTTCTATGTCCCCATCAATGTGATGAAGATGCTTTTCTTTCAGTGAGCCATGCTCAACTAGAAGTGGTACAAATTTCAGAACTTGTGCATTAATGTCCAAGAACTCCCTTGGAAAGAAGTCCAGGCTGAAGGTACTTTCTGGATGGACCAGACAAATGCCCCGGCAGCCTGGGCCTGGCCCAGGAAGCCGTCCATGTTGTCGCCTGGGCCACCCATCTTCTCTTTTTCCTCTTGATCAAAGAACCACTGAACAGGGGAGGGGTGCCTGGTCTCTAGGAAGAGGGCCAAATGTCCTCGGAGTGAAAGGGGGTGCGTCCTAGTCTGGGTGGACTAAAAAGCGATGCTAGGAGTGGCCAGGAGGGACACCAGGATCCTCACCCAGCTTCTCGGGCCCCCTCCCCGCTGACCTGATGACCTCGAGCTCTGTGCAGGTGTCCGGTAGGTCCGGGGTGTGGGACTCCCCCTTCTCCTGAGAGCTCGTGTGCACGGGGGTGGTGTCGGAGGAGGAGACAGTCTCGGGCTGGTCCTCATTGAAGGGGTTGTGGCGCTGGGCGGGGCTCTCGGTGGAAGCCTTGCTGCTGGTCGGGTCTGAGGTGGTGGAGCGGGGGCCGCTGACAGCGTCTGTGAGGTCTCCGTCTGGGAGAACAGGAAACACGGGACAGCCCTTCAGACACCAGCTGGGGGCCCCAGGCCCCCAAGCACGCCTTATCTCGGGAGGGAGGCAGGCGAGTTCTTCCCAGAGCATTCTGACCGGGGCGGCCCCGTTTCAGGAGTGGAAGCCTCCCACCAGCGGGACATGGGATTTGTGCTTAAAGAGCAACTTGGAGGAATGCCATCACCACCCCTTCTGGGTCTCCCCACCCCGCCCAGAGCTCTCAACAATTTGGCCGAGTTTGAGTCAAGAGCCTCAAGGTTAAGCAGACTCCAGGTTTAAGCCCTGTGGGGGTGGTGACCTTGATGGCTCAGAAGATGGGCCGCACACCTCGCAGGCTAACCTGCGCCTCCATTAGCGCAGCACGCCCTTGACAGGACTGAGACACCCAAAGTCCTCTGAAGGGACCCCCATGGTGGCAGATACAGAAGGACAAAGGAGGAGGGAAGAGAACCAGGATCAGAGAAAATGAGGGCTGCAAACACTGAGAGGCCAGGACAGGGAGTCTAAGGCTGAGGAGTGGGGGGAAGGGCAGGAAGAAGGACCCAGAGCACAGTGAAGAGGGCAGAGGGGAAGAAAGGTGCAGAGTCGCTGCCCCCGCAGAGATGGATTCCTCGTGGGCCCTCCTCCCCTGCGAGGCAGGTGCCAAGAACTTCATTTCATTCAAACCTCAGCCTGCCTACTGGCCCTCCCTGGGCACTCTCCCCCAGGGAGACAGGCCCTCTGGAGAGGAGCTGGTTTAACAGCCCTCCCATCCCCAGCTGTCCATCCCAGGTCCCTGGAACGGGACACTGAGAGGAGGGAGTGTCAGCATGGAAGCATAAGGGGTGTTTATCCAGTGGCAGATGGAAGGCCGCTCAGGCTGGCAGGATAGCTCGGGTGACAGTGATGGTTGATGGCAAAGGACACAGGATGTTCATGCCCCATTTGCCAGCCTGCGCACATCTTGCTGGCCCTTATCTGCCAGAGGAGATGTGGTGCACAGGCTTCCCACCCTCAGCCTCATCTGGAAGGGCCCAGCCTGCTTTGTGGATCTGGGAAGCCACGGGGTAGCTGTCTGCTGACGCAGCATGGCATCAAAAGTACACTGTCTTTTAATATAAGGCCAAAGGAGGGGGCAAAGAGCAGCTGCCAGCTCTGCTAGAGAAACACGAGTGAAATAGGAGCCTTTCTTCAAATCTCCAGGGACCCCCAGAGCTTGTTTCTCAGATGCAGAAAAGCCTGCCCTTCAGTCTGAGAGGAGGCTCTTCTAAGTCCACGTGTTCCTGTTCGGCCCCGAGAGGCGCAGCTGCCCAGGGAAGGGGTTCCAGGAGGGGAGCAAGCAGATCACTGGGTGTGGTGGGGTCTGGGCTGGGATACCCACCAGTTCTGTACATAAGTCAGGGCTCTTGGAGAGGCCTCCCCGTCCCCACCCCAGGGCCCAGAGCTGCCTCCAAATCCTGCTCTTCTCCAGGTGTGAGAAGACAGAGCCGCCTCAGGGGAGCCACCAAACTGGCTCAGGGCATTGTCAGCACTCCAGGAACCAGGAAAGTGGGTGGTCACTGCTGGGACAACCTTACCCCACCCCGGAGCCCAGCCCAGCCCGAGCAAGCAGTGCAACTGGGCTGTTAGTTCTCAGGCCACAGGGAGCTCTGGAGGGCTGCAGAGGAGGGTCAGGCCCTGCTTGTCAAGTGACTGCAATAGGAAAGTAGCTGGGTCAGGAGGGGGTTAGTTGTTAGACCTGGGGGGTGGGGATCAATGCCCAGCATGTGAGCTGCAAGAAGAGAGGCAGAAAGGGTAAATGATGTTATGATGGAATTCTGGATTTCAAGCTCATCTCAGCTTAAAATGGGGGCTCCTCAATACTATTCTCTTGGCCAGATGACATAAATTTATTTTTCTCAAAGCCATATCTCATTCCCCTCAAACCAAAGCTACTGCACACTCACATTACTTGGGAAAAGAGCCTCCATCATCCATGACTCAGATGACGGCTGGAACAACACAGGGGCCAGCTCTGAGCAGAACCACCGTCTCTCGGCTCAGGGTGACCAGCCGGCACCACCTCCTCCAGAGGCCGACCCTGAACCCACCCTGGGCAGAAGTGGCCCTCAGGGCAGGGCTGTTTATTAACAGGGGGTCTGGTTTTGGCCTCAGCTTTAAGGAGGAAGGATTAACCTTCTCAGAAATCTGTCCTCTGCTTGGAATAGTCATGGGAATCCCAAGAATAGCTTCAGGGCTGTTCTCAAGCCCAGAAGTGGCGTCACCAGTAGAAAAAGGCCCAAGCATTGCTGCCACCTAGTGGACAGGGTGAACAGATTTCTTTTTTTTTTTTTTTAATCTTTAAGGCCATGAAATTTGGGATCTTAGTTCCCTGACCAGGGATCAAGCCCACACCCCCTGCATTGGCAGCTCAAAGCCTCAACCAGTGGGCCAACAGGGAAGTGCCTGACAAATTTCACTTTAGTTGACCTTAAAATTTCAAAGAGGATGTTTCAGCCGTGCTAGGGCAATTTCCCTCATTCAGACCTCAATCTCCTCCAAAACATCCTCGAGAAAGCCGTTAAGAAATGGATCAAGCCGTCTGCACTGCCTCCTGATGTCTGTAACACAGAAGCGCATCTGACCTAAAGGAGCTCGCAACCCCCATGTTCAAAGGCAGAGTTTTCCTGAACAATCTCCCCATGAGGGCTCCACAGCTGGTAGTCCCCTGTACACGTCTGGTGCATGACTGGCACTGGAATTGGGACGGGTGATCCATGTGTCCCCAAAACGCACTCAGCGACTCAAGGTCACGGCATAAAGGGAAGAATTTTGCACTGGGAGAAGGGGTTGGCTTAGGCCTCAAGGTCAAGTTCTACTGCAGAATTCCATCTGTCAGAACACCAGACTTGGCTTTATTACGATCATTGACATTATAAATAACAAGCTGATTCTGAATCATGCAGCAAGCTTGGTATGGAAAGGTTGCAAAACAGGAAAAGAGGGTAACAGCAGACTCTGTCCCACCTTCCCAGTCTGTGCTGGGTACAGACGGCACTGCTGGAAACACATCTCCAAAATCATAATCTACAAAAACGAGGGACAAAACTGAAGATTAGAAACACAGGTAGTTTGGCAGGACAGGGAGGGTGGGGGGCAACAGGGTGGGAGGCATGGGAAGAACACAAGAGAGGAAAAATTCAACTTTCCATATTTTCTCTGACCACCTCAGGGGAATTTACAAGGAGCCCACCTGCTTCTCAGCTCGGGCACTGGCCCAGTGACCTCTGACCCCTAGGATGACCTGAGGGCAATCAGTTCCACGCCCGGAAGAACACGGCTCCCGTGCACCTAACCTCCTTTCCTACCCCTTGCTCTCCTTCCCGCCAAACCCATCAGCTAAGAAGAGGTGGGCTCAAGGGACACCTCTGTCGCTGGGCAGTCTGGCCCTTGAGGCCTGTCCCGCCAACTTCCCTGAGCCCAATCCAAGGAGACTGAGCTGCTATCTCCTGCTCCTATGAGAGCAATACAAATCTAGCTAACACCAGACTGAAAGTAACTGCCCTCCCTGGGAGAGAGGACCACACCACAGGCAGAAACAAAGGTCAAGGTCTCAATGCTGATGCAATTCTGGGTGCCCCTGGGGCTGAATTGGTGCTTGGAGCCCCTTCGCTGGAGATGGGGTGGGGTGCAGTACATAAACGGCTCTGGTTTCCCACGTGGGGAAACAGCCAGTTTTACAAATCAACACAGAGGCCAAAGGTTTGAAAGAAACCAGGCTGTTCCAACCTAAGACAACAAATGACTACAGACGTGAGGATGTTCTTTTTTCGGTCTTTGCTGCCATGTGTGTGATTGCCTCTGACACACTGTCAAGGACAGAAGGGACTCAGAAATCGATGGATCAGGGGAAATGGGGGCGAGTCTGCCTCTAAACTTTGAGACCCACTGGGTTCTCCTTCCTCCTTCCAGGGGTTGCTTAGCCTTTTCTACCTAGAATCAAGGGTAGGACCCCTGCAATGTCAGAAGTTTCCAGGTTGCCTTCCTGATCCTCCTGACCGCAGAGAACTGCCCTGGTGCATGTCTGCAGCCTTCTGAAAAGGGGTCTCACATTCATAAGATCTCATTGTGGCTTTTGATCCCCAGAATCAGTTTCTGAGCCACCACTGGGACTTTGAGAAAGAGAAGAGCCAGGAAGTGACTGGCCTGGTTTAACGCTGAATTTCCACCACTGGACCAACCGAAAAAGATGTCCCCTGGTCAGGCTTACGCAGCTTAGAATCCATTCACAACAGGGGCTGGCCCCTTCCCACCCTGGCACTCACCCTCACTAGATGGGGCGATGGCGCTGTCATCCCACTCCAGGGTGGTGGAGGTGACGGAGTTGAAGGAGTTGAGGGAGAGGCTGTCTGAGCCGTGGACCGAGCTGGGGAGGCGGTCTTCAAAGTCCAGCAGGTACTGGGGCTTGTAGTAGTCAGGCATGTAGGGTGCCAGGTCTAAATAGGGGGCATCCTGGGGAAAGAGAGGAAGAGGCAGGTTGGGGTGCCAGCAGGCCACGGTGGGCCTGAGTACGCGGCCTTCCTCGGACCTGCCTTCACACTCTCCCAGGCTGGTTTTTCTTTGGAAATCAACGTGTTTAAGGTACTAAGTCCAGAAATAAACTGCTGAGAGGAGGATTGTGAATGGTTGTGGCCCATAAGGCTGTGGGCCGGGGCCCGGGGACGACAGTGCCTGCTGGGCCTCCTGACCCTCCGTAGCTTCTTGTACTCATTTTCCCCAGTGTCTACTACTTTCTAGGTCTGTGCTATTGGAGTCTGGATCTAGGCTGGTGACCCAATTAGCAGGGGGCAGTTTCTTGCATCTTGATGAGGCTGCAGAGGTGCCTCTGAAGCTCCTGGGCTGCATTGCGATGGCTCTAGTGTGTAACCGTGTCCGTGACTGACCATGACCAGGAGGGAGGCTGGGAAGCAGGAAGCTGAGAGGCTTCCAGGATCCCAGGAGGCCCAAGGATGAATCTGCCTCGACTCTCAAAAGATTCATGTTCTGAACATGAAGGAGTATTAAGTGCTGACATACTCTAGGCGACGTGGTTTTTCTCCAAGTTGGGGCAGAGACAGGAAGGAGCCACCCAAACCAGGGATTCTGGCCAAGAGTCACCTTAGTCCCCCTGGGCAGCCCCTGAACCGTTCCCTCACCTGAAAACACAGGACGAGGCTCAGACTCAGCCTCGCCCATCAGGCTCCCTGGGCGGGACCTCACCCACCCTGCCCAACCCTCTGCCCCTATGAGCAGTGAGAGCTGGGATGTCTCACCAGGTCCAGGTCAAACCGAATGAACTCCAGCCCGGATACCAAGGTCAGGAAGAGGGTCAGGTGGTCATGGCTACAGACCAGGGCATTCCTGCAGGGCATGAGACAGGGTCATTCATGGTGGCTCTGGGCCTGGTTTCCAGCATAGCCCTGCCTCCCCAACAAGCCAGTTGTGTTGAAGTTTGATGTGTGACCTCCTCCCTCCATCCCCAAGCTTGATGCGGCCTTTGCCCACCCCCTTCCAGCACTCTTGCCTGGCTCTGGAGCCACAGGCACTTTACTGCCCATGTCTTCAGATATGGGGCCTGTGGCAGCTCTCAGCAGCTGCTCTGAACACTTCCTGCAGCAACGCCAGCAAAGGCTGAGTGTTCTGGTCAGGTCTGAGGCCTGGCTGGAGGGTCAGGCAAAGGCTGATCAGGCACCAAACGACTCGTGGAGCCCAGCTGGAACCTGGTCTCCTGGCCAGAGCCATCATAGGCAAGCTCCACTGGCTTTCAGGCCATCACTGGTGTGTCTTCAGGCTGCCCAGCCAGGCTAGGCCCCTGAGGGGCGGGCAGAGTGTGGTATGTGCATGGGTACGATGTTGGGACAAGGCTCAGGGGCACGCAGGAGCTCCGTGCATGAGACCCCGCGTCCGGACACTCACTTGACATAGTACTTGTGCAGGAGACCCAGGTTCTCCTGGAACAGCCGCAGGTAGCTCTCCAGGGAGTTTTCGTTGAGGGCCAGGTACAGCCAGGCCCGGCCTGCAAATGAAGGGCAGGAGTAAGTGGGAGGAAGGCCCAGCAGGTGGCAGCTTTCCTTGGCCTGGCAAGGAGCAAAGGGAGGAGGAGTGGCCGGGGAGAGCAAGCACCCCAACAGCCTTCTCACTTGCAGAAGTGCCACGCCCTGAAATCTTGACCTTTCTCATCAGACTCGAGCCTGTAACTGGCCAGGAAACTTGGATTGACAGGGCAGACTGCAAATCCCAGGGCAGACTGCAAACCCGAGCTGGGTTGAGAAATGTAACGATGCTGCGCTGACCCTGTAGCTGACACTGATCATAGCTCAGGGGGAGAGGCAAGACCCCTCACTCATGCTCGGGCTGGGATTCAGGAGGAGCCCAGCTCTCTTTAGCATCTTACTCTCCTTCCCCACAGCCATGAGGCTGCAGCCAGATGTCATGTGCTGGGGAGAAGTGAGGCCTTGTGGAGAGCGCTGGCATCTCAACAGCCCTCCACCACTGGACACCACGAAGCACTTGGCCTCCCAGGTTGACCTGAGTCCCAAGCTACCTGCAGGGAGGGCAAATCTTCCTCGAGTCAGCCTGGCTCTACTCACTGCGCCCCAGGTTGGTGGCCACGTGCTGTAGCACCTCGATGTGCTTGACGGCCTCTCTCCTGGTGAAATGAACCACGAGCACCCAGTAGCCAGATGAGAGGTCCTGCAGCCTGAGAAAGTAGGACAGGAGCTGCTGTGACCTGGATGGGGCCACCCTGTGGTCAGCGGGCCCACCAGCCTCTGAGTCAGCAGGAAGTCCACGGCTGAAAGCTGGGATTCCCAGGGCACCCACAGGTCTCCTCCTCCTCCTCCACCACCAGGCCTTCACGCCATCATTTCATCTGTGGCTAATCCCTTCCCCCATCATTCATGCCTGCTCAGAGACGGACTACTGGGACAAGCTCAGACAGCCTGCAGCCGCCTTGAGTGAGACCAATGTCTTTCTGCCAGGAAAGAAGAAATAAAGGGCAGTCAAGGCTAGGGACTTTCCTCTGGAGGCTACCATGGCCTTGGTCCTGCCCTGTCCAGCCGCATGGTCCTCTCCAGAAACTGCTGTCCTCTTACCCGTAGAGCAGAGCGTGGTCCAAGTGCTCACACAGACGCTGCAGGACTTTGTCGTGGTTGCGGATGGCAGGGGTCTCATCTTCACAGGCGGCAAAGTAGCTCTGCAACTGAAAGGAAAAACAAAATCCCCCCAGATTAGAAATGGACGAAGAGGAGGGCCACAGAAGTTCTATAATCAAGAAGGTAACTAAAGGGACTTCCCTGGTGGTTCAGTGGTTAAGAATCCCCTGCGTTCCAATGCAGGGGATGTGGGTTCAATCCCTGGCTGGGAAACTAAGATCCCATGTACCCATTCACCGCAGAGAAGATCCCACATGCCACAACGAAGACCCAATGCAGGCAAATAAGAAAGAAATGAAATGAAAAAGAAAAAAGAAAGTAGCTAAGAACATCAGTCAAAGGATGTATCCACGATGACCAACAGAATCAACCTTGAACTGCCTGCACCAGCTGCTTTTCCTGTACCACAGGTGTCAGTGGGCATAGGAGGAGTGCTAACTTAGAGCCCGGTCCCCAAGAGGCACTCCTGTGTGCTTGTCACAATGACAGCTTGATGCTGGCGAGGAAGTCATGGTCTACATGTGGGTCTCAGGTGGTACCACGCTTCCAGCCTGTGCCACCAAACTGTATAACTCTAGGAGCTCTGAAGTGAAGTGAAGTCGCTCTGTCGTGTCTGACTCTTTGTGAGCCCATGGACTGTAGCCCACCAGGCTCCTCCATCCGTGGAATTTTCCAGGCAAGAGTACTGGAGTGGGTTGCCATTTCCTTCTCCAGGGGATCTTCCTGACCCAGGGATTGAACCCAGGTCTCCCGCATTGCAGGCAGACACTTTATCATCTGAGCCACCATGGTACCTACAATATTATGTATACAAATGAACACACAGTGCCCAGTAAATCCCCTTGCTCTGCCCTGGAGCTGGCCACATGGTGGCCTGCCTGAAGCTGTCCCTCTGCACAAACCAAGGGCTGAGGGATGTGGGAACCTGCTTCAATGGCCTTCTTGTCAGAGGCTGACATGGGACACTGGGTTTACCTGAGGAAAGTGGCTGGATATGGATCCAGGTACCCGCCAGGCCCAGATTGAGCCCTACACCAAGAATTACACCATTCCCAGGCTGGACTGAAAAAAGATTTGGGGGCTTTCCTCGTCTAGTGGTTAAGAATTCACCTGCCAGTGCAGGGGATATGGGTTCAATTCTTCATCCGGGAAGATCCCACATGCCACGGGCAACTAAAGCCCATGCTCCACAACAAGAGAAGCCACCTCAGTGAGAAGCTCACATACCACAATGAAGAGTAGCCCCTGCTTACGGCAACTAGAGGAAGTCTGTGCACAGCAACAAAGACCCAGTGCAACCAAAGCTAAATAAATAAATCTAAAAAAAAAAGAAATAACCTAATATTATACATGCAGAGTACATCATGTGAAATGCCAGGCTGGATGAATCATAAGCTAGAAACAATACTGCTGGGAGAAATATCAATAACCTCAGATATGCAGGTGATACCACTCCAATGGCAGAAACCAAAGAGGAACTAAAGAGCCTCTTGATGAAGATGAAAGAGGAGATTGAAAAAGCTGGCTTAAGACAACATTCAGAAAACTAAGATCTTGGCATCTGGTCCCATCACTTCATGGCAAATAGATGGGGGAAAAAATGGAAACAGTGACAGACTTTATTTTCTTGGGCTCCAAAACTGCAGGTGATGATGTAGCCATGACATTAAAAGATGCTTGCTTGTTAGAAGAAAAGCTATGACAAACCTAGACAGAGTATTAAAAAGCAGAGACATCACTTTGTCATCAAAGGTCTGTATAATCAAAGCTATGTTTTTTCTAGTAGTCATGTACGGATGTGAGAGTTGGACCATAAAGGAGGCTGAGTGTCAAAGAATTGATGCTTTTGAACTGTGGTGCTGGAAAAGACTCTTGAGAGTCCCTTGGACAGCAAGGAGATCAAACTAGTCAGTCCTAAAGGAAATCAACCCTGAATATTCATTGGAAGGACTGATGCTGAAGCTGAAGCTTCAACCCTTTGGCCACCTGATACAAAGAGCTGGCTCATTGGAAAAGACCCTGATGCTGGGAAAGATTGAAGGGAGGAGGAGAAGGGGATGACAGAGGAGGAGATGGCTGGATGGCATCACTGACTCAGTGGATGTGAGTTTGAGCAAACTTGAGGAGACAGTGATGACACAGCCTGGCTTGCTGCTGACCATGGAGCTGGACATGACTTAGTGACTGAACAACAAACCTCATATTAAAAATAGATTTGGCCAGTAGGGGAGATGAGCTGCACCACGGAGTAACCTCAGCAGACTGATGGAGGCAAGGGCCGCTTGCTCAGCTCCAATAAGGACAAGAAAGCCCAGATCAGAACTGAGTTCTCTACAGCCGCTATGAGGAGGGGGGCCTCTGTCAAGGAGCAAAGATCTGGGAGGAAAGTCTTTCCCACTTCCCTCTGGTCTACCGCTGCCCTTCTAAAGGCCAGAGTGGGGAAGGACACACAAAAAAGAATACTCATCTCTGTACACTCATCTCAGGTTTAAGCTCCTGGCATTGGACGAACGTGCTCTCAAGTGCTTTCTGGAAGCAGTGGCAGAAACGGCCTCAGTAGGCAAGGCGCATCGACCACACCAGCAAGCACGCGCTCCTGGCCAGAGGCCAACCATTCAGCCCCCACAACAAAAATAGCTTCTCTTCTCCGTGGCCCAGAGTAAACCCAGCGGCCCTGCTGGCCCCGGACAGGCCTCCATCCTGCAGGGTCTGCCCCTCCTCCCAAGAGGCAAGCCCCAGGAGCAGAGGTTCCTAGAACTAAAAGAAACAGCGGAGCCTCCAGAAACTGCAGTGGCTGAAGGTACGCTTGCATGGGTTCCCACCGAGAACCATGACACCAGGTCCAGTTTTTTTTTTTTTTTTTTTTTAATTTTTTGGCCATGCCACATGGCATGTGGGAACTTAGTGCCCTGACCAGGGATCAAACCTCGGGGTCCCTGCATTGGAAGTGTGGAGTCCTAACCACTGGACCACCAGGGAAGTCCCCCACCTCCCTTTTTTTTTTAAAATTTCAAAATCCAAGAAAATCTGAGATCAGAGATTCTTAGATGTAGGAACTGGAAGGATCTTTAGAGAGCTAGTGCAACTCCTGTATTAAGGAAGGAAACACAGGCTTATTCATTTGTTTGATGGGAGCCACACCCATCGTAACACCTGAAAAATATGGAAAAGTTTAAAATTTTACTCATTTATCTTTAAACAGAGAAAGTGACTAAAGTCAAAGAAGGGTAAGTCCTTCACTTTGATTTTCAGCTAAGTGAGGGAGCCATGGCTGGAACTCAGACTCCTTTTTCAGGTCAAGATACCTTAAAACAAGATATATTCTAAAAGCATTATTTGCTCATTGTAAAAGTATAAGCCACATGGATGTGTGTGTGTGTGTGTGTGTATGCATTATTGTTGTGAAAATCACTCAGTTGTGTCCTACTCTTTGCAACCCCATGGACTGTATAGTCCATGGAATTCCCCAGGCCAGAATACTGGAGTGGGCAGCCTTTCCCTTCTCCAGGGGATCTTCCCAATCCAGGAATCAAACCCAGGTCTCCTGCATTGCAGGCGGATTCTTTACCAGCTGAACCACAAGGAAAGCCCCGTATATACGCATATGTGTGTGTGTATATATATATATATATATATGTATATATATATATATATATATACACATACATATATACACACACACACACATATATGAAGACCTCCTTTCCCTGCCCCCACTGTCAACAGCCTGTATGCGTGCCCTTGCAACTCTCTTCCTGCATACAAAGACTTAAAAGAGTGAAATGGGATCATGCTGTACTCATTGCTCTGAAACTTGCTTTCTCTTAATATATCAAATGTATACTTCCATATCATCACAGAGAGATCCACTCCATCCTTTTTAACGGCCACAAGTGTATTCTAAAATATGCTGCACCATGCTTTAACCATTGTTAGATACAGTTATTGTCTTCACTTCTTTGATATTACACAGAATACTGCAGTGCACATCTGGGGATGCCTGGGTGGCTATTTCTGTATGGTAGAACAGAACAGTATACAGAGTGGAACCACAGAGCTGAAGAACATGCATAACTACAATTTGGCTGGATCTTGCTATGTGCTCTTTTAAAATGTTGGACTTATTTACATTCCCATCATCAGGCCCAAACTGGGGATAATTAGTAATTTCCGCTTGTCCAGTGGGTGAAAAACAGCATCTAATTGTTTTAAATTGTATTTCTCTGATCACCAATGCAGCGGAACATCCTTATTCGCTGTTTGTATTGCTTTTTCTGTGAATTGCCTGTTCACACCTCTGCCCAACCTTCTCCTGGCTGCTTTTTTCTTATTGCTCTGTTGATACTCTCTGCTAGTTAAGGTTTTAATCCTGTGTGTTGCTATGTGGGGTGTTTTTGTATTTGTTCATTTTTTGCCCAGTGTGAGTTGACCTTTCTTTTTTCCTTTATTTTTCAACTGACCTTTAAACCTTGCTTATGGTGCTTTTTTACCTATTCAGAAATTCTTATTTTTTGTATAGTAAAATCGGTCCATTTTCTCCTTTATAATTTCCCATTTTCCCTGGTCTAATATTATAAAAAGTACCTTTATTCTTCTATAGTTTTAGTAGTTTCTTTTTTAATGTTTAGATTTTTATGTATGGCATGAGGTAAGGATTCAGCTTTATTAATTGGATGGATAACCCATTTTCCACATTTATTGGTAGTCCCTTACCGATTTATGATTTAATAAAACATTTTTCTAGACATCTTGCTATGGACAGAATGAGGCCACTCCATCCGCAACCATCCTTTTTCAAAAGTGTTTTGACTCTACTGGCATATTTTTTTAGAATAACATTTCCCTATAATTACTTTCTGGATTTGGAAGCAAATTATACTCAGTCCAGAGATTATCTGGGGAAAAAATGGTATTTTTGCAATACCAAGTCTTCCCACCAGGAACATGAGATTTTAAAAAAAATTTACTTTGATTAAAAGAAATTCTTTTAATGAATTGATTTGGCTGTGCCAGGTCTTAGTTGTGGCACACAGGATCTTTAGTTGTATCATAGGAACTCTTTTGGTTATGACATGGGAGGTCTAGTTCCCTGACCAGGGATCAAACCAGGTCCCCTGCACTGGAAGTATGCGGTCTTAGCCACTGGACCACCAGGGAAGTCCTTGGAATTTTTTTTTTTTTCCATTTACACAGGTCTTTTTTTATATCCTTTGGTAAGTTTTCCAACTTTCTTTGGATAGGTCTTGTACATTTCAAGGGGGTGTTGCATACATATACATGGTAGGAAGAGTTAGGGGAAAGTCTGCAACCAGGAAACAACTTTTGCAAAAGGTATAATAGAAAGAGTGTACAGCATGGTGGTGATGAGCCAGGGCTCTGGAGAGGAAACACTGGTCCAAAGACTGGCTCTGCTACTATAAAGTTAAGTATCTTTGGCAAATTACTTAACCCTCTAACCCTCACTTTTTCTCATCTGTAAAAGAGGTTAAAAACATTGTTTAGAGCTAAGCTGTCCAATACAGTAGCTGCTAACTACCTGCGACTACTTGAGTTTAATTAAATTTAAAATCAAACAAAAGTAAAAATGCAGTTCTTTAGTTGCACTAGTCCCATTTCAAATGCTCAGTAACCACACATGGCTAGTGAGCACTGTATTGGACAGTGCAGATGTGGAACCCTCCTTTATTGCAGAAAGGTCTATTGGTTTAGGGGATCAAATCATATAAAGCATGAAAAGGCTTAGCATGGACCTTGGTAAGCAAAAAATGCTCAGTAAGCATTAGCCAAGATTATTAAGAATAATGAAACCACGGTGATAGTTCATGCAGCATTACTTACAGTGGCCAAGTTACAGAAGCAACCTCACTGTCCATCGACAGATGAATGGATAAAGAAGTGGTATATATGCAATGGAATGTTACTCAGCCACAGAACAAAACAAACAAACATAAGGAAACAGAGACTCATGGCTGCAGAGAACAAACTGGTGATTCCTGGGGTGGGGGTGGGGGCAATGGATGGGCAAAATAGGTGACAGGGATCAAGAGTTACAAACTTTCAGTTACAAAATAACTCATGGGCAGGGGATAGAGTCAATATGCTAACAGTTCTGTATGGTGACAGTGTGGCGATCATTTTATAGCGAATAAAAATACGGAATCACTATGTTGCACACCTGAAACAAATGTAGTAAGTTAATCACACTCCAAATAAATAAAGGGAAGGAATATTCCATATTCTTAGTTACACCAATGACACTTAGCCAAACATAAGTTCAGGGTCAAAGAAGACTCAGTAATGCTCTCTCTGCTCTCAAGAACCAGTATTCCTAGCTCACTAGCAGGTGGTTCCAAAGCCTATCCTTTAACCACTCTTTCACAGCAGGCTGACAAAACATTTCCATCATCTCAGGGGACAAGGAGATCTTCAATCAATGCGACAACCCAGTACAGTTCTTGAGAGGGAACAAGGAGGAGGATGGGGATGTCTTTGAGTCAGTGACGAAAGAATTTTAGGAACTCGCCAACAGCTTGAGCTCATCCCTTGGAAGCTGTTCAGAAAGCGCCACATCAAGGTGAACAACCAAGGTCTCCTCCCCCATGACCCCTGCCCTGGCCACAGAGCGGCAGCTGCCAGGAGCTACTCATGGCACCAGGAAGGTCACAGGCTCTGAAAGTGGGAGGAGAGCAAATATTGAAGCCTCATTTGAGGGCCCCTGAGCAAGAGAATCAGTGAAATGGGGCTAACGAACACAACGCTGCCTGGATGCACGACTGCCGAATCGTATTCAAAATTACTCCTTAGTTAGACACAAAACCTGCTGAAGCAGTTACCACTGGCTGTAACTAGCGCCATCATTAAAAAAAAAAAAATTATGTATTTGCTGCCTCGGGTCTCAGTCGTGGCACATGGGCTCTTCCTTGCATCTCTGTGGAACCTTCTGTTGTGGCACACAGACTCTCTAGCTGCGGCATGTGGGATCAATAGTTGCAGTGCACGGGCTTAGCTGTTCTGTGGCATGTGGGATCTTAGTTTCCCAAACAGGGATCAAACCCACGTCCCCCACGTTGCAAGGTGGATTCTCAACCATCGGACCACCAGGGAAGTCCCTAGAGCCATCATTTATGGAAGGCTTGTTATGTGCACTATGAAGGTGGCGGACAACCTGGATTTAAATGTGGGCTCTGCTGCACATTCATTGTGTGACCTTGGGCAAGGGACTTAACCTCTCTAAACTGTTTCCTTTTCTCTCAGCTATGTCGTGTGGCATATGGGATCTTAATTTCCTGACCAGGGATGGAACCCATGCCCCCAGCATTGGGAGCAGAGGGTCTTAACCACTGGATTACCAGGGAAGTCCCTAAACTCAGTTTCCTGATCTACAAAAACATAGGTTGTGTGAGCGTTCAGATAATACCTTAATTGTATTTATCAAAGTGCACAATGCCTTGAAAGCAATTAATAAATGTTAGCAGCTTTGATGACATACTCTACAAACACTACTTAACTTTACCATCACAGCAACCCTATAAAGTAGGTCACAGAGCTAGTCAGTGGCAGAGGCAGATTTTAAATCCAAGTCTTTTCATCCAGCCTAGCTTCAAGATCCCCAAGTGAATGGTGCGTATAAAACATTATATGCTGTTCTAGTATGTTGTAGGAGAACCCGAGAAAGCGAAATGCAGTCCCCTCCTTTCTCTAAGTCAAACAGCAAAAAGCCCATGGTGCACGAGTTGCCGTATCTTCTGCAGCTCTGCTTTTTGAAAGATGGATGGAGGAGGAAAAGGCTGCTGTGGCTCCTTTAAGAAGAAAGCCCACATACTCTCGCCATCCTTTTGCTCCACATGGGCATCTTCCCAGTAGTGAGGAAGTGGATGGTCTGGTTAAACAAGCCAGAGCTTCTCCTGGAGGAGCCTTCCCCACTTCTGGGAAAAAATTCATCCCGCCCATCAGACTGTCGAGTACTTCTTTCATGCCCATGAAAATTTGGGGAAAAGGCCCAAAATTTCACAATCAGTAGGAGTCTAGAGCAGGGGTCAACAAGCTATGGCCAGTGGGTGTGCCTACTTTTGCAAATAAAGTTTTATTAAAATGGCCACACCCACGTGTTTTGCATTATCTACAGCTGCTTTGGCGCTATGAGGGCCCAACTAAGTGGATGCGACAGAGGCTGTGTGTCCCACAGAGCCTGAAACATTTACTGCTTGGCCCTTTACAGAAAAAGTCTCCCGACCTCTGGTCTAGAGCCTCAAGCAGAGGTGACCAGGAATGCACATCTGTCACAGACTGGCTCAGGAGGTGTCTCTTGCCCAATGCTCAGTTTAGCAGTGGCCAGAAGGGGAGGTTTGAGCCTTGAAGATTCAAGTGTTTCAACAAAGACTTATTGAGCACCCACCATGTATATACCAGATGCTGTTCTTTTTTTGGCTGTGTCATGTGGCTTGTGGGATCTTAGTTCCCCGACCAGGGGTTGAACCTGGGCCCTCAGCGGTGAGAGTTTGGAGTCTTAACCACTGGACCTCTGGGTAATTTCCATCAAATGCTATTCTTATACAGAAGTCCTTGCTGTTGTATAATGTAAATCATATGCAAATATATAATATAGTGCCAAGGATTAATAATGCCATAAGAAACAAAGCAGGGATTAGGACTCTGCTGTAAATATGGGGTCTCACTGAGGAAATGACAACAGAGGTAGCTAGGGGAAGAGTACTCTTGTTAGAAAAACAGCAGGTGCAAAGGTCCTGAGACAGGGGCAACAGTAAGGAAACTGGTATGGCAACGATGTGAGTGATAATGAGATCAGAGAACAGCCAAGGGCCCACAGCACGTGCAGCCATACAGGCTGTTGTAAAAGAATTTGCATTTCATTCCTAGTTTGATGGGAAATTATTGAAAACAGGGAAATGTTAACAATATAATTTAATATACAAAGCTGCTCTAGCATCTATATGGTGTCTATATAAACTGTGGAAGGCCACGGTGGAGGTAGACAGACTGGCTGAGAGGCTATCCCAGTGTAGATGGATAAGCTGGGAGCTGGCTATAGTGGTGGATGTGATAAAGGGTTGGATCTAACATCTGTTCTGCAGGTGGTACCCTGGGGACTTACTGATTGATTAGATGAAGGGTAGGGGGGGAAAAAAGATGCCAAGGATGATTCTAAGGTTTTTGGTCTGAGTAACTCAATGGCAGTGCTGTTTCCAGATGGGTGGAGCTCTACATTGGCCACAGTAAGTTCCAAATACCCATGTGTTGGCCAGGGTGGGGGCGGTATTCTCTGGTGGTGCAGTATTAAGAATCTGCCTTGCAATGCAGGGAGCACAGGTTTGAACCCTGCTCCAGCAAGATCCCACATGCTGAGGGGCAACTAAGTCTGTGCAACTACGCACAACTACCGAGCCTGTATTCTAGAGAACTGCGAGCTGCAGCTGTTGAAGCTTGCACATCCCAGAGCCTGTGCTCTGAAATAGCAGAAGCCACCACGACAGGAAGCCTGCACATTGTAACTAGAGAGTAGTCCTTGCTCGCCCCAACTGGAGAAACCTCGCATGCAGCAATGAAGACCCAGCACAACCAAAAGTGAAAATTAATTAATTAACTAATAAAACAAAAAGGTGCCTATCAGGTATCTAAGCGGAGACGTCAAGGAGACAGTTGTATAAGTGGGCCTGGAGTTCAGAAAGAGGTCATTGCTTGCCATCAGTCTTTGGATGGTATTTAAAGCTGTGGAATTGGATGAGATCATCTTGGGAATGAAGAAAGAGAAGCATCTGAGCATGGAGCCAAGGTGCTCCAACGTCGAACCAGGGGCCCTCCCCCAATCTGCACAACAGGCTCACGTGGGGAACTGGAGGAAAAGAACAAGGCAAAGGTGCCCCCCACCCAGATCAACCAGAGCAGAAACTCTGGGGGCGGGGCCCAGGAGCCAGCAATTCTTTTTAATACTCCCCAGACAATCCTAACGCCCAGCCAGGGAGGAGGATCACTGCTTTAGACTGCGAAGGCACAGCCAGCAAGGCAGGTGGGAAGTCTGGACAGTGTGTACTCCAGAAGCTCATCAGGTCATGTTCCCACATAAATGGAGGGGCGCGAACCTTGAGGAAAAGCAACAGGGGTGAAGAGGTAGAGACAAAAGCCTGGGAGGGGTCCACCAGGGAGAGTTAGAGCTTTTTTGGATCCTGCTTCAAGCAAATGAGGTATTTGTAAATTGACATCGATGGGGCAATTGGACCTTGAAAACAGGACGTATGATGACACGGAGGAAAAACTGAAGAGAGAAGAGGAAGAAGAAGGAAGCAAATAGAGGAGACAGCAATACAGAAAACTCTGTTGACCAGCTTTGCCAACAGGATGGCCGGAAAACACGGGTGGAGTAAAGGGGCCAAGTCCTTGAACAGGAAAGACGGGGTGGGATCCACAGCCCAGGGCAGGGGTGGCCACAGATGGGAGCCCAGGTGGGCTGGTGAGCTTGATGGTGGGAGGAGGAAAAAATTCTCATGAGAAGAAAATTTATAAAAATAAGCAAGGTCCCCTGAGAATGAAGAGAGAAACAGTAAGATTTAAAAGTAACTGCTTTGTTTTTAAACCCATGGTTTCCTGAGAGTCCTTGAACTTGGGCCTCATCTCCAACTCCTGCTCCCAGGCCACACCCGTACTGGCTAGGCTGCTCTGGGTCCTCCTGGTGTGCTCAGGCACCCAGGCATAGCCCACTCCAGACCCTCACAGCTGGGAGGCCGGCGCTCTCTGCGGAGCACTCTGGGACGACAGGCAATCACGAGACGTGGCCAAGGGGACGTGGGGGTGGTGCACTCCTGCAAGCCAAGAAATGCCTGACTCAGAGCATTTTAATTAGCGTCAGTCCCACTCTCTGCTCCGAGCTGAAACAGCCTGGCCCTCTCGGCCTTGCCTCTCTCATAGATGCGTAGCCATGAAATGGTTTTTAGTTTTATGGTTGGTATCAAGAAATCCTTCCAGAATTGGTCCCTGATAGCTAACTTAAGGGCAGCTCTGACAGGTTAAAAACAGCCAGAAGAAAATGAGCCGGTTACAGTGGTCCTCCCATCTTTCTCCCTGGTCAGTCAAGACCAAAGAGGCTGTGATGCTGCCCAGCAAACAGACAGGGAATCTGGAATTTCGCTCGGCTGGCTACTCACAGGCTGTACAGGGTGGAGGGGGCAGAGGGGCATGGGGGAATCCCATTCCTATATTTCAGAGCAGGATAAAATCCCTGCCCCAATAAAGCCAGGAGAGTCCGCGAGGCTGGAGAGACCCAGGGCTGACGACATGCTCATGTGAACCGCCCAGCCACTTCAGGGCTCCATCCTCGCTCAGCACACACAGACCTCGAATGCAGGAGTCCCTCCTGCTGCCCAGGGAGGAGGTCACCAGGTAACAGCAGCCACCCTAGTGGCTCCATGGAGACCAGATGTATTTAGACGACAGTGTTTAGAGCAGCCTCCTCAGTCCAGGTCTAGGAAGTAGAAATCCAAAAGGAGAAGAGAACCCAACTGAAGCGGGGGGTGGGCAGCTACCTGACCTCAGAGCACCTTTTACCTATTAAGCTGATGGCAGCCCTGGCCACACGAGCTCAACCCAGACTCAGAGCCACCATGAGCTATAGGACCTCCTGGGACACCTCGTCTCCGGGGCTGCCTCTCTCGGGCTGCAGGTGCGCTGAAGGTGACGGACGAGGTCTGCAGGGAGTGAGAGGCCTCTGCCTGCCTTGCCTTTGGGATTCTAGCCACCGAGGGCCTCCTGCTGGGTCAAACCATGCCTGTGGCCCTTGGGAACACTTGCTCTTCTTTCCAAGGCAGACACTTCGAGGACAGGCAGACATCAGGCCGTGTGATACCATCTATTACCTTTGGGGTCAGAATGGCCCCATATCTTGATGCCTGGACATGCCCAGGGAGCGGGACCCTAGGAGGGTTCATCCTTGGCAGAGATGGCAGGAGAAGTGTTGGTGTGGCCGCCCACCCTGATTCTGCACCAGTAGTTTGCACTGGCTTCAGATACTGCCTCTCATGGATCTAAGAGACGACCAGGGCTTATCACCCACCTCAAAAATAAATAGAAATAAATAAATAAATAAAGCAGGCAGGCTAGAGTCTTCTAAATCTTAGCAAAGCTTCTTAAGAACAATAATGCCTGCTTTACATGATCCAAGGAATGAGAGGCTACTGCCAACAGCATTTCTGGAAAGATGCTCCACTGGAATTGAAGGCAAGTCTGGGTGTGGGTCAGGAGGAAGAAGTTTGGAATCTAAGGGAGGAAGAGATGTAGACACCACGTGGGTGCTGCCCGCTCCCGCTCCCATCGCAGCGGGATGCGGTGGCTCCACGGCAGCGGTACCAGGATGGAGAACTGTGTGTGCCGCTGGCTGACTGCCGGGTCTCTGGTGTTTGCCCAGGGACCTCTTGCGGGGAGGGGGGCCTCATGGCATCTTCCTCTCCTGGAGCCTCTCATTCAGGGGGGTGTCGGGGGAGTTACAGTGAGTGAGGAAGAGGGTCTCAGTGATGGGACTTTACTGAATGAGCTGAAAGTCAGAGGAATAACCACCTAACCAGAACCCTCATCTCCTGGGCAGGGAGGCTGGGGTCCAGAGAGGTAAGGACAGGCTCTGACCTCTTGGCTTTGCTTAGCGGTCCTCCTGCTTCATTGCAGCATTCTGGTTGGGTGTGCTCGTATACCACAGAAGGAGCTATTACTGGAGCCCCTTCTGCTCCCATTCCCTCAGGGATAATGCAAAGGTCAGGGGCACCTGCTGCCACCATCTGGAAAGTGCTCATCCCAGTGTCTTACTGAGGAGGGCAGAGCAGGAGGCGCTGGGCCACTCCCAGGGCTCTGTGGAATGGGAGCTGGGGGGACAATGTCGGGAATGTCCCAGCTGCTCCCTTCCTAGACAACATGAGAATAATGTCAACAGAGGCCAAGGCCCACTGGTGTCCACCGCTCCACCAATCCTGGGCAACCACAGTGATTCTAACTCATTGTCCTCATTTAATCCCTCACCTGAGATCCCACCCTACCTTAGCCTGAAAATAGCTCATTTCCAAATGACAATCAATTATAGTAGACTGTCAACCCAGACATCATCCCCACACAAGGACCAATCAGAAAGCCTGCGATTCAGAGATGACCGGCCTGGTTTCTCAGTGGGCATGAAAAACCTGGTCCTGCAGCCAACAGCCCTTCCCGGGAAAGGCTTGTGCCCAGGCTGGTGGCATCGTGGGAATGACTGGCGCCCCCTACTTGTAGGGCTACATAAAGGGTTTGCTGTTTGTTTACCACGGGCCTGCATTGTTCCTGAAGCAAGATGGGTGAAATCAATGCTTCTTAACCATTCATTTACCACTAAATATACCTAATTATACAACTTTCTTTCCCACCTCCCAAATCACTGCTTATTAGACCCTCTGCCGGAGTTGGCAGGCTCTCTGCTTTACTGGCAGTTCTGTTCAAAGACATGCAGGGAAAAAGCACAGGTAATTGGGGAGCTTCCTTGGTGGTCCAGTGGTAAGGAATCTACCTGCCACACAGGTCTGACCCCTGATCTGGGAAGATCCCACATGCTGCAGAGCAACAAAGCCCGTGCGACACAAGAGAAGCCACCACAATGAGAAGCCCAAGCACTGCAACGAGGGAAACGCCTGTGCAGCAGTGAAGACCCAGTACAGCCAAGAAGAAATAATGAACAAAATTATTAAAAAAAAAAAAAAAGCAGGTACTTGGGAATTCCCTGGTGGTCCAGTAGTTGTGACTCTGTGCCCCCACCGCAGGGGGCCTGCGTTTGATCTCTGGTTGGGGAACTAGGATCCCACAAGCCACACAGCATGGCAAAAAAAAAAAACAAAAAAAACCAGGTATTTGAATTATCCATGGATTTCATTTTTTGTACTTTCTCTGGGGTGTTAAGGGCTTCCCTGGTAACTCAGATGGTAAAGAATCCACCTGCAATGTGGGAGACCTGGGTTCAATCCCTGGGTTGGGAAGATCCCCTGGAGAAGGGAATGGCTACCCATTCCAGTATTCTGGCCTGGAGAATTCCATGGACTGTATATCCATAGGGTGGCAAAGAGTCAGACTTGACTGAGCGACTTTCACTTTTGGGATGTTAAAGCTGAGTGCCAAAGAATTAATGCTTTTGAACTGTGGTGTTGGAGAAGACTCTTGAGAGTCCCTTGAACTGCAAGGAGATCAAACCAGTATATCCTAAAGGAAATCCATCCTAAATATGCATTGGAAAGACTGATGCTTAAGCTGAAGCTCCAATACTTTGGCTACCTGATGCGAAGAGCTGACTCACTGGAAAAGGCAGGAGGAGAAGGGAACGACAGCTGATCAGATGGTTGGATGGCATCTCCGACACAATGGACAAGAGTTTGAGCAAGCTCCAGGACTTGGTGATGGACAGGGAAGCCTGGCATGCTGCAGTCCATGGGGTCACAAAGAGTCGGACACAACAGTGACTGAACTGAACTGGGGTGTTGGAACAATGACAGCAGTTGGGAACTGGCCTAGTTGGGCACAGATCTCTTGGATAATTTGACAGAATATGTTTCCAGAAGCAGTTAAATGCTCCTCTGTGCTGGCAAGGGAGTGTTCCAGTGTCCCTGGGTACCCTGTGTGTTCTGCCTCTAAACTCAGCACAGGGTTGACCCTGATGGAGGGCCCAAGGCCCCTCTTTAGAGTGGAGAGGAAGATGCAAGAGGCCCTCCCAAGAGGTCCCTGGGCAAACACCAGAGACCTGGAAGCCAACCAGGGGCCTGAAAGGACACATGGCATGCAGGATTCTCCACCATCCATGTGCCACTGCGCTGGAGGCAGAAGCTAGTGGAGACCCTGCTGTTTTCTGAGCACTCACATTCAGGGTTGTGTGTGGCACTGGTGGGAGGAGGAAGGGAGTTTTTCAAAGCCTTGTTTTCAAAGCCTGGGAGCCTTCGCTGGCTCTGGGTTCATCTTTCACTTCCCCTTTCCCCTGCTGTACCTGCAACATGGCCTCAGCCGTACTTCCCCACCAAGACAGCCAGATTGCTGCTGAGGAAAATGGCCATCAAGTCACCATCTAAACCACGACTTAGGTTGGGAGGACACTCCTGCCTCCTCCTAAGGTCTGTGTGATACAGTCAGAGACTTTATTTCTTATCATAAAAAAAATAACTTTAGTGATTTATCTATGGCTGCGCTGGGTCTTTACTGCTACGTGTAGGCTTTCTCTAGTTGTGTTCAGCAGGGGCTGTTCTGTACTTGTGGCACACGGGCTTCTCATCGTTGTGGCGTCTCTTGCTCTAGGGTGCTGGGGCTTCAGCAGGTGCAGCACTCGGGCTCAGTAGTTGTGGCTCACGGGCTTAACTGCCCTGCAGCATGTGGAATCTTCCCAGATCAGGGACCAAACTCATGTCCCCCACACTGGCAGGCAGGTAGATTTTTAACCACTGGACCACCAGGCAAGTCCAATAGTCAGAGACTTTAGAGGCTGAAAGTGTAACTGCAGGGTTAGGAAGTGTGTTGAGGACTCCATGGATTACAAACCCATAATGGTTATTAAAGGAGATCCAGGGGACTGAATGCATTAAGTGTTAAGGATTCCTCTGCTCTGCTCACTCCCCTTCAGGCCAGCATGTCTATAGACACTTCATACTTCAGCAGTCTGCAGCCCCCCAAAACAAAGAACTTACAGTGATTTATTAGAGTATAAGCATAAACATACAATCAATCTGTCTATTAAAAGATAAACACACACACCCCAAAGGGTAGAAGTGTGAACAGAGGCTGACTACTTTCAAAAATTACCTGCAGATTTCAAGTCTACATTAGTTCTTCCCTTGTTCTTACATATTACTGGATTTTTCAGAATCTTCTACTTCCAGCTCTCAAGTACAGACACCCAAGGAAGAGGGTAGTCTTTAGGAAAGGAATATTTTCTTCCTTCTACATTTCTATAATGTTTGTGAATACTTAGAAGCAAAAGGAAAAGAAGATAAACTACAAATATTTAAGATGGGAGAATGTCTGTGGTGCAGGGCCAGCTACTTTGCTGAAAAGACAGAGAAGCTCTCGGGGCCCTGAGTGGTTGTAACAGTGACCTGTGGTATGACATGTTACAATGACCTGCTGGTAACAATGACCCTGGGTGGTTGTAACAATGACCTGACCTCTCAGCTCCAGCCAAATGGATGCTCCCAGAAACTGTCCTTATTCTCCTGCTTCAAACTGAAGTTCTAGGACATTCACACCACAAACAAACCACAATGAGGAGGAGGACAGGGCTGGAAAGGGATGGTCACCTTAGTTCAGACCCCAGGGAGGAGAGCTCTGGGACCAGGGTCACCCACTCCAACCTTGCACTGTGGGGTCCCGGCTCCATCAGCATTGAGGTCGCCCAGAAGAGCTTTTTATCTATGGAGGAAAAGCCCTGTTTGCTCCCCTAGGACATAAGGGCACCCCCAGCCTCAGGGGCACCACACTCTTCTTGCCACGGTGGCAAATTGTGATGCCAGAGATGAGCAGTGAAGACCCGAACGGTGAGAATGACCCACCCAAGAGCCCCCTGCTGCTACTGCTGCTGCTAAGTTGCTTCAGTCGTGTCCAACTCTGCGCAAACCCATAGATGGCAGCCCACCAGGCTCCCCCGTCCCTGGGATTCTCCAGGCAAGAACACTGGAGTGGGTTGCCATTTCCTTCTCCAATGCATGAAAGTGAAAAGTGAAAATGAAGTTGCTCAGTCGTGTCCGACTCTTCGTGACCCCATGGACTGCAGCCTACCAGGCTCCTCCATCCATGGGATTTTCCAGGCAAGAGTACTGGAGTGGGGTGCCATAGGACACCTACATATGCCAACTTTCTCTTCCCACAATGCTCACACCCCGAATACCAGCTCCTTTCTTTCCACACTGAAACGTCATGCCCACTCTACCCTCAATCTTAGTTTTTAGGCCTGACATTTCCATCAGCCAGCAGCAGGCTTCCAGTTTTGCTGGGAATTTCTTTCCACAATGGGCTCCAGCTAGATGAGTTTGAGAGGGACCCACAGGAACGGCCACTGCTCCATCTGACACTTGGAGTGTCCACTGTGACTACAGAGATGGCTGGGGACTGTCCTGACTAACAAGGGCTGCTGCCGCCGCCAGATGGAGACCTGTTTCCGTGTGGCCGCCAGGGCTGTGCAATTTGGACTGGCCCAATGCTAGAGCCCAGGCACGGAGAAAGAGAGGGCCCGGGGTGGCCTGCGATGGGGCAGCAAGGACTACAACGTCACCAGGCTTCAAACAGAGCCCTAACGTCTTATAAAAGGAGAACCATAGTGAAGCGAGCAGGCAGGGCTCAGAGCAGTGACCACTTCTCACTGGCGTCTCATGCTGGGCCTGGGTGTGGTCACTCAGGGGGTCAGGGGTACACTTAAACGGTTCCTGCTTGAGGGCCCTTGGGCCCCTCCCACCCTCTTCAGGGAGCCTCTGTGCTGTGAGAGAGGACAGGGGCAGAGAGACAGCTACCAGTGACTTCAAGACTTGGGCAGGGGACGGGGAGCCCTTAGCATTTCTGTGTGGATATTTATTATTTTATTAAGCTCTTTGCCAGGGTGACTCAGGTCATTAGGGGTTTTCAGAATGCTTAAGATTTTCAAACTCTTAAGGGTTTTTCCATGAAGCCAACAGAACCAAACTATTGACTGAAACCAAATGGTCAGTGTAATCCCCACATAGATCTAACTACCAGGCCCACTCTGGGAATGAGATGCTCGAGCTCATTTTTAATGTATAAGCAGATCTAACCTCTCTGGAGGAGTGGAAAACAGGAAAGACACAAGCCTAACCACCAAAGCCAGCTGCACGGCCAGGCGAGGTTGAACAGCTGCAGCTCTAAGACCAGTATCTGCAGACCCCAACTGGGAGACCCCCACTCTGCACAGGGTGTGTGTCTGGCCAGAAATAGAAGGCCATTCAGAGCCCACCCCAGAGGGGCAATCCACCGAGAGTGAGGGTGGTGGGGACTTGGCCTGTCCTCTGCAGGAGAAGGCTGTCCCAGCCCGGGAACATTCTCTCAAAGAGGGGTTACTTCATCAAAATCCATTTATTCACCCTGTTTAAGGGGATCTAAATTGAAGCTGAGGAGGTAGAGAACTGGGGCCACTTACTTTTTATTTTATACACTTCTGAGGTATTTGTGTGGTTTTTTAAAAAACAACTACTCGTTTTCCTAGGCTAAGGTCTCACTCAACCATCGCAGTCAGTGTCCCTCTTGCAAGTCATGTTACCTCTTGAGGCAAGTCTTCCCTGACTGCCCCCCAACCTTCCCACTCCCTCCAGCAGATCCCTCCTGCTCACCACCTTATCCTGCCTGGCCTTCAAGCCACATCACAATCAGAAGGTCTTTGTATTGGCTTGTGTATATGCACACTATGTCGGGTCTGACTCTTTGCAACCCCATGGACTGTAGCCTGCCAGGTACCTCTATCCATGAGATTTCCCCAGGCAAAAACGTTGGAGTGGGTTGCCATTTCCTTCTCCAGGGCATCTTTCCGACCCAGGGATCAAAACTACATCTCTTGCATCTCCTGCACTGGCAGGCAGATTCTTTACCAGCTGAGCCACTGGGAAAGCCCTTGAATTGCTCTACCTGCTAATGTATCACTCTCCCCTCCTACTGGAATATCCACTCCACAGATCTTGTCTGCTGTGCCCGCTTCTACCTTTTAGGGCCGAGGGCACTCAGGACAGAAGGTGATCAGCAAAAGTTTTTGAAAGTCAGGATTACCTGGACATCCGGTAGTATTAACGGGAGTGACTGCACTGGCTCCACAAACCTGGCATGGTGCAAAAATCCAGTGACAATACAGACTTCATTAACTATATGGAACCAGCCATCACACCAATTTCCCTGAACATGATCCCCAGCCTACCCTAGGGAGGCTATTTTTGTGCACAAATAGTAGCTCTGCGCCAAATCCAGCCTGCAACCTGTATATGCAAAAAAGGTTTAGGGGAACACAGCCACACCCATAAATGTATGGATTGTCTGTGCTTGCTTTTGAGTTGAACTGAAGAGTTTCGACAAAGACCACATGGGCTGAAAATATTTACCATCTGGCCTGTGAGGAAAAAGTCTGACAAACTGTGAGCATGAAGAAACAGAAGTGTAGTGTAAGACTTTGAAAACTACCCCAGAGAAAAAAGCAGCAGGGTTCACACAGACACTCGCCAGTGCTAGTGGTACCTAATATCTTATTCAGGCCTTGTTATGTGCGAGATACTGTGCTCTAAGATATTTTGCTCTGAGTGTACCAGCTCCTGTAATTTAATTCTCATTACAACTGTGAGTAGGTTCTGATTACTGAGGCTAAATGAGGTCCAGTAATTTGCCAGGGTCAACAGAGTCAGTGACAAACCTAATTCAAACCCCAAACGAGGTCTGTGTGCTCTGAAACTTGCACTTCGAGCCACCATGCTGGACAGCTTCCGTGGAAAGCACTTTCTAGCCACAGTGTAAGGAACTCTCAGCATTCTTGAGACTGGTATGTCTCCTCATTGTCCTCAGAAGACCACCTGGACGTCCCTGCTGCGTTGGGATACTTTGCTGTTTTTGTTCAGTCACTCAGTTGCGTCCAACGCTTTGTGACCTCATGAAGGGCAGCATGCCAGGCTTCCCTGTCCTTCACTATCTCCTGGAGTTTGCTTATTGAGTTGATGATGCCATTCAACCATCTCGTCCTTGGGGACGTTAAATGCCCACTATTTTCTATCTTAAATGCCCACTTCTTTTCTGTCTCTGAATTCTACTGATTTGTCAAGATTCTGTCCAAGCTCACCTTCTGTGAAGCTTCTCCTTGTCCTGGTGATTAATTCTTCACCTGGTTAAAATTCTTCCTCCAACCAATATATGAACTGTTGGAGGGTGAAGGCTGCCTTGGACAGCACAGAACCTTTGCTCAGAATGCAAGCATACACAACGGACATGCTCCTCAGAAACAAAACAAAACTCCCATGAAAACCACAGCCTCCTCTCCCCTGGAGAAGATGCTACTTAACAGACCAGTTCAAATGCCAGTTCAAAATGCTAACACTGCCTTTGACTTGGATGTCTCTCTCTCTAGCTGTTAACAAATTGGCAACCACAAGCTTTATCATCTGCACCTGAGACATTTCATAAGGAACGTCTTTTCATTGCTATCATAAGGAACGTGCCTTTCATTGCTATCTTTGTCATTTTCCTGTGCCAACTATTAAATTCTCCAGTTCTCTCCAATCCCCACAGATCCTGCCTTCATATCAGCTATTGCATTCCTCGTGTTACAGGGCATGTTCAGCATCACAAAATCTCGATGTGAGAATAGCTGAACTCAACAAGGCTCTTGAGAGTCCCTTGGACAGCAAGGAGATCAAACCAGTCAATCCTAAAGGAAATTAACCCTGAATATTCATTGGAAGGACTGATGCTGAAGCTCCAATAACTTGGCCACCTCATACGAAGAGCTCACTGGAAAAGACTCTGATACTGGGAAAGATTGAGGGCAGGAGGAGAAGGGGGCAACAGAGGATGAGATGGTTGGATGGCATCATCAACTCAATGGCCATGAGTTTGAGAAAACTCTGGAAGATAGTGAAGGATAGGGAAGCTTGATGTACTGCAGTCCATGGCATTTCAAAGAGTTGGAAACGACTGAGCAACTGAACAGCAACACTGCTTAGGGAGGGTGGTTGCGCTTGAGGACATCATTTCTGGGGTGATAGCTATAGTTGTTTCTTGCCGTAGGTGCTGGATACATGGATGTGCTCACTTTGTGAGAACCCATTCAACTGTATGTTTAGAATTGTAGGTATATTCTATTTCAGTAAAAAGTTCTCAAATATCCTGTGTAAACATAGCTTACACATGTGGATCTTTTTTTTTTTTTTTTTTGCAGAAACCCACACCTCATTTTATTCATGAAACATCCTTAAAAAGGATGGGTCAGACCATCTTACCAGAGGTAGCATGGAAGAAAAGGCAAAGCTACTCTCATGGTGACATAAATATGTAGGTGAGACTGATGTTCAAGGTCAAATATGACCCCAAGACTGTGAGCCCTCAAAGCCTACCCCTGTAGCTGAACTGATTCCTATTAGAAGCAGATACTCTGATTCAGAAAACCAAATGCCCTTCATGTGTGAGAATCAAAATAGTTTTCTGAAACATGACATACAAAGGAAGTGGGTAACAAGCCTAAATGATATATAGCAATATTTAGGTGCTAAGGCCTTCAGCCATCTTCAGACCTTATAAAAGTAAAGAACTGCCTGACCACAAAGAAAGAGAAAAAGCGACCACTTATGCTACACACTGAATGTATTTGCTTTTTAGTAGTGTCTGACTCTCTGTGACCCTAGGGATTGCAGCACACCAGGCTTCCCCGTCCTTCACTATCTCCCGGAGTTTGCTCAAACTCATGTCCATTGAGTCAGTGATGCTATTCAATTATCTCATCCTCTGTTGCGCCCCCTTCTCCTCCTGCCCAAATGTATGCCCCTCCCCAAATTCAGATGTTGAAATTCTAACCACCAGTGTGATGGTGTTAGGAGGTGGGGCCTTTGGGAGGTGATTAGGTCATGAAGGTGGAGCCCTCAAGAATGGGATTAGAGCTCTTATAAGAGACCCAGGAGAGCTCCCTCCCCCCAAACCATGTGAGGGCACAGGGAGAAGTCAGCAGTCTTCAGCCATAAAGACAGCCCTCACCATTTTTTTGTTGTTGATAAATCACTCAGTTGTGTAAGACTCTTTGCCACCTCCATGGACTATAAGGCTCCTCCTGCCAGGCTCCTCTGTCCATGGGATTCTCCAGGCAAGAATACCGGAGTGGGTAGCCATTCCCTTCTCCAGGGGATCTTCCCGATCCCAGGGATCGAACCCAGGTCTCCTGCATTGCAGGCAGATTTTTTACAATCTGAGCCACCAGGGAAATCCAGAACCTCACCATGCTGGGACTCAAGTATTTTCAGGCTTCCAGCCTCCAGAATCATGACAAATAAATTTATGTTGTTTTATAAGCCACCCAGTCTTCGGTGGTTTGCTTTAGCAGCCCAAACAGACTAAGACAACTTTTGAAGACTGGGTTAAGCACCATGCTAAACACCCTACACACAGACTCTCAACAAATCTTCCCAAGAGCCCTGATTTTATCCCTGCTTTATAGATGAGAAACCAAGGCACAGAGAGGGTAAGGAACCTACCTAAGGTTACACGGTTATTCATTGGCAGGGCGGGATTAAGCCCAGGCCACCAGACTCCCGAATCCATGCTCTTAAACACGACACTTGCCATGCCTCCTGTTGTGATGTACCTGGGGACAAGCTTCCAGTTTCTAGTGTGTGACATACCTTCTTGTCATGCTTGTCCAAGCACATACCATGATAAGAATCTTGGCCAACACACCCAACTCTTTCATAAGTGGCAGGCTGACTTACAGAGTAGATCCCTGCTCTCAAAAGATTCATGCTGATGCACATGTCCAACCTCCTTCTACCTGGACTTTCCCCATCAATTTGTAAGTTAGAGATTAAAAATCAAAATGTGTGGCCTACCTGAAGCCACAATCAGCCCAGATTAGACTAGAAACGTGCCTACCTGAAGCCACAATCAGCCCAGATTAGATTAGAAAGGTCTATTGTCTTCTTTTGTCTTCATTGCCAAAGATGGATTGCTTTTAGACAAAGTATTTGCTCATCCTACACGCCTTTAGTAAGCAAAAAACAATGCCCCACTGCATAAGCAAAGCTTAGGAAAACTAAAACTTTTGTCAGATGTCTACAATGCTGCTTTTAGTTTTACTTTTAGAGGAACATTATAGTAAGAGCACATTTTGAATCACCTTTTCTTTTTAAGCCACATCAGTCTTTATGAACGGTAAAATTGCTGGTCTATGTTGCTTTTGAGGAATTTAAGTGGGGATAGAGGGGAACATTATTGTTTAAACATAATGGTTCATCTAATGAATTCTCTTCATTTTGGAAGCAATCAATCTGATGAGCCTTCTCTTACCCCTCACATCATCCCCCCACGACCTACCCCAGTTTCTGAGACTATGGGGTGAACTAGCAAGTCAAATTAGGAAAACACTGCAACAATATTCCTCAAATGATGGTCAATTCTGGTTTGGTTTTAAGTGAATATGAATCCTACCTTTCGGCATGGGGACCCTTTCTCAGATGAGCTGACTTCTTCATACAGATAGTTATTAATATATGCCTTTAACAGGTCATATTTTTTTCTCTACTTGGAATTGGGACATTGATCTCTCCTGCAGGGAGCATCATACACTGTGGTGTCACCAAGTTCTATAGGTCTCTGTCCAAAATGCAAAGTACTTTAGTTCTCAATCAAAGCTCCGAAGTGAGCCTCTTCAAAACTGCCACCCTTGGGCAAGATTATTCAAGAAACTTCCCAGGACCAGAGGCAATGTCGCCCCGAAATGGAAAGACTGGAAGTTGCTTGTCACGGGCCATGACCCTGACTGCCGACTCCCCGAGATGCAGGCACAGGGCGGATGGAGGATGCAGCGATGCCGCCCAGAGATGCGCGGCAGGTGGGGCCCTCCCAGAGCTTTTTTTTGCCGCTACGCTCAGAGTAGGGGGTCCTGGCGAATGGCAGCCCCTCTAAGTGACGCAGGGCCCCTGGGCCTGGCTGTGTGGAAGCTCCCAGGACGCTGACCTCAACTTTGTTCCGTAAAAATAGCTCAGAGGCAGCGGCGCTCACGTGAGCCGCCCCGGCTTCTTCTCCATCGTCCAGGGGCTCCCGGCGGCTTCTCGTCCCCGGGGTCGCGGAGGGGAAGGGCGGTGTCCTGAGCCCCGGTGACAGGAGGAACCCCGGGCGAGCGACCCGAGGAAAGGAGGGGGCGCTGGGTGGGGTCGAGGGCCCGAGCCGGGCGGGCCGGGGTGGTCTCGGGGCCCGGGCCGGGCCGGGCAGGCCGCGCTCACCTTCTTCACCGACAGCGAGATGTTCTCCAGAATCCGGTCCTTCACCTCCCGCGGCTCCATGGCTCCGCCGCCGCCGCCGCCCCGCCGCCGACGCTTCCCGCGCCGGGGCCCCGGGGCCGCCGCCAACCGCTGCCGCCGGCCGTGCGGGGGCTCCGTCGTGCCGGCCGCGGGGCCCGGCGCCCGCCGCCCGGCCCTCGCCTAGCCCGGCCCCTCGCTCCGCCGCGGCCCGGCGGCTCCGGAGCGCGGCCGGCGGGGAAGGAGGCTGTGCGCGACGGCGACGGCGGCGGCGGCAGGAACTGATGTCAGGCGGGGCGGCGCTTAGGCCGGCGGTCGGGCTGGGACGCCGGCGCCGCGTCGCGCCGGGGAAACCGGGAATTGGGAGACCCCCTTGGCCTCCAGACCCAGGCGCCCCGGCCCCTCCTCAGAGACCCTGGAGACCCTCCCCCCGCCCCGGGGAGGACCCTCCAGTCGGACCCCCGGGACCTGGAGACCCCGCCCCCGCCCGCCAGAGGCCACCCGTAGCCTCCCCTTCCTTAGCCCCAGTTGAGTTCAGTTGCTCAGTCGTGTCCGACTCTTTGCGACCCCATGAATTGCAGCACGCCAGGCCTCCCTGTCTATCATCAGCTCCCAGAGTTCACCCAAACTCATGTCCATCGAGTCGGTGATGCCATCCAGCCATCTCATCCTCTGTTGGCCCCCTTCTCCTCCTGCCCCCAATCCCTCCCAGCATCAGAGTCTTTTCCAATGAGTCAACTCTTCTCATGAGGTGGCCAAAGTATTGGAGTTTCAGCTTTGGCATCATTCCTTCCAAAGAACACCCAGGACTGATCTTTAGAATGGACTGGTTGGATCTCCTTGCAGTCCAAGGGATTCTCAAGAGTCTTCTCCAACACCACAGTTCAACAGCATCAATTCTTTGGCGCTCAGCTTTCTTCACAATCCAACTCTGACATCCATACATGACCACTGGGAAAACCATAGCCTTGACTAGATGGATCTTTGTTGGCAAAGTAACGTCTCTGCTTTTTAATAAACGATCTAGGTTCATCCTAACTTTCCTTCCAAGGAGTAAGCATCTCTTAATTTCATGGCTGCAATCACCATCTGCAGTGATTTTGGAGCCCCCCAAAATAATGTCTGACACTGTTTCCACTGTTTCCCCATCTATTTCCCATGAAGTGATATGACCAGATACCATGATCTTAGTTTTCTGAATGTTGAACTTTAAGTCAACTTTTTCACTCTCCTCTTTCACTTTCATCAAGAGGCTTTTTAGTTCCTCTTCACTTTCTGCCAGAAGGGTGGTGTCATCTGCATATCTGAGTTTATTGATATTTCTCCCGGCCATCTTGATTCTATCTTGTGCTTCTTCCAGCCCAGCGTTTCTCATGATGTACTCTGCATAGAAGTTAAATAAGCAGGGTGACAATATACAGCCTTGACATACTCCTTTTCCTATTTGGAACCAGTGTGTTGTTCCATGTCCAGTTCTAACTGTTGCTTCCTGACCTGCATACAGGTTTCTCAAGAGGCAGGTTAGGTGGTCTGGTATTCCCATCTCTTTCAGAATTTTCCACAGTTTATTGTGATCCACACAGTCGAGACCCCTCAAAGCTCAGACCCTGGGTCTCAGCCCAGAAACCCAGGCCCCTTGGCTTTGGGCAGCGTGGAGACCCTCTCCCGGACCTGCCCACAGACCCCTGCCAACTGGCCCTCACCAGCCCAGGGTTCCCCACCCTCACAGCCCAGTCTCCAACTTTTAGGCCACTCCGGGTTCTCGGTGCTCCTTCCCACCCCCAAAACACTCTCTCGTTTCAACTTCATCTTCAGTTCCGAAGCCCTTACTTGTTCTCACCCTTATCCCACTTCTTCAGCTGGTCCACATGTCCTGAGGACCTAACAGCCTCAGCCCCGAAGCCCACCATAATGACTCCCCTTCTCCCCACACACCTGCCTCCCCAAATTTGTATTTCGAAGCAAGCCACTTACACTTAAGAGTTCTCAGAGCCCTACCTGGCTTACTCATTCATTTGGTCCCCAAATAAGTATATTCCTGATACATTCATTAGTTCCTTTCTATTCATTTATTTTTGGTCAATATATAGTCATTGTATTTTTTTTTCACTTTTTAAAAGTTGAGAAATATGCCATATATTAGTTTCAGGTATATGATGTGATTTGATGTAAGTATATATTGGAAGATGATTGGCACCCTTTTTACTCTCAAGATACCCCAATTCTCAGCTACAGGTTTCTGATTTTCACACTTCTCTCCTCAGGCTGCCCCTCCCTCAGCCTCTCAGTCACTCCAACACTGATCAGAAACACTGAGTGTACAGCCTATAGTAGCTGGACCCCACCCAATACACATAAAAATGATACCTCTCCATCCCTCAGTTTCCCCAGGAGAGACCCAAGATGGTAGTAGTTATTTTTTGGTTTTTATGAGACTGGATAAGGGGGCAAAAAGTATGTGGCAAGGAAAAGCAGAGAGAAACAGATTGCTGTGTTTTATTACCACCACAGGATCAGGATCAAGGACCAGAGTTCTTAATACCAACAATGATGATGATGATAAGTGATGAGTACTGACTGTGTGCCATGAGCTGAGCTAAGTGCTTTCCATACATTTGTCTCACAAATCCTTGAATAACATTTCTGGTACAGGTGAAGAAATTGAGGGACGAGGGTAATTTGCCTAAAATCATAAAGCAAATGGTGGAGTCCAGAAACTATTTGTACCCATTTCTGAGCCAAAGATCTCTTTATATTTCTTTCAGTAGTCATGTATGGATGTGAGAGTTGGACCATAAAGAAGGCTGAGCCCTGAAGAATTGAAGATTTCAAACTGTGGTGCTGGAGAAGACTCTTGAGAGTCCCTTGGACAGCAAGGAGATAAAGTCAGTCAATCCTAAAGGAAATCAGTCCTGAATATTCATTGGAAGGACTGATGCTGAAGCTCCAGTCCTTTGGCCACATGATGAGAGGAGCCGACTCATTGGAAAAGACTCTGATGCTAGGAAAGATTGAGGGCAGGAGGAGAAGAGGGGGACAGAGAATGTGATAGATAGTATTACCAACTCAATGCACAGGAGTTTGAGCAAGCTCTGGGAAATAGTGAAAGACAGGAAAGCCTGGCATGCTGCAGTTCATGGGCTTGCAGAGTCAGACACAACTGAGCGACTGTACAATTCTAGGAGGTAACCCTACAGGGACTTGGTCTAACTCTTTAGAGAAAGAAGCAAAATCCCTAAACCCAGAGTATTTTCTGAGTTCAGGAAAATAGGAGATAACAGCCTCTGTGGAGCATAGAAGAGGGCAGAATGACAGGTGGGGATTGAGGCTGCAGTCACTGGACAGGTGAAGAAAAGCCTGGAGGCAGGGGAAACATTACTTTGAATTTGGAAAGAAAGAATTTGGTGTCCAGAGATGTTTGTGGCAAGTAGGAGGAAAGCTGGCTTGAATGACCCGTAGGTCTACTAGCTTTGCTGCACTCCCTTCCCACTCCACCCAAACTGGGTGCCTACAGGCCCCAACTTGTCTGATGCAACTCCAGCTTCTGGGAATCTATTCAGCCCACAGCAAGGGATGAGCTAGCTTTGAGATTCCTCCCTCCTTTTAATAATAACAAGCCATCATCCAGGCAGCATCTTCTGCTGGGTGCCACCTTCCTGTGAAGTTTACTCATGGCTTGGGCACATGACAGCTTCAAAAGGTGTTATTATCACTTTTTATTAACAGGGCTGATGAAGGCATTGGCATTTCTGGCTTTTTTCTATCTTCATGCATTGGGGAATGGTCAGATTCAATTTTTGACAACATTTAGGAGGAACTTACAGCCTTACTACCTAGCAAATTCCTTAGGCTTGTATAGGTATGTGAATGGATGGGAGAAGTGAGGTAGATTTTAGTCTCTGAAGACTTCTTGCAGGGAAAGGGAGGGAGTCCAGTGTGTGTGTCCACATGCAGATAATTGGCCTAGACCCAGGTGGCTCAGTGGTAAAGAATCCACCTGCCAAAGCAGGGGATGCAGGTTCATCCCTGGGTTGGGAAGATCCCCTGAAGGAGAAAATGGCATCCCATTCCCCTGGAGGAGGGCATGGCAACCCATCCCAGTATTCTTGCCTGGAGAATCCTGTGGACAGAGGAGCCTGGTGGGCTACAGTCCATAGAGTTGCAGAGTTGGACATGACTGAAGCGATTTAGTATGCACCAGTATTCTTGCCGGGAAAATCCCACGGACAGAAGAACCTGGTGGTCTACGGTCCATAGGGTGGCAAAGAGTTGGATACAACTGAGCAAGCATGCTTGCCCCAGAGCTCAAATATGGGATCCATTTTTGCCTGTGAAAAGAAAAAGAACAAAGAGAGGGTGCTTGTCCAGCCTCTTATTGGGATTCATTCAAGTTCAAAACTGAAACTTATTCATTTATTACACAAGACTTTGCTGATCATGTGGAAAGGGCATGAGACTCTGAGGCATCCAGAGTCAAAAGCCTCAACTGAGTCACTCTAGGGCCCTGGAAAAATCTTAGTTTCCAAACCAGTGACACAGGAAAAATGATCTTTTTTTTTTTTTTAATAATATTGTCTGCACCTAAGTCTACTGCAGAACACTGTCAGATGAGGAAGAAGTTGGGAAGGCAGGCAAGATCATAGAAGTACCACAGACCTGGACTACCAGGTCTCCTCTGCTCTTCTTTCCAAAGGTGTGTACTGCCTGAGAGAGGAAAAAGAAAAAAATTCCAGCAACTATAACCTTAAAAGACAATTGGACAAGACTGTTAAAAAAAAAAGTGGAAGATGGTTTAAGGGACCAATTCCTCCCTTCCCCCCACCTTAAGGCAAATATATTTATATTCCTAGAGGAGGGAATAAATATTTCCTTGGCCTTTAGGCTTGTGAAGTTGCTCTGTATCTAAGAAGGGAAGAGAAGGGACTAATTGTAAAAAACAGCGATGGTCCAGGTTCCCATACCTTAACTCTGGTACCTGCACGTGCAGACAGTCTGCAACTCTAGGTCTGGGTAATCTAACAGAAGGCAACTTTAAATCTAGGGGGTTTTACTTTAAAATGTTGAACACCTGGGAAGTCCCTGGCGATCCAGTGATTAGGACTTGGCACTTTCACTACCGTGGACCCAGGTTCAATCCCTGAGGCAGGGAACTAAGGTTGTGCAAGCTGAAAAAACAAGTTAAGCTTTCTGTCCCTTCCTCCTTATTGTCCCACCAGCAAGATGGGTTGGTGAAAACTGGGATATCATTCAACTTCCCTGCTTCAGAGCCTCCAACAGCTTCTCATCAGAGCATTTGGAATAACACCCATTCTCTTCTCAGGCCTCCAAAGCCAGAGCTGATCTGATTCAGCCTCTCTTTCTGACTCATCTCCAATCTGTCCGCTGGTGTGTGCCCGCCCCCGCCAACCTTCTGCTTCTTACACAAGCTTGTGTGTTCACATCTCAGGGCCTTTGCTGGGAAAGCTCTTCCCCAGTGTGGCAGAGGCCTCAGGCTGTTCATCCAGAACTGCTTGCTCCACAGTGACAGCACTATAGCCAGGCAGTGCTAGTGTATTTCCCAGCCTTCCTTGCGGAAGGCATGACAATATTATCAAGTGCTCTCCCAGGGCATGTGAACAGAAATAAAGTGATCCACTTCCTCCTCCATGTTCTTCTTCCACCGAGTAGGGTGAAGCCAAGGGGATGTCAGACTTATAGGAGAAGAGCCTTGTTCCCTGAGCAGTGCCTGGGTGAGATCTATCAACCAGGAACACCTGTTTGGACTAGATAGCACAGGCAAGATTAAAACTTGGTTTGTAATAAATTATTAGAATTTCTGACCTCTTTGTTCCCTCAGCCTAGCCTGATGCAATACACCCAAGATTCTCACCTGGGGACTTCTCTGGTGGTTCAGTGCTTAAGATTCCATGATCCCAAGCAGATCATGCCAGGGACTGGGTTTGATCCCTGGTTGGGGAACTAGACCCCATAAGATGCAGCTGAGACCTGGTGCAGCCAAATAAATATTTTAAAAGCCTCACAGGGCAGGAGCCTCCTTGTCAGCCAGGTCTCAGTTTAAATGTTAGCTTCTCAGAAGACTTTTCTCTCTGATGGCTTTACTCCACATGAAGTAGCCTCTAGTCCCTTACAGCATGCCAATCTCCTAAATTTTCATTTTAGGGTGTATTATTACCTGTGTCTTCTTGTCCGTGGTCAGGCTTCAAAGACTCTGCTAGAACGTAAGCTCTGCAGAATGTGCACTTTTGCTCAGTTCATGCAATGCTGCATTCACAGCGCCGACTCAGTGTCTGGCACATGACATTCAGTGTTTATTGACTTAGTATCTTCTGATTAAATTCTAATTCAATAGGGATGCGGAAAATTTTTTCAGCTGACCATAGAAGTAAAAGCACATAAAGAGAACTTGCACCAAATAAAAGGCTGCTTCTCTTTACATCTGATTTGGGCCTTTTCTATTCTAGGAAGATAATGGGTGAGGAATTATGGCCCAAGTCGGTACAACCATTATGGAGAGGTGCTGTTTGCCACAGTCCCAAATTAGTCTTAGACGTGGGTGTAATAAAAATACTACCTCACAGGGAAGCCTGCAAACTTACTAACCTCATAATGTCATCTTTCCTTCTTTTTTGGTCACACTGTAAGGCTTGTGGGATCTTAGTTGCCCAATGAGGGACTGAACCTGGACCCACGGCAGTGAAAATGCTGTCTTAACCACTGGACTGCCAGGGAATCTGTCACCCATCTTTTAAAATCCACATTAAACTCAAGTCTTCCCCAGGTGGTGCTAGTGGTAAAGAACCTGCCTGCCAAAGCAGGAGATGTAAGAGACGAGGGTTCGATCCCTGGGTTGGGAAGATCCCCTGGAGAAGGGAATGACAACCCAGTCCAGCATTCTTGCCTGGAGAATCTCATGGACAGAAGAGCCTGGCCGGGTAGTCTATAGGGTCGCAAAGAGTCAGTCATGACTGAAGTGACTTAGCACACACAAACCCAAGGTCAACAGTCATCCCAGGCTAGAATCCCTAAACCTGCACACTAACTTCAATGATCTGGCTGGTTTTCAGGTCATTTTTGTCACTCCACTCATGGGCCTTTGAGGCAGCCTAATGGTATTCATGGATTTATTACTTCAACACATTATCTGAGGGCCTGCTATGCATAAGGCAAAGTTCTAGGCATTGGGAGACAGTAGTGAAAAGGAGACAAACCCCTACTCTCACAAAGCTTACATTTTAATGGGGAAGAAAGATGAGAGATACAAAAGCAAAATGAAGAATATGCTAGGATGTGTCAGTATTGAGAAAAATGAAGGAAAGTGACAAAGATAAACTAGCTAAAGAAGGCCTTACTGAGGTGGCCTTTGAGTAAACCTAAAGGGAGTGAGACAGAAAGCCACGGAGGTGCTCAGGGAAAGGACATTCCAGATCAAGGAAAAGTCAGAGGCACATAGGAGCCTTGGAGGCATTCTAAGGACTTAGGCTTTTACCCTGAGTGACATCAGGGCCCATTGAGGGTTTAGGGAAAGGTATGATCTAACAGAATCATGCTGGCTGTAGTGCTAAGAACATTTTGTAGACAAGGGTAGAGGCAGGGGGACTTACTACAATAACTGAGGTGAGAAGCAGTGATGATGATGCCTTGACCAAGGTTTGAGAAATGACCAGATTTCAATTATACATATATTATGTATTTGGCTGTGCCACGTCTGAGTTGCGTGGGATCTAGTTCCTTGACCAGGGGTTGAGCCTAGGCCTGCTGCATTGGGAGTACGGTGTTTTAGCCATTGGACCACCAGGGAAGTCTTCAACTATATTTTGAAATGGAGCCAATAGGATCTAGGATGGGTTGGATGTAGGTTGTGAAAGAAAGGAGTCAAGGTCTGAGTGAACACCTGGAAGGATGTAGGTGCCATTGACTTCTCAGGGGAAGCCCGAGAGGAGCAGGTTGGGGTGGATAGTGGAATATTTCTGGTTCAGGGGATTTCTATTTCAGATACCTTGAGTTGAACAGGGAAAATGTTAGTAACTTTCTAGAAGGACCCAGCCACTCTAGCTCTTCTTTTTAGATAAAAACTCACAAATAAGGACTGGTAAAGCTACGGTCTTCCAGTAGTCTTGTATGGATATGAGAGCTGGACTATAAAGAAAGCTGAGCACCGAAGAATTGATGCTTTTGACCTGTGGTGTTGAAGACTCGAGAGTCCCTTGGACTGCAAGCAGATCCAACCAGTTAATCCTAAAGGAAATCAGTCCTGAATATTCATTGGAAGGACTGATGCTGAAGCTGAAACTCCAATACTTTGGCCACCTGATGTGAAGAACTGACTCACTGGAAAAGACCCTGATGCTGGGAAAGACTGAAGGCAGGAGAAGGGGATGACAGAGGATGAGGTGGTTGGATGGCATCACTGACTTAATGAACATGAGTTTGAATAAGCTCCAGGAGCTGGTGATGGACAGCATCCAGGTGTGCTGCAGTCCATGGGGTTGCAAGAAGTCAAGACAGGACTGAGCGACTGAACTGTTTGTTAATCCTATTAGAACACCTAATAGTTTTGAACAGGGAAGCAGTATCTACTGACAATTTAGCCCTTTAAGATGAAGTATGTTCTGCTTAATCTGCATTTTGAAATTTATCACTATGTTCTCGAACTTTTCCCCCCATTCCTCTGTATTTCTATTTTTAAATGTATATCCTTTTTCTTCCATTTTCCTCCTGCAAGCTGTAGATTCCTGCTGAAAATCCCCCAATTCATTTTCGTGATGCTTGTAAATCTCCCCCGCCTTAAAATACAGATGCAGTGAATTCCCCTTTCTCTGTACCAAAGATCTAGAATTCTTTCCACCAATAACTAATGTTTCACAACTTCCTCCACTCGTATCAGGTACTAGAAACCTCATTTCAAATGAACTGATTATCAAAAGATTGAGAACTGAACAATGGAAAAATAATTAGTACTTCTTACTTCCAATTAGAAGTAGCTTTGGCTCTCAGCATTGATAGTCAAGTAAAAACAGAACAGGGAATGTGTCTAGACTACTCCCTGTATCTACCAGCTGATCCATGTACATTGGCTACTGCTTAGTCATTCTGTCATGTCAAACTCTTGGTGACCCTTTGGACTGTAGCCCACCAGGCTCCTCTGTCCACGGGATTTTCTGGGCAAGAATACTGGAGCAGGTTGCCATTTCCTCCTCCAGGGGATCTTCCTGACCCAGGGATTGATCCAAGCCTCCTGTGTCATCCCACATCTTTACCCGCTGAGCCATCAGGGAAGGCTAAGTACACTGGAAATCCTCTCAATAAGGGCCCCACAGCACACACTCATGTAAAAAGCGGTAACTCCATTATTAGTTAACACCCAAGGGTGTTTCTAACTTACTCATGAACCCCTATGATAACCCCAATTGTCCCAATTTTATAGATGAGGAAACTAAGGCATAGAAAGGTTAGGGAAGTTATCCAAAGTCACACAGCGGTTAAGCGGCAAGGTCAGAATCCACACCTGAGGATCCTGCTCTAGAGACTCGTCTGAGCCACAGAGCCCTGTCACCAATGCTGTCTCCCTTGCTGTGCATCACTGCTGGAGCAGTCACCATTTCACATCAGCAGATGGTCATCCACCTGCAGTATTTATCTGGAAGTGGCTTGCTTCTTCTGGTGTTTAGGATCACGGCCACAAGTCACAGTGCCTAGGCATAAATTATTTAAATGGCTGGGAGACAGAGACAAGGACAAAAGTAACAAACCATATCAATTTAAAAGAAAACTGATCAAACAAGAGTCTTACGATAAAAACTTTATTGTCTTAAATATCAAATGTTTTACACATCACTTTTTCTTCAGAAAGTTCCTAATAAAAAAAGAAAAATAAAATAAAAGTGTTTTGATTACTTAGGGCTGACTTACATTTCAGTATGTGACAACTCAAACCCAAATGCATCTAGCTCACTCAGCGGCAGACAGGTCCTGTGTCCAGCCCCTAAACCAATGGCACAATGCAACCAACTGTGGGATTCCTGAGTTTGGTTCCCTTAAGTTCTCAGAGTTTTCCCAACTCTCAAGACCAAAGCCTTTTGGGAGTGAGAGAGCTGCTGGCAAGCCTATTTTGCCAACCAGCCTAGTTCTTTTAAGATGCAGTGGTCTCAAAGCTTAAAGAAAAATCAGGAAACCAATAAAAGAACAATTTCAAGAACAAATAAGAGGGAAAAGAGGGGCTTCTATTTGCTAAAATTTGCCAAATATGGCTACAAAACTGGTAAACAAACCTTATTTGAGTGCAAAGGCCATTAGCGCAACTTGCCACGGAAATGATTAATTTTGAATAAAAATGAGCATTCAACGTTCATTGTAGGTGCACAGTTTTAAAAAAAGCAAACAGTATGCTGAATTGATCTGAATATATAGGAAACTAGAGAGGTCTACCTTTCTTTAAGCCACTGATGCATCCTTCAAGGCTGAATGTGAAACAAACTCCTGGTAAACAAAATAATTTATTAGTTATGTATCTTCCCAGGAAAAAAATCTACCAGCACACCTTTCCCAAGTTAGCTAATGGAGACCTCTTTATGGTACATATGAAGAGAAATATAATTCTGTAAAAATTATTCTAATTTCATATTCCACATCCCCACCCCAAGTCTCATTTTAGGGAAATTTCCCATCTTCTACACCCTTGCACCAACTTTCTCTGTAGATTTCATTCCGTAAGACTGTGCTCTAAAACTTATCTGCTATACCCTCTCACATTTTAGTCCCCGAAGGTCTAGATTACCAGTATGTAACTGACAAACCTGCAAGGATATTCTAATTGTAAACTTCAGAAGTCACTGTAGTTAAGGTTCAGAGATTCTACCTGTATCCTCAGGATTACCACATACATGGTGACAGGCTCAAGAATGTCCTTTTGATGGAGCTGTCCTGCAGAAGAGGTTTGCCAGAGGCCTGAATTTTCTTGTAAATAAATTCTGCCCTTCATCTAGTCCCAGAACCATTGCTTGCTACATTCTCTGCTCTAGAGTTCTATTTTCACATTTTGCACTCAACTGCTTTAAAACAGCAAATGTTCCAGAATTCTCTGCTAAGTCTTGATGGCCCAGATGGTTAGTATTTCAGAGCAGCTGGCTCAAAGACGGCAGGAAGGCTGCCAGAGCACAGTCCATACTTCTACCCTGCATGGAAGGAGGTCGTGATAGAAGGAAAAGTTGACTGTCACTGGTGCACATTAGGTCATCTTCCATTTACTTGCACTTTTATCCTGCCTGTTCCCCCTCTACCAACAGTGTAAACTGAATTCTGTCCTTAATCTCTTCAAGTATTTCTACCAAACGTTAGCACATTTTTTGTTGGTTTCTCCAATCTCATTTTTTCAAAAACATTTTTAAGAGTAGTTTTAGGTTCTCAGATTCTAATTCTATTTTGAGCCTGCTTTTCCATTTTCTCTGAATTTGAACCAAATCATCCTAGTACAACTTTTAAAATAAATGATGCTAATAGGCAAAAACAGATCTTTCACTTGAAGCTAAGATTTATTTCATGTCTCTTGACGAGACTGATAGCTTTACAGGGCAGTTTCCAGTTTGTTTCAGTACTGCTGTTATCCTCAGTGCTCACCAGTCACTTAATGTCTCATGAGTGAATAACAAATTCTTATTCAAAGATTCAAACTGCAGTCTGAGAGGGTAACAGTTCATTGTTCAAACAGGTTTTCTTGAACTTCTGCTTTTACCACTGTAGTACTGATAGCACAGCAAAGAACATAATAAATACATAGAAACCATTTTGCTTTTTGTATGCCAGATGCAAAAAAGCCATGTCATAATACTTCTATGGAAATCTAATCCTTCTGGGAAATCAAATGATTTGGTGCAGGATAACTCAATCAACAATAAAGGTGAGCCCTTAGGACACTCCATACATGCCTATCTCCAGGAGGGCCATTTTCAGACATTCTCCACCCTTTCCCACCCCAACTCAAACTTGATGCCTCTGCTATTTGGAGAAACTAAGGCACAAGAGAAAATCAAGCACATCAAAGGTTCCTCCCTTAAGTTCTATGATTTATATAATTAACTCCCAAGTAACATCCATCGAGGGAACACTACTGGGGAACCTGAGCCATGATTTGACATTTCTGGTTCTCACGGACATGCTTTGAGTTTACCTTGTTGTAAATCGGCATGTTTAAATCTTCCAAAAAGAAAGCAGCTATTTTAATTTATGAATCTCCTAACGTGAAAGGTAACCTTCATTTTCTCAGAAGGGGAACTCTTTGAGAACTGTGTTTGTTTCTAGTTCAGCCACAGACTATACAAAGTCACCAAATTCAAAGGAGAAATTTGCCTTTTTGGTATCTGTGCTAAAGAATGCACAATCCAGTTAGCTTCTCTTATGATATGCTACCAGTGATAACAAGTTGGAAACACACAGCAGTTCAATTGCCCTGCTTACATTCTCTGCAGGTGACAAACCGCCAGGAAAAGGAAATCAGAATGTACTGCAACTCTTCTGGCCAGTGACTTGCAAGGCTGTTTTTTATAAACATGGTGGGATAAAAGTCTTCACCATGACTGAAGACTGTTATCTGAAGATTAACAAACGTTTGCTTTTTAATCTACGTAAAATTAACTGCAGGATATCTATCACACATGTATATATACACGAGTTAATGGTTATAAACCAACCCAAAGTTTTATGGCTTTTGCTAGAGATAGAAAAGCTGTGCTAAGGGAAAAACAGGCAGATTCCACCTCAACTGGTTATCATAAAATCGGTAACACAAAGTCTCATTTATCTTTTCATGTAACTCTTTCACTGGAGAAACCCTTTGGGAAAAAATACTCGGTGTGTGTCTCCCTTTAGTATGTACTGAGACAAGGAGCTCTGAAGTTTTGTAGGCTGCAAGGCAGAACAGTTTTCTCACACACTTATCATCTATCTAGTTCCCTTTGCCAAGCAACTGATAATCTTTATGATAATGGACAAAGCCCAAATGGGATGAAGGCTATTAGACCATGTCTGGATGCCTGAAGAGGTACAAGTGGAAATAATTCTTACCAGTGACAATGGCAAAATCTAGAGCCTATAGCTGTCTGGTTACCAAACACATTCTTACACACGGGAACCAACTTGAAGGAAATCTTCTCCTCTCTTTGGTGAATAGGCAGACGCCACTCTTGGAGGTAAGCACTGTTCACAAGGCTGTCCATTACTGATTATGACAAAAGAGCTATCCAATAAAGCAGCCCATACTGGTAATGGCTGGCCTCACCAGTTCTGCTGGCAATCAGAGGAGTTCACAATGATTTTATCTTACTCTTGGAGAAGTTAATGTCTAATTTCTGCACTTTGCATACAAATTGACAATGGAGGTTCACTAATGTCATGTTCCTTAATTCCTTTTGTGTTTTAGAACTGCTAAATTTAAAAATGATTCAAAATCCTGACAATGTCAACAATTTTTACTTTCACACAAACAATGGACAGGAAGATTTAAAAAAAATCAAAAGCAACTATGAGTTGAAAATAAATGATGAAAAAGGACAGGGATATTTGGCAAATGGGTTAAGCTCATCCAAAGTATTCCTAATAAGAATACGTGTACAACTATACGCCTACCTATTGAATTTTCTCCTAGAAATAAATATACATATACATACAATAAAAGCTATTGTAATGAAACCTTTTCTGGATTGGTATTCTACAGCCCACCTGGGATTGACCCCCAAATCTCCACACTGTGAAAATTCAGTGGTTAAGTCTCTGAGCAGTGTTCAGAGGAACTGCTTGTACAGAAAACTAAGAGGCCCATCTTTATAAAGGCCTTTTGGAGGAGCCTATTGTTATCAATAAGTCCTCCCACCCTACACTCACCCCACTTTGTAACCCTAAAGACTGACAAGCTCAGAATAAATTCCCAGTCATTCCCATAAAGCAAATCAGGGGCCCATTGCATGGCTACTCAATTTCGTTTCAATCATAGCACCACTACTTAACTGCAGTCACAGCTCTAAGAGCTGGTTGACAGAAATCCTATTAGCAGGTTCCTAGTGCATCTTGTATCTTTGGCGTAGGGCAGGTAAAAGGGTCTACAGCACAGGATTGTCTAAAAGAACACTCTAAAGACAATCTGGCTAACTTGTTTCGAGCACCACCCTGAACACAGTAAGTGACAACTCTTTCTGTCAACCATTTCCTAACTTCAGAGAATCACGAGGAATCTATGCGACTTTCCATCATATCACTCATAGCTCCTAATACACATACAAACATCACAGCCAAAAGAAAGAAGATGGAATAGGGTAGAAGAGCAATGTCTAAGTGCCCCCAAATTAAGATTTAAAAAACTCCTGAGATATGAGCCTCCATTTTGATTGTGCTCAATGACGTAAATTTTGACGGAAATAACTCTCAAAGAGAGTAAGACTTTAGACAAAAATCACTTAACATTTAAAGTTCACAAATCACCCTTCTGAAGCTTCTGTTTCAGACACATTGCAAATCATCGCCTGGAATTAGGAATTATCATTCTCAAAAGTTTCTTCAATAAAACCAGGACTTCAGATTCCTGCTAGGTATATAAGAGAGTTTATCTTTCAGGAAAAAAAAAAAATCTAAAATCTACCCAGTAGAATTATTGCACAGTGGGGCCCACAGGACAATGATTTCCAAGGGCTAGTCCTCATATAAAAAAAGGCCACAATAAATACATCTATATACTATGCCCCACTCTATCTTGACATGGTAAACACAAATATGACGAATCTTGCTTTAAAAAAGAAACTCCTGAGGAAAGAAAGGGATGGAAAACTCTACCAAGGCCACTTGAGTCAGAAACTCCCAATTATTTCCACTGCCATGAAAGACACTCACCAAATAGACTGACCATTCCAAGCACCAAGATGAACCAGCGACAAGGTTATTACACTTGAATATTTCACTCAGAACACAGCTCAAACTGAGCTTTAGAAGAACTTCCTAGAAGATGAGTTTGGAAAGGAAATAAACTGCTGGCAACCAACCCATCAGCTGAACATAAGTTCACCATGAGTCATTAAGGGTTGAAATGTGATCAGTGAGATGCTACCACACCCAATCACTAGTAAATTCCAGTGTTTAGAGCATTATTTCACTCACAACAGTTGTTGAAACATCATCAACATTGGCAAATGCGATTACAGTTTTTTCCTTTCTTTTTTTAATCTGGGTAGCACCATGTTACACTCTGATGTTAATTCCCTCACAAAATCCCACCCAAGGTATCTGGCAATCCATGCAGTAGCCTGTGAGGTACGAAGCAGCCCAAGTTTTAAGCCCTCCCCACTCACTGCATTAAAAGGTGAAATCCTAACCACACCAATGGAAACATGCTACTCCAGGAAATACTCAACTATTCTTCAGTTTCCTGTTACAACCCATGAATCATAATGCATTCCAAACATCAAACCATGTGATCAAGTTTGTAAACCAAAAAATGAGTCAATAAGCCATACCTTGCCTACAGCACAGACACAGCCACATCATGCTTTCAGCTGCATGGGTGGTGGGATTTTCTCATGGCTTCTGCTTTTTAAAGCACTCACTCTCATTCTAAAAGGGTATGCTATACACAAAACCATCAATTTTATTCCAGAATACATCATCTTAATGATAATAAAAAGCTTCTGTGTGCACATACTGCCAATACATTTAAAAAGGCCCAAATTTTAACAAATAGGATAGACAAATTCATCAGACAAGAGATCATAAATTACTTTGGCCAAAAAAAATCTAAAAAAAAAAAAAAAATCTGGCTCAACATTCTGCTTGCAGGTTTCTACTTATATCGTATATGTGGTGAGTGTGTGTGTGTGTGTGTGTGTAGATATACAACTTTTCTTTTTTTAAGGGAATAGAGTATGGTCTAGCCCACTTTTCCATGGTTACGTAGGAACTACAATGTTCTTTGCTAGCAAGACAAGAAGTGCAAGGTCTGCATTTCCGCCAACTTGATGCAAAGCCCCAAGAGCTTCCTGCAAAGTAAAGCCGGCATGGAGAATCCGGTCAATGTCTGCAGCAGGAAAAATTAACGGTGCAAGGAAGGAGGGACTTGGTGACGGATGGCTGGTAGATGGTTCAAATTCTAGAAGTTGCCCTGCAGCTTCAGGACAGACATGTTCCTCGGCCTCAGGCCTGTCTGTCACTGGATTCTGTGTGCCCTGACCCAAATCTTTAACCAGGATGCAAGCGGGTGACGAGGACTCAGTTTGCTCAGAAGTCTGATCGAGCATATCCTCCTCATCTGCTAACAGTCTGGGTGAAATCTCTACACCTAAGGTGCAATGTAGTTGATTAGACGCTTCTGCTGAGGCTACAGTAACAGAACTACTCTTGTTTACTGACTCCTTGGGCTTGGGGACACCTTCCTTATCAGTTAACAGGCCATCACCTGGACCCCTCAAATTAACAGTGTCTACATCTTCCACTCTAGCGGCAGCCAAAGTGTCTGGTGATTCTTCTGTCTTCACTGATACAGATACAGCCTGATGACAGGAGGCCTGTGAACACTGCTCACTCTGGGTTGCTCTATGACGTTCATTTTGGGTCCATCTTTCAGAAAGGTCCTTGATACCTGTTTGGCCCTCAATTACTGTCTCTGATTGACAGATACCTTCTTCAGATGTGTTTTCTGAAGCTGGTTTACTACTAATGATCAAAAGTTCATGAAGTTCCTTCAAGGCTGCCGTTATGGATGAGCAAGATTCCTCTGGTGACTCTACAGAGGGCTGACAACTGCCACAGAGACTTACTAAAGAGGAAGGGTGATCCCCGCATTCTTTACTTGTTTCAGACATTTCAACATTACTTTCTAGAAGCTGTAAATCCTGAGTAGAAATGGAATTATTCGAAATTTCAGAGGAAGGGTTATATTTTGATGTTTCTACTTCCATCAAGGGATTATCTAAGATGAGATCAGATGCACCAATGTTCTTGACACTGGTATTCTGACCTCCTGAATTCCGCACAGCAACTAGGGACTGTTCGACAATATCTACTTCCATAAGTGTTTCTGAATTTGAGCAGCCAAGGCATCTTGAAGGTAGAGCATCTTTCCCTGTACCCGGAAGGTCCACATTTTGCTGTAGCCTGTCTCCTTCCATTGCAGCTTCTAAACCAGCACTGCTTTGTTGCCTTTCTCCAAGAAGTTCAAGGTCCCCTGTGTGACAAAGATGGTCTTGGTCATGTGAAGCACTCTGTTGTATAACCTCATGCTGTTCATTCCTTAGTTCTTCATGCTGCTGAAGGCCACTCACCTGACTTGGGTCCTGACATTCTGGGTGCCAACCTCTTTCCCCCGCGAGCCTCTGCGGTTCTTGCATCCCAGTAGTTGTGACAGATAAACTAGCTTCCTGTCTTGTGTGGAGATGAGATTTGAGACCCTGGGTGCTTCTTTCAGCAGATTTCTCTAGATGGTCTGCAACAATGGCTTCTTCAAGTGAATTCTGCAAAGGCATAGCTGGACTCTGGTTTGCTGGAGCACTGTCTGCTGAAGGAGCACAGTCAGAAAGATCCTGTGGAGGAAGATGTTCTTTCTGCTCAGAGGTTATCTGGAATTCAGCTGAAGCCTTCAAAGCCTTCACAGCTTTAGGTTCAATGCTGTCTGGGTCACTGGGCTGGATAGGGCTGACTGAAGCAGAGACAGAGTGAGCAAGACTTGCAGGATTACCAATCTCAGGACTCAGTCCTGGAGGATGGGCTTGATGGTTAAATCCATCTGAAGTTGGTAATGATGACATTCCCAGTGAGGTAGTTTCTTTACCGCTTTTCTCTACAGAGAACGACAGTGAAAGGAAAAATGATTAATCAGCAGGTTACAAAGGCCACTAAATTATCAGAAGATATAAATTTAAACAAGATAAAATCAGGTCCTTAAACCTGGATCTGTCTTATATTCACAGACTTTATACATGAACCCTTCTCATTGCGGCAAACAACATCATAGCATCAGAATAAGAGGTAGGCATGTTCTTGACAAACTGTGTGTGTTGGAATTCAATAATTTTTATATAGGTACCACAGAATGGCTGAGTTAGTCCTCAAGACTGAAAGACATTTATGTATCTTTACTCTCAGTGGGTTTAGAACTCCAAAATACTTTCTCCAAGTGTGTTCTCTCTGCCACTTGCCCTCAAACCACCTGAAAGCTTGCTAAGCATGCAGACTGTAGGACACTATCCTGAGGAATAAACCCAGGAGTCTCTTTATTCAGTAAGTTACGCAGGTGATTCTTAAAACCACAATATAATCTTGAGGATTTCGGTACTAAGAAGATTCTCCTGCCAATTCACTTCAATGTGTCAAATGTGAACCCTGAGAAGTCTACAGCTAGGTATATCTGGGATTTATGTCTGAGAAATAACAATATGATACTACTCAGGGACATTCAGAAGACAGAGAAGCAAACAGTCTATTTCTATCTGAACATTTCAAAAACTGTGAGTTTGACTCAGAACAAAAATAAAGCTAAAGATCAAACAGACTAAATCTCAATTATTATCTTACCAAACAATGCAACTTTAAAAAGGAGTATCAGTTACTTTATCGTATTAACACAGTATAAGAACATTATAAGAACATTCCCTACTTTAAGGGCAGGGAAATGGCAGGGGAGGAGGGCAGTGGAAGGATATAGTTCATACATTTCCCAATAGGCAATAACAATGTAGATTCACTGCAACTTACTGACCATTCATAAAAGATGGAAGGATTAATTACCACACCTCTAAGCAAACATCATGATGTCATTAAACATCAGTTCCAACTCTCCCTCTGCTACTGATCCATCCAACTAAAAACTGACCTCCACGCAATTATTATATAATCTTTAACTAAAAGTCAAGGCTGGCAACAAAAATGACATCACAATACAGATTGTTAGGACAGGTGCGACTCAAATGCTTCATGTTAACTGTGCCTTAGAAGTCATGAAGCAATGCAGTTATGATTCAAGTGGCTCTAAATCGTTCTAGTCCAACCTGGGTTAACAACATGAAAAGATAAAACACTCTGTCAGGAAGATACTGACTCCTTGTGAAACAATCTTTCTTATAGTTTAGGGGTAAACAGAATAAGAGCATATATCTCAGTGCAAACTATATTCATTAGAGTATGGAAACACTGTAAATAATTTTATTTATCGACTTGGACAGCTGACTGAAAGAGGTTCAATTTTCAGCTAATGGGAACAGAAAGATGCACTGTAGTGAAATGCCCATGTTAGCAGTGGAGAGCTGGGCGAAGGTAGCGGCCTTTGGCAACGGTATGTCCGTTATAATAACTGGGTGAGGCGAAGGTGAACCAACCTCACTGAATTCCGTACTCACTATGAAGGCAGCGTATAATCCTCCTGTAGCTGAGATGGTAAGTTTCGCTGGCCTAAGTCCTAAATGTAGGGGAGGATGAGGTCAGTACTACAGGACAGCAGAAGAGGATGAGGACAATGGACATTAATAATAATGCCTGTTTTAACCCATCCTCATGAGGGAAATGAAAGAAAGAAGCAACTAAATGCTATGTATCTAATTACAACCAGCCTGCAAACCCCTATAAATTCCTAGGTTGACAGTCTAAAAAGACTGCCTTTCTTCCTTTTAATAAATCAGTTAGTATACTCAGGCTGACATTTATTATATTTATGCTACAGGGAAATGGAAGCAGAGTGCCTCCTGTGGAAAAACTGTCAGGCTAGGGAGAGAGGGAAAAGTCAAGTTTCTTGTGAGAAGATTAAACTTCAGTCCTGTCTGTGTTACTGACTCTGTGACCCTAGCCAAGTCACCTGGTCTAAGTTTCCATTTCTTCTTCAACAGGATGAAAACTGCTGCCCCTGTATAATGCTGGGACTTTTGTGTAGTAATGTGAAAAATATACTTCCAGTTTTTCGAAAGAAAGGGATTTATGACATTCCTAACAATGTGGTTATCTTCAACAAGAAAGTGCTATGATGCTGATATTCAAAATGGTCATGTGTTTTCACTGGGATTTTTTCCTCTGTGGACTTTCTAATAACTGATAAAATTTTAAATGGTAAATTATGCTTAGATACATATGTATGCCAACATACAAATATATATATATATACACATATATACATATACATATATATATATATATATATATACACACACACAAGCTAGTTGTAACCAGATTAAACAAGGTGAACTGGTGAATGACAGAAGCTAAACTTCAGAACTGCTGCGGATACAAAGACTTTCAGACCACAGACGACGACTGGGTGGAAGGCTGAACGTGGCGTCTATAAATACCTGGTCTGGGGCCCACTCCAGCTGCAGTACACACACACTACATGCATCATGGCTTCTGACGCTCTGTTTGAATTAGGAAACAGACAAGCAAACTTGGGTTAGCAATGCGAACCACACAGCATGCAGGGCTGCAGTTCCCAGTCCTTTGCCATCTTTAAGATCAGGAACTGCAGACTCAAGGTGGGGGGATGCTCTTGTAGCTTGAACATCAAAAAGATTTGCTAGTTGCTCTAATTCTTTCACAATACATAAAGCAATATGTCAACTTCAACAGATTTTCAACAGAACTTGGGAAGAAATTAATTTTCCACACCTACACAGAGAAATCATGGGCAAATGTGTGAAAGAGATGAAAAAAGTAGATCCATAGATGGAATTACATGATATGGAAATCTTATGGAGTAAAAGTGAGCAAACACATCTGATATTAACTTTCAACATTTCTTTCTCAGTTGAGATTTATTTTTAGAAGAAAAATAATCCAAACCAGATTACCTATCCTGGCTTAACTTCTTTATTTTTTCAAATACTCTGAATTAGTATTTTAAAATTATGTTTTAATCAATAGAAAAGATAAAAGATATTCTGTATAGAGTATCCATACCAAAGAGACAATTTTTAGGGAAAAATACATTTATCTACTATGTTTACAGTTAGGTGATTCTGATTAATAGTAGGATGCTTTTGTTCCAAACAAATATGATATTGAAGAATTATTTCACTATTTAAATATTACAAAAATTAGCACAAGCTATATACTGTCAGCAACAAAAGGTAATCACAGAGGTAGAGAGCCATTTACTTTTAATCCTTTAAAAACTGGTATACCCCCTTCACTATGGCTGAAAACATCTGTGGTTTCTATTTTAATCTCCTAAACTTTTTATTAAAAGAAAATAATTACTTAAAGAGGGTAATGGTTATATTAAAGTTAGGGTAGCTCAGTCACAGACACAATGTACATCCTTCAAAGTAAATGGGCCTAAGGTTAGTAGGTTATAAAGCACTAAGCTACTGTCAGCTGGTGTTTCTCAAATGAAAGCACCAAAACTGTGGGGGGAAAGAATAGAGGTTTCACAAAATGACAATACATGCTCATTTTACTAATAAATAGCATTATAACTAAGATGACAAGTTACAAATAATAATAATAATAATAAAACACCTTCTAAGTAAGTATGTCAAACCCATTCAAGCTTGCCTTGTAGCTAAGGTTGAAACTATTATCTGTCAGGTTGTTCAAAATTCTCCCCTTCATACAAAATACTAAATCACCACCCAAGTTGTATTTTATATGGAAACTGAGTCACAAGGTGGTGATGGAGTAGATTCCGAACAAAGCCAGCTTGGAAGCGCCATCTGCAACTCACACTTACTCTAAGGAATCTCAAGGTCAGATCACTGAATGCTCTCCAGTGACACGCACTGGCAAAATCTGGCTGCTCTTTGTTAAAACTCTTATCTTTTTTTTTGGTCTTTAGGAGAAAGCTATTCCCTGAACTTACAGCTCTAATATATTTTACTGTATCAGCAAATGCCATGTGTGATGTAAGTTACTAATGACTGATTACAGCTCAAGACATTAAAATAACTCAAACTTCTCTTCAGCTTCTAGAAAATATATCCCAGAGTCACTGATATGTAACAGATGGGAAAAAAACTTATCCATAGACATGAGATTTTCAACATGACTGCATCCCTCCGTTTTTACCCCAGAAAACTTGGCTTGTTCTTTAAAGAAGCTACAACAACTGAGACTCGGGTGGTGGTGGAAGAAACCTTAGGTGGAAGCACTTTCAGCAGATATTAGAGTTGTGGTTGCTCAGTCACAGACACAATGTCATCGGGCCTAAGAAATGAAAAAGAGAATTTCCAGGAAATGTTCACTCAAAAGGAAGTGTCTGCTTACTGTTATAATTTTCTTCAGGGAAAAAAAAAAGACAAGAAAGATTCTTTACGAGTCCCACCAAAATGTGCCAAAGCAAAGAACTCCCCAGTGTATCCTGCACACACCAATGGATAGTTGTTTCTGGACCTACTGAAACACGGGAGCTTTTCTGTATTGTATGTGGAGATGTGAGGAGGCGCTAAGAAGACAAGAACACACCTACGACAGGACGACGAGATGGATTATGAATTGGTCCTTATTCCCCTCTGAAGCCCGAACTTCCCTGGCTCACCCACCAATAACTAGAGTATTACTCGCGAGCTTGGCTATTCCAAATACCTGCATCCTCTACAGACTTTTGAAGGGCTTCTGCCAGTTCTTGGTCTGCAATCTCCTCTGGCCGTACTTCATCTCGCCCGGGCCCATATGCCAACCGGGCACACTCTGGTAACTCCCCCTCAGGAAGGAAGGTGGTCTTCGAGCCTGTGGTGCCGATCACGAGTACATTCTTCTTGAGGTCAATAGAACACTTACAAAGAAGAAACCAAAGACAGATGATGGCAGAAAAAAAACATGAAGCAGGAAAATTATGACCCTGAACTTCATAACTCCATTCATAAAGAACAACATTGACAGAGATGACTCAAAACAAAAACACAAAACAAAATCGATTTTACCTAATCTACGTGACACTGTTAATTTAGAATTTTTAAAAATATCTAAATTGTATAGCAGAATAATCTCTATGGGATATACTTTACACTACACTTATTTGTCAAATACAGAAATGGTTCACATCTGAATTTAAATGTAACACCTGCTCACTGCAAAAAAATCTGGAAAACTACCAGGCATGATCCACAGCCACACCTTTTAGAAATATATAAATGACTTAAAAATATATATACAACTATATAAATGGTATGTCTCAGTTTTATAATTGCACACTTTTGCTTTTTGCTTAAGTGTAAAAAGTACAGCTTATATTTAAAGTCTATACCAATGGTCTCAAAAGTCATACATGGACAAGGCAAGCACTATAAAAAAGTATTCTGCATTTCTGTTAGCCTGCTTTTCAGTACATTTTCACAATTACTTAATATAGGACAATTACACACATATGTTAAAGCTGGAGACTGCTAATCTATACCATGATTTAAAAATAGGGGAAGTTAAAAAAATAAAAAAAGAAAAATAAAGAAAAAGGGAAAGATTAGCAGTTAATAAATTAAATTTAATTGGGTTTTATTTATACATGAATTCACTCATTCCTTCAACTTAAAATTCTGTACCTTGATTAGAGTATTGATGTAACATATTTTAGTGGGAATTTAATATTAAACATTTAGAAAAGAAAATTAGTGTGCTGCTTTAGCAGCACATATGCTAAAATTGGAATGATACAGAGAAAATGAGCATTGCCTGAGCAAGGATGACATGCAAATTTGTGAAGCATTCCATATTTTTATATTACTCAGCCATAAGAAAGAATGAAACAATGCCATTTGCAGCAACATGGATGGACCTAGGAACCATCATACTGAGTGAAGTAAATCAGACAAAGACAATATATGATATTCTGTATATGTGGAATCTAAAAATATAGTACAAATGAATCTATTTATAAAATAGAAACTCAGTCACAAATACAGAAAACAAACTTATGGCTACCAAGGGAGAAGAGGGGGAGACTGGGATTGGCAGATACGCACTACAACATGTATAACAGATAACTAATAAGAACCTACTGCGTAGCACAGGGAACTCTAGTCTATACTCTAATAACCTACAGAGAAACCTATATAATCATCTATATAAAAAAAGAATGGATATATGTATAACTGACTCATTTTGCTGTATAGCAAAAACTAACAAAACAATGTAAATCAACTATACCGCAATAAAAAAATTTAAAAAAAATATTAGTGACATAAAAATATTGACAAGATATGAAACCTTGTGTGAGTTTTTACTGTCTAAGAGCACACTAATTCCTTTTTCAATGAGTTTATTTCAACACATTATTAGGCTTCAGAGTAGAAACATAAAAACCACTGCAAATGAACACATTTATAAATTATTCTTCCTGTACTAAACAAACATTTCCAACATCTTATGTAATCTTTCCCCTTAATCCCAATACTCTTCTTCCCAAGTACTATTTGATCAACTACTAAGGATTTACTAAACTTATACTCGCAGTAAAATCATCATTGTGTATTATGTACATAGCCCTACAAATCCATCAAAAAACTATTTGAGTTCTACTCAGAAACTTTTTGCCTTTTCATGCTGTTCATGGGGTTCTTGTATCAAGAAACTTGTAGTGGTTTCTTCCTCCAGTGACGCTGGGGAAGACTGAAGGCAAAAGGAGAAACGGGTGACTGAGGATGAGATGATTAGATAGCATTACTGACTCAACAGACATGAATTTGAGCAACCTCTGGGAGTAGTGGAGGACAGAGAAGCCTGGAGTGTTGAGATCATGTGGTCGCAAAGACCTGGACATGACTTAGCAACTTTGAACAACCCAGAAACTAAAAATTACACAAGAGAACCAAACTGTCCACTATAGTCTCAAAACAGATGGCAGGATTCAATAGATTCAGAAAGATTTCACAAAAAGATTCTATTTCTACTGATAGGTAATTTCAAACTGTGTATGACAATATCATCAATTAAGGACCTTTCCAGGTTTGAAGTCATGCTTCTTAGTGTTTCAGTGTACCCAACTAAGGGAATGTGCAGTAATAACCATGTAAATCACAAAAAGCCCACGTGAAAAGAAAGTGGATCTCTTAATTACCTGATGCCGTTTCAGCATATCCAGTCCCAGAAGCATGTCCATGGGCTGCTCCTCAAGTATAGAGAAGGAACATGCCAGGAAATCACCTTCAATTTGAACCTGAGCTAAAGCACATGAAGAAAGGAAGAGGTTATCATTTTTTCAAGGTAAAGTTTAGAAATGTATCTATCATTCTCTGCAGTCAGTCAAAGCCAAGCCAAAGCACTCAAACAAGTGACTGAAGTATGAAAATTCAGTAAGACAAATAATCCAGTTAAAAACCAGTGAAGGCATCAGCTCATAAAATGGACTGGGTAGAAATAATACTCACAAGATTTGGCTTGATATGTGATACCTTTAGGATACATGCTCCCCTGGTGAGGAAAGCTGGCATTAAGAATTTGAAAAAAGATGGATAAAGAAGATGTAGTACCCATATAAAGTGGAATATCACTCAGTCATTAAAAAGAATGAAATAATGCCATTTGAGCAACATGGATGGACCTACAGAATCTACTGAGTGATGTCAGATAGAGAAGCAGAAACACTGTATGACATTTCTTACACCTGCAATCTGAAAAGAAATGATACAAATAAACTTACAAACAGAAAGAGACTCACAGACTTACAAAACAAACTCAAGGATGCCAGAAGGGATAGCTAGGGAGTCTGGGAAGGTCATGTACACACTGCTATATTCAAAATGGATAACCAACAGGGAACTATGGTACAGCACATGGAATTCCACTCAAATGTTATGTGCCAACCTGGATGGGAGGCGGGTTTGGGGGAGAGTGGATACATGTATATGTATGGCTGAGTTTCTTCACTGTTCACCTGAAACTACCACAACATTGTTAACTGGCTATCAGTTCAGTTTAGTCCCTCAGTTGTGCCTGACTCTGAGACCACGTGAATTGCAGCATGCCAGGCTTCCCTGTCCATCACCAACTCCTGGAGTTCACCCAAACTCATGTGCATGGAGTTGGTAATGCCATCCAGCCATCTCATCCTCTGCCAGCCCCCTTTCCTCCTGTCCCCCAATCCCTCCAGGCATCAGAGTCTTTTCCAATGAGTCAACTCTTCACATGAGGTGGCCAAAGTACTGGAGTTTCAGCCTCAGCATCAGTCCTTCCAATGAACACCCAGGACTAGCCTCCTTGGATGGACTGGTTAGATCTCTTCGCAGTCCAAGGGACTCTCAAGAGTCTTCTCCAACACCACAGTTCAAAAGCATCAATTCTTTGGCATTCAGCTTTCTTTATAGTTCAACTCTCACATCCATACATGACCACTGGAAAAACCACAGCCTTGACTAGATGGACCTTTGTTGGCAAAGTAATGTCTCTGCTTTTGAATATGCTATCTAGGTTGGTCATGACTTTCCTTCCAAGGAGTAAGAGTCTTTTGATTTCATGGCTGCAATCACCATCTGCAGTGATTTTGGAGCCCAAAAAATAAAAGTCTGACACTGTTTCCCCATCTACTTCCCATGAAGTGATGGGACTGGATGCCATGATCTCAGTTTTCTGAATGTTGAGCTTTAAGCCAACTTTTTCACTCTCTTCTTTCACTTTCATCAAGAGGCTTTTTAGTTCCTCTTCACTTTCTGCCATAAGGGTGGTGTCATCTGCATATCTGAGGTTATTGATATTTCTCCCAGCAATCTTGATTCCAGCTTGTGCTTCTTCCAGCCCAGCATTTCTCATGATGTACTACTCTGTGTATAATTTAAATAAGCAGGGTGACAATATACAGCCCTGACGTACTCCTTTTCCTATCTGGAACCAGTATGTTGTTCCATGTCTAGTTCTAACTGGCTATACCTCAATACAAAATAAGAAGTTTAAAGTTAGAAAAAAGGTTTTTTTAAAGAAAAAAAGAGCTGTAACTACTGAAGCCTGTGAGCCTTGAGCCTGTGCTCCGCAATAAGAGAAACCACTGCCATGAGAAGCCTGTGCACTCCAACTAGAGAGTAGCCCCCACTCACCGCAACCAGAGAAAGCCTGCCAACAGCAACCAAGACCCAGAGCAGCCATAAATCAATCAATCAATCTATCTATCTTTAAAAAGAAGAAAGATCAAGACAAATTCCCCCAATTTTACTACCACTTGTTATATCAAGTTTCTTTGCTTGAAGTCTCCTGCATTGCCTCCCTTCCTCAATTACTCCTCATATTTTATATATAGGATCTTTTAAGAAAATCACTTTGCTATTAACTCTATATTGGGAAACCCAGGTGGCTCAGTAGTAAAGAATCACCCTGTCAATGCAAGAGATGTGGGTTCCATCCCTGGGTTGGGAAGATCCCCTGGAGGAGGAAATGGCAACCCCCTCCAGTCGTCGTGCCTGAAAAGTCCCATAGACAAAGAGCCTGAAGGGATACAGTCCAGGGAGTCACAGAGAGCTGAACACAACTGAGCAACTAAGATATGTGTACACATTTAAGATGTGTGTACACATATCTTATGAACAGAGAAGTATGTGAGATACATATAGTATAAAGCCTAATAAAACAAATATCCATGCATCTATTTCCCAGGTTGAGAAACAGAAAACTAAGGAGTTCACAGCCTATTCTTTTCCTCCTCCAACCCTTCCACCTATCCTTGTTTTTACGTTAAACATTCCCTGCTTTTTTTTTTTAATAGTCCTTACTATTTTGTATGATGTCTAAGCAACATTTTGGTTAGTTTTGTGGTTTTAAACTATGACTCGCTTCTTCTCAAAAGATATTTTGAGATACTTTATTCCTGTGGATGCATGTGACTATATTCCTTTCACTTACCCTACCTCTAAGAGTAAGCAAGAGTAAGCACTGTAATGTCTAAGACCCCAGCACTGATTTATCCATTTTGGTGCTATGGAACTTCCAGGCTGCTTCCAGTTTCTGCTGCTGTAAGCAATGCTAACCTAAGTATTCTTGTGCTTGTCTCCTGGCATGCCATGAGCATCTCAATGGTATACTCTAAAAACATACAGGGTTTTAGGGGATAGATTAGGCTCAGCTCTACTTGATATTGAATTATTTTCCAAAATGTTTCCAGTGGTTTTTAGAAAGGTGCCACTGTTCCACCTTCTCCCAACATTCAATATTATTCGATCTAAAATATGGCAATAATTCTCTATTTCCCTGATTAATGAGATGAAGCCATTTTTACACACTTACTAACCATTTGAGTTTCCTCTTAAAGTGTTTATTCAAATGTTTCTGTAATTTTTTATATAACACTCTGAGTTGGAGGATATATAAACACACAGAATATGCATAATTCTAAATATGAATCTTTTATTAGTTATGTATGTCACTAAGTTCATTCCTAGTTTGTTCATTTTCTTTGTGTTTGATGAAAAGTTCTGTCTTAATTGGCTATATTTATCAAATAATTTCCTTATCTTTTAAAGAAACCCTTCCCTACATAAAACATTCCCCTATATTTTCCTCTAAAGGCTTCAATGTTGCCTCACACATCCAGGCCTTTAGTCAACCTTGAGTTGATTTTTGTATGTTATGTGAGACAGGGTCCAATTGTCAATTGTCCCTTTTTCTACACAGATCCTCAATTCTCTGAGCACATTTCCAGGTACCTCCCCACTGCTCCATAAGATTTCCTGTCATTTATCAAGGTTCACATAAGCATGGGTCTGTTCCTGTTCTAGTCTTTTGGTCTTTATATCTAACTGTTTGTTCAGTCGTTCAGTCATGTCTGACTCTTTGGGACCCCATGATTGCAACATGCCAGGCTTCCCTGTCCTTCACTATCTCCTGGAGCTTACTCAAACTCATGTCCGTCATGTTGGTGGTGTCATCCAACCATCTCATGCTCTGTCGTCCCCTTCTCCTCCTGCCTTCAATCTTTCCCAGCATCAGGGTCTTTTTTAATGAGTCAGCTCTTCACATCAGGTGGCCAGAGTACTGGAGCTTCAGCTTCAGCATCAGTCCTTCCAATGAATATTTAGGATTGATTTCCTGTAGGGTTGACTGGTTGGATCTCCTTGCAGTCCAAGGGACTCTTGAGAGTCTTCTCCAATACCACAATTCAAAAGCAACAACTCTTCGGTGCTCAGCGTTCTTTATGGTCCAACTCTCACATCCATACATGACTACTGCAAAAACCATAGCTTTGACTAGATGGACCTTTGTCGGCAAAGTAATCTCTCTGCTTTTTAATATGCTGTCTAGGTTAGTCACGGTTTTTCTTCCAAGGAGCAAGTGTCTTTTAATTTCATGGCTGCAGTCACCATCTGCAGTGATTTTGGAGCCCAAGAAAATAAAGTCTGTCATTGTCTCCCCACCTATTTGCCATGAAGTGATGGGACTGGATGCCATGATCTTCATTTTTTGAATGTTGAGTTTTAAGACTGTCTTTTCACTCTCTTCTTTCACTTTCATCAAGAGGCTCTTTAGTTCCACTTCGCTTTCTAACATTAGGGTCGTGTTATTTGCATATGACTAAAGTTATTGGTATTTCTCCTGGGAATCTGGATTCCAGCTCGTGCTTCATCCAGCCCACCATTTCATATGATATACTCAACATGTAAGTTAAATAATAATACTAGGTATAATAATGATATCTAGCAGGGGAAGTTATTCCAGTGTATCTTGACTACTCCTGCCACAAAGGGCCTACATAAAATTTAAAATTAACACATCAAGTCTCATACACACACAAAAGAACAATTTATTGGAGTTTTGAATGTATTACAATGTTTCTGTTGACAAATGGAGAAGTACCACCTTCAACACATTGAACCTTCCTGTCCATGTTGTATCTTTCCTTTATTTGACTTCCCTTATTGTTATAAGGTTTTCTTGACACCTATCATAGCCAAAGTTGCAAAACGGTACAAGTTTTCCAACCAAAAGGACACAAGGGATTGGTACTTATTTTGTCCCTTGTTATCTCCTCACTAAAGACCATAAAAATAATAAGAATTCAGACTCTGAAGCAACTGGTTTCTGGTATTCTTCCCCAATTTCAGTCCTACTGTGTGTAAAAAAGTATAGAAGAGTAAGGTATTAAACTATACTTATTCTATAGAAATCAATAATAGAAAACATGGAGACTAATAGACAAATGTATTAAAATAGGAAATATGAAAGAGAAATATGAAAAGGAAAAAGGGTAGAAAAACTATCACTTGCAATGAAAGAAAAGTAACTTATAGTTAAAATAAAAAACTACTTGTTTATCTACAAAAACTAATAATACTTGATTGTATAAGGATATTAAGATGGATATTCAATCAGTGCTGGAGAAATCAGATTGATAACAGTTAACAACATCAAGAGCCTGAAAAGGTATTCACAATCTTGAATTCAGTAGTTTCACTGAGGGGAAATCTTAACTGAGGGGGGCGGGGGGATCAAAACCAAACAAAAACGCATGTCCATGTTACGATGACAAAGTATTAGGGGAAAAATCTACTCCAAAGACTGACCACTAAACCCATACAACAGAATCCTATTCATTTATTTAAATGATGCTTATGAAATTTATACTGGCATTTGGAAAATGCTACTTTTTCTAAAAAGGAAGTATAAAATTCTACATATTACATCATCACCGTTTACAAGAAAAAGATGCCATAAAGAGTTATGTCTGGATGCTCCTACCGAGTCTCACCTAAAAGAATTATTTTTCACTTCTTTTTACATCTACGCTTTGAAATTCTCTATAATGAGTATTTACATGGATAACAAAAAGAAATAAACAACAAAAAAAAGAACAATTCTGATTAAAGACAAAGGACTGAACACAACTTACTTAACTCAATTTACTCCTAAAAAAAGCCACAATAAAAAGTCATTTTTTTTTCTTTTTAAAGCCACAAATCACTTAAGCCAAACACAATGGGAGAGACGACTGAAACGCAATTCTGGAACTAGACAGCAGATTACAGTAAGAAACCAAGAAGCAACCCTTTCTAACATCACAGAACTCTTAAGAAGCTGATGAGCTGGTTGAAACAAATACCTCTGCCAACAGGGGCGGAGTGAGCCCCAAGCAGGAGCACTGGCTGCAGGTCTATGGCAGTACAGATGGACCTTGGGGCTCCCCTCCCACATGCTGTTCAGCCAGGTGACTATCACCTCCCCTCAATAGTGGACTGGAGGTTTATTTTCTTAAGGGTGAACCAGAGGCTCCTGTAATAGAAGTGGACATAGAGGAAGACAGAGATACAACAAGAACCAAACTGAAAACTGAGGTGGGTGGGGAGGGGGCGGGTTAAGTGGGACCTTACTGAGATTAGCCTTTTTCTCCACCCCAATTTACAGATTACCCACAATCACCAGGGCTACCCACCCAACTAATCTTCCAAACAGCCTTCTGGTGTCTCATTCTTCAACATGAGCAGATGCCAAGAATCACCAGAGATTGAGAAAACCATCTAACATGAAAGAAAACTATACCAAACATAAAGGTTAGAAGGCAAAGTTGAAGAAATCTGGTTTTCTTTCTCCGAACACAATGAAAGAAAATAAAACTAGAGGACAAGTCCATGATAGTAGATTATTCTACTTGAGTATCAGACATCCCAGAGGGGAGGAAATCATTATCAGAACCATTTTTCCAGACTGAAAGGTTGTCTAGTGCAGTAGATGAAAAGAGATCTACACCCAAGTACATCATTGTGAAATTTTAAAACACTGAGGTCAAAGAGAAGATCTATAAGCTTCAGAAATGGAAGAGAAATCTCACATGTAGATGACCAAGAGTTAGAATAGCAGCCAGCTTCTCCAAAGCAACTCTGATAAAAATCATGAAGGGAAGTGATTTCCAACTTAGCCTGGTAGAATGTAGAGAAAGATAATGCTCTGATATTTAAGGATCCACTTTATTCCTGTGTACTTTTTCTCAGGAAGTTATTGGAAGTTGTACTTTAATAAGCTGAGGTGTGCCAAAAAAAAAAAAAAAAAAGTATGGGATCCATATTATCCAGGGTTAAGACTGAAGCAAAAGGTACCCTTCAGGACCCAGATTCCAAAACAGCAGCTATGAAACAGCCCTGAACCACCAGGCTAGGCTGAAAGAAACCTCTTCAATAGGATAACATATATAAAGGAGATTTACACACTAGTAAGTGTTTAGGGATGAGTAACACATAAAAAAACCAATGACACACACTCACAGGCAGGACAACTACTAATTCTGAGAAAATACACTTGACATGAAAGGAAAAACAATCTTTTTCAATTAAATGGCTTAGCTCTCAATGGTACTTACATAGTCATGTCAATATAGCACTGAAATCATGTTATTTAGAAAAATGCAGGTAACCACCGAAAGAAATCAGCTAAAACAGTGGAAAGGGATTATCTCTGAAGAGCAGGAAATAAAAGTAGTACATAGGGGATTAGTGGTTTCTTTTTTGTAACCAGCTGAACTGATGTTACATATATAATTCGGTAACATACAGGATCTAAAATTTCTAAGGATTAGGCGTGCTGGATCAGATGCCCCTGTCCAAAAGGAATTTTTAAAGTCTATTACACTACAAAGACCCCCAGCACCCTTCACTCACCTAGATGTACCCTTCCAATGATCTTCTGAGTGCCCACTCCTTTGGCGATTCCTGCCCACCGACGGTCTACCAGCCTCATTATATTACACCTTTCTGCACAAGCTTGGCTCATAATAGTCATCTGGGCACCTGGAGGAGGGGGAAAACATCAGATAAGAAAGACCAAATCCTCATGTGTGGCAAGATGAAAAAACACAGCACTAAGAAGAGGGCAGAAAGCAGGCCTACTCCCAGGCTTCTGTTAGTATGAAATCCTTCCTACCTAGCAGGCTTCGTGCCACACTTAGTTCAACTTTCAGTTTCACACTGTCATCTGAAACATGGTGTGGAAACTTGCTGTTGAGGGAAATAGTATTGTTTAAATATAATAATTACATGACATTTTTAAACTTTAAAAACAGAAACCAAATATACATGGAAAGGATTTCCAAAAAGTCAGACTATGTCTACAGATGGAAACACTCAAGCACTGGCTGCACGCTTGGATCAGTTTTCACTGAGTATCTCTAAACATCTTACCAAGTTATTTTTATTTCAAACTCTGGGACACTCTAATTGACCAGTTAAAAAATAAATCATGTAGTCTCTCATGAACTCTCCATTCTCTGCTCCAACAATTAGACCCTCTTTCCCATGAGGAAGAGGGCATTGAGGCCTTTTCTCTTCTCTCCTGGCTATACACTCATCCACACAGCTGGGGGCTGGAGCGAGCCTGAGCAGAACACAGACACTTCTCTCATCTTTCTCTAGGGTCCTAGTCTCTCCCAGGGAACCTAGTTCCCCTCCCTGAGTGGTGGACCTGTCTTTCACAAAACCGCTAGGTATAATCCTCTTTCTCCCCAAATACTTCTCTCTTTGGACTTCTCTCCTTGGCAATGGAATTCTTTTTATGACCATAAAATGCAGGCACTGTTCGCTTTCAACCCCTCTTCTTACAGTCTTCTCCCCACTCTCAAACTGAGCTCCAGCCCTGTTAATAAATTCTGGGCAATTTCTGACCTTTCTTCTTCTAACCACAGCCATCACCCTAGCTCACACTCTAGCCCTCTACCTAGTGGACAATTTCTCTGGTTTCCAAATCACTCTGTAAGGGTATAATTTAAAGCAAGGAAATAGTTCTGATCCTGAGGGGTATAGAATACTCCAGAACTGTCACCTCCTTCAATCTTCTTAAAACACTACCTCCTCCAGATCACTTATTCATCTGCTCAAAGGTCTTCAAAACAACAGCTTTAAACCACATCACCACAGCCTTAAGATCCCACCCTACCCTGGTCCAATGATTTCGAGCTGCTACAGATTGAATGCCTTCTTCCAAAACTCATGTTAAAACCTAATTCCCAGTGTGACCATATTAGCAAGTAGGGCTTTGGGAGGTGATTAGGTCATGAGTGTGGAGTCCTCATGAATGGGATTCAGTGCCTTTTTAAAGGAGCCCCCAGAGAGTTCACTTGTCCCCTTCCACCATGTGAGGACACGGGGATAAGATGGTCATCTATGAACTAGGAATCAGGCACGATATCTGCCAGCCAAACCTCTCAGCCTCCAGAACTGAGATATAAATCGGTGTTGTTTACAAGCCACCCCATCTACAGTATCTGTTACAGCAGCCTGGACAGATTCAGACACCAGCCTTACAGCTGACTCCTAAACCTTCCACGCTACCAGGAGGAATGTGTCTCCTCTGCCTCTTACTCACTCTGACCCTCCTGTGCAGTGCCCTCTCCTCTCCTTTCACTTCCTCTGAATTCCACTGAGGCTTTAAGGCCCAGCTCAAGACCCACCTCCCCAGCTGACTGTCCTGTCCCAGTGATCTCTCCTCTCACTCAATTCTAACACTTTCTGTTCATATTACTTAAGATAACTTATACTTTATGGGCACTTAAAAGTTCTTTGGCATTCGAGGAATGTTAGCATCAAGAAGGTCCAGAAATAATGAAGGGAAAGGCATTTTAGGAAGGCAATTCTTTTTTTTACCTCCTTCCTCACTCCACAAAAGCTGGTTACTGATGTAAAGTCTGCAAACTCAAAATGACAAGGGTCCCTTTCACCGCTCTCCTGCCTTTTCTCGAGGCTCAGGTCAAAGCCCCGATCCTCTCTCTACCCATGGAAACAGCTCAGTTCAAAGGGTCTCTCTTTGGAGAAGCAACACCTGAGCACCTCAGTTAGAGTGAGAATGTGGTCTTTATGTTCGTCTAAGATGCACTCAATTTTTGCACAGTGTTTAAGAGTTCTGGCTCCAGGTAGATCTGGGGCTTTACCCAAAGCCTATTACTCATGAACCGTGTACACCTGGAAGATTGGCTTCACCTGTCTATGTCTACAAGTTTCCTCATCTATAAAACAGGGGTAACAGAACATAGTTCATAGGTGTACTGAGGATTAAACAAAATGGAAGATGATATACATTAAGCACCCAGCATAGTGCTTGGCACATCGTAGGGGCTCAATAAATGCCAAGTGTCATCTCAGGGCCCCTTAGGAATTTGTCCCTCACTCATAGGAGCCCTATGAAACTCCAGTCTTACCCCCAAGCACTCAGCACTTCATAAACATTTTAAAAACTGAATAATCAGCAGATGCACTCCTCCCAGGAAGGTATGCATCTGAAACCTAGCACGCGTTCAGATATTCTGTGGATGAACAAGTGGAGGAAAGCCTACTTGCGCAGGGGTTTTTACTATGCTGGGAACACAGCCTCTCTCACAGAATGAGGGCAGAAGACCACCGGACACACACACGGTGCTGCCCCGTGTGGTCTTACGAGAGAGCAGTGAGTTGTTACTGAGAGAAAAGGTGCCACTTAGTACAGGCATTACCTGAATCCTCATGTGGGGAACTCTTTGCTCCTGACCTGGCTATTAAGATCTTTAAGGGAAAGAGCCACGCCCCATACACCCTTACTTTCCTCACAACTCACAGTAAAGTGTTGGCACACAGACTAAGCTCAAATATCTGTTTGACTTCTACATACCTCCTTATAGTTCCTTATTTTAAACCCGGTTACCCCCCAATTTTTTACAGAGGCATCCTACAAATTAGGATGCCAAGTACGGGAAGGTAGGAAGATGAAGAAGGCACTGCAAAATACAAAACTGGTTAAGAAATAATTAAAGAAAAACCTACTACAAAGAGGAAATTGGCAAGTGAAACAAAAGCCCTTGGGCTTGTTAGTTAGGTGTCCAAAGGAACACAGACACCAGTCTCCCCTTCTCCCTGTGTCTGGTCAGAACGCTGGATGTAGAGACAAAGAAACAAAAGACAGAGATGGCACCTGAGTCAACAAAGGCTTTCACAGGGTGTCCATTCACTTTGCAGTTGATATAAAGCATCACTACTTGGCCAAAACTTTCTGGAGCCTCTTCCATGGCTATTGTCATGTTTTCCTCAATGTTCTGTTGCCTATAACAAATCAAAACCAGGTATACTAATTGCATTGTTTCCGTGAAGACAAATCTGTTTCAAAGTCACAGTATTAAAAGCATTTGTACATATCATATGCTCCAACTATAGTGGCTGAGTCACGGAAATGACAACTGGTGCTTTACCCTGAAATATGTGATCTAGTAGGACGAAGTGAGATACATCATTGGCAGAAAATCTAAAGGCATACAAATTACCTTCACATAAAAACAATTCTGTTCCCTTTACAAGTTCAGAAACAGGAAAATAAACTGGTAAGCAAGGGTCACAACCTGCTTCATCCTGTAGGTTAGAATTTTTACCAATGTTCCAATTTGAACTGAGGGTTTACTGGGTATCTGGGTACATTTCCTACATCCACTGCATTAAAAATAGTTTACAAATATAATATACAGGTGTGTCAACTGCCTGAATTACATCTGCTGCTTAATTTCCAAGTCTGGGTTTCTAATCCGTGAAACGAGGACAATGATTTCTATTGTGGGACTGCTGAGAGGTATAACGCATCTAGCATACAATGCTAGGGGCAGATGCTCAAAAATATCTACCTACTTGGGTACCTGTTAGAAAACTACACACACCTGTATAAATCATATTTCACCTAGTCCATCAAAACATTTCTTCAAAAATGGAATGCATTCTAACATGAGAAAAGTACATAAGAAGGAGTTCCAGCTTACTCTAACATCTAAGGTCTTCATTCCCAGCTTTTTTTTTTTTTAAGTTTTTTGATGTGGGTCATTTTTAAAGTGTTTTTTATTGAATTTGCTACAACACTGCCTCTGTTCTATGTTTCATTTTTTTGACCCCGAGGCATGTGGGATCTTAGCTTCCTAACCAGGGACTGAACCTGCACCCCCTGCATGGGAAGGCGAAGTCTTAACCACTGGACCACCAGGGAAGTTCCCAGCCTCCTGTCTTTGTGGGAACACAATCACACTATTTATTTACATACTGTCCTATTATGCACAGCTCCTTTCATACTGCACTGGCAGAACTGCGTATTCCTGACAGAGACTGCATGGGCTGCAAAGCCTAAAATACTTGCTATCTGGCTCCTCATGGAAAAAGTTTGCTGACCTCTATTCTTGACTGTGCTTCCCAGGGGGCTCAGTGGTAAAGAAAACACCAGCCAATGCATGAGCCACCGAAGACAAGGGTTCGATCCTGGGGTCGGGAAGATTCCCTGGAGGAGGGAACAGCAACTCGCTCCAGTATTCTTGCCTGGGAAATGCCATGGACAGAGGAGCCTGGCCGGCTATAGTCCATGTGTTCACACAAGTCAGACTCGACCAAGTGACTGAGCACGCGTGCATGTTCTAGACTGCAGCGCTCGTCCCTTTTGAAATAATACTCTAGCTTAATTCCACTGACGGTTTTACCAGACAGTCTGAAATAAAATATTAAACTTCTCAGAAAGTCAAGGTAAACTTGTTTAGTCAGACAAATAGGAAAGCTACTATACCTCAATGTACACGTACCCTGCGTAACCACTGGTGTAGCACACCAAGTTAAACTGCCATAGGCATTTAATACAGTTACATAGCTTTTCTCCTAGGTCACATAACTATATTTATTATCTTATTGATACATATATGTGAAATTCAGAAAAATGGTACAGATGAACCTATTTGCAGGGCAAGAATAGAGACACAGATGTAGAGAATGAGCATGTAGACACAGCAGGGGAAGGGCAGGGTGGGAGGAACTGGGACTGACATCTGTGTACTGCCATGTGTAAAACATACAGCTAGTGGGAACCTGCTGGAAACCTGCTGTGTAGCGCAGGGAGCTCAGCTCAGTGCTCTGTGGTGACCGAGAGGGGAGGGAAGGGTAGGAGGGAGGGAGGTCCAACAAGGGAAGGGATATATGCATACATACAACTGATTCGCTTCGCTGTACAGTGGAAACTAACACAACATTGTAATTATACCCCGATTTAGAAAAACCAACCAAACAAAAAAAAAACCCTAAAATTAATTGTGCACTCCTAACTTTACATGGACTGCAACCAAGGTAACTTTCAACAAAAAAACTGCCTGAAATAATACTCGTTACTTTGGCTACCCTAGGCTCTGTGTCACTTCACGTACACAAGGTTTTCTCCTTTAAAAGAATACATGCTTGGTCTCAGTTCCTCTACCTCCCCCTGGGAAGAAACATGAGCCGTATGAATGTGCCTCATTTCACTTCTCTTCCAACAGTTCCATTCCATGGTTTGGCTATGATGCTCCTTGCTCTCTGCCCTCACCCCCACTTTCCTGGCTTGAATGCAACTGTCCCCGAGAGGAGTTATGTCAGGTTCCCTTACAGCTGCAATGTGGTCTAGTTCAGAAAACATAACTATCTCGCCATTTCTCTGCACATATTTAATTCGTGAAATAATTGATAGTACCTGATACAATTAATGGGAACGCTTACACAAACAAGAACACAAGGGAACGGCTTAGGGCTGTCAACTGATTCTGGCATATTTACATTTCTTTGATTTCAAAGGTACTCAGAGAAAAAAAGAAAACCTTTATTTGACTTCCAAGCTGACAATGACCAAGTCAGGCTTCTTTTAAGTAACCAAAGATGATGATCGGGCCCCTTAACAGTAGTCCTGTTACAGTTACACTGTTCTTAGTCATACTATGGCCTTCAATTAGCAATAAAAACTGAATCTGGGATGGGAGAAAGCAGCTGTTCTTTAATTCGAAGGGACTGACTGAACTGCATCCTGCTTGAGATCAGGAAGGCGGGCGTTAGCATCCTTGGGCCTTTTTAGGTCCCACATCTTAAGATGCTGATTCATCAGATTAGGGAGTAAAGTCCAGCACCTGCGTTTTTAAGAACCTCTCCTGTGACTTTAATGTTGCCCCAGATTAGAACCACAGCATCAGAGAATCTGGAGCTGGAGACGAGTCCTGCTGCCATTTTACCTGCTGAGGCCAGCAGGAGAACTGTGGAAGGAAAGAAGACGCAGGACAGTAAGGTTCCTCTTTGCACAGCTCTCTCTAATCCAATCACGTCCAAGTCCTGGATTTAATCAGAGCTTGCATGTTATGTTTGAGGAGCACCCAATGAGCTTGAGTAGCCAGCCCACTAATCTCACCAAACTGGGGACTTCTGCTCAGCCCTGGGAGCATCAACCTGGAGCTGCCTTAATAACATGCTGTGGGTTAGTTGGGGAGTCTTTTTTTATGCTTTCAGTGCTGCGTGTAGCATGCAAGATCTTAGTTCCTCGACCAGGGAGTAAACCTGTGCCTCCTGTGGCGGAAGTGCTGGGTCTTAACCACGGGACCTCTAGGAAAGTCTCCAAGTCACGGAATCTTTTTCAAAATTTTAGAAGAGAAAGTCATTAAGTTAGGTAGCTGCACCTTTGTAATGTTGAATCAAAATGTGAGGAAAACAGAAGAGAGAATAAACCAGAAGACTGAACCTAGTGTTTCAGCAGGTTTTACATAAACGCAAAATAAGGAATCCACTTCAAAGCAGATGCCCAAAGAATATAAGATCACCTGCAGTTTGGGAAATCTGGATCCTCTAAATCTTGCTCTTTGGGCGAAGGAGTTATTACCTTATATCTTCTTCTATCTTTGCCTGAGCTTCAAGATCAAAAGGGTCCGCAGAAAAGAGACGAATCCTTTCTTGCTCTCTCCGGGCTCGGTCCTGTTGCTGCTCCACCAGGACCCTAGAAAATCTCTCTGCAAGAATGGGGTGGGGGTGGTGGTGGTGATCTTAAGAATCATTATATTTTCTTTATTAGTACTTTTCCACATCAAACAATTTCTCAAGATACAACTGTAAAAGATGCAGAAAGGATGGCTAAAAATCATTTAAGATGAGCAATTAACATTTACTGTCTATTCTTGGAGGCAAAGATTACTTTTTTACCTAAATTTAGTGTAAAGAAATAAAGCATTTGCAAACACCATCTCAGAGATGATGACTTTTCAATTTAAATCAGTGGAGAATAACCCTCAGTGTGGCAGACAGATGACCCTCCCCTCCCCTCTCTCCACTTTTATTATCCTATTAGCTAGAAATAAAATAGAGCATTACCGTCCCTCTCTTCCTCTTCTAGTTTTGTCTCCTTTATAATACTCTCTGCTTTAAAGCAGATAAGTTATAAGCAAACTACTGTTAGCCTATCTGTATTACCTGATGGATTCTAAGCAGAAAAATCAGTAAAGAGAAAACACTGCTTGCGATAAGATGTATGTTACAAGAACCACCTTTATTTGATATTTCTTAGATGTGAGTACATTCAAATGCATAAATGTACAAGTGCCATCATCATGGTCTTTGGCAATTAGATATGCTGCAAAAGAAATTAAAGAAACCAAGATAATGGTCATATGAACTAATACACACAGCATGGATGAATCTAAAAAACACCAAGTTGAGTGAAAGAAACTTGACACAAGGAAGAACATAAGATATGATTCCATTTATATCAAAACAAAAAGTAGGCAAAAACTGACCCATGATAAGTACCAGAATAGAGGGAGCCGATAAGCGGTGGAAACTGACTTAGAAGAAAACATAATGGAGCTTTCAGGAGTGACAGAATGTTTTATATTTTGACTAGGGTGCTGGTTACATTAATTTGTCAAAACTCAATCAACTGAATGCTTAAAATCTAAGTATTTCTTTATAGGGAAATATTACCTATTAACTTTAAAAATGGTTATTGAGGAATGAGTCATTAAGTGTCTGTTTGTTCTAAAATTTAATCAGTAGGGTCTCACAAACCCAGAAGTAAAACTGGAGAAATCTACAGAGAAAACTGTCATAAAGATGACTAAAAATGAATGTTCTGTTAAATACAAGAATGGCTCAAATACAGCTCCAAATAAACTTTTGGACAGTTGGTGACAGCCCCACTATCGTTAAATTTGGGGTGAATGGGAATAAAGGGGTTGCATTCTGCCATACAGGCTGATGCACTGAACCTGTTTTCCTGGAACTAAAATCATTTCATCTGGCATCAGCTGGTTAACTGGTACTCTCTTTAACTGAGGGTCTAAGAAAACAGACCGAAATACCAGTACCTGGCTATTAAAAATAGTGTCTGCAAACAAACAAACAAAAAACCCATACAAAAACAAACTAAAATCTCTTGAATCACTATGCTGTACACCTGAAACTAAAGCAATATTGTAAGTCACTTATTCTTCAATTAAAAATGATCTGTACCTGGGTTATATGCTGCTGAAATAATAAGGGGGGAAAAAAAAAAAAGGAGGAACAAAGGGGACTGGTTGAGTGGGGTTTCAGAATTCTAGAGATCCCTAAAGTTCTGTCACTATTGCCAACTAACCAGTCTTTGACATCAGCACTAGTTTACCTCTCACAGACCAACTGATATGTTCAAGAAGTCATGTGACTCAGTGGGCTGAACACACCAGTTGCCTGAATTTCTCCCCATTTGCTGTGAAACTATTCGCCTCAGGTCAGCTTGATGGCCTTCCAATTTTATAAGCTTACCAAGATCTCCACTGAGCAGAGCGTCTGCCAAGGGTGGATTGCGTTCCTTCAGCAAGGACAGCTCATGGGGGTTGGCCAGCAACATGTCTCGGAGCAAGGCTGGATTGTCCAAGCCCTGAGGAGATGAAGCTATTTCTCCAGGAGCTGAGTGGGACTGCTGCACTCCTGGTGGCTGGCGCTGCCGGGTGTTTGACGTGCCAGGCACAGCTATGCTACGGAAGTCTATTCGGGGTAAGTCTGTTGGGGAGAATTGATTCAAAGTTTACTTCAAATGACTCCATAAGAACAAGTATTTGAAGGAAGCAGCCAATTTGCAAATACGTGGTATGTATTAGTAGTAGATGGTAACCACAGACATTCTGAATGCCCTTTCCCTGGTTATTTCTCATGCTGACTTTGAATATAAACACTGCAGTCCAAGAGTGAACAGGTAGGAAAGAATAGAAAGAGAAAAACAGGGGTTTGGGAGGCGGTAGGGATAAGGAGACAATGGTAATAATCTCAAATTTGGGGTTGATAAAAAATATCCCAGGATAGTAAGTTTTTACTTACTCATGTATTAAAACAAAAATAAAAAAAATAAAAAATCAAAGTCAGTCTCAAATATAGCCACATAAATCTGAATGCTCTTCAGCTCTCAGGTCTTAAGAAAAATCCTAGTCTGCTTTGACATATGCTTCAAAAAGCCCTTACATCCTGGGTAAAGAATACTATATATATCAAATGAATGTTAGATGCGAACTTCTACAAGTGTGTGCTACACATATTAGTGCTTTGAATTTATGCTTTCATCTGTGCATCACTGCTACCTCTTCTCGTACCCTGGGGAGCCAGTGGGTGTAATCATTTCACAGAAGAGAAAAAAAGAAGAGGAACTGCAAAGGTTCTCAGTGCTGAGCACACCAAAAGATTTCACAGGTTCACAGCCCACATCCCAGGTTCCATACTCCAGGGTGAGCTGACCTTATTAAAATGAAAGAAAAATAAAAGGGAGCTTTACCCAAAGGACCCACATATTGTGTGAAATGTCCAGAATAGGAAAATACAGAGACAGAAGGTAGATTGATGGGTGCTGAGGGCCAGGATGTGTGAAGGCAGATGGGGAATGACTGCTAATGGGTACACAGTTTTTTGTAAAGATGATGAAAATGTGCTAAAACTGATCATAGTGATGGATGCATAATTCTGAATATACTAAAAATCATGAATTGTACCCTTTACACCTGTGAACTGTGTGGTAGTGAATGATATCTCAATACAGCTGCTATTGGGGAAAAAAAAAAAAAAGAGCTGTATTATTAAATAGGGAAAAGAAATCAAACACAGAACCCAAGTATGTAGCCAGAATGATGGGCTAAGACTGAGTGAACCCACATTTCTTCAACCCTAAATTTTATCTGATGACTGTACCTGTTCCAAGCCTGGGGCTGTCCTGAAGACTTTTGGACCGCAACTAGAAAAAGGGAATGCTTACACCCATGCATGAAGTTTCAGCCTCTTAGCATGGGTTCAACTAGGCACTTTTTGTCAAAGAAACCTCAGTGGGCAGCGTGTGTGCGTGTATGTATATATGCACATGAACTCTAAGCCAATGAAAAAAGTGAAGTAAGATGATGTTTGTGCAGTAGCTAATCTAGGTCAACCAGCAAAACATATATGGTTGGGTGGGTCCTCCTTATGGGCTGAGAAATTTTCATCTCAACTCTGTTATCTCGAGAGTCCACTCACTTCCTAATAATTTTGAAAAAACCTGTCTACGTTATAGACCAGACTGCCTCCCCTCCCCCATCTAGTGGCTTCTCTTGATCCTGTGGCACAGTCAGGAAAAAAAAAAAAAAAACAAAACCCAAAACAGTGAATCTCCAGAACTAACAATTTCTCCAAACTGACCAGAGGAAGATTTGGGTTTGATTGACAGGCGTATCTCAATCACTTCTCTTTCTAAAGTTTAACGGTAACCCCCAGGGAATAACATAATTCAGAAATGAAAGGAACAGGACTTGATGGTCTCTCATAGCTCCAGTTTCAGGCTGGATGGAAGCACTGTGTTCTAAACTGGAGTTTTTCATCACCCAGACACCTAAACTTTGAGAATCTGAAGCAAGCTATGGACCATCTCCTCATCAAATGCACAGATACACACACAACTGCACACTATTTAAAGGACATGGAAACTTCCTAATTCTCAATGCACAGATTCTAGATGTAGTATCTAAAACAAGTAACAGTTTCTTTTTCATGATTAACAAAGCTGGTGGGAAAAAAACAGAACTTAGTGGTCCAACTGCTTAATGTTCATAAGGCTCAGAGTAATGGGGAAAACACCAAGTTTTAAATCCTGTGCTGTCACTTACTAGCTATGCAACTTTGGAAATGATTATTTAAAAATCAGAGCTTCATCTGCTAATGGTTAAGAAACTGTCAACAGATATCTTTTCTCCTATTACAGTTATGGGATGAAATGCGGGTGCAAGTGGCTGGCTAACTGTAAAATGCTCAGCAAAGGCCTATCACTGATGGCCAAACACAAAGCAGCAAAAGTCAGCCATGAAGCACAGGCACCTGCGGCCTCTCAAGTCCTTCCCCGGGATAAAATGATGGCTGATGACAACAGAACCTAACGTTTACCGAGAAGGCTTGCTCTGTGCTGAAGGTTTCACGTGCATTATTCTCCCATCAACTCTAGGAGTTGTGGTTAACTACAGCACCCACCTTACAGGTGAGGAAATGGACTTAGAGAAGTTAACTTGTCCAAAGCTACCCAGCAATCAAGCAGCACAGTCAGGATTTGAATCCTTGTAGTCTGAATCCAAGGCGAATCCAAGACTTGGAACTATGCTATCTACTAACGCTTGCCAGGGCTGTGAAATCATTACAAGCTGCCTTACTTGGGAACTGCACTGAAGGTCGAGGGTCTGCATTCTCCTTCTGTCGTAAAATCACAACGTCGCCATCCTTTAAGCCGTAAGACGCCAGTGATCTGTGGTTGTCTGTGAGAGGCCTTTCAGCGTAGACAATCTACAACCAGAAAAGATTTGAACAGTATAAAGCGCTGAGAAGTAACAAAGCACAGAACAGAAAGACCACAGTTTTCATCTTCACTGGAGAATGTCACTCCCTGCTCAAACCCTCCAGCCATTTCCCATCACACCTAGAATAAAAGCCAAAACCCTTCCCGTAAAGGCCCAAATAGTTTGGTCCCTGGCTCCCCCACGACCTCCTCTCATACCATGATTACTGTTCCTCAAACAACACCGGCAAGTTCCCCCTCAAGGCTGTTTCACTTGTTGTTCTCTTTACCTGAGGAATGTTCTTTCCCAGGTTGTTTTTTTTTAAGGTTTCTGATCAAACATTACCCCTTCAGAGTCCTTCCCTAATGACCCTACTTAAAACACACCCTCACTTCCCATATTATATACTTATTTCTTTATGGTCTTTCTGCCCCATGAAAAAGTAAGATACTCTGAGGACAAGAACTTTGCTTTTTTCACCATATCCAAAATGCCTAGAACAGGGGCCTGGTAGAGGAATAATGCCCAAGTATTAGCTGAATTAAGGACAAATGGATCTAAGGGAGGTAGACAATTTTATATATAATATTTAGCAGAGAGGGAAAATTATTCCCTAATTTGTTCTGGGGATAACTACAATACTATTAAATAATATGTTTACTCCCCATCCACAAGTTTTAGTGAGATATAACTGACATACAATATTGTATTAGTTTTGGTTGTACACCATGATAGTTTGATATACATATGTAATGTAAAATGATCACCATATATTTTGTTAATGTCTGTAACCTCACAGAGTTATAAAAATTGTTTTCTTGTGATGAGAACTTTTAAGATCTACCCTTAGCAACTTTCAAAAACATGATTCAGCGTTAACTCCAGTCACCTGCAAGACATGACATCCCCATGTGTCCATTTCTTTTTATTCGGTTGTACTGGGTCTTAGTTGCAGCACCAATAGGATCTAGTTCCCTGACCAAGGACTGAAGTCGGGCCTCCTGCTCTGGGAGTCTTAGCCACTGGACCACCTGTGAAGTACCCCTCCTGTGTCCACCTTTAAATCCTCTCCCACTTTGCCAAGTCTGAGAGGTTCTAAATAGTAAGTTCTTCCTTCTCCTCAATCATCCTCAAATTTTTATCATTCTTATGTTTATGAGTAGAAGATAAAAGCGGAAGAAATTCAGAAAAGCACAATTAAACACAGATGGAAAAAAGGATCAGGGATGTACAATAATAAAAATATTTGTATGATGTGCAATCAAACACTGGAGAAAGCCTGAGAGCACAAAAACATGAAACAACGGGCTGTGAAAAGAACAAGATACACACAATGGACACACTATGATTTTACCATGAAGGAACGTAAAAGCCTACCCTGCATTATGACCTACTCGGTAGAGAGGTGTTCAGAATAAACAGAGGCTCTGGTTTTCTCGCTAATGATTCACCTTCCATGCTGCTGCTAAGTCACTTCAGTCGTGTCTGACTCTGTGCGACCCCACAGATGGCAGCATGAGGCCACTGGTAAACTGAGGAACCTGAGTTCTGTCCTGACTGATAAGGCTCCCATCACTCAACTGGTCTGGGCTTCATTTCCCATTTGTCAAGCATGTAGCTGGGGCTAGATAATCATACCTACACACAGCTGTCCCTTCCCCATCTTTCTGCTATACTACCATTTTACAATGTTTCCTCACATGTCCTCATAGCTCTCACAGCAAAACTGCCTGACACAGAACCTGAAAAATAGAGGATTTGAATGGAAAAAAAAAAAAAAAAAGATCTGCCATATCTGCTCTCAGAATCTGCACTTACATAAGCAACAGAAGAAGAAACTGAATTTAGTCACTTCCAAAATCAAATACTTCCGGGGTTGAGCCAAAAAAAAGGATTTGCAGAGTTTGTAGCTTGAATTCTATTTTCTAAGTTCTGTACAGGACTAGAAAAAGTATTGTTAGTTCTTACCCTCATCTGCAAAGTTAAAACATGTTACAACAGATTGCAACTGTTATTCTATCAACCTATTCACACTCCCTGACTTAATAAGCACCTTGTGTACTGCGCTCAGTTGCTCAGTGGTGTCCATAGCCCTCAGGCTTCTCTATCCACTAGAGCAGGATGCCATTTCCTACTCCAGGGGATCTTCTCGACCCAGAGACTGAACCCACGTCTTTCGTCTCCTGCACTGGGAGGTGGATTCCTTACTACTGAGCCACCTGGTAAGCCCACTTAAGCTTGTATCTCATAATAAAAGTACACCAGAATCAACACAGATGGTTTGCAATACAATCTGAGAGTCATATTATAACTTCTGGGACTGCTTTTAAAACCACCACAAATCTGAAGTGACAAGTGTCCTGGGTTGAGGTGTGCAGCAAGAAGCGTACCAAGAGAAATGTTACGCAGCCAGCTCTACCAGAGGGGCTTCAACTTCGTGAAGCAACCAGGAGGTACCAGGGCCTAAGGCCTATTGGGTAAGAAAGTCAATTTTCCAGGGTCAGAAATTCAACCACCAGTATATTTAGAGACATGTGATCAGTCAACAGGTTCTAAGTGCACTTTTTATAAAAGAACATTTACTTATCTACTCAAAGAAACTTGGGAGAATCTGAATGCTCCATTCCACAGATGACTGAATTTTCTTCAGGCTGTAAATACTCCATGGAAAGCCATATTAAAACAGCAAACAGCTATCACCGGGTGAGCTCCTACCAGAGCCAGCATCTTACTAGGTTCTCACAGTTTTTCACCTAATCCTCATATTCTCTTGTCTAAGTCTCACAACCATCTAATGAAACAGACATTAACTGTCCCATCTGATATACAGTTAAGTGACCTGACGCTCCAAGGCTATTAAGAGAACTGGGACTGGGACCACATCTGCCTGACTTTACAGCCACACTCTTTCCTAGAACCACACACAACTTTCCCAAACAGAAGTCCAACATGGCCTGGTGAATTAGCTGGGTGACCTTTCCAAGGGCTATCAAGCCACCCATCACCACTGAAGGTGGCTCAGTGGTAAACAATCTGCCTGCCCACACAGAGATAAAGGAGATGCGGGTTTGATCCCTTGGTTGGGAAGATCTCCTGAAGGAGGAAACGGCAGCCACTCCAGAATTCTTGCCTGGGAAATCCCATGGACAGAGGAATATGGCAGGCTACAGTCCACGGGGTTGCAAAGAGTCGGACACGACTGAGTGCGGACACATGCACCACTAAAGGCCTCTACTCACCAGGGGATCAAAACACGTCCACTGTCCAATGCACCCCTTGCCCTGAACAGGAAGAAAGGAGCACTGGCAACTCCTCACTCTTCGGATTCCCATTTTACAGATGCCATACATCAATCCATCACTGTTCAGCTAAACAGTTTTTCCTCAGTGGACAACATATTTTAAGAAGCAGGTAGCCTAATCTAACAATAAAAATGTAAGATCCAGGTAGTCACTACCCTCAAACGTGTACATGAAATATGGAAGACTGCTATCTGCTCCAATTTCCTGAAAACACTAGACTGGAGAATGTGGGTAAGGAGTAAGCATTCTTCATACTGACAAAGCAGCAGATATATACCATTCTAGTCCAAGGGCACAGATGAGATAGTAGCTCAGTTGAAATTATAACTGCCACAGAGAACTTTTGTTGTTATTATTGTTGTTAAAACAGGTTTAAGAATCTAAGAAACAATTATTCTGCAACTGATGTCCCAGAATAAGTCTGAATGATTTTTCAACTTAATATGAGACTCCAGGAGATAAATGGTTTCAAATTTCTAGCAGTCAAAACAAGTTTTGATAATGGCACTGGTGATGCTTTCTACCATTCATAATATGCAGCTCCAAGATTATAAGGCTCAAAATTCAAGTTTTGCCATTTGTAAGAACATACAACAGAAAAATGTATACAGCTACAAGCCTTAATCTCCAAAAGTGGCACAACTCTTAGTACTTTATTCAGCGCAGACACCCTGGAGATTGAATTCTCATCTTAGCCAACATTCAGTGATAGACTAATTAATATGACTCCAGAACCTTTAAGTAGGATGTCAACAGTTTCCAGGTCTCTGAATGAGCGACTTCAATCAATCAACAGGTATCATAACAATACATTTCTAGCATTAAGGATCATAAAACAGCCACAAAACCCTTAGAATCAAATTTGAACAGCTTCATAATAGTATCTACCATTAACTGAAAATGCACTATATACCAAGTGATCTACACATACTATCCAATGTTAACAGTCAGCTTGACTTTTACAACCGTTCTGGAAGATAATTTGGCAACAGTTACTACAAGCCTCTCAAAAATCTGGCAATTTCATATCTAAGAATTTATCCTAAGAAAACAAACAGAAATTGGGACAAAGCCTTAAGTATAAGGTATCCATGGAAATGTTATTCAAAACTGGTTCCAAATGCCCCCAACTAAAATGCCCAGCAATAGGGCATTAAATAAATACATACAATATGAAGTAAATGTAATACATCTATATGATGATAAATTATGTGGCCATTAAAATGATAAATTGTGAGGATTTGAATGTTAATGGGAGGGGCTTCCCTGGCATTCTAGTGGTTAAGACCCCGAGCTTAGGGGGCACAGATTCAATTCCTGGTTGTGAAACTAAGACGTTTACATGCTGTGCAGCGCAGTCAAAAAAAAAATGAAAGAAAAAAAATTGAACTGTTACGGGAAAATGTTGACAATGTACTTTGACTAAACAAAGTAAGGGATGAAATTGTTTACTATAGTTCAGGGCACATGTTTAAAAGATATATTTTAACTATATAAGAAAAAAGCTTAGGAAAAAAATATACCAAGATGTAAACTGCAGCTGAGTTATAAAGTAATAAATAATAGTGTTCTTCTTCCTCCTTTTGTATATGTTACAAGTTTTCTGTAATGAACATGTAGTATTTAACAGAAAAGAAATATATGAAAACTACCTGTGAAAACAAGCATGCCAAAATCAGCTACAAAAGCAATTTTCAGTTTCTATCGGTTTAAAATAGTGTTTTACAAACCACAGAACACGCTGTGTGCAGCTTCATTTCTAGGATCATACAGTTACTGCTATTATTTGGTATTTAAATATACTTTCATTTGAGAGTACTTACACACCTTGCACTTTTTTTTTGTTAACCACATGCCACCTACAGGGGTAAATTATAACAATGTTTCAAAAATGCAAAGATATTAATTGCAAGTGAAGTTGCTGCTGCTGCTAAGTCACTTCAGTAGTGTCTGACTCTGTGGGATCCCAGAGACGGCAGCCCACCAGACTCCCCCGTCCCTGGGGTTCTCCAGGCAAGAACACTGGAGTGGGTTGCCATTTCCTTCTCCAATGCATGAAAGTGAAAAGTCAAAGTGAAGCAGCTCAGTCGAGTCCAACTCCAAGCGACCCCATGGACTGCAGCCTACCAGGCTCCTCCGTCCATGGGATTTTCCAGGCAAGAATACTAAGTTCCTATAATTGTTTGAAATTTCTCCAGCCAAGTCTGCATCAAAGCATCAAACAGGGCCATGCCTGGCTTCTAAGCCCACACTTGTGTTAAGAGATGGAACATGCCCAGCTTTAATCATGTACAAGGAGAGATTGTGTCTATTCTAAATGTGTTATCACTGCATTATAACTACTACAAGGACTAGCGCTGTTAAAAATTAACACCTTTTCCCATTGTACCCTCATGCACAATCCATGCCAATCTTGAAAAACTGAATTATAAACCAGTGATCCTTAATGTGGTTCACACATTCAAGACAGTTCTTCAAGGATGCAGGAAGAAAATAGAAAATATTAGAATTTTCATTTCCATTTTAGTTTATCCTTCCTTAAATTCTATCCTGGGCCTGTTTATACTGTACCTAAGGTATTACTTCATGTATATAACTGATGTTTACAGCTATTATATATCCATACATGTAATATACATGAATTTATATTATGCATATACCACTAGCTCATATATATTAATTATACATATCACAAAGATTAATATTTCAAAACATTTTACTTAGAAGAATACATAAGCAAAAAAGTTTGCAGACCAGTGGTCTGAAAACACAGTGACAGGAAGAAATAGTCAGGAAGTCACAAGAAAAAAAAATTCCCTTTAGAAACGGCATCAGAAATGGAGGTGAAGGAATGAGAACAGAGAAGGTAAATAAGAACAGTAAAGGTAAAGAGACCAGGAGAACTTTGAGAGGGAGGAGGGGGAGGTGAGTAACAGGGGAGAACCCTGGGAGGTAAAGGAGTGGAAGGGAATACGCCAACTAAGTGAAAACGACATATATGTGTATTAAAACTACAATGATGTTTACTATTATGATTTTGCGAAAGGAAATGACTCAAGTGTCTAGGGTGGATCCTGTTCCTGCCTGATGGGCAAGCAACTGAAAGACAGCCGACCACCAGACATCCTAAAATAGACACTGTGTTAGGTTACAATGGAGCCAACAGAAGAAACTTGAAAAACAGGAGTTGTTTACTGGCTCCGTCAGGCAGGCTTAACACACGTCAGAGCCCAGGGTTCCATATGCTAATTTGGCTTGGGAAGGAAGTAAACGCCAAAACACTGATGATGAATAAGAAAGAATTTGGAGTTAGCCTAAGTGTTCAATTAGTAAGGTATTCCGAACCTGCCACGCTGGCAGGACAGTGCGTGCCTTGACCATACAATTAATTGTCTTTCACTCTGACACTCTCTTTAATTTATTTACATTTTTGGCTACAGCAATTTCAAAAAGTGCAGGAATACAGAAATCACAATCTTCATCTTCACTCAAGCCCAACAACAAAATCAATTTACCTTTTTTTAGTCCACTTACCAACTGGTGATTGTAAGCAGGGTAAGAGAACTGCCGGAGGGGGAAGAGAACAACTGAAAAAGCCACCTTCAAAAATCTGAGTTGATTTTCCCTCCCCACTTAAACTGTTGTTTTGTAGCTCTGTATCTGAGGGATTTACAGACAGGAACTGGATCCTGAGTTTTTCTGGATGCCTTTATAGAAGTTCCAAGAAATCCCTTTTACCAATATCTTTGTATGTTTTGCATGAATGTCAATTTGAGTGACACCCTGTGACCGAAAATAAAGTCTTTCCTGATACTCAGCTTATGCCAACATTCTAAAGTTCAAAGTGTAAAGGAATCATACTTACTTCCGAACAAAATATCGACACATTTGTTTACCATAACACAGGGCAGAACAAGCTGTAATGAGGCAACAGTTTTTGGAACTATTTCATAACTGCAGTAGGAAATCAAGATTTACTTTCTGGGACCTTGGACGACTTCTATAATTTTATTAATGTTTAGACTATGTCCTTCAAAGTCCACTTATCAAGTCAGGATTTAGACGTTTTAGTGTGAAGGCCACGGAGTTATAGTCATCAATTCTATTTGGTAGCAGACCCCACACATTTTTTGAGAATAAATTACTTTGCTTACTTAAAATAGAGGAGCAGTCGAATTTCCTCCCAGCAGGGTTAAGGGAAATGAAACAACCCAATCACACTGAGGCCCATTTTAAAGCAAATATTCTCATAAAGTACTGAGCTTTGAACTCACCCAGATTCTGAACTGGGATGTAAAAGAAAGGGATCTTGACGCACTATGGGGGAAGAGACCAGAGAAATAGTTCCGGTGAACTAATAATTACTTTAAAAATAATAATTTAACCAGGAACGCATGTGCCAGGGAAAAAGAGCATTTCCAAAGGCTTCAAAACAAGACGGTGCAAGCCTCAAACTTTTCCTTTCACTTAGAGCGTAAACCTTTATATTCAAAGGTGAATTAAGTTTACTTAGGCAGGAGCCCTCTCCAAAAAAGCAGGTGAACATTTGCCACAGAGACCTAAACTGGTATTTCTGGTTGGGGAAGCAGATGTATAAACTCTCGCAAAACTACGGCTTCTTCTTAGGTCTGCGATGACACCCCAAACTCAGGAAATTAGAGAAGGGGCCAGCCAAAAGGTGGGACGCGCCCCACAGTCCCCACGCCTCTCAGGCTGCAGTGGGTGCGTATGCGGTCAGGTTCTCCGCTCCCTCCCCCAGCACCCCACCCCAAGCTCGGGGTGTGTGAAGGCAGCTACCGATTCCAGCTCTCTTCCGGATGCGGGGGTGGGCTGGGAATGGCCATCCTGCTTCCCCTCCACCCGCCCCAATTCCTCACCAGCGGCAAAGGGAGGGCGTGAGGCCCCAAGGCGGGAGGGCTAGCTCCGCGAGGAGGCCCCGATCTCTGCCCAGCGTACCTGGCTCTCAGCCGCGGGAATGCCGGACTCGAGCTCACACAGAGCGCGGAAGTTGTGCAGCTCAAAGTCGGCGTCGACCTGGAGGGAAAAGGTCACCTCGGAGAGGTCCCTCCGCACACAGTACACGGTGAGCAGCATGGCCCGGGCCCGACCCAGCTCGGCTCGGCCCGGCCTCGGCGCGGAGCGACGGGGCGGCGGCGGGGCCTGGCTGGTGCTGCAGGCTGACGGCACGGGTTGCTCGCTCGCCCGCCCGCTCGCTCCTTCCCTCCCTCACACACGCTCAGTGACTCACTCCCTCCCGCCCTCACCAGCAAGCACGGCCGCCACCACCCGCCTGCGACTCCGTCTGCCTGCCTGCCTGCCGGCCTGCCTCCCACCGCTGCCGCCAAGCGCGCCGGCCGCCCGGCGCCCCGCCCCGCCGCAACGCGGATGCCGTAAAGCCCGCCTGGCCCGCTCCGCCTTCGCGGAGTAGCGAAGGGGCGGGGCTGGGAAGGGGAGGCGGGAAGCAGGAAAGGGTTGGAGGGGGTCGTGGGAGGAGAGATGGAAGAAGGGGGAGGACACGGAAAGGGATGACCAGAAAAGAAAAACTGTTCATCGCTTGACCTAGAAGGTAACGTCTGTGGAGGACTCCAGAATTTCATTTATTCATCCAACAGGCATTTATTGAGTGCCAGTTGGCAAATATCCACGTGGGTACAGAAATGCGTAAAAAGAAAAGCCTTTTCCTTTAAGGAACTCTCAAGCTGATAATGGAGACTGACAACCAAGCAGATAGGTTTAAGACATATTTTCCAGCATAGAATTTGAGGCTCAGGGAGCTTGCTTTTCTTCTGAAGATAATGATTAGGGTTAAAACCAAAATTATTACCCTATCTAGTGTATAGGACCCCAGCTCACTGGCCCCTGCCTTCCCCTTCAGCCCTGCCTCCTGAGCCCCTTCTGCACTCCCCTCCTGCCACACTGACTTTCAGTTCCTCCTAGGCTCCGTCTCCCTGCCTCGTGAATAGTTTTCCTTCTATTCACCAGGACTGTTTCTTTGGCTGGCAAATCCCAGCACCACTGCAGTAACTTTATTGGGCACAAGTTAGAATCCACTGGATAAAATATGTGCTACTTTAATGGCCTATTTAAGGCCACATAACTGATGAGAAGTAGAAGCCCAAAATATGAGGATGAGTCAGAATACCGAAACAGAAAGAGGAAGACACAATGTATGTAAGATTGGCATCTCCCCATTTACCCCACCACTCCCCATGGAATAGGAACAGGCTCTTCTATTATGAAGAAAGGGAAGAGGGATCATGATGGCTATGGATGCAGGTAAGTGTGGATAGATTGGGAGGCAAGAAAGTAAGCGAAAGACCAGCTGTAGATGGTTCTCTGTAAAGGAGGAGGACGGTTATCTGTGGAAAATAAAGACAGAAGGTGGAAGAAGTGGGTGGGGTGAAGAAGAGTGGTCCTTATTGTTATGCCCAGAGTCCGAGTCCCCAAAACTGAGAGAATAAGACGTCCACAACAATGCAAAAGCATGAACGGGTTTTATTTCTAGCTCGAGCTAGGGCTCCCGCCACATCTAACGCAGTGGAGTGGAGCAAGGAGCCCGGACCCAGATTTACAGCAGTATTTATAGGTTTTAGAACAGAGCGTTGGCAAGGGCTGATTGGCTGCAGGAGTTTCCTAGTATTTACTAATTGGCTAATCTTTATTGGCTGCAGGGGTTTCCTGGTATTTACTAATTGCCTATTGGCTGCAGGGGGATGTCTTTTCATCCTGATAAACTCAAACCAGGTTAAGAGGAGTATGCTGATTAGACAAGTCCTGGCATCTGCGGGATGACCTCACTGGGCAATGACTCAGCCTTTCCCGTGAGTCCTACCTTAGTCCCTGAAGCCTATCATGGCATTTGTTAGGTCCCAACACTTATCAGCTACAGAAAGCTTATCAATGACTTAAACAAGTGAGTTCAGTTCAGTTCAGTCGCTCAGTCGTGTCCGACTCTTTGCGACCCCATGAATTGCAGCACGCCAGGCCTCCCTGTCCATCACCAACTCCCGGAGCCTACTCAAATTCATGTCCATCAAGTCAGTGATGTCATCCAACCATCTCATCCTCTGTTGCCCCCTTCTCTTCCAGTCTTCAATCTTTCCCAGCATCAGGGTCTTTTCCAGTGAGTCAGTTCTTCACATCAGGTGGCCAAAGTTTGGGAGTTTCAGTTTCAGCATCAGTCCTTCCAATGAATATTCAGGGTTGATTTCCTTTAGGATTGACTGGTTGATCTCCTTGCAGTCCAAGGGACTCTCAAGAGTCTTCTCCAACACCACAGTTCAAAAGCATTAATTCTTCAGCGCTCAGCTTTCTTTATAGTCCAACTCTCACATCCATACATGACTACTGCAAAAACCATAGCTTTGACTAGACGGACCTTTGTTGGCAAAGTAATGTCTCTGCTTTTTAATATGCTGTCCAGGTTGGTCATAACTTTTCTTCCGAGGAGCAAGTGTCTTTTAATTTCATGGCTGCAGTCACCAGCTGCAGTGATTTTGGACCCAAAAAGATAAAGTCTATCACTGTTTCCATTGTTTCTCCTTCTATTTGCCATGAAGTGATGGGACTACATGCCATGATCTTAGTTTTCTGAATGTTGAGTTTTAAGCCAACTTTTTCACTTTCATCAAGAGGCTCTTTAGTTCTTCTTCACTTTCTGCCATAAGGGTGGTATCATCTGCATATCTGAGGTTATTGATATTTCTCCCAGCCATCTTGATTCCTGCTTGTGCTTCATCCAGCCCAGCATTTCTCATGATGTATTCTACATATAAGTTAAATAAGCAGGGTGATAATATACAGCCTTGACATATTCCTTTCCTGACTTGGAACCAGTCTGTTGTTCCATGTCCAGTTCTAACTGTTGCTTCCTGACCCACATACAGATTTCTCCGGAGACAGGTCAAGTGGTCTGGCATTCCCATCTCTTGAAGAATTTTCCACAGTTTGTTGTGATCCACACAGTCAAAGGCTTTGGCCTAGTCAAAAAAGCAGAAGTAGATGTTTTTCTGGAACTCGCTTGCTTTTTCTATGATCCAACGGATGTTGGCAATTTAATCTCTGGTTCCTCTGCCTTTTCTAAATCCAGCTTGAACATCTTGAAGTTCATGGTTCACGAACTGTTGAAGCCTGGCTTGGAGAATTTTGAACATTACTTTGCTAGGGTGTGAGATGAGTGCAATTGTGTGGTAGTTTGAGCATTCTTTGGCATTGCCTTCCTTTGGGATTGAAATGAAAACTGACCTTTTCCAGAAAGTCCTGTGGCCACCGCTGAGTTTTCCTAATTTGCTGGCATATTGAGTGCAGCACTTTCACAGCATCATCTTTTAGAATTTGAAATAGCTCCACTGGAATTCCATAACCTCCACTGCTGCTGCTGCTAACCTCCACTAGCTTTGTTCATAGTGATGCTTCCTAAGGCCCACTTGACTTCACATTCCAGGATGTCTGGCTCTAGGTGAGTGATCACAGCATCGTGATTATCTGAGCCATGAAGATCTTTTTTGTATAATTCTTCTGTGTATTCTTGCCACCTCTTCTTAGTATCTTCTGATTCTGTTAGGTCTATACCATTTCTGTCCTTTATTGTGCCCATCTTTGCATGAAATGTTCCCTTGGTATCTCTAATTTTCCTGAAGAGATCTCTAGTCTTTCCCATTCTATTGTTTTCCTCTATTTCTTTGCATTGATCACTGAGGAAGGCTTTCTTATCTCTCCTTGCTTTTCTTTGGAACTCTGCACTCAAATGGGTATATCTTTCCTTTTCTCCTTTGCCTTTTGCTCCTCTTCTTTTCACAGCTATTTGCAAGGTCTCCTCAGACAACCATTTTGCCTGTTTGCATTTCCTTTTCTTGGGGATGGTCTTGATCCCTGCCTCCTGTACAATGTCACGAAGCTCCGTCCATAGTTCTTCAGGCACTCTATCAGATCCAATCCCTTGAATCTATTTGTCACTTCCACTGTTTAATCATAGGAGATTTATTTTGGTTATACCTGAGTGGTCTAGTGGTTTTCTTTACTTTCTTCAATTTAAGTCTGAATTTGGCAATAAGGAGTTCATGACCTGAGCCACAGTCAGCTCCAGGTCTTATTTTTGCTGACTGTATAGAGCTTCTCCATCTTTGGCTGCAAAGAATATAATCAATCTGATTTCGGTGTTGACCATCTGGTGATGTCATGTGTAGAGTCTTCTCTTGTGTTGTTGGAAGAGGGTGTTTGCTATGACCAGTGTGTTCCCTTGACAGAACTCTAATAGCCTTTGCCCTGCTTCGTTCTGTACTCCAAGGACAAATTTGCCTGTCACTCCAGGTATTTCTTGACTTCCTACTTTTGCATTCCAGTCCCCTATAATAAAAAGGACATTTTTGGGGGGTGTTAATTCTAGAAGGTCTTGTAGGTCTTCATAGACTAGTTCAGCTTCAGCTTCTTCAGCATTACTGGTAGGGCCATAGACTTGGATTACTGTGATATTGAATGGTTTGCCTTGGAAATGAACAGAAATCATTCTGTCATTTTTGAGATTGCATCCAAGTACTGCATTTTCGACTCTTTTGTTGACTAAGATGGCTACTCCATTTCTTCTAAGGGATTCTTGTCCATAGTTGTAGATACAATGGTTTTCTGAGTTAAATTCATCCATTCCAGTCAATTTTAGTTTGCTGATTCCTAAAATGTCAATGTTCACTCTTGCCATCTCCTGTTTGACCACTTCCAATTTGCCTTGATTCATGGACCCTATTCTAGGTTCCTATGCAATATTGCTCTTTACAGCATCAGACTTGACTTCCATCACCAGTCGCATCCATAACTGGCTTCATTCTTTTTGGAGTTATTTCTCCACTGATCTCCAGTAGCATATTGGGCACTTACCGACCTGGGGAGTACAAAGGCCAGTATTTCTGCAGATTTTTGGCCTTTCCCTGAGGGTCATGTTATGGCTCACTGCCTCCACTCCGTGCATTGTTCAAGCAAGGGCTTGTCCAGGAGTACCCCCCGCAGGTTTTTGCTTACATCTGGTCGGAACTGTGTCACACAGACGCAGGAAAAGGCCAGGGAAATTGAGTGTCTCTGGCCAGTTGCTCTGACTCAGGTTCCTTCCTTGTGGCACTCTCTCTGCTCAGCCAAGATAGATTCCAGCAAGGAGGATTCTAGGAGTTTGATAGGACATGTGGTGTCTCCTTTTGACCTTTCCTGAGTTCTTCCAGTTGGTGGTGCCTCATTAGTTCTGTATTCCTTACCTGATGAACTGTAGCTTGCCAAGCACCTCTGTTCATGGGGATTCTCCAGGTAGGAATACTAGAGTGGGTTGCCATGCCCTCCTCCAGGGGATCTTCCCAACCTAGGGATCAAACCCAGGTCTCCCACATTGAAGGCAGTTTCTTTACCATTTGAGCCACCAGGGAAGGCTCCTTACTAGGATCTCCTGTTATAAAACAACTAATGCAAATTATTACTACAGTGCCTGGCCAGGATGGGCAGTTCCAGTCCAGTGTTCCCATAACATCTCTACCCACTCCCAGTGTAACCAGTATACTGATTTTTAACAACATAGTTTTAGTTTGCTTGTTTTTCTACCACAAGTAAGTGGACTCACACAGCATGTAGTCTTGTGTGTGCCTTTCATGCGACATTAAGTGGGTTTTGTCTACATCATTACATGTAATTATAGCTTGTACATTCTCATTGTTGTATAACATTTTGTTTGGGGACTATACCATAATTTATCCATTCTGTGACTGATGGGCATTTGAGTGGATACATTTATCCTTAAACCATTTTGTTCTTCAACATTTGCAACCAAAAGAATCCTAACCAATATAAGCCCACAGCTTTTCACCAATTAGCTCCTTTCCCTCTTGGGCCTCACCCCTTTTGGACTCTGCTCAGTTGCCCCCTGGAATCTGACTCCTCCCAGTTCTCTCACTCCACTGTTTGAGATGAACTTTGCATCTCTGCTACTTGTGACTGAAAATAGCTTCAGACATCTCTGGTTCTTAATTCTACGCTAGGATGGAGTGGTGTGGACAAGGCCTAGACAAGCAGGGCTACCAAGAAGTCTCATGATCATTGCTGTGCGTCAAGACCCTTGCAAATGATTGACATTTACCAAATGCTCACTTTGTGCCAGACACTTGTCTAAGTGTGCTATGTGGGTTGAGTCATTTAATCCTCACAGAAATCCTTTGAGGTATTACCTCCATTTTACAGATGAAGAAACTGAGGCAGAGAGAGGACAGTCACTTACCCAAGTACACACAAATAGTAAATGGCTGCTCCAGAATCTAAGCCAGGCAATCTGATTTGGGTAATCAGTTCAGTTCAGACCATTTTTAAAGTCTTTATTAAATTTGTTACAATATTGCTTCTGTTTCATGTTTTGGTTTTTTGGCTGTGAGGCATGTGGGATCTTAGTTCCCTCACCAGGGATCAAACCCATACTCTCTGCATTGGAAGGCCAAGTCTTAATCACTGGATCAGCGGGGAAGGCTGCAGTCCACAGTCTTAACCATAATTTTTTACACTGCTGCTTGTGAGACCTCTTTCTATCATTCTAAAAGCCCTCAGAGAGGACTTCCCTTGTGGTCTAGTGATCCAGTTCAGTTCAGTTGCTCAGTTGTGTCCTACTCTTTGTGACCCCATGGACTGCAGCATGCCAGGCCTCCTTGTCCATCACCAACTCCCGGAGTTTACTCAAACTCATGTCCATTGAGTTGGTGATGCCATCCAACCATCTCAGCCTCTGTCATCCCCTTCTCCTCCTGCCTTCAATCTTTCCCAGCATCAGGATCCAGTGATTAAGACTCCCCATTCCCAATGCAGGGGACCCAGGTTAGATCCCTGGTCAGGGAGCTAGATCCCATATGCCACAACTAAGACCCTGCAGAGCCAAATAAATAAATATTATTTTTTTTTAAAGCCCTCAGAGAAAGGAACAATTAGTGTTCATTCTCACTTCATGGATAAGGAGGAAACAGGTATGGGAATTTTAAATAACTTACCCAAGTTCTCTCAGCTAGTGAGTGGCAGATTCTCCAAACTGGAAGAAACTTGAAGAATGAAAACAAGTTGAATAGAACACAAATGCTCTGCCTGTACTTTAAAGGTGGGGACACCTTGCTGTCCTCCAAAACCCTGACTTTCCTCACTGTTTGGTCATTGCGAGCAAGTTGCTGTCTGTGATTATTGAATATATTCTTGCCTAATTCTTCTCTCCTAGAAATAACAAATCAGTAAAGGTATCTACCTTAGTTGATTTTTGAAATTCCACACAATAGGGATTAAATCTCCCAAGTACTGTAAGTACTTTTTCAATAGTTGCGGGTGCTTTTTTATTTTTTGGCTTACACATTGGAAAAGACCCTGTACCTCCAATACTTTGGCCACTTGATGCAAAGAGCTGACTCATTGGAAAAGACCCTGATGCTGAGAAAGATTGAAGGCAAGAGGAGAAGCGGGGGACAGAGGATGAGATGGTTGGATGGTATCACTGACTTGATGGACATGAGTTTGAGCAATCTCCAGGAGTTGGTGAAGGACAGGGACGCCTGGGATGCTGCAGTCCATGGGGTTACAAAGAGTTGGACATGACTGTGCAACTGAACTGAACATTTAATTCTCATAGCTCTGGAGGTTGGGAAGACCAAGATCAAGGTGCTGACAAACTTGGTGTCTGGTGAGGGTGGTTGTAGTAAAATAATAATAATAATAAAGCTCTTTAAAACTTACCCTCCTGGGACTTCCCTGATAGTCCAGTCGCTAAGACTCTTACTCCCAATGAAGGGGGCCCAGGTTCAACTAGAACTAAATCCCACATACTGCATCTAAGACTCAGAGCAGCCAAATAGATAAATAATTAATTAATTTAAAAACAAACCCCAGAATAACCTTACTGTCCTCATCAGCTCCTGGCTGCTCAAAGAGGTCTGTCTTACCTTATTTTTCCTGGCATGTCAACTGATAGCAGATGGTGGTGCTCCATTTTACTCATTTTACCTTAGCACAAAACTCTTTCGGTTTCCTGTTTCTTAGGCTGGGATCATGTGCATATGTATAATGCAATGCCTCCTTCCTTTCCCAGTTATCTTTCCTAAAATCTGATAGCGTTTCCAGTCCCACTACATTCTAGGTCAACTCTTCCTCCTTTCTGATGCACCTTGTACTCACTGGGCTATCAAAACATTTCAGGTAATTATGGCTGTAATTTCAAGCTCCATAATTTGCCTACTCAGAGGTTTGGATCTAGAGATCAATATGTACTTTGATTACCAGAGTCAGCCCTGGGCAAAGCCACAAAATAAGCCAAAGTTTGTCCTCGGCAAGCTCAACTTTATACTCCTTCCTTGGCTCCTGAATGTTCTCCCCAGTTGTTCCTCTTACTTCTCACGTGTTCCTGCTTTCTTCACTTGCCTTTTCAAAACTTGCTCTTAAGAAAGGATTTAGACCAGTTCACACTAAGGTATTAGTGACAGTGGAAACTCAAAATAATCTCTTAGGCTATTTGCATTTTAACCAGGGATAAGTTATTAGCTGCAGATTTCTCAGCTTCAGGAAACTTGTTGGGGAAGGTCAATTTTCCCAAGAGCCTTCCGGATTGACACAAACCTACTTTACATACTCTGTTGACAGATGAGTTGGGCCTTGCTCATTTATCCTTGATATATATAGTTCAGTACTCACTTTGGCAGTTAAACTACTCTTTTCTATTTTTCCTTCCTCTTCAAGAAACTCTTGGTTTTACATGAAAAACGAGTATCTTTCTTCTTAGGATACCACATTAAAATTGTGGAGGAATCCTAGGTGTCATGGCTAAGAGTGTAGAGCCAACTTTCAAATACAAAGTTGATACAAAGCATTCGGAGGGTGGGCACTGCCAATGTCAGAATAGTTGCAATACTGTGGATACATTCCAAAGTCCTTTAGCCATCAAAGCAACTTTGGTCCACTCAGCATAATCAGTAGTAGAACCTTACTGGACACAAACTGTTTATTCATTTCTTCAGCAAAGGACTATTAACACCTACTGCATGCCAGACACTGTTCTAGGAACTAGTGGTGGTACAGAAGGGAGCAAGATGAAGTGCATGTTCACATGTAGCTTACATTCAGTAGAGGGTGGCAGACAACATATAGAATGCATAAAGTGGTGATAAGTACCACAACAAAAGCTAGCAGTGAATAGGGAGAATTGCGGAGGGAATGGGGAATTGGGGCACACAGTGGTTGCTACTTTACACAGGCTTTCTGGTCACAGAAAGTCGGTCTTATAAGGTGACATCTGAGCAGATGAATTAACTGAAAGCATACATCATGTGGACACCTATGTCATTCAGCTAAGGTAATAGGAAGTGTAAAGACCTAAACACAGAGGCATACTTGCCCTGTTCAAGAAACAACATGAAGAATAGCACTTTTGGAGATGCCTTCCCAAGAAGGGATCCAAGAAGTGGATAGGAGCACAAGGGACCAGATCATGTGATAGATAGGTAATTGAAAGGAACTTGGCTTTTGTTTTTCATTTAGTTTTATTTACTTGGCTGTTTTGCTGAAAGTTTTACTTTAGTTTTAAGTTTGAAGGATTTATCATTACACACAAAAAATTTCAGTCTTTATAATAGAGGATTACTTGGCTTAATTTCAATATACAGTCATTAAAAGAAGAGAAATAGAAACAATAGAAAAAAGTAACAGCACATATATCACCAAATTGAGCTGAGCAACATCCATACTTGAACAGCCATACAGAAAGTCCCTCCTTAATGGCAATCTGGAGTCCCCACTGGGAAAAGGTCCCAGGCAAGACATGTTGTGACATGTCCAGTCCATGGGTGAGACTTAAAATTGCAGTTTGGAGGGGCTCCTTCTTATAATCCCAGGCCACAAAATGATATCATCATCAGTTTGTGCACAAAAATGCAACTCTGATTTTACTTTAACTCTTTTACAATGCTGTTTGTTTCACCTTGTGAGTCACTAGACTTTCCAGACCCCTGGTGGCTGGCCAGGCCTCCAGGGGCTCAAGAAAATTCCAAGACCCATTCCTTTTAAAAAAATCTAAAGTGCCACCTGACTTGCTGTGCTTACAGGCAGGCATGGAATCTGGTCAGCATCCATGCAGGCTCTCCTGCTTCTGAAGCCTAAAAGAGACTTCATTTTAATTTCCCTAACAGGGTCTTAGTTGCAGCATGTGGGATCTTTTGTTTCGGCATTTACACGTTCCATTGAGGCATGTGGGATCTAGTTTCCTGACAGGGATTGAACTCAGGCCCCTGCATTGGGATTTTGGAGTCTTCCTCACTGGACCACCAAGGAAAGCCCAAAAAGGACCTTGGCTTTTACTGATTGAAACATGAAGCCATTGGAGCTTGTTTGGCAAAGAAGTGACATGTTGTGACATGCATGTTAAAAAAAAAAATCACTTTGGCTGACGTGTGAAGTAATGCAAGAGTAGACAAGTTAAAAGGCTATTGCAATTACTCAGGTGAAAGATCATGGGGGATCTGACCAGGGTGGTAGCTGTGGGAAGGGAAGGTAGGGAAAAGTGGAGATAATGAGATTCTAAATTCATTTTGAAGGTAAAGCCAACAGGACTTGTTGATGCATTGGTTAGGGGGTATGAAAGAAGACTCAAAAGATGACTACAGGGTCTTTATCCAAAGTATGTAAAGTACTTTAAAGCCCTCTGCTTGCTAGAGGCAGATTTATTACAATGAAAGGATAGCCAACAACCTCCTGGGCAGTTTTTAAAAAGAAGACCTCGGCCATTCCTGTTATTTTCTCAAGTCCCTTTCATAATCAGTGTTTTTGTTTTGTTTTGCCAGGCCTCACTGGCCTTTGGAAGGGGCGGAGAAGAAGGGGGGGGTGTTGGGTTGGGAAAAGGCTATCCACACATCCTGATCTGCATGCCGGTGACAGACTTCATGAACTGACGTGTGGATAACTAGGTTCAATCTCCTCACTCACGAAAAGCTGATTTAGTTTCCTGAACTTGCAAGGTAATTTCTACCTTTTCAATGACTACTTCGGCCAGTCTCCCCAACCCCGCCGCCCCCCTCCAAAAAAAAAAAAAACTCTTCTAGCCCCAGATGCAGTATCTCTTTCAACCAGAATTGAATATGCTTTCCAGTTCAATATCCTTTATGTCCCTAATTTTCACCCCTCATTTACAAAGAAACTTCTTGCCACCCTAAGATTTGATGGTCTTAAACCAGCTGGTCAGAACTTTGTGTTTCAGAAGGCAGATTTCAGCCATCTAACGAGCCTTAGAGAAAATGCTCCTGCACCACCAAACTGGCATAATGCAGGTAGTTTAGAACCGTTTCATCGCTTAACTACAGGAAAGGCTCAACTGGTGGTTGCGTATCTCTTCGGTCAGTGCAGTCAAAGCCAGGACGTCGTGCAACGCCAGGGCAGAACCCCCAGGAGACTCCCCTCTGGTCGCACCTCCACGCCCGCCGTCCTGGAGCCTAACAGAAAGGCGCCGGCGCCGCATCACGTGCCTGCAGCGTAATCTCCCAGTGGCCAGGGGCGCCTCGTCACATGACTCACCCGACCAATGCTCGGCGTCCGCGCTCCAGGCTCCTCGTTGCTAAGTGACCTCAGTCACAGCTGGTTTGCAGTGCTTGCAGGGGAAAGTTCAGACCCGGCTCAGTTTCTTCGCCGCGCCAGTGCCTGCGAAGGTCTTTTGCAGCGGATGCTTTCTCTCCGGCGGGAGCCTAAATGGCACCCCATCCCCACCTCCTTCTGCTTTCGAGGCTTGAACCCAGGCATCCGAATATCCGCGATCAGGCGGGGTCCGGTTCCTGTGGGCTCGGGGCCGCCTCGGCTAAGAGAATCGGCTCAGACTCTAGTTCCAGCAAGGGTGTGACTGAGGCAGTGACTAGCTGAGACTAGTGCTTGGTCATTGTCTAAGGCGTGGCTTCCTGCAGCTTTCTTCTTTGCGGCCTATGTGAATATTTAGGCTTGTTGCTTTGGCCAGAAAAGGGAAATTGGAACTTTGTGTGTTCTGCTTCCCTAAAACGATTGTTTCTTGAGTACTTGTGGAGTGAAGGATAACAGATTTCGATTTTTTAAAAAGGTGTATGTGTGTGTGTGTATATGAAAGTGAAAGTTAGTCGTGTCTGACTCTTTGCGACCTCATGGACTGTATAGTCCGTGGAATTCTACAGGCCAGAATACTGGAGTGGGTAGACTTTCCTTTCTCCAGGGGATCTTGCCAACCAGGTGATCAAACCCAGGTCTCCTGCATTGTGGGCAGATGCTTCACCAGCTGAGCCACAAGGGAAGCCCCCAAATCCTGGAGTGGGTAGCCTATTATCCCTTTTCTAGCGGATCATCCCGACCCAGGAATCCAACCAGGGTCGCCTGCATTGCAGGCGGATTCTTTACCAACTGAGCTATCAGGGAAGCCCATAATATATTTTTGAATTTTGACTTGAATATGTCAAAAATTTTCAGTTTATATGTCTAACCTTTTTTAGAAAAAGAGTCTCTTGCCTTTGAGATTTCTGATAACACTAGCAGTCTCTTTGCTGTTCAGCATTTTTAATCCAGAAATACTGTGATGTGCTTGGGATTTGTATATACCTCACTGCTTATTAGAAAGTATGATGTTTTGTGTGCTCAGTCACTCAGTTGTATCTGATTCTTTGTGACATGGACTGTTGCTCGGCAGGCTCCTCTGTGCATGGAATTCTCCAGGCAAGAATGTTGGAGTGGGTTGCCATTTCCTCCTCCAGGGGATCTTCCTGACCCAGGGACTGAACCCATGTCTCCTGTGCGACATGGGTTAAATCAAGTGAACCCGTCTCCTGTATCTCCTGCACTGAAGGAGGATTCTTCACCGCTGAGCCATTGGGGAAGATTTTTGTTGATATTTCATATTAGGTACAGATGATATGTATGATATAATATCTCATATGTACCTAATATGAATGAAATAACTAAAATTCGGTCCCAATATAAATTAAGTTGATATTTCATATGCACCTAGTTTATATGTTCAGTTCAGTTCAGTTGCTCAGTCGTGTCCGACTCTTTGCGACCCCATGAATCGCAGCATGCCAGGCCTCTCTGTCCATCACCATCTCCCAGAGTTCACTCAGACTCACGTCCATCGAGTCCGTGATGCCATCCAGCCGTCTCATCCTCGGTCGTCCCCTTCTCCTCCTGCCCCCAATCCCTCCCAGCATCAGAGTCTTTTCCAATGAGTCAACTCTTCTCATGAGGTGGCCAAAGTACAGGAGCTTCAGCTTTAGCATCATTCCTTCCAAACAAATCCCAGAGTTGATCTCCTTCAGAATGGACTGGTTGGATCTCCTTGCAGTCCAAGGGACTCTCAAGAGTCTTCTCCAACACCACAGTTCAAAAGCATCAATTCTTCGGCGCTCAGCCTTCTTCACAGTCCAACTCTCACATCCATACATGACCACAGGAAAAACCATAGCCTTAACTAGACGGACCTTCGTCGGCAAAGTAATGTCTCTGCTTTTGAATATGCTATCTAGGTTGGTCATAACTTTTCTTCCAAGGAGTAAGGGTCTTTCAATTTCATGGCTGCAATCACCATCTGCAGTGATTTTGGAGCCCAGAAAAATAAAGTCTGACACTGTTTCCACTGTTTCCCCATCTATTTCCCATGAAGTGATGAGACCAGATGCTTTGTTTTCTGAATGTTGAACTTTAAGCCAACTTTTTCGCTCTCCTCTTTCACTTTCATCAAGAGGCTTTTTAGCTCCTCTTCACTTTCTGCCATAAGGGTGGTGTCATCTGCATATCTGAGGTTATTGATATTTCTCCCAGCAATCTTGATTCCAGCTTGTGTTTCTTCCAGTCCAGCATTTCTCATGATGTATTCTGCATATAAGTTAAATAAGCAGGGTGACAATATACAGCCTTGACGTACTCCTTTTCCTATTTGGAACCAGTGTGTTGTTCCATGTCCAGTTCTAACTGTTGCTTCCTGACCTGCATACAGATTTCTCAAGAGGCAGGTTAGGTGGTCTCGTATTCCCATCTCTTTCAGAATTTTCCACAATTTATTGTGATCCACACAGTCAAAGGCTTTGGCCTAGTCAATAAAGCAGAAATAGATGTTTTCCTGGAACTCTCTTGCTTTTGCCATGATCCAGCAGATGTTGGCAATTTGATCTCTGGTTCCTCTGCCTTTTCTAAAACCAGCTTGAACATCAGGGAGTTCATGGTTCATGTATTGCTGAAGCCTGCCTTGGAGAATTTTGAGCATTACTTTACTAGCATGTGAGATGAGTGTAATTGTGCGGTAGTTTGAGCATTCTTTTGCATTTCCTTTTTTTGGAATTGGAATGAAAACTGACCTTTTCCAGTCCTGTGGCCACTGCTGAGTTTTCCAAATTTGCTGGCGTATTGAGTGCAGCACTTTCACAGCATCATCTTTCAGGATGTGAAACAGCTCAACTGGAATTCCATCACCTCCATTAGCTTTGTTCATAGTGATGCTTTCTAAGGCCCACTTGACTTCACATTCCAAGATGTCTAGCTCTAGATTAGTGATCACATCATCATGATTATCTGGGTCATGAAGATCTTTTTTGTACAGTTCTTCCGTGTATTCTTGCCACCTCTTCTTAATATCGTCTGCTTCTGTTAGGTCCATACCATTTCTGTCCTTTATCGAGCCCATCTTTGCATGAAGTGTTCCCTTGGTATCTCTAATTTTCTTGAAGAGATCTCTAGTCTTTCCCAATCTGTTGGTTTCCTCTATTTCTTTGCATTGATAGCTGAAGAAGGCTTTCTTATCTCTTCTTGCTATTCTTTGGAACTCTGCATTCAGATGCTTATATCTTTCCTTTTCTCCTTTGCTTTTCACCTCTCTTCTTTTCACAGCTGTTTGTAAGGCCTCCACAGACAGCCATCTTGCTTTTTTGCATTTCTTTTCCATGGGGATGGTCTTGATCCCTGTCTCCTCTACAGTGTTACGAACCTCATTCCATAGTTCATCAGGCACTCTATCTATCAGATCTAGGCCCTTAAATCTATTTCTCACTTCCACTGTATAATCATAAGGGATTTGATTTAGGTCATACCTGAATGGTCTAGTGGTTTTCCGTACTTTCTTCAATTTGAGTCTGAATTTGGTAATAAGGAGTTCATGATCTGAGCCACAGTCAGCTCCTGGTCTTGTTTTTGTTGACTGTATAGAGCTTCTCCATCTTTGGCTGCAAAGAATATAATCAGTCTGATTTTGGTGTTGACCATCTGGTGATATCCATGTGTAGAGTCTTCTCTTGTGTTGTTGGAAGAGGGTGTTTGCTATGACCAGTGCCTTTTCTTGCAAAACTCTATTAGTCTTTGCGCTGCTTCATTCCTCATTCCAAGGCCAAATTTGCCTGTTATTCCAGGTGTTTCTTGACTTCCTACTTTTGCATTCCAGTTCCCTATAATGAAAAGGACATCTTTTTGGGGTGTTACCTAATTTATATTTGGATTTGGCTTCACTTATTTCATTCTAATCATGGACTTGTGGAATAAGATGGGGAGATTTTGCTAACCTTTTTTTTCTTTTTTGTCATGCCTAAGGAATAGATTGGAGAAGGCAATGGCACCCCACTCCAGTACTCTTCTCTGGAAAATCCCATGGATGGAGGAGCCTGGTAGGCTGCAGTCCATGGGATCACGAAGAGTCGGACACGACTGAGCGACTTCACTTTCACTTTTCACTTTCATGCATTGGACAAGGAAATGGCAACCCACTCCATTGTTTTGCCTGGAGAATCCCAGGGACGGGGGAGCCTGGTGGGCTGCCGTCTATGGGGTCGCACAGAGTCAGACACGACTGAAGCGATTTAGCAGTAGCAGCAGTAAGGAATAGATGAGGAAACAGTGGAAACAGTGTCAGACTTTATTTTTGGGGGCTCCAAAATCATTGCAGATGGTGACTGCAGCCATGAAATTAAAAGACGCTTACTCCTTGAAAGAAAAGTTATGTCCAACCTAGATAGCATATTGAAAAGCAGAGACATTATTTTGACAACAAAGGTCCGTCTAGTCAAGGCTATGGTTTTTCCAGTGGTCATGTATGGATGTGAGAGTTGGACTGTGAAGAAAGCTGAGCGCCAAAGAATTGATGCTGTTGAAGTGTGGTGTTGGAGAAGACTCTTGAGAATCCCTTGTACTGCAAGGATATCCAACCAGTCCATTCTAAAGGAGATCAGCCCTGGGTGTTCTTTGGAAGGAATGATGCTAAAGCTGAAGCTCCAGTACTTTGGCCACCTCATGCGAAGAGTTGACTCATTGGAAAAGATTCTGATGCTGGGAGGGATTGGGGGGCAGGAGGAAAAGGGGACGACCGAGGATGAGATGGCTGGATGGCATCACCAACTCAATGGACGTGAGCTTGAGTGAACTCCGGGAGCTGGAGATGGACAGGGAGGCCTGGCATGCTGCGACTCATGGGGTTGCAAAGAGTTGGACATGACTGAGCGACTGAACTGAACTGAACTGAAGGAAACATGTCCAGAAAAACTATTTGTCAGACATCAGTCCTTCTCAAGGTTGAATGTGTATAGAAACCATTTTGGGGATCTTGTTAAAATGCATATGGTGAATCTTCAGGTTTGCAGCAGGGCCTGAGAGTTTTTGCATGTCCTGAAAGCTCCCAAGTGCAGAGGATGCTGTTGGCCTGATGCATAGTTCGAATAGTAATGGTCTTAGGTAACTGCTATTTCTAGTTACTGGCACAATTGCCTCCTTTCTGTATCTGATTTTATGCCAGAGCAACAATTTCATAACATTTGTGAGCTTTCAGTTACATGTGAAGAGAAAATCGTAGGATGGAAATGACCAGTAGCAGATAGTCTACGTAGAATCTCCATTCAGTACTCGTTTCAGGTATTTTCTTAGTTTGACCTTCCAAGGATTTAAAATATTTGAGAAAGGGCTTACGACTCTCAAACTTTTCATTGTTAAAAAGACTTTTAAATAGAGAAGGTGAAATTTCTTCTGGCATGGAAGGACATCCCACTGACTGACTGAGCATTCTCAGACCTTTGTTTATGTTAAAACCTTCATCAAATTGGAGCACACCTGCAGTTCTGAACAGAGACACTAAGCAGTGAAGACTAGCCAGTCTATGCTTCAGTTAAAAGTGAAGAAATTTTAAACGGTAGAGGAACAGTTAGATATCCAGGAACGCAGCACAATGGTTTATAGAACTGATGGGGCTTCATATGTGTGAAAATTAATGAAAATCATTATATTGTCACTAATGAAAGATTTGAGTGTCCCCAGTAGGTTCTTTGACTCAGGTTTTGGTGCTGTGGTTTTGGTAACGTTTTCTGTTCTTGGGGTTTATTGAGCTGGAAAATTTTTGACCAGTCTTTCTTCATATACTTCTCTGACCATGTCTCTCCTTTGAGGTCTCCCAAGTACACATGTATTAGGCTACTGCAATTTGTCCCATAGCTTAATGATGTTCTGTCCTTTTAAAAAATTTTTTTCTTTATTTCATCAAACTTGTTTTCAAGTTTAATAATTTTTTTGGGTGGCAATGTTTAATCACCATTAATCCTGTTCAGTGTGATCTTAATCTCAGAATCGTAGTTTCCCAAAGCATGATGTCTAAAGTACCTTGTTTACCCAGAGGAGATCTCTCCAGCTTGTGCTAAAGTACTCTGCCTTATTGAAGAGTTTTATTGGCAACATGGATGAAGTCAAGAAGAGCAAGCTTATTAAATGTTTAGCTGACGCAGAAGGAGGAGATTGCACTGAGTCGGCTGACAGGAAGAAGTTTCACAGAGACCGAGACAGGTTAGAATGATGAACTGAAATGAACAAGATGAAATATAGACTCCATCGTTCAGTTTCAAGCAGTTAGATGCACCAAATAAGGGAGGTCTGAGTTCATGGATGAAAAATGAAGGAAGTGATTTTTTGGTTGATTGTACACTCAATATAGATTACTACCATGCCATATTTGTTAGGAAAGGGAGACAGAAAAGTTTTTTGCATTTTATATTGCATATATAAATTATCCAAAATAAAGGAGATACTTATTCCTCCCCTGTAAATTTTTCATCTCTAAAAGTTCAATTATAATCTTTTTATATATCTCATGACTCTACTCATACTTACCATTTTGAACATATGGAATACAGCTCTAATAACAACTTTAATGTCTTTGCTGCTAATTCTAACATCTGTGTCATCTCTGAGTTTTTACTGATTGTCTCCTCATTATAGATCACATTCTCCTGTCCCTGAATACTTGATACTTCTTTATGGGATGCTAGATATTGTACGTTTTACCTAGTTCAGTGCTAGATAGATTGAGTTGGCCAGAAAGTTCGTTTCGTAAGATCTTATGGGAAAAAAGCTGAACCGATCTTAGTTCCCCAGCCAAGGATCCAGCCGACGTCCCCTGCAGTGCAAGAGCAGTATCCTAACCATTGGACTGCCAGCCAGGGAATTCCCAGTGCTGGATAGTTTTGTATTCCTATACAACTTGAACTTTGTTCTGGGGTGTAGTTATTTTAGAAATAGGTTGATTCTTTTGGGTTTTGCTTTTAAGATCTGTTAGGCGGGCACACAGCAGTGTTAACTCTGGGCCTGATTATTCCCCTGAGGCAAGACCTCCAGTGATCTATAAATTACGATTTTTTTTCTTTTAGTTTTCTGGCAGTGCCGTGCAACTTGTAGGATCTTAGCTCCCCAATCAGGGATCAAACCCAGGATCCGGCGGAGAAGGCCCCAAGTCCTAACCACTGGGCAACTAGGGAATTTCCACAATTATGATTTTTTCTAATGTGATTAGTGGGAATGGGCACTATTCCCATCAGGGTCAGGCACCTTTCCCTCCAATCCTTTCAAGTGGTTCTTCTCCCAGCCTTGGGTAATTTTCTTAACGCACAGGTATGAAGCAGTATCTGGGTGAACACTGGAAGAAATCTCTGGGGTTCTCTCTCTCTCTGAACTGCTCCCCCTTCTCTGTTACTCTGTCCCATACAATCCCTAGACTCAGGTCTGTATGCCTGACTCAGGACTTCTCTGAGCTCTGCCTCAGTTTTCCTTTGCTGTGCTGTAGCCTGGAAACTCAGGCAGTGCTGGGGCAGTATCAGGGCTCACCTCATTTGTTCCTTTTTTGGGGAGTACTGTCCTTTGTGGTCTGATGTCCAGTGTATTAAAAAAAGCCATTGCTTCATAGTTTGTTTCTCTTTTGGTTGTTATAGCTGGTCTCAGTCTGGTCCCTGTTTCTCCATCCTGATTTCTGGAAACGTAAGTCCAAATATCACCCTAATTTTATCACTTTTATCACTCAAACCCACTAAATATTGAAATTCTTAACTTGCATAATGTTGAACTCACATCCAGTTGATTCCAGGAGAGGACAACTATTCTCTTGTTTTTATATTCCTACAGACTTAACCAATAGCCTGGCACTTGGCTGACACTCAGTAAAAGCTGGAGTGGATGAATAAACTATTTTGAGCAAACAGCTGTTGATCAGCTTATGGTGTATTCTTCCAACATTTGTTGATGGGCTTTTGCAATTTTCTTCTTGGCTGCCAGTAGCAAATGAAAGCTAGGCAAGATGGAAATTTCTGGGACTTGTAATTTATGATTGTAATTATCTGCAAAAATGTGCCCTTTAAAAAGCTTATTAACAGGCATAAGAGAAGTTTTGAGGGTGATGAAAGTGTTCTAGAACTGGGTTGTGGTGGTATGGTTTGCACAAGTTTATAGAATAAATCATTGATTTATACACTTAAAGATAGATGAATTTTTTGGCACATAAACTACGCCTAAATAAAAAAATTTTTAAAAAACTTATGTTGAAGATTTCCAAGACATTTTAAAGTTAAAAAAGGAAGTTCCCAACTACTTTATATAAGCTAAATCGTTTTGATAGTTTCAAAAGCCTAATATGCACTGAAAGGTAACCTTGATTGGGTAGGGGTAGACTATAGTGGACTTTCATTTTGTACCATACACATGTATTACTTTTGTATTAAGAAAAAAAGATTTTAAAAGGAAGATTGAATTTTTTTCGTTAGAAAATCAAGTAAAGGGCAAAAGAAAAAACATTTGACTCATCCACAAGGCAATGGACAGGCTGTAAGATTAGAAATCAGAAACCCTGATTCTAATTCTTGTTCTATTTTTTGAACTCCAGGCTAGGACAATTTTTGGGGGGGTGGGGGAGGGGAGAGATGCTACATACAAGGCTTGTGGCATCTTAGTTCCCCAACCAGGGATCAAACCCAGGACAGCAGTGAAAGCACCAAGTCTTAACCACTGGACCACCAGGGAATTCCCTAGGACAGATTATTAGCTCCTGGCTATTGTTCCAGAAGAGAGGAGTAATTGGCATTAAATTGTTTTCTATTGTTTGAAAGGAGGAGAAAGACACTATTTTTATTTTTTAAAAATTTTTGAGTACAGTTGCTTTACAAGTGTTGTGTTAGTTTCTACTGTACAGAAAGTGAAACAGCTATCTGTATGTGTGAGCATGTGTGTTAGTTGCAACCCATTCCAGCATCCTTGGCTGGAAAATCCCACAGACAGAGGAGTGTGGCAGGCTACAGTCCATTGGGTCACAAAGAGTCAGACACGACTGAACGACTAACACACACATTGTTCTAGAAACCAGGTTAAAGTAATGAAGTGAATATTTGGAGTCTGGATCTGAAGTGTCAAAAGTGGAGCTCTGAAACAAGTCCCATTCCAAGCTATGGGAATATGTCAATACAGGGGAATCCTTTTATTCTCTGAGCTATCCAATAAATGATGAAACACCCTCCCTCCCAACTACTCTGACTGAAACCTTTGACATGTAAGATCATCTCTAATTTGGGATCCTAGGGAGGAAGTTGCTTTGTAATATACAGTGACATCACTGACTTACCACTCCGCTTTCCTTATCAAATATAAAGTAATATATCTTATTTATTTTATAGAATAATTGGAAGGACAAGAGAGATAAAATATAGCACATGTTGAATTCAGAAGGAAATTAGGATGTAAAAGCAAGTCATCATGAAACAGAAAACTTTATTATAACACTGATTTGTATCATACATGCTTTATTTGTATGAGATCTCATCTGTACTTCAAGCATTGATTTTTATCCTCCAAACATATATGAGGATGTTCTCCTGGTTTGAGTTACCTGGCATGAGTTGGTTCATACATCTGTCTAAACAGCATTTTCCCATGTGTCCTAGAGGTCTGTGTCACTTTAGAACCTCAATTTTAAGCTATAGTCCCTTTGGTTGTTGTTCAGCCCCTAAGTCATGTCCAACTCTTTGTGACACCATGGAATACACCACGCCAGGTTTCCCTTGTCCTTCACTATCTCCCAGAGGCTACTCAAACTCACGTCCATCACATCAGTGATGCCATCCAACCATCTCATCCTCTCATCCCCTTCTCCTCCTGCCTTCAATCTTTCTCAGCATCAGGGTCTTTTCCAATGAGTTGGTTCTTCGCATCAGGTGGCCAAAGGATTGGAGGTTAAGCTTCAGCATCAGTCCTTCCAATGAATATTCATGGTTGATTTCCTTTAGGATTGACTGGTTTGATCTTGCAGTCCAAGGGACTCTCAAGAGTCTTCTCCAGCACCACAGTTCAAAAGCATACAAAAAAAAGCATCGGTTCTTTGGCTCTTAGCCTTCTTTATGGTCCAACTCTCATTTCCATACATGACTACTGGAAAAACTATAGCTTTTTGTTGGCAAAGTGATGTCTCTGCTTTTTAATACACTGTCACAGCTTTCCTTCCAAGGAGCAAGCATCTTTTAATTTCATGGCTGCAGTCACCGTCCACAGTGATTTTGGAGCCCCCCAAAATAAAATCTATCACTGTTTCCACTTTTTTCCCTTCTATTTGCCATGAGCTTCCTGGGTAGCTCAGCTGGTAAAGCATCTGCCTGCAATGCATGATACCTCAGTTCAGTTCCTGGGTCTGGAAGTTCCCTTGGAGAAGGGATAGGCTACCCACTCCAGTATTCTTGAGTTTCCCTGGTGGCTCAGCTAGTAAAGAATCTGCCTCCAATGTGGGAGACCTGGGTTTGATCCCTGGGTTGGGAAGATCCCCTGGAGAAGGAAACAGTCACCCATTCCAGTATTCTTGCCTGGAGAATCCCATGAACAGGGGAGCCTGGTAGGCTGCAGTCCATGGGGTCACAAAGAGGGACACAACTGAGTGACTTTCACTCACCTCACTCACTTGCCATGAAGTGATGGGACTGGATGTCATGGTCTTTGTTTTTTGAATGTTGAGTTTTAAGCCAGCTTTTTCACTCTCCTCTTTCACCCTCATCAAGAGGCTTTTTAGTTCCTCTTTGCTTTCTGCCATAAGGGTGGTGTCATCTGCATATCTGAGGTTTTTGATATTTCTCCAGGCAATCTTGATTCCAGTTTGTGAGTCATCCAGCCAAGACATTTTGTATGATGTACTCTGCATAGAAGTTAAATAAACAGGGTGACAATATACAGTCTTGTCCTACTCCTTTCCTAATCCTGAACCACTCAGTTGTTCCATGACTGGTTCTAAGTGTTGCTTCTTGAGATGCATACAGGTTTCTCAGGAGGCAAATTAAGTGGTCTGGTATTCCCATCTCTTTAAATATTTCCCACAGTTTGTCGTGCTCCATACAGTCAAAGGCTTAGAGTAGTCAATGAAGCAGAAGTAGATGTTTTTCTGGAATTCCCTTTAGCCATCAATTATTGAGTGTTTAGCCTCACTAATTGGAGAAGGCAATGGCACCCCACTCCAGTACTCTTGCCTGGAAAATCCCATGGACAGAGGAGCCTGGTAGGCTGCAGTCCATGTGGTTGCTAAGAGTTGGGCACGGCTGAGCGATTTCACTTTCTCTTTTCACTTTCATGCATTGGAGAAGGAAATGGCAACCCACTCCAGTATTCTTGCCTGGAAAATCCCAGAGACAGAGGAGCCTAGTGGGCTGCTGTCTATGGGGTCACACAGAGTTGGACACGACTGAAGTGACTTAGCAGCAGCAGCAGCAGCAGCCTCACTGATAACTTGAGTCAGATCTATATACCCAGAGTATATAGTTTATAATTAATAATCAGCCCCTGCATTTGTTTAATGCCTTTCTCTCTAAGGACCAGGTTGATGATATACTTTTAGATCTACATCATCATCAGGAAGTCTGAAAAGGTTAGTTAGGTTTTACAGTCCCCACTCTGCAGATGAAGAGGAACTATTCAGAATCAGCTGGCTTCCTTAGGCAAAGAAGAATGCCATCTGAAAATGCATGGGAGACTGGCTGGGGCTTTGGAAAAATCTAAACTTTTTCTTTAAGACAGAAATCAAATGGTGCATTGGGAATGTAGCTTTGACATATATACACTACTGTGTGTAAAACAGCTAGTGAGAAGTGGCTGAATGAACTTCCCAAGCGGCTCAGTGGCAAAGAATACGCCTGCCAACGGAGGAGACATGGTTCTATCCCTGGGTCAGGAAGAACCCCTAGAGGAGGAAATGGCAACCCACTCCAGTATTCTTGCCTGGAAAATCCCACAGACAGAGGAGCCTGGTGGGCTACAGTCCATGTGGATGCAAAGAGTCAGACATGACTGAACAACTGAGCGTACAAGCACAGGAAGCTGACTCTATAGCACGGGGAGCTCAGCTCAGTGATCTCTGATGACCTAGAGGGATGGGCTGGGGGCTGGGGCTGGGAGGGAAGCTCGGGGGAGAGGGGATATATATATAATCAGCCATATTATATGATTCATTTTGTTTTACAGCAGAAACTAACAGAACATTGTAAAACAGTTATACTCCAATAGTAAATCAAACGGCCTGAAGATTATATTAAGATAGTCTGTTGTATTATCAAATTGTTGAGGTGTCCGGAGGAAACCTGCTTGACTAAATGACTTAAACCATGTGTTGCCTGATTGAGTTCTGAATGAGAGCTCTGTCCATTTCCTGAATTCTCCTCCTCTTCGTTAAATGATTAAGCGGAAGTTTGCTGTGCCCTCTCCTGGCTTGACTTTGAAACTGCATAACAGATATATATTGCTTTGCCTCCCCTTTCTCTTGCCTTAGGAGCCTCATTTTGGACTACAAAGACAGAGAGGGGCCACTTTACTTGACATCTGGATAAAAGTGGTCGGATTAATCAAGCTTCCATTCAAGAAGCTGAATAGAGAGACAGAACAACCAATCTCATGTTCAAACAGTAGGTACTCTTTTCTGTATTCCAACAACGGAGGTAACTCCATTGTGAGTTTGTAAAGTATTCCATGAAGCATTGTTGTGTGTAATAATATAGGTAAAATAAAGGGAAGAGTGGAGATTTGGACAAATTTTATTAAAAGCATTCTGAACATTTTCAAAACTATCTGTGTTTTTCTTTAGAGGCAGAGGACAAGGAAGGTCAAGATGAATACTGATGATGTAACAAGGTGAGTGGAGTGTCCCAGAAAGCTCCAGCCAGGTGTCTCCAGGAAGCTGGAGTTGCTGCAGGTCATCGCTGAGCCTCCACAAGCACAGAAAGTTCAATGTTGACTTCTGTGTAACCTTTGCATCATTTGCTAGGCCAAAGGAAATCCACGCAGGCGGCTCAAACGTACATGATATTTTTCTTACATGCTTTGGCTGCCGTGATTGTTTTTTGACTGAAATATTAATCACCCCAGAGCTGCTTTCTATGGCTTCCAGAAGATCTGTTCAATCATTCAGTCAGTCTCTCAGCAAGCCAAACATACATTATATTACTGGGTTTTTCACAAAGCGCTGCCCTTGGAGGCCAGCCAAAAGGAAGAAGGAGACATCAGAACTTATAATTTACTAGAACAGTGCTTTGGAATCTTTTTCCTGTCATGGCATAAATAGAAAATTATACAATTTTAACAACCAAAATGGGAAAAGCATTTGAAAAAGAATAGATACATGTATATGTATAAGTGTATCACTTTGCTGTATACTTAAAACTCCACAACATTGTTCATCAAATATACTCCAAAATAAAAATTAAAAAAAAAAAGAAAATTACACAATTTGTATGTTCCACTGAGGTAAAGGGGAGGTAAGTGGAGGAGGGATTCAGGGTTATCTATATGGGATTTGGTAAAAAAAAAAAAAAAGTTATATTTTTTTGGAGATCAAACCAGTCATTCCTAGAAGAAAACAATTCTGAATATTCATCGGAAGGACTGAAGCTGAAGCTCCAATACTTTGGCCACCTGCTGTGAAGAGCCAGCTCATTGGAAAAGACCCTAATGCTGGGAAAGATTGAGGGCAGGAGGAGAAGGAGGTGACAGAGGATGAGACGGTTGGATGGTATCACCGATTCAATGGACATGAATTTGAGCAAACTCCAGGAGGCAATGAAGGACAGGGAAGCCTGTTGTGCTGCAGTTCATGGGGTTGCAAACAGTCAGACACAACTTACAGACTGAACAACAACGACAACAACAATACATACTGTATAATTAGGATTTGAAAAATAAAATTATTAGGGACAGCATTAAATGTTGAGCTGATATAAAGTTCCCAAATAAAATACATTCCAAATTTTCACTTTCTTCTGTGAATGTAACTATTTTTTCTCTTATTTTATTTTAAAATTTTCTTTTGCATGCAACTATTTTTATTATTTTTAAAATTTATTTTTAATTGGAAGATAATTGCTTTACAATATTCTGTTGGCTTCTGCTGTACAGCAGTGTGAGTCAGCTATCAGTTCAGTTCAGTTTAGTCGCTAAGTCGTGTCCAACTCTTTGCAACCTCATGAATCACAGCACGCTAGGCCTCCCTGTCCATCACCAACTCCTGGAGTTTACTCAAACTCATGTCCATCGAGTCGGTGATGCATTCCAGCCATTTCATCTTCTGTTGTCCTCTTCTCCTGCTGCCCCCCAATCCCTCCCAGCATCAGAGTCTTTTCCAATGAGTCAACTCTTCGCATGAGGTGGCCAAAGTATTGGAGTTTCAGCCTCAGCATCAGTCCTTCCAATGAACACCCAGGACCGATCTCCTTTAGAATGGACTGGTTGGATCTCCTTGCAGTCCAAGGGACTCTCAAGAGTCTTCTCCAACACCACAGTTCAAAAGCATCAGTTCTTTGGCACTCAGCTTTCTTCACAGTCCAACTCTCACATCCATACATGACCACTGGAAAAACCACAGCCTTGACTAGATGGACCTTTGTTGACAAAGTAATGTCTCTGCTTTTGAATATGCTATCTAGGTTGGTCATAACTTTCCTTCCAAGGAGTAAGCGTCTTTTAATTTCATGGCTGCAGTCACCATCTGCAGTGATTTTGGAGCCCCCCAAAATAAAATCTGGCAGTTTCCACTGTTTCCCCATCTATTGCCCATGAAGTGATGGGATCAGATACCATGATCTTTGTTTTCTGAATGTTGAGCTTTAAGCCAACTTTTTCACTCTCCTCTTTCACTTTCATCAAGAGGCTTTTTATATGTATACATATATCCCCTCCCTCTTGAGCCGCCTTCCCACCCCCCACCCATGAATGTAACTTTTCAGTATCAGGTTTTAAGCTTAAAATAGCTACTTGCAATAATGACCAGAACTTTTCCAGAAGGATGTCTTTAAGTTCTTGACAGCCATGACTAATTACTCAAATAAATAATAAAATTTAAAATGAAATTTCAACATTAAAAAATGTATAAAACTTAAAATAGTTAAAGAAATGTCTTATTTTCTTTCGTTAAAATTGTCAATTGAAATTTCTTGTGATTCCATTAGTGTATCTTGAATCCAATCAAACTGTTTCATGTCAAACATTTACAAATAATGACACATGGGATTTCCCCGGTGGTTCAGTGGGGGCTGGTTACAGGGGACCCGGTTTGATCCTTGGTCAGAGAATTAGATCCCATATACAGGAACTAAAGATCCAGCCTGCCGCATCTACAGCCTGGCTCAGACAAATAAATAAATATTAAAAATAATGACACAGCTCTGTTTTAAAGCACATTCCTTCAGGGTTGATACCCACCTAGTATTCACTGTTATTCACTAGTATTCACTGTTAATGTTAGCTGGCATCTGTTCTGATTGGTAATGTCTGTGCCATCTCAGATGTTAAGTATTTTTCATGTTAATCTTGCCTATGTGTGCTTAGTCACTCAGTTGTGCTCAACTCTTTGCGACCCCATGGACTGTAGCCCACCAGGCTCCTCTGTCCATGGGATTTTCCAGCCGAGAATACTGAAGTGGGTTGCCATTCCCTTCCAGGGGATCTTCCTAACCCAGGGATCGAACTCGGGTCTCCTGCACTGCAGGCAGATTCTTCACTGTCTGAGCCACCAGCCCTTGCCTATAAGAATTGTCAAAGCAGCCACCCTGAAGTTAGCTTGGACACTGCTTAGACACCAGCCCAAAATGGACAGAAACATTTGATACCATGTGAAGACAGATTTGGGTCAGCCCTCTGGAGCTGCTCTGGCTGGAGTTCTCCCACCAGTCTCCTTGCCCCTCTATCCCTGACCACTTTGGGTTGCAGCTCCTCCTACTTGGCCCCTGGAACTCACTTCCTCTAGCAGGGCCCTGGACCCTTGTCTGTAACGTGCAGCAATGCACTGTGCTGCTCTGGCCTCTGAAGTTGATGTCCAAGTGGTAACATATGGCAAGCAGCAAATACTGCTGACCTTCTGCCTACTTGTGGTGATTGCTAGGCAGGATGTCACACTCTGCTTTGCTTGGATTATCCCAAGGGGAGCTCTCCCCGTGGGTTGCGTGTATCCACGGGCTGTTCTAGCTGGCAGGCCCAAGAGCCATGGGATCTTTATGTTGTATTTCACCTGTAACCCAATTGCAATACACCCATATGTAATGACCATGGTTGGGAAACTCTGCAGCAGAGGAAACAGAACAGATAATGATGACACTACCTGTTATTTATCAATGCTTTCACAGTGGACCTCATTTATCCCTCATAAGAACATCCACTAAAAATTATCTTCCCATTTTACAGAGTAGGAAATAGATTTAGAAGAGTAAGTTGCTCAGGTTGACTTATGTTAAGTCCACCCTTCCATGACTGGGGTGCCTCAAGGATGTACACATTGGTGGGCTGGGTTAAATGATGAGTTACTGGAGTGACAGCTTTACTTGAAAGTTTTGGGGGAAATTTTTTTGTTTTCTTGTTTTTCGGCTGCCTCCTGAGACTTGCAGGATCTCAGTTCCTGAATCAGGGATTGAACCCAGGCCCTGGGGTGAAAGCCCAGAATCCTAACCATGAGGCCACCAGAGAACTCCCTGGGGAAATTTTAACTGGTAAATAATATAAAGTAGTTGGGAATTCCCTGGTGGTCCCGTGTTTAGGACTCTGTACTTTCACTGCTGAGGGTGTGAGTTCAATCCCTGGCTGGGGAACTGAGATCCTACAAGCTTCGTGGCCAAGAAAAATAAATAAAATATTTTTATGCTAAAATAAACATGCGTTATCAAATGGAATGAAAACCTTGCACAAATTTGCAAGATCAAACGTGAAACACCAAAGAAATATTGTGCTTCATGGAGGGCTACTTTGAGCAAGGCCCCCAGACCTACAGGGGATGGGGATGAGTTTTGTCTTCTGCCAATGTTGGTAAAGAAACTACCTGCAATGCAGGAGGCTCCGGTTTGATTCCTGGGTCGGGAAGATCCTCTGAAGAAGGGATAGGCTACTCATTCCAGTATTCTTGGGCTTCCCTTGTGGCTCAACTGGTAAAGAATCTGCCTGCAAGGGGAGAGACCTGGGTTCTAATCCCTGGTTTGGGAAGATCCCCTGCAGAACAGAAAGGCTACCTACTCCAGTACTCCAGTATTCTGGCCTAGAGAATTCCATGGACTGTATAGTCCATGGGTCACATAGAGTCAGAGACTATTGAGAGACTTTCACTTTCAATGATGATTAAGGTTACACTACTAGTGGACCCAAGATATTTTTTAAACTAAGAGTTTGAATGCTGCAACTAAAGTTCCTGCATGCCACAACTAAGACCAGGTACAGCCAAATAAAACAAACAAACAAGAAATCCACCCCCCAAAACATCCAGGGAGTTACCAAATGAGTGCCTCGAGCCCAGGGCTGCGATCTGGTTTGTGAATTATCTGCCCCTAGGTTCTCACTGTTTGCAACCCCAAGGACTGTAGCCCACCAGGCCTCTGTCCATGGAATTTTCCAGGCAAGAATATTGGAGTGGGTTGCCATTTCTTCCTCCAGGGGATCTTCCCCACCCAGGGGTCAAACCTATGTCTCTTGCCTCTTCTGCAATGGCAGGCAGATTCTTTACCACTGCACCATGTGGGAAGCCTTAGGTGAAAGTGAAAGAAAGTAAAAGTGAAGTCGCTTAGTCGTGTCCAACTCTGTGCAACCCCATGGACTGTAGCCTACCAGGCTCCTCCACCCATGGGATTCTCCAGGCAAGGGTATTGGAGTGGGTTGCCATTTCCTTCTCCAGGGGATCTTCCCGATCCAGGGATCAAACCCTGGACTGCTGCATTGTACGCAGATGCTTTACCATCTGAGCCACCAGGGAAATCCAGGTGAAAGTGGTTATATTAATATTGGAAGAGACTGTCATCAGAGAAGGAGCCATCAGAGAGCAGGTGAGCGAGCAGGGACACACCTAACAGAGAGACCCCTGCAGAAAGTTTAAAGGACAGGCGTGTTCAGCAGCAGCGAATGATGGAGAGGTTGGAGTCGTTGTCGAATAGTGCTTAGCAAATAATAGGCATGCAAATATTTGTGAGGAGAATGAAAGAAAAAAAAAGGTAAGAAAATGATACGTTCAGGACAAGCCATGTGAAAGAAATAGTGGTAGAATCTGGGCAAAAATGTGCTAAACTAAGAAGAACCTATCCTGTGTAGCACAGGCTTCCCCAGTGGCTCGGCGGTAAAGACTCTGCCTGCAGTGCAGGAGACGCAGGAGATGTGAGTTTGATCCCTAGGTTAGGAATATCCCCTGGAGGAAATGGCAACCCATTCTAGTATTCTTGCCTGGAGAATCCCATAGGGTCGAAAAGAGTCAGACACGACTAAAGCAACTGAGCACGCACACACTATATAGCACGGGGAACTCTATTTAATACTCTGTAATGACCTATATGGGAAAAGAATCTAAAAAAGTACATGTATATGTATATGTAGGGGCTTCCCTTAGGGCACTGTGGTAAAGAACCCACCTGCCAATGCAGGAGACATAGGTTCGACCCCTGGATCAGGAAGATCCCCTGGAAAAGGAAATGGCTGGGTCCTCAGTATGGATTCTGCAGAGTCTTAACCACTGGACTGCCAGAGAATTCCCTAATGTGTGTGATTTTATTTAAAGGGGCCAATCTAATGCAAACTCCAGTCTTTCCTGTTCAATCTCAACTTCTAGAGATTAAAAATATATAATACCATCCAATGGCTCCATAACTTCATTACAAGTCTAACCCTTTTTTTTTTTTCTAACCAGTGGGCTCACCTCTCAGGGGCTTCCTAGGTGATGCAATGGTAAAGAATCTGCTTGGCAATGCAGAAAATAGAGAGACTTAAGTTCAATCCCTCTGTCGGGAAGATCCCCTGGAGTAAGAAATGGCAACCCACTCCAATATTCTCGCCTGGAAAATTCCATGGACAGAGGAGTCTGGCAGACACGACTAGGCACGCACTGGCCTCTAACTCCTTTTTAGAAAAGGTTATTTAAGAAAGACTTTCTGCTTCCTGAGACTCCCACCCAGACACTTCTTGGTACTTAAAAAAGTTCCAATTTCTCTCGCTTAGAGAAAGGTCTTTCCCCTTCATGTCTTTCAGGTTTTAAAAGTATTACTCTGGGAGAGGAAACTGCCAAGGGCCGGATTCTGGGGGGCGCATACTCACTGGGGGCAGCGCACTGGACGTCAGCTGGGAACCGCGGGCCTAGTTCTATTTACCGAAAGAGCTAGAGGCCAAAGTTCAGAAAAGGGTGAAGGGAAGCGAGCGCCTGGGTCCCTGGAGCCCCTCCCCTGCCGGTGATCCCCAGGCGCCCCTGCACTTTGAGCCCGAGGTGGCTGGGGCTCTGGCTGCTGCGGGGACCAGCGGGGCGGGCAGGCGGGCGGGATGCTGCGGCTGCTGGCGTCCACCTGCGCCAGGGGCCTGGGGGCTCATGGGGGCTCGTGGAGGCTGGTTCCCGGGGGCCGAGCGCGTCCGATCGCGGGACTCTGCGACCCCAGCCGCCGCTTGAGCCGCCAGGCTTCCGACGGCCCCCGGAACCAACCCCCTAGTTCGGAGTTCGTGGCCCGATCGGTGGGCATCTGCTCCATGATGCGGCTGCCGATGCAGGCCACTCCAGAGGGGCTGGACGCCGCCTTCGTCGGGGTACCGCTGGACATTGGGACCTCCAACCGGCCTGGGGCGAGGTAAGGCCAGCAGGATTCGGGGACACGTGTCGGGCAGCCACCATGCATACAAAACTCATGGAGAGGCGCTTTCACTCACCCAGAGTGGAGCTGGAAGTCAGAGTCTGGCCCCAGAGTATCTTTTGGGAGCAGGGAAGCAGGTCGGTTTGCCTCAAGTAATCCCAAGGGCTCAGCACGTGTGTCACCCATTGGTAAAGAAAGAGGGAGTTTAGGGACCTAGCCTTCTCCATTCCCTGGCTTAGCTGGGATGGTGGCAGTGGGTACTTCCGGTTTACAAAAGCAGGGGACATTAAATTGAGAACAGAAGCTGGCTGCCTTTTCCTAAAACCTCTAGATATCACCTGACTCCAAAATTTGCTCAAAATAAGTCAGGTTTTTTTGGCCGCGCCAAGGCGGCATGCCGGATCTTATTTCCCCGCCCAGGGATGGAACGGGCGCCCCCTGCAGTGAAAGCAGAGTCTTAACCACTGGCCCGCCAGTGAAGCCCGCCAAATAAGGCAGTTTTCTTAAGGACAAACTGTTTTTGTTTAGTAGCTGAAGTCCTCTCAAACTCTTTTGCTACCCTAAAGGACTGTAGCCCGTCAGGCTCCGCTGTCCGTGGGATTCTCCAGGCAAGAATACTGGAGTAGATTGCCATTCCCTTCTCAAGGGGATCTTCCCAATCCAGCGATCCAACCCGAGTCTCCTGCTTTGGCAGGTGGATTCTTTACCATCTAAAGCCAATCTTACCGAAAGCCCTAAGATTAAGTTAGAGGTAGTAAAACTGATTTTCCCAATTGTTGATCATGAGCTATTTCTGACTCAGCTCAGCAATATTCCAGCTGACTACTGATCTGAGTTATTAGTGCCACCTTTGGTTAAATGCCTGCTGCTGCTACTAAGTCGCTTCAGTCGTGTCCGACTCTGTGCGACCCCATAGACGGCAGCTCACGAGGCTCTCCCGTCCCTGGGATTCTCCAGGCAAGAACACTGAAGTGGGTACTGAGTGCAATTTACTTATATCAGCAGAGTAAGGTAAATGTCATTATTACTTTACAGATTAGGAAACTGAAGCTCAGAGAGATTAAGAAATTTAATGCCATTAAAGTAAATTGGTGGCATTAATCTAATGCCATTTAGTAAATTGGTGATGGGTGGGCTTCTAAGTCTGTGCCTTTAATCTCTTCACTATATATGTCAGATCAGTGGTTCCCAGGGACTTCCCTTGTGGCTCAGATGGTAAAGCGTCTTCCTGCAGTGTGGGAGACTCTGGTTCCATCCCTGGGTCAGGAAGATGCCCTGGAGAAGGAAATGGCAACCCACTCCAGTATTCTTGCCTGGAAAATCCCATGGATAGAGGAGCCTGGTGAGCTACAGTCCATGGGGTCACAAAGAGTCAGACATGACTGAGCTTTGAACTTTTGAGTGGTTCTCCGCAGGAGGATCAGGGTGTGTCTCTTCCCCCAGCGGCCACATCTGGCAGAGCCTGTAGGCATTTTTGGTTATGGCAACATGTGGGAAGAGGTGCTACTGGCATCTAGTGGGCAAGGACCAGGGTTGCTGCAATGTATAGGATGAACCCCAACCCTGCAACAAAGATTCATTCAGCCCCAGCACAGAGCCTGGAAAGCTCTGGCCCAGGGAGAGCCTCTAAACCTTTAGGGATGACTCACAGAGTGATTCTTCCTCTTCCAGATTTGGACCCCGACGGATCCGAGAAGAATCAGTGATGCTTAGGACCGCCAATCCTAGCACAGGAGCTGTTCCCTTCCAATTCCTCAAGGTTGCAGACCTAGGCGATGTGAATGTTAATCTTTACAACCTTCAGGACAGCTGCCGCCTGATTCGAGCAGACTATCAGAAAATCGTAGCAGCTGGCTGTGTTCCTCTGACCTTGGGTAATGGCAGCTGCAAGGCTAGTGTAGTTCTCTGGGCTTAGGGTTTATTTATCGTGAGCTGGAGTACAGTTACTTCTCCAGGGCAAGCCACTGTGAATATGGGGACAGAAGGAAAAGGAACAATTTTAGTTCATTTATTTTAGCCCCTGGGGAGAGGATATTTACATTTTGGGGACTAGTATGATGACAGAGATAGGCCAGGGGGAAGCAAATGAGGCATTTATCTTAGTGCAAAATTTAAGGGGTTCCTAAAAAGGTAACAATATGCACAACTGATTTTCTCTTTTTGCTTCATGCTCCAGTATGGCTCAGAATAGCATAATTGCTGATCCTCTCTTTTTAGAAATTTTATTATGGATTCTTTTTCTTGCACTGATTTTGATTTTTAAAAATGTTACATTAAAATAGTATTTATCTTGATGACTGAGTAGTTCTCTCTCTCTCTTCTTCTTTTTTTTTTTTTTTATGGCCTTGCAGCTTGCAGGATTTTAGTTCCCCAACCTGGGATTGAATGTGGTCCCCTGCAAGTGTGGAGTCCTAACCACTGGACCACCAGGGAATTCCCCAATTACTATTTTTGTTTTTTTTTTTTTTTTTTTTTTTTAGTGTTCCTTCAATTTTGCATCCTTCAATTTATTCCTTCAATTTTGGCAAGTGCCTCTACCCACCTCACCATGTCCCAACCCTTGATCTTGTGCCTGAGAAAAGCTGCTAGCAGGGGCTTAGTTGTGACTTTTTAACTATTTCAAGGATGTTGTTTTAATGACTTAATTTGCGAGAACTGCAAGGGGGCCTTTTTTTCTCTCATCAGTGTCTATGTTAATCTATAGGGCAACTTTCTTCTGATCCTCCCCCTCCATCCCGCCCCACTGTCACTGTAGAGTTTCTCCTTCAGTTCACAAATAGTCAAAATTGTGCCTTTTTCTAAATATCCAGTTGGAATTAAAAGATAATTTTATTTCTTCATTGGCTGTGCTGAGTCTTCGCTGCTGTTATGGGCTTTTCTGTAAAAGCAGCGAGCAGGGGCTCCTCTTAGTTGTGGTGCACAGGCTTCTCACTGCGGTGGCTTCTGGTTGCTTCTCTCGTTTTGGAGCATGGGCTCTAGGGGGCATGGGCTTCAGTAGTTGCAGCCCGCGGGCTCAGTAGTTGTGAGTCCTGGGCTCTGGAGCATAGACTCAATAGTTGTGCCACAAGGGCTTAGTTGCTCCGAGGCATATGGGATCTTCCAGACCAGGGATTGAACCCGTGTCTCCTGCATCGGCAGTCAGATTCTTTACTACTGAGCCAACAGGGAAGCCCTGTTTATTTTACTGGGTGCACCTTTTGGCATGTGGATCTTAGTTCCCCAACCAGGGATCAAACCTGTGTCCCCTGCAGTAGAAGCTTGGAGTTTTAACCCCTGGACCACCAGGGAAGTCCCTCCAAATTTATTTTTGTCAAATAAGAGGGCCTAGCCTGCAAAGCCGGAGAAGGCAATGGCACCCCACTCCAGTACTCTTGCCTGGAAAATCCCATGGATGGAGGAGCCTGGTGGGCTGCAGTCCATGGATCTCGAAGAGTCGGACATGACTGAGAGACTTCACTTTCATTTTTCACTTTCATGCATTGGAGAAGGAAATGGCAACCCACTCCAGTGTTCTTGCCTGGAGAATCCCAGGGACGGGGGAGCCTGGTGGGCTGCCGTCTATGGGGTTGCACAGAGTCGGACACGACTGAAGCGACTCAGCAGCAGCAGCAGCAGCAGCAGCCTGCGAATCACAGTGGTAAGGAGTGGAGTTTCTGGCTGTCATGGTTTGAAATCTCAGCTCTACCTTTCACTAACTATTCATGCTTCATTCCCTTATCTGTAAAATGGGAATAGTAACACCACCACCTACCTTCTTATATTGTGTCAGAAGCATAAAACTAAGGTGCATATAAAGCGCCCAGATTTGTGACTGGCATGTTTTAAGCTTCAATTATAATAGCTTTTGTTATTATTAATAATTATCAACGGTAATACTTTTCTAGGCCTGTGCTGTCTAGTATGGTAGCCCCTAGTCATAGGTGGCTGTTTGAATTGCAATAAAATGAACATTCAGTTCCTCAATTGCATGAGCCACATTTCCATAGCCAATGGCTAGGGCCCACCATGTTGGTCAGTGCAGATACAGAGCATATGTGTCACTGCAGAAAGTTTACCTGGGCAGAGCTGGTTCTGGCCATTTTCCCCATCAGCCTTAATTTTGTTGTTGTTCAGTCGCTCAGTTGTGTCCAAATCTTGCAACCCCATGGACTGCTGCTTGCTCAAATTCATGAGTCAGCGATGCCATCCAACCATCTTGTCCTCTGTCATCCCCTTCTCCTTCTGTCTTCTGTCTTTCCAGCATCAGGGTCTTTTTCAATGAGTTGGCTCATCACATCAAATGGCTGAAGTATTGAAGCTTCAGCTTCAGCATCAGTCCTTCCAACGAATATTCAGGGTTGTTTCCTTTAAGATTGACTGGTTTGATCTCCTTGGTGTCCAAGGGACTCTCAAGAGTCTTCTCCAGCACCACAGTTTAAAAGCATATATTCTTTGGCATTCAGCCTTCTTTATGGTCCAACTCTCATATCCACACATGACTACTGGAAAAACCATAGCTTTGACTATATTAAGGCTTAAATTATAAGCCTTAATTTTCTCTTATTTTTTAAATTTTATTTTGTTTACTCTTTGTCCATGCCATGTAGTATGTGGGATCTTAGTTACCCAAGCAGGGATTGAACCCAAGACCCTGGCATTGGAAGCATGGAGTCTCAACCACTGGACCCCAGGGAAGTCCCTTAATTTTCTCTTTTAAATGACAATGTAATGTTAGACATTTAGTGGCCATTTTTTAATCACTGAACAAGATCTTATTTTAGCTATGGTTATAGTTCTTCCAGTCTAATTGAAAAGGTGGCAGAATTGGGCAAACTGAAGATGGTTCTAGGTGATACATGGTTCTCAAATCTTATTCCAAATCCATATTACAAGTTTTCTTCTTTTTCTCTTTGAAGGTGGAGATCATACAATCACCTACCCTATATTGCAAGTGATAGCAGAAAAGTAAGTCCCAAAAGGTGGAGCCCAAGTCAGGTTTCAAAATTCAGGAGCTGGAGAATGAGTTGTTTGCTGCTAGAGGGCATCAGGTGACTTCTGCTGGCTCAGGTTACTGGGAGTGATAGGAAATTCCCCACTGAGTTGCTTCTATGGATCAAAATTAATGTCGAGCTCCAGGTGTGTCTGTCAGTCACCAGCTGGGAGCCAAGAAAATTTATTATTAACGCCTTGGCCACCCTCGCTTGCCCTAGATCTGCTCTGTTATGCAGGCTCAGCGTTTGCCTGTTTTTGGAAGATGAGCCTTTACTGAAGTACACAACCCCAGCTAACTTTAGTTTCTGTTTTGCCTCAAAGGCCAAATACAAATACTGACAAGCACTGTGGTGTTTCTCGCTGAGGGGAGGCCCTGTTTTTTCCTGAAAGGCCCCCTTTCCCAGAAGTTGAGGAGATGGATTTTTTCAGTAGTGAAAGTCTACCAGGCGTTGGCTAATTTTGGTTACTTTGCGAAAGAGACAGATGGGTGGAGGTGATGCTGCTCCAGAATTGAGGAGAGATGTGTGGGTAGCTGGGGGTGGGTGGGCCCAAGTCTTTTCTTGAAGCTATGCTAGCCTGGCATGGATTTGGATTGTCTGTTTATTTTGGGTGCCTGGAAGGGTTGATGGAAATTATAGAGAGCTGGGGGAGAAGCTGCTTCTTGGTACTGCAGTTGAAGAAAGGGTGGCGTTGATTTGCTGAGCCTCCACACAAGCTCACCTGAACCACCACCCTATCTTCTCATCCTACCAGCACTCTCTGTCTTTAAGTAAAGAAAATTCTGGGTGAGAGGTGGAGAGGGTCAGCTAAAGCACAGGACTATTTTCTGCCTGATTCCTCTGAGCTTATTTTTCTTCTGAGATGCTCAGGGATTTGAAGTCAGAAGCCAGTTGCAAGGCTGGTAATTGATGCCAGATTTCCCTCCCTCTATGGCTGTGAGTTGTCACTAGGTCTTGGTGGCCTGGAGGGTTGCTGTGTTCGGGCCCCACTGGGAGGCCTGGCCTCTGAGCTGCCCTGTTGTCAACAGGCATGGTCCTGTGGGGCTGGTGCATGTGGACGCTCACATGGACACAGCCGACAAGGCTCTAGGGGAGAAGCTCTATCACGGGACCCCTTTCCGCCGGTGCGTGGATGAGGGACTCCTGGACTGCAAGCGTGTGGTGCAGATCGGCATCCGGGGCTCTTCCACGACCTTGGATACCTACAGATACAGCCGGAGCCAGGTGACAGACTGAAAGCCCCTCCTGCTGTCCCCAGACCCTCACACTGACTTCCTCTCCATCAGCCATTCAATGGCAACTATGGATTCATGGGGTTTTGCTGATCAAGTTCACAAAGTGGGGATGGAAGCTGCGTTTGCATCATGTGGAGCAGAGATGAGCAAGGGTGCTAGTGGATGAGGCAGATGAGGCCTTATTGCTGGGGAAGGGAGACAAGCAGAAACAAACCAAGCCCTTAGATGTTGCTGGCTTGGGAAAGAGCCAAGGAGGTCCAGACACAAGTCAATGGGTCTGATACGGGGATGACAGTTCCCTCCTCATGGAGACTGAGGATCAAATGTGAGGTGCATGTAAGCAGAGAATACAGTGGGCCCATAGACAATGCCTTGTAAATACTCCAGGCCCAATTATCAACCTTCTGCTCCAATTTCTGCCTTTCCAGGGCTTCCGGGTGGTCCTGGCTGAAGACTGCTGGCTGAAGTCACTGGTTCCTCTGATGGGGGAAGTGAGGCAGCAGATGGGAGGCAGACCCATTTATATCAGCTTTGATATTGATGGCTTGGACCCTGCTTACGCGCCGGGCACAGGGACACCTGAAATTGCTGGTCTTACTCCTAGTCAGGTAAGGAACTCCACCAGTGACACATCTTTGGGGTGAGGACACTGAGTCTCCCACTTTCCTGGGACTTGAATTGAGTCTTCAGGAATCAGATGGGATTTTAAAATCAGAGCATTTGGGCCTTTATTGTTCTCAGGGCTGAGATTTGGATATTCCCTTACTGATGAGCAATTGATGTTGGCAAGGGCCCTCCTTTCTTTTCTTGGATGTAACAACAGTCTGTTATTTGGTCTTTCTGCCTCTGGTCCACCTGTCTATGGGGACAGTATTGTAGTACCCCATGTCAAGACACCAAACTTTATTTTTTGGGGGATTCAATTAAAAAAAAATATGCATAGTGGGATGAACCACCTCCCAAGGTAGTTCAAGAATTTTGGAAATCCTCAAATAAAGCTCTCATAGATGTGCTCAGCATACACACAGGGAGGCAGAATTGGGGTGTGGTTATAACCGGAAGGAAAGCTCCAGGGGGCGGACCTTTGTTCTGGTCACTCTTCTTGGAACTGAGGATAGTGTCTGACATATAAGTAGGAGGTACTCACAGATATTGGAGTAAATGAATGAAGACTGCTTGAACTGAACTGATTATCTTCTATCCTCTCAGAAAGGAGGATGGTCCTATCTGCCTCTCTCAAAGCCTTTCCTGGTTCCCGCCGGTTTTCTAGAACACACTCCATTCCTCTGCTTTTCATCCTTTCAGCTTTTCACCTGCAAAATGGAGGCAAAGTGCTGCTCTTCCAACCACCCCCTCACTTATCCTGTCTTCTATCTACAGTACTTCTTCCATCATCGCACCTCTGCACGTCTTTCCCTCTGCCTGGACCGCCCTCCCCCTGCTCCTCTGCTCAGTCAGTTCTTTGAGCTAAGTGCTTCCACATTAGAGGGGCCTTTCCCCACCTCTGAGGTTGTCTTCCATGAAACTGTCCCTGGTGCCAAAAATGGGGACTGCTGCCTGGATGCATGGCACTGAAGCGACTGGTTAGCTGGTTTCTATCATCCCTTGGGGTGCCTGGTGGTGAGTGACTGTTTATTGAGGGAGAGCGACAGTTTCAAGTCGAAGTGGGGATCTGAGCTGGGAGAAATCCACGGAGGCCTCTACTGGTGGCTTTCCGTTGTCAGTGGTTACCATTGTGGACAACTCAAACTTGATCTTGGACAGGCTCTGGAGATCATCCGGGGTTGTCAAGGCCTGAATGTGGTGGGCTGTGACCTCGTGGAAGTTTCACCACCCTACGATCCTTCTGGTGAGTAAGGGAGACAAGTGTGATCTGTAGGCAGCTGCTAAACTGTTTTCCTCTAGTTAGTAAGTAGATGGATAGGTCCTTTTAGACAACTCGGAAACCTACTGAGTACGTCCTACAGTGAAGAAAATAAACCTATTAACACACACTGTACAGATGTGAGCTGATGAACCCTAACAGAACCCCTGGGAGGCGGCTAAGGCTTATTAGCTGGCCCCACCCATCAGTAGAAGAGAAGCCAGCCTGCAGTTCAGTGATGGGGTGGCACAGTGCCATTCACCTTTGATATTTCACTGAAAAGTGAATTCTCAAGGCACAAATCATATTTATAAATATTAATAAACCAGGAGAGTCAGCTGGTTTAGGAGAGAGATTCAAAGCAGATGCCATCCCACTAATTTTAATGTAGCAGTTTACAGACTTGGGCCTATTAGATTCAGAGGATAGATAATAAATACAATACACACCATGATGATAGGTTTTCCTTTGGGGAAATCTGTTCTCAGGGTAAACAGAGCTTTCTGAATTTTAAAATACTATTTCTGAATGGTGCTGGATGGAGAGAATGCAGGGGAAAGCATGTCCATGGGGTGGTCAGGTAGCACAGGCAGGACGCTGACCTAAGGCAGTGGTCTGCATGCTGCTCATGCTTGGGTTTCACCTCTTTGTAGGTAACACAGCCCTGGTGGCGGCTAACCTGCTGTTTGAGATGCTGTGTGTTCTCCCCAAAGTGACAGTCACCTGAACCTTGTCCTGAGGTTCTTCAAGATGAAACAACAGCTTGCACAGATGATAATTCTCCAGAAGCACTTGTATGAAAGCAAAATCTGAGAACTGAAGAGCTGATGCCAATAAAACATTCTGCTAAAAACGTCATTGGTGGCTGTACCATCAGGGCATTCAGTGAAACTTGAATCCAAACAGGCAATATTCCTCAGGAGTTTGAATTTAAAAAAAGATGTACTTGTGCTGTTTTCTCCTTTGAAGAATGGTGATGGAGGATAAAGGGGAAAGGGATGGAGAATGCAGTTTATCTACAATTTGGAGGGATGGAATGAAAAAATCCTATGAAATTATACAGTAGAAACATTCCAGATTTCTATAGTATCTTCCTTTCAAATATAGCCCCTACTCTGAGGAGCCTAGGACTGCATCTTGGTTTTAGGGCTTCCGTGAACATTAAACAAAGTGTGAAAGGAAAAGAATGTGCAGATCCTAATAAAGAGAATTCCCACTCAAAACCCCAGGAAGATGCAGGAATGTCTTCTAAACCAGGTAACATGAGCTGGCCTCCGAAGGGCTGTTTATACACTTCCCTAACTTACTCCCTCTAAGCCTGTGTTATATTCTCTTCAAGCTGACCCACCCTCTAGGACAGCAGTACCCGAAATCTGCAGTGAAGGCGTGATGATCTTAAGCGTGTATTGAGTAACATGCAGATTCGATTCTGTTGATCATGTGAACACTGTCAAATCATCACCTCGTGACATAAGAGCTACCCGTAATCTTCACACATTAAAATAGTTTATTTCTGTTTCCAGTCTGTAAGATTCTTAAAACAAAATAACATCAGCTTCAGTGCCTGTTTCACAATACAAAACAAAAACAACATAAAAAAGACACCATTTGCCGAATAAGTTATTTGTTCCTAAGAGTATCAAAAGTGCAAAATATTCACCTTCTTTTCAGGTCTGTCTTGAAAGTATAATCATCTTCCTTGACACACTGAACAGAGAGACTCAGCAGCTGCCAGGCTGCATTTCTTTTCGGGGGACACGGTCAGGTATTTGGATGTGAGCAGTGTTTCATTTGTCAAGTTGTTCTGCACCAGCTTTTCAGTAATTCCACTTAGGAAAAAACGTTTGAGTGTTTGCTCCTAATCCTTTGCCCCATATAACACAAACCACTTAAAACACAGTCAGATCCCACTTCTTTTTATATCAGGAAAAATGTATGTACTGAATGAGGAGGAAATCAACCCGTGATTTCAAAACCACAGCCAAATTTTCATGATTAGTCAGGGATGGCAGCAAGACTGTGGTGCCTCATGGGAGTTAGGGCAGGCTTGCTTACTGACACGTTGCTTAGTTGGAGCTGATGAACTTTACGTTACAGACTGTGCCACCAACACCTGGGCCTAATTTTTAAATGGGTGCCATATGTCTACAAAGGCTTGTTTCAGGTCAGTGACTGTCGCATCTGTTAAACATGAGACATAAACTGTATCAACCAGAAAAACCTACCTCTAACAACATCAGTGTTGTCGGTTCCAAGATACCCAAAGACCAAGAAGTTAACTTAAAGCCAAAATTGGGTCTGTTTGATTTACATATATGACAAAGAGAAACAGTACATTGGCTGAGCAAGATGGTGGCTCATACATTTGACACGGAAGTAAACAAATTCATGGAAAAAACATTCAGGAGGAAAGGCTTAGGTAGTCAAGAGTCAAGGTCAGTTTAAAATAAAAGCTTCTCAGTGTCCTCTTGGGGGACATTATCTACCAGTCCCCAAACAGATCGCTAGATGATTTTTTTTGGACTGAAATATTTCCTAGGAATGTTTTCATCATTATTGCTTTCCTTTTTTTGTGCAAATGAAAGGTGCAGCAGTCTGAACATGCTTTTAAATACAATTTTTGAAAATGAACAGATCTGGGGTGTTTTGGTTTTCAGAAATTAAGGTCAGGAATCCCATTAGTAGCAGAAACTAAAAAAAGAAAAACTTACCATTGAACCAAACCACTCCTCATATAAGCAACTTGGCCAGAGGAGATGCAGAAAATAATTTTGCATCACAGAGCCAAAAATGAATTCCTTGATCAGTCCCACCTGGGCCAGGTGCCATGCGATAGGGCAATCAAAAACACCCATTTGGAGAGGGTCATGTGGAAAAAATAAAGCCTGGCAGTGATTTCATTTTTTTTTTTTAAATAAAGCTATAGATTCCATGAACTACAAGAATTTCTGGACTCAATTTATTACTTGCCACTGTCACTCAATCCAAATGGCTTAGTTTAAAGCAATTATGATTAAAGAAAATAGCAGTTATTAATCTATTTTGTCCCGTCACTGATTTTGAGCCTTCACTTTACAAAAGGACAATTTGCTTTGACATTTGAACTCTTTGAGGTTGTCCAAACTCCAGGCAGTTTGCTCTAAAAAGAAAAGGAAAGCTCTCTAACTGACTGGTAGAATCCCGCCTGGAGTCCATGGTTCACTGGAACCCAGCAAGCTGGGGTGCTGACGACAGGTCTGATCCTGTTACTGGTGAAGCAGTTGTTGAGAGTGAAAACAATTAAGATGAGACATTGAAATATAGGCCAGAAGCTCCAAGTGAGCAAAACAGGAGTCTAGAACGTGTCTTGGCTCACTTGTCATGAAAGAGGACTTGAAGATACAGGACTGTTGGGGTAACAGGGTTCAATACAACTGCTGAGAAATTTCAAGTTCCTTGATACAAAGATGTGTCTGGTATTTTACTAAGGAGACACCACTGGAGCAAAGAGGTTCCTTGAACCTGACTCACACTGGGAGTAACGTGTCTTCAGTTGAACATCTACTGGCTTATGGCAGCTTATCTCTATGTTCTGAGAACACGATTACAAGTTATGGCTCCTAATGCCCATACCCTAGAACTGACAGAGGCAGAAAGGCATCTGAAAACATACAGGTAAATGGTTCAAGGTCATTACAGTACCTCTTGCCCTGAGGACCCCTCCGAGGACACTTTAATGCTTGGGGGGCAGCCGATGGGGTGCTCAGAGAGGTGCTGCCTCAGGCCCTGCCCAGCCTGCCCCTCTCTTGTCTTGGGAAGAAAACTGAACTGAAAGGCAGAGCCCCCACTCATCCTTAACCTTTAAAACTGTGGCTGACCAGCTGTTGTAGGGGAATGCCCCCCAAATATAGTTTTAGCTATTCACTACCAGAGAAATCATTAACGTAGGATTGCTTGGAACTAGGCCTCTTTCGAGATGCAGAGGCAGGGCCCAGAAGCTGAGGTGGGTTGTGCCAATGGAAGAGCAAGCGCTGGGGCAGAAGCACAGCCCCGGCCGGACGGGGGAGGCAGGTGACTGCCCAGCACACCTGGCTTGAGAGGCGCCCCCCACACCTCCACTGCAGGGCCCAGCAGAGAGATACAGAGATGGGACAGGGGAGGGTGGGGCGAGCACGTGGCAGAGACGACAAAGGAAGAGGGAAGGAACAGTCTGTTTTAAATAGTGTGGCATTCAAATGAGGAAAAAAAGAACGAAAGGAAAATATTCTGATCCAGGGAAGTCAAGGTGTGGTGTTTTTCACTCCTAGGATAGGACAGGACAAAGGAAAGATTCTTCTAGCCATTGTTCTGGAAGAATAATCTAAAATCTATACTCTGTCCATTGTGATGGTTTGAGTCCTGAAAAATACCTGTTCACAGGGGCCTGTTAAAAAGTCTGAAGAGTTCGAGTCTCTTTTTTGAAGCCCTGTCAGTCTAGGTCGGGCCATGACGGGATATAAAACCTCTGTAAGGAGCCTTCCAGCAGCCGTTCCATCCATAAGGACAGCTTGCTCAATTTTCCTTTGATGGGCCTGGGTCCGAGGCCAGAGGAAGACTTCCCTCGACACTCACCCAGATGGAGGGAGGAGTCAAAGTCACTGCATGGCCCCATGGCTTCCTCCTCTTCCACTGCTTTTTGGGGCTTGAAGAGACAGAAGTATTTCTTGTGGCCGTTTAGAGCCAGCACATAGCCCGTGTAGTCACGCTCCATGAAATGTTTGTCGTACTGGTTTGGGATTGGGGCCGCATCTTGAGCAAATTCTAGTAAGTATTCAAGCCATTCTCTGTGTTTATCTAGACTCAGGAAGGAAAAGTGTAGGCAGCTGCTCCTGGAGGAAGGACAGAATGAGGATTTAGGGTACTTCTGGGCACATTCAATCACAGGAACTTAAGAATCTCAGATTTCAAACAGGAAAAGGCTTTGTGTTGGGTAGGGTCTGGAGAAATGAAGGAGTTCTGCGGGGCCTGGAGGGTTTCTACAAGGTGGCAGCAGCCTCTCAGCCATTTCCAGTTCCCTGCTGGGGGTCAGTCCCTGCTGGGGGTCACTCTCAGTGTCGGGCTTCAGGAAAACACAGGAGCCAGAGAACAGTTTCCTGAAAGGGCTCAGGGGAGACTGAGTTCAAGCTCTTCTGTCCAGAACTGACAGTCAAGGGGAAGAAAGGTCCCTGCAGGATGGCTTGGATGGATCCTGGGGCTGGACAGGTAACAACCAACACCATGCTGCCTGGATAAAGCCTCTCCAGCCACCTCCACCCCCTCCCTGCCCCCGGCTCACCCAAGTGTGCCTGGTTGTCCCTCCTCCTTCCACACATTCCATCCTGCCCCCTCTCCGGTACACACAGGAACTCACCCAGTGAATGAGTAGACCTCCAGAGCAAATTTCTGCAGCAGGCTGGTCTTGGTGGAATTGGACAGGATGAGAACCACGTTCATGTGGCCTGGCCTCAGGCGTACCAAGTTACTGGTGTATGTTAAATCTGTGAGTTCTGTTACCTCCACAAAACCTTTTTTAGGAATCTTGCTGTGGAGAAATATTGAGGAATTAAGATCTTAGAGGACAGGGGAATGCCATTATTTTTAAAAGGAATAAGTGGAAGAAATTGCTATGTTCTAGCCAGACTAGGTACATTATTAACTATCCTTGAGCCTATATACAGGGGCAGGGCGGGACTGACCCCGATCTGGCTATCCCAGCCTACAAATAGCCTTCCAGGTATTACCACGCAGTTGGTGTAGAAGTGGCTTTAATACAGGATGAAGGCTGTCAACACAGCTATTTATCTCTGCTCCTGGCTCATGTAGCATCTGCCTGACATGCTTCTTTGCTTCCTGCCTTCATTATTAAACCCAAGATTGAGAAACTGAGGGTACCTAGGAGAAGATAACTAGACGTGTATCTAGATACCTCTACGGTCTTAGTCAACGCTCATCAGCAGCGTGTATGTGCTCAGTTGTGTTCAACTCTTTGTGACCCTAAGGACTGTAGCCTGCCAGGCTCCTCTGTCCATGAGATTTCCCAGGCAAGCATACTGGAGTGGGCTGCCATTTCCCCCTCCAGAGGATCTTCCTGACCCAGGGATCAAGTCCGAGTCTCCTGCACTGACAGGTGGATTATCTACCACTGAGCCACCTAGGAAGCTGTCATTAGCAGGGACTCTTCCCTAAATCCACATCACACACAAGGAGCGGAGCCAGAGTTCTTAGCTGTGCTAGACACTCGGCTCCTGCTTTATCAGCCTCTGCGGTCTGTGGAGCTGCTGCTGAGGAGGAGGGGCTGGCATCTGGTGAGAACAACCTGCTGGGCTCCTTGGTGAAGCTTGGCTCCGTCTTCCCTGTCTTCTCACGGGCTTCCTCTTTATCTGGAGGGCTGGACTCTCGCTCCTCATTTGAGTCACTGAAGAAAAAGAGATTTTACAGAAAAACAGCCAAGGAAGCGTAGGCCTCACCATTCAGATGCAGCACTGAGGAGCACGGTGGGGGGGGGGGGGGGTCCTTACCTGAAAGCTTGAACGATGACAGTGCCAAAGAGGATGAAGAGGGCAGAGAAAACCAGGGACAGAAGGGGCATCATTTCCCGCCTGAAATGAAGTTCACAAGCTCTGGTCAGCGCTACGGGCCGCTGTGACGCGTCAGTTAATGGTTTCAGGTTTCTCCTCTCTGGCTCAAAAAACTGCTACATGACCCCAAACCAAAAAGCTTTCACATCAATAACCATTTTCCAATTTCATACAAATAGAGGATTTTTTTGCGGTAGTGGTGAAAGTAGAGATTATTTTTCTCAGTGTTCTAATTCACAGATCACCTATTTAAAAAGTTTGACTTTGTGGCTGTGCTGAACGGATTCTGCAGAAGGAAATGACAAGACGGGTAACAAAGGATTTAAGCTGTGAACATGGAGGAACATTCTGACATCAAGGGTAATATGAGTTGACCAGAAAGTCTGTGGGATGACTTCTTTTATTTTCATGGTTTTTTTTTTTTTTGGTCAGACTAATTCAGATGTGGCCCAGAGGGGTACAGTAGGGAGAAGAAAGTTGACTTCTCTAAGAGCTCCTCTAGGTGTTCTGAAATTTTATTCACCTGCAGATACCCATCAAAGGCCTGCTGTTTTTCGGGAGCTGGGCTGGTGGCCAGGAAGCACAGACATGAGTGGGACGTGGTCTGTCCTCAGGAGCCCATGGTTTCATTGGGGAGGGGGTGGTGGGAGTGCCCTTGCCCTCTCTGATTAATTCACTGGTTCGTTTGTGTCTCGATTCACTTGACTACATGTGTGTCAGCCCTGTGCTGGGCACCAAGGTGTTCTGGTGAGGAGTGTGGTCCCAGGCTCTGCTATCTGGAAGGGAAGCTGGGGTGATCCTTTCTTTCCTAACCTATGGGAAAGGGTCAAACAGCAAATATTACAAAAGGTAAGTTACTGAAAGACAGAGGAAGGGGAATATTCGTTGAAAACATGGAAACACTCTTCCACCTGCCCAGATGGAGTCTACACTGAAATCAAAGAAGAGTGGACCTTTTTTCAAATGAAAAACAGCAGTCCTGGTAAGTAATAGCGAGAGCAGAAATTCAATCTGGCAATATTCCTACCAGTTGTTGTGAAATACGCTGTCCCAGGAGTCTGAGATGTAGTCAGAAGCAGAGTAGAGCCACCGAAGAAGAAAGATCTGTGGAAGGAGAAAAGGGGTCAGGACTGGACCCTGAGCCCCGGAGGGAGAAGGCCCCTATCCCCGACAGGGAACTGCAGCTCTGGGAGCTCGGGAGCCCTCCCCAGCGCCCACTCGCCTGGGCCGTGTGCTTACAGGGGCAAGTTCATCAGTCAAGTCGGGGAGCACAGCTTCCGACGACAGAAGAGCTGGGTCTTTCCGCAGTTGGTCCAGATAACCCAAAAGGATGAATTTATCACTCTCACTCCCGGTCCAGGGATCCTCCAGGGTTTTATATACCACCCGCCCTGCCGTGTTACGCCTTTCTAAGATAGACACCTGGGAGAAAAAGAGGCGAAAAACCATTAGAATTTTCAAGAGAATGGGAAATTACTGTTGGTTTTTTTTTTCCAGAGACGATGGAAAAAAGGATCTAGTGAAGCTCAAGCACAGATACGAATGAGTATACCATATCTGCAAGAGAGTTCCACTTTTCTGACAAAAGAAATTAGTTTTATGGTGACTTTTCAAAGTTAACTTTGTTAAAAGTTAAAGCTCTTTCTTCTCAATAGATTTTGTTCTGTAACTTCTAATTTTTTTTTTTAACGTTTATTTATTTGGCTCTGCTGGGTCTTAGTTGCAGCATGCGAACCCTTAGTTGTGGCTTGTGGGATCCAGTTCCCTGACCAGGGATCAAACCTGCCTCACTGCACTGGCTCAGGAGCACAGAGTCTTAGTCAGTGGACCACTAGTGAAGTCCCTGACTTAATGTTATAATAAAGCAAACCTTTGTTTTTTTCAGAGATTTCCCCATGAAAATCAGTTCAGTTGGTAAAGAATCTGCCTGCAATGCAGGAGAACCCGGTTCGATTCCTGGGTCGGGAAGATCCGCTGGCGAAGGGATAGGCTACCCACTCTAGTATCCTTGGGCTTCCCTTGTGGTTCAGTTGGTAAAGAATCTGCCTGCAATGTGGGTGACCTGGGTTCAAGCCCTGGTTTGGGAATATCCCCTGCAGAAGGGAAAGGCTACCCACTATAGTATTCTGGCCTAGAGAATACCATGGACTGTATAGCCCATGGGGTCACAAAGAGTCAGACATGACTGAGGGACTTTCACTTCCCATGATTACCAAGATGATGAAAATGACAAAGAATTTCATGCTTCTGTGGAGAGTGGAGACAAAGGAGGAAAGGAAGGGTAAGGTCAATTAGGATGAGATAAAGGAGGCAGAAGTACAGGAGGGAGACACTGAAAAGCATATTAATGGTTGCCTAAGGGAGATTCTACAAACTAGATACTGTAAGACTTGACCTGCACAGGGGAAAGACAGGTGAGAGGGACTGGGGATGCTCTTTAATCTTTACCCAGAGGAAAGATGCCTTTTGTGAAGGTCCAAGGTTGAAAAGTTAGGAGGTGAAATCAGCAGGGTAAAAGACTAGTTTAACAATGCTTTCATGGACTTCCCGACTCCCCTGGGGGTCCAGTGGCTAAGACTCTGTGTTTCCAATGCAGTGGGCACAAGTTTGATCCCTGGCTGGGGAACTAAGATCCCACATGCCACAGGCCAGGGCCAAAAAACAGGTCAAATGGTTTCCAAGCACTCAGGAATAAATAAACAAAACAGGCTTCAGAGATTTCTGGACTTCCCAGAATATATTCAAAACTCTTAAGGAAGGCGAACATGGAATTAAGTGCCACATGCTTGTGAAGGGCTTGGGACCAGGAGGGAACCCACGACTCACCGCTGATTTTCCTTGAAACGTGTCACTGTCTGGCAGTAAGGTGCTGGCAAATTCCTGCTGCCGATTGCTGTAGACATGCACAAACCTCACGGTGTCCTGTGTGTTTGCCAGGGCAAAGGACAGGAACGCCTCGAAGGGTTTGCTCAACTTGGTAGCCTCAACCGTCAGTAAAACCACACAGTACCTGCATGTCAACAAAAGATAAGACTAAGTAACTAAAGCCCGAGGCCATGAGTGCCTGAATGGCAAGTGAAGGTGAAGGAGAGGAGAAGTCATTCACAGAGAGCACCAGCACGTTTTAGAAACCAAAGCTGCATGAGGGTCACCAATGAGGTAAGATGTTCAAGGCATTAAGGACCTGCTTCTTTCTAAACTGCTGACGCTCTCCCCACATCAAACTTCACAACATTTGGAAATGCCCTTGAAGGCAAGTCACTGAACCGCCGATGCAGAAGGGCCTTGCAGCAGGCACCTGTTCTAATTCTTCCACTTCAGGCAGGGCTGGTTAACCCTATCTCAGGCCAGGGCCACTGGGCCTCATTCTGAAGGGCTTCCTATGCTGTGGTTCCAATGGCAAATTCATCTAATCATTCAAATCAGGCATTCTTTCTCCAAGATACTACTGAGCACTTACTAGATGATGCCGGTAAGACAAACAATGTTCTTGCCCTTATGTTCAGTCACTCAGTTATGTCTGACTCTGCGATTCCATGGACTGCAGCCCACCAGGCTCCTCTGTCCATGGGATTTCCCAGGCAAGATTACTGGAGTGGGTTGCCATTTCTTCCTCCAGGGGATCTTTCTGATCAAGGGATCAAACAGTGTCTCCTGCTTTGGCAGGCGAATTCTTCACTACTGAGCCACCTGGGAAGCCCCGTTCTTGCCCTTGTGGAACTTATATTCCAGTGGGGAGGACAGACAAAAAAACAGATAGATAGATAGGCAGGTAGATCATGACAAGTAGTGGTAAGTGTTAGGGGGAAAAAAAAAGTGAAAAAAAAAAGTGAAGGGCAAAGAGTGCAGGGTGGGTTGGGAGTCACGCTCCATCAGACAGGCTGGCCAGGGAAATGTCATCTGGGAAGGTGACGCTGGAGCAGAGACCTGAATGAGGTACCACAAGAGGGAGGGAGGTCAGAGAGCTCCAGGCTGAGAGCATTGCAAGTGCAAAGACCCAGAGACGGAGGGGGACTCGCTCCAATTCACAGTGTGAGGAGGACGATCACTGGCTGCTGCAGAGAACTCACCGAGGGTGTGAGAGTGGAGTGGAGGCAGAGGAGGGTTGCAGGCAAGAGGTGACACTGGCCTGGCTAGGGTGGCGGCGGAAGCAAAGGGGAGGAGTGTGTGGACTGGGATATTTTTTGAAGGCTGTATAAATAAGAATCCTCAAAGTCCAGGATCATCTTCCTTATATTTAATTAAATCTTAGTCTATACAGGAATCTGAAAAGTCTGGAAATATAGGGAATGTAACAGTATTTTAGTTGTATTTTCAAATAATGTGATCAAAATGGTTTCCTTTCATATCCAGACACCTTTCACAGATGAAACAGCCCTAAATTTAAAGGCTGCTGCTGCCACTGCTACGTCGCTTCAGTTGTGTCCAACTCTGTGCGACCCCATAGATGGCGGCCCACCAGGCTCCCCCGTCCCTGGGATTCTCCAGGCAAGAACAGTGGAGTGGGTTGACATTTCCTTCCCCAATTTAAAGGCACCAGCTCCTTAATCTGAAGTGTTTTCCCTGTCTTTCCAGACTTTTCAGATTTTCTGTATGAATGACGATGCCTCAGCCATGCCATGCCCAGCTAATTATTTTACCATTTCCTCAGCACCCTCACTGCCCTACCCTTACCTGGCTCCTCTCCTAGATCTGCAGAGGTCTGCCCTGTGTGGGACACTCTGGTAGCAACAGCAGCGTTCTCCCACTTCACACTGTTTCACCGAGCTTCACAGGCTCTCCCTGACACGTGGCAGAACCTACTCACGCTTCAGGGCTCAGCTGTCAGGGGAATCTTCTCTGGCACAGCCAATCATTTGGTCCTAAGGTGCCCTGGACTGACATACCCCTCTACTATCACAGCTGTTCATCTATGTTCATCTATTTGCAACGTGAAGCATAGATTCTGACTGTCCCGGGGTCAATGTTTAACTGCCTTTCAGTAACATGTGACATGATGAGCAGGGGCAAGGCCTTCAGTCCTTACTTCCTCTGTCGGTGAGACCGTTTCACAGGGCAGAGTTCATGGAACAACTTCTGGCTGGTGAGCCTGGCTGCCAACAGATACTTGTTTTGGGTGATAAAGTCATCAATGACCTGTCTCTTCATACCTCGGGCCTGGAGAAAAACCAAGAGACAGTTGATTCTTACTCAGTTTTCTCACTGAGAATGGGCTTGACTTACAGTTTAATAAAAATATGGCCGAGCCTGGCTAAAGCAATAAAACCAAGAAAGTCAGACCTGTTTGAACAAATAAACATGTGGTATTTTCCCAACAATGTGGGGCTGAAAGCAATGATGCAACTATTTCAGGTCAAAGGGAAAATCAAGTGCTCGGGGAACTTCTGTAGACTGCTTTATGCTGGCAGATTGAAAAAGTCAACAATTTTGAATTTTTAGGCAAATTTACTTCCATTCGAGATTTATAGTAAACTGAGTAATTAAAAATAAACTTCAAAGTAGCAATGTTATTGAGTATAAAAGATGGACTACAAAACCGTATGATGACCACTTTATTATTATTAATTTTCATATATTTCAAAGAGCTGAAATTATATATAGCAGGTTCTCTGACCACAATTAATCAAGACATCAACGTAAGATATGAACCAGAAAATTGCTTTATGCTTAGAAATTAAGAAACTCTGAGTAACTTATTGATCTGAGAAGAGAGCATATCAGATGAAAGAAAATGTTTTGAATTTGGAGTGATCAGTGAAAATATTATTTATCAAAACTTTGGGATGCAGATAAAGTAGTATTTGGAGGGTGTGTGTGCTCAGTTGCTCACTCCTGTTCAATTCTTTGCAGCTCGATGGACTGTAGTAGCCCATCTGGCTCCTCTGTTCAGTGGAATTTTCCAGGCAAGAATAGTGGAGTGGGTTGCCATTTCCTACTCCAGGGGACAACAGGGGCCTCCCTGGTGGTCTAGTAGTTAAGAACCTGCCTCCCAATACAGGGGACATGGGTTTGACCCCTGGTTGGGGCACTAAGATAGCACATGCTGTGGGGCAACTAAGCCCTTGGGGCCCATCAACTGAGCCATGTGCTGCAAACTACAGGGCCAATGTGCTCTGAGTCTGGGCACCACAGCGAAAAACTCCACCTGCCGCAATGAAGACCAAACAATAAAACAAATAAATATTAAAAAATGAATATAACAGCGAAGAAATTAATGAACTAGATATCCCTATCATGAAGTTACAAAAAAATACAAAAGTAGAAAGAAGGAAATAATAAAGAGGAAAATAGAAATGAATAAAGCAAAATAAAAATATAAGAACAAACCAACGTTCGTTTTTTGGAGCTAATAAAATTGACACACCTCTGGTAAAACCAGTCATGAAAATAAAGAGAGAAAGCACAGGTAACCATTACCAAGGATGATGTGGAGGAATCACTACCTATGTTGCCGAAACTAAAAAAACAGTGTACACAAATATATTATATATATATTTACATTTGAAAATTTAGGTGAAACAGAAAAATCTCTAGGAAAAATAAAACAATACTTGAAAGAAAGAGAAAATAGTTCTATAACCATTAAAGAAGATGAGTCAATAGTCAAAAATATTTCTTTAAACACAAATTCAGGCTGAGATGGCTTTGTAGGTGGTTTTAACCAGACTTTCAAGGAAGACAATCTAATCTTCTGTAAAGTCTTTCTGAGAAGGGAAGAAGGGAGGACACGTCCCATCTCATTTCATGATGCAAATATTCACATGTCCATCAACAGAAGCATGAATAAACCCATTCTCATGTGGCCAAACATGATACAGCAAATAAAACCAAATCATCTACAGCCAGGAGAAGCCACTGGTGCTTGCAGTGTTACACTAAGCCTCTCGCCATTGCAAGGACTCGGTTTATGTTAAGAGTGCATTTTTATATTCATAAAGAGCAAACTGGGGACTTTCCAGTGGTCCAGCAGTTAGGAATCCACCTGCCAATGCAGGGGACATGGGTTCAATTCCTGATGTGGGAAGATTCTACATGCCGTGGGTAACTGGGTCCCCACACCATAAGCAATGAAGCCTGTGTGCTCTAGAACCTGTGCTCTGCAACAAAAGAAGCCACCACAGTGAAGACACAGCGCAGCAGCCAAAAATGCATAAATGAAAATAAGTAAGATTATTGAAAATAAAAGAGCAAACTGGTAAAGCATCCACTGTTCTGGTAATTTTATTAATGTATCTGATTTATAATTTTCCCCAGGGAATAAGTAGATAACAATTCTCAAGGGTACATGCTATTACTGGAAAGCAATTTAGGAAATCTTATAGATTAATCTTGGATTGAGATGACCTTCCTTCCTCTCTTCCACAACTGCTGTTTGCTTGCTTCCTGACTCCCTCTCTTGGCTCCTGCTTGGCTGCCATCAGGCACCCCCTCTTTTTTATTTGCTGGTTGTTGTCCAGAGTTTCATCCTTGGCTCCCTCCTCTCCTTACATGACATACGATGCCTGGGAGATCACCTTCTGCCTTTCCTCAGATCTAGATCCCTGCCTCCTTAGGAAATCTAAGGAGGCACACGTCCCCTTAGATTTCCTAAAGGCAGTTCTTTCTTTCCTTTTTAACAATATTTATCTATTTATTTGGCTGCACTGGGTCTTAGCTGTGGCATGTGGGATCTTCTATCTTTGTTGCAGCATGCGGGATCTTTACTTTTGGCATGTGGGAACTAGTTCCCAGATCAGGGATCAGACCTTGGTGCCCTGCACTGGGAGAGCAAAGTCTTAGCCACTGGACTGCCAAGGAGCTCCCAGGCAGTTCTAATTCTTATGTCTACAACTGAACTCATTGTCTTCTTTTTAAGCCTGCTCTCTTTCCCTTACTATCCACTTTCCCTGTCTGGCTCCTTACCTTAGTCTCATACTCTCAGGCAACCTTCCTCCTTCACACGGCACCCAGAGTGCACCCTGCATCTAAGGCAGATACCTACTACAGTGGATGAAAACTGCCTTTAGGTCTTTCTCCTGCCTGACTCTGAGTATGATAAAGACTCAGGACAAAGACTAACTCTGGATGTCAGAGTTGTTCTGTATTTAGTACTCAGCAAGCAGGCAATAAATGTATTGAATGAATGAAATAAGGGATTTTTATAGAATATCTCTTTCTTTTCAGTCAAGCCTCTTATAAGAGAAAGTACCAAAGAGCTCTTGTTGATTTTTTAAAAGTAACATTAAAAAGTACGTGTTCATTATAGGGATTTCTGGAAACCCAAATATTGAAATAATATTCACTTTACAAACTGAGAGCAGTGTATTATAAACAGCATATACAATTTTGCATCCTGCTTGCATCATGTTATGAAAATTATCCCCATCATTAATTATTCTCAAATTGCCATCTGTCTACAATGCGGGAGACCCGGGTTCAATCCCTGGGTTGGGAAGATCCCCTGGAGAAGGAAATGGCAATCCACTCCAGTACTATTGCCTGGAAAATTCCATGGACAGAGGAGCCTGGTAGGCTACAGTCCATGGGGTCGCAAAGAGTCGGACATGACAGCGACTTCACTCACTCACTTAACTTTTATTTAAAATTTTTTTATTTATTCATTTATTTCGGCTGCATCAGATCTTGGTTGCCTCAAACAGGATTTTTTGTTGGGGTGCATGGACTCTAGTTGTGTCTCAATGGCTCCTGAGTACATAGGTTTAGTTGCTCTGCGGCATGTGGGATCTTAAGTTTTCTGAGCAGGGATCGAACCAGTGACCTTTGCATTACAAGACGAATTCTTAACCACTGGACTACCAAAGAAGTCCAAGCAAGCTGCCATTTTAAATGGCTATATAATAGTCCCCACTGGGGATGTGGGGCTTCCCAAGCGGCTTAGTGGTAAAGAATCTGCTTGTCAATGCAGAACAGCAGGAGACTGGGGTTCAATACCTGGGTCAAGAAGATCCCTGGAGAAGGACATGGCAACCCACTACAGTATTTTTTCCTGGAAAAATCTACAGGAAGAGGAGGCTGGCAGGCTACAGCCCATGGGGTTGCAGAGTCGGACACAACTGAATGACTGAGCATGCACATCTGAGAGGTATCAATAATTACCCTACCGTTGGATGTTTATATTTCCCCCTCATTTTTGGTATTATGAATGATATTTAACATCTCTGTATGTAATTCTTTGCTGAGTTCCTATTCCTTTAGGATAGAGTCCTAAAAGGTAATCTCATCTCCCTCAATTCTTTACTCAAGTGTCACCTTAATGAGGCCCTTCTTGGCTGGTCCACCTTAAAAATGTGAGCCCTTTCCCCTAATACCCTGAATTCCACTCCCGTTTTATTTTTCTCTTTAGCACACATCACTATATAATATACCATGAGAGAGTGTGTCATAATGAGTGTTGTCCCCACTAGCACCCAGGACAGGGAATTCTGCTGATTTGTTCAGGGCTGTACCCTCAGCACACAGAGCAGTGTTTGGCACACAGCAGGTACTCAGGAGTGCTGTTTTGCTAGGCAGTTGATATTTTATCACCCAAACACTTTTCTGAAAACTTCTTTTTTTTTCCCTGAGAATTTCTGAAGCTTCTTCCAGCAAGGCAAGGAAGAGAAGTGCCAGTTTCTCTGTACCTTCAACTCTATTGCATATTTTTACTTTAAAAATCGTTAACAATTTGATGAGAGAAGGAAATGTAAACTGCTTTTCTCTGGTTATTAGTGAGATTTACTTTTTTAAAGTGTTTATTGAGATCTCCTTGGTGATCCAGTGGCTGAGATTCCACATTCTGAAGGCAGATGGGCCTGGGTTTGATCCCTGGTCAGGGAATCTAGATCCCACACTAAAGTTGCAACTAAAGATCCTGCATGCTGCAATGAAGACCCACCACAACTGAATAAATAAATAAATACTTAAAAAAACAAAACAAAGTGTTTATTAGTAAGTTGAATCGTTTCTCAGGATTTGTTCATCTGCTTCACCCATTTTGGGGGGAAAATTTAAACTGGGATAAGAGTAACATGACATGAAATTAACCACTTTAGTGTATAACTCAGTGGCATTTTAGTACATTCAGAGTATTGTGTAACCCTCGCCTCTATCTAGTTGCAAATATTTTCATCATCCCAAAAGAAAACTCTGTACTCATTAAGTGGTTATTCTCAAGAAGTTTGGGGTTGATTTCTTTGATTAGAAGAAGCTCATTAGAAATGAAAGATAACAATTCCTTTTATATTGGTTGTAAATACTTCCCTTATTGTTTAATCAAAAAATTTAAGTCTTTCTATAAAAATGTAAAGCTTATACTCAAGTTATTAAGATTTTTCCAAAAAGATTTTTCCCAATACTTTTAGCCCTTTCCTATCTTAAGATCAGATAAATATTCACTGTATGTTCTTTGAGTTAGTGTATACATTTTTTTCTCAGTGATTTTAATGTATATATTTTGGAGCAAGATCAAATAACTTTTACTCACCTGCAAGATCACAGTACAATGAAAGTCTTTTTAAAAGCTCTCTTCACAATTCAACACCTACCCACTTTTGAATATTAAATTATAAAACTAAAAACTTCCAAGGGATTAATGGGATGAAATGAAAGAATATTTTTTTCTTATTCCTTTTAATTACTGTTCTATACTGAAGCCTTAAAATTATTTTTATAACTTGTTTTAGAATAAGATTATTGATTTTTTCAAATAGGAGCTTTTTAGAGGTCAAAGATGACTATTATTTATTGTTCTGTTTTTGTGGTTACAGAGTACATAAAATTACCATTTTAACCATTTTCAAGTGTATGATTCTGTGGCATTAACCATTCACGCTGCTCTGCAACCATCATCTGCCAGCCATCTCCAGAACTTTTTCGCCTTCCCAAAGTGAAATCATGCCCTTGACACACTAAGTCCCTATTTCTTCTTCCTCCAGCTTCTGGCCACTGCCATTCTACTTTCCGTCAAAAGATTACCTTTGTAAGCAGAATAGTACCAGATCAAATATTTTAAAACACTCATTTTTAAACTCTATGACTTTAAGAATTCCCTTCTGTGAAGGAAACAGTCACCCATTAGATTGAGAGCTGCTGGAGAAGTATCCTCAGTATTTAGTATACTGTCTGACATACAACAGACAGGTCTGAGATTTTTGAAAGCTTTATTTATTTAGGCTGCACCACAAGGCATGTGGGATCTTAGTTCCCTGACTAGGCGTCAGACCTGTGCCCCCTGCAGCAGAAACTCAGAGTCTTAACCACTGGACTGCCAGGGAAGTCCCTGAAGGAAGAGATTAAAACTAGTTTCTTCTCCTCTCCTACTCTGCTCCATTTTGCTATTTGTGTATGACACCTTGAGAGAAAATGGGAGGGCCATCTTGAAACACGGCGACACCCACGTACCTGGATAACATCTGCAGGCTTGTGGATGTGTTCTTTAAAGATCAGGATGGTGGGGGTATAGACATTGACGCTGTATTGCCTTGTCATCTCTTCTGCCCCTCTCAAACCGACATACACATATCCAAATGACAAGTAATCTTTGTGTGCGAAAGCAGTCAACTGTTAGGGAGTGACAGAGAAGAAGGAATGAACTTGGCGGCACCGCATCTAGATCAAGTGTGACCCGTCCTCACCCGTGGGTGGAGACGAATGCAGCTCACGTGGGCCCACTCAGGCTGCAACGCCCTTGTACTCTTGTAGGAATTCTAAGGTCCTTTAGGCGCCAAAACCACACCAACAAAGCTGAATAACAACTGACTCTGTTTTTCAGATAGAGCAAGATATTCATCTTACTGAGATCTGTACTGGGGGTGAGAGGTTTGAGGAATTACCTGTGCCCCAACTACTGTTTATTTTTTTAAACTGGAGTATAACTGCTTCATAATGTTGTTAGCTGTACAACAAGGTGAATCAGCTATACGCATACATACATCCTCTCCTTCTTTGACGTCCCTCCACCTCCCCCACCCCCAATCCCACTCCTCTAGGTCATCACAGAGCATCAAGCTGAGTTCCCTGTGCTGTATAGCAAGTTCCCACAAGCCACCTATTTTATACATGGTGGTGTATTTATCTCAGACCTAATCTCCCAATTCATCTCTCTCCCCCCTTCCCCCGCTATGCCCACCCATCCATTCGCTATGTCTGCATCTCTATTCCTGCCCTGGAACTAGGTTCATCTGTACCATTTTTCTAGAGTCCACACATATGCTATATATTTGTTTTTCTCTTTCTGACTTACTTCACTCTGTATGACAGACTCTAGGTCCATCCATGTCTCTACAACCTGTACCCCAAGGGCGTAAGATGGCAGTGACCATGCCATTGATTAAGCACTTTCCTCTCCTGTCTCCCGTCACAGTGATAACCAGAGGCGTGCAAGTGCAGTACAGAGTATCATTCAGAGAGCAGGTTTGGAATCAGGCTTCAAAGGAGTCGATATTCAACCCACTGCAGGGAGACCGTGGGCAGGTTACACAACCATATAAACTTCAGTATTCTGGTCTATAAAATAGGGATCACAATCTGTACTGTTGGGTTCTTCTGAAGATTAAATGCTATTGTGTGTGTGGAAAGTGCTAGGCCCTCAACGTACAGTGCTTGAAGGCAAATTGCTGGTCTTCAAACATTTCTCATGGGGTTAGCTATTACTTATAAAAAGGAAAATCACAGAAATAAGAGGAAACACCTAAAGTACCTTGTAGAGCAGTGGTATAGTGGGCATTTGGTCAAACAGGAGGACACGTGGTTTATTCTCTTGCTGCCAGCCAGAGAGGAACCTGACATAATTTTTGCTTGTAACCTTGAATTGAAAAGAGGATGTCAGTTGCAACATTTAATTCTTAACAATTATAATCCAGTCAGGAGATAAACAGAATCAAATAAGGGTAAAAGACTGTTTTGTAAAAAATAAAAAATGCAGGCAACTAATCTTTTTGCCTTCATTTAACTAAAATTAATTAAATATTAATTTTAACATAAATATTGATTTCATATTTTCATGTGATCCAACTCATACAGACTGAAATCATAATCTTTCTGAAATTATTACTGACCATATCATAAAAAAATTGAGCTTTTGAAGCTGGTTTGCTTAGTTATAGATGACTTTTTAGTTTATTTTAAGACAATGAAATAATTGCTCTTTCAAAATGACTTAAGTAAAAATAAGTGGGCCCACCCCACCTATATATTACATAATTTCATTCATTGCCATCTGAATTGCTACTTAAAAAAAAACTTTTAAATTACAGTATAACTTCTTTCCAATGTTGTGTTAGTCTGAATCAATACTTATGTGCTTCCCTGTTTATGCCTTAAAATAATCCTGAGAAAACAAAAACATGAGTAAATTACTTTCTAGAAAATTTTTATCATAGGTCAAAATTTATCTTTCAACTGTGCTCCCAGAGTGATCTATATAGAATTTCAATCTGATCATTTCACTCCACTGCTCAGCCTCTTTCAATGGCTCTATCACCTGCAGGCCAAGCCTCTCTAAAGGAGACTCTCATGGTGAGATTCCCCTGCTCCTTCCCCACTAACTGCTTTAGCCTGTCCTCTCCCACTCACTAATGACTATTTCATACAAAACAGGCTATCTCATGTTCCAGACTCTGCCTGCCTGGAACTCATTCCTTACTTCACTTTCCTCACCCAGCAAACTCAGTACAGGGGTCACTTCTGCCAGGAAGCCTTTCTCAAGTCTCTAGGATGGACACTCTGTATATAGGATGGAAACAGTCACCCATTAGATTGGGAGCTTCTTGAGAAGTATCCTCAGTACTTAGCATAGTGCCCAACACACAACAGGTATTTGGAAAGGTCTGAGGACCTACCAACACAGCCTGTCACAGTTTTAGGAGGCTACAGTGCACTCTGACAATTTCAAGCTAACTCCAATAAATGTTTCTTTTGTGGGAAATGATCCTGGTGGGACAGACTGTATAGAAATAGGATGGAAACAGCTGGGTGTTTAACTCTTCTTGGTATTATTAAATCAAAAATCAGTTTTTAAAAAAAAACTTATTTATTTTTTAATTGAAGGATAATTGCTAGACAAAATTTTGTTGTTTTCTGCCAAACATCAACATGAATCAGCCACAGGTATACATATGAATCATTTTCAAGTAAAGCAAAATAAGAATCCTGTTCTAACCTAAGAAACTGAGGGAAAAATGCTTCTTAAATATAAAAATCACAGTTCCGCTTGCGTGAACTCCTTGTGCCTAGTTTCTCCAGCTCAGTCTTTTGTTTGTGAAATTTATTCATACTGTTGCATCATACGTGCTTTGAAAGTTCCAAAAATGACATCGGATTTCATGGAATCTAGTGCTTTCCATAGCTAGGATCCTTAAATATATAACCAAATAGAACTTAATTTGAATACTCTCTTAAGAAAAGTATCTTCAAATGAACAAATGCATGTAGCTGGAAAGAAACTCTTCATCCTATGCTGTGATCTAACTTTTTGTTGAGAAAATAAGACGCACTCTCACTTTAGGCTCAGGTTCCTATGACAGGAAGGGAAGGGAAGCTTTCCTGGTGGCTCAGGCGGTAAAGAGTCTGCCTGCGATGCGGGAGACCTGGGTTCTATCCCTGGGTCAGAAAGATCCCAAGGAGAAGGAAATGCCAATCCACTCCAGTATTCTTGCCTGGGGATCCCATGGACGGAGGAGCCAGGCAGACTGTATAGCCCATGGGTTCGCGAAGAGTAGGACACGACTAAGGGACTTCCTATGACAGCATCAGTCTTCCCAGTGGTTGTAACAGGGATAATCCTTTCAGTCTCTCTACTTCACCTATTTCAATTTTCAGCCTCTAGCAGACTTCATTTAAATGATTTAGTCTGAGCAATTAATTAACATGTGTCTTGTCCTGCTCAAAATGAAACTCAGGTCTGAGGATGACCGTGGATTGAGTTCAGAGCAGCCAGCAATCCTAGGTGCTCTTAAACTACTTCTAAGCCACATACTTACTTTCTCCACCAAGTTCCCTGGAAGCAGACTCTCTACAAACTGCCGCAGGTTCTCACTGACAACTGCGTTGTGGAAGAAGGAGATCTTCCCATTTATGATTCCTAGGATCGAGGGTGTGCTGTGTGCTCCCAGGTGATGGGCCAGGCGTCGCTCATACCCAGCGTGGACCACGCCAATTCCTACGCCTGAAAAACACAAAAGACCTTCATGAAGGCCTTTTATGCCCCCGTGGCAGGTGAAAAAGTGTTGCTAAGTAATTTTCTGGTGTGAAACTGAAATCCTGACTTAGTAGGAGGGGATATCTTTCTCGACAGACTGTCTAGCATTCCTTCACTGTTGGAATTCTAAATTGGTTCAATTTTTCTGCAAAGCCATCTGGCAATGTTTAAGAAGAGCTACAAATCTTTTTATCTTGTAGTCTGTTGTTTCTAATTTGGGGAGTAGATCAAGAAGAAATACTTCAAAAGAAAAGAACAACCTGTCCACAATGGTCCTATTCATAAAGGAAACCATCTGTAAACAATTCAAGGGCTCATCAACTTGGCAATGATTGAAAAAACCCTAGGGTTTGTTGATAAGCTAGAATCAGTCTTCTCACTCTTCAGAGCATGTCTCCCTTTTATTTTATAGAGATGTTATACAGATTCTCAAAGAGAGAGATTAGGAAAAAATCATTAGGCCCTATCCCATATAACTTCTGTTAATATGTTGGTATCTGTTTGTATCTTTTCTTATACAAATAAGTGTGTATGCGTGTTTGTCTACACATAAAATAAAATGGGATCATCTGATACCTATTTCACTTAGTGTTTGACTAACTTTCCTTGTCTTTCATTCAAACAGTATATTTGGAGGGCTAGATCCTTTGCTAAACATTGGAGATACATTAAATGTTAATAGCCACTAAATATTCTTTTTTCCCTGGGATGTCTAACAGACTTCTAAGTTTCAAAAACAAACCCCTCATCTTCTTTCTCAAACCTGATCCACCCAGGTTTTCACCATTTCCATCGATGGTGGTTCCTTCCCGTTACTCAGGACTTTTGTCTTAAGGGTCATCTTTGACTCCTCTCATCTCTCACACCCCACATCCAGTCTGTCAGCAAGCCCAGTGGGTTCTGTCTTCAAAATACAGTGGGAATTCAACTGTTTTTCTCCACTTGCACTGTACCCTGTCTCTCAGTCATCTTTCTCTCTCTCTCCCAAGCTGCTGTAATAACATCCTCAACGGTGTCTTGTTTCTCCTTGTCCCCCCACACTTTCTGTCCTCAGTGTGGTGGCCAGATGGTCCCTTCTAAAACATAAACAACAGATCATGTCATTCCTCTTTCCAAATTTGGCACAGACTCCTCATTTCACTCAGAATAAAAGTCAGTCTTCACCAAGGCTGACAAGACCCTCTGTGATTTGGCCATTGGCCCCCTTCCTCTCCCACTCCTCATGATCCCTTACTCCAGCCCCTAGTATCCCTGCTCTTCTTGAAACACACTGGCAGGTTCCTGCCTTTGGCTTCAGCGCTGGCTGGTCCTCCTGCCTGGAGGGCGCAACTCTGGACATCCGAGTAGCTGACTCCTTCACCAACTGCAAGTCCTTCTCAATGAGGCCGAGCAGCTCCCAGGATGAAAACTGCTCTCCCCACATGCAGGATCCCCTTCAGCCTACTTGGCATGTCTTGAGCCCTTTCCAAGTTAGGCAGCATGCCTACAGCTTTAAACAGTTATCACTGTTCACACCAGCAAACCCTGAGCGGTAAGTATTGTCATCTTCATGGATGAGCAAGCTGGCACTTGGAGACGCTGAGGAAACCTTCCTGGAATCACAGTGTAAAGCAGGACCAAAATTTGAACCCTAGTTCAAAGCTGACCTGCAGCTGACCACAAAGCCTGGTTCCTTCCTGTTCCCAGTAGGTTCTACCACTAGGTTCTGAATGCTGGAGGGATCAAATTCTTAGAGATGGACTCACCACCAATGACCTTACCAGGGACTGCTATATAGGCCAGAAGCCACCATATTACACTGATTCTGGAGACTATGTCTTTCCAGTAACTATTCAGAGGGGCTCCCTACCAGACTTTGGGACTAGAATCAGTAATCAGAACGGTGGCTGGTGGGCCCACAATCAGGACAGGAGATGCAGGTCTTGGGAGAGCAAAGGAAACTGAAGAGATCTTTTGAGACTGCTGTTTACCCTGCTCTCCCCTCCGATATTCTTGAAGCTCATCCCCTGCAGGATGCCTGCTCAGTGAGATCTTCCTCTTCTGCTGGAATTTTTTTTTGGCTGCATCGTGAAGCATGTGGGATCTTAGTCTCCCAACTAGGAATCAAATCCATGTTCCCTGCAGTGGAAGCAAGGAGTTTTAACCATTGGACCACCAGAGAAGTCTTACTGCTTCCTGATTTAAAACTGAAGACTCTCACCCTGGCATTCCCTGGAGCCCAGCCTTTTTTTTTTTTTTAATCATACTCTACCAACCAGCTGACAGACTGTATCTTTTCTTTGTTTCTTTGTGTCTCTTCACTAGAATATAAGCTCTATGAATGTAGGGGCTTGGGGCATTTTGTTTACTGCTTTATAATCCTTAGTATCTGGAATAGTTCCTGCCACTTAGTAGTCATTCAATTTTCTAAAAACAAGTACATGAATGAAGTATTCAAAGTCAGAACCAGACTCAAATCCCAGCTCTGCTACCCATTAGGTGTGCAATCTTAGGCAAGTCATTTAATGTCTCTGAGCCTCAGTTTCCTTATTTGAATAATGAAGATAAACTGTTGTGAGGATTAAATGATACACTGGGTTGGCCAAACAGTTCACTTTGGTTTTTCTACCAGATGTTATGAGAAACCCAAACAAACTTTTTGGTTAAGGCAATATAAAAAAGAACCTAGCCCAGAGCCTGGGATATTGCAGGTACCTAATTAATTATAACTATTATTATCAGGTATTATTTCATCTAGACCATGTGAAGTCTGATCTACAGACTGTCTCTCATGTGAGTGGAATTATAACCTCCACAAAACTCTCATACATGGAGTGGGATGAACCATGCCACACTCTCACTCTTTATGTCATCTTCCCCACAGCGTTCCTATACTCCCATCAATATAGCTTTTTTCTGGTTAAAACAGAATACAAGTGATCAGCTTCATCTCTCTTACTTAAAATTACCACTGAGTTCTTGGAATTACCTACATCACCTTCATTGTAGCCTTTCTCAGCCTATAAAGGCTATTTCTTTGGATCATTTCTACAAAGCACTTTGATTCTTAATAATATCATCCCATTTCTAAATTCTGGAAGAATGCTATTTCTTTCCTATAGATTAATTATCACATAAATTAGAATAGAATAAAGAATGATACACATTTGATAGTTAAAGTTGTGGCATTATTCCTCCTGAAAAGATATTTAAGAATATAACAGGAATTCCAAAATTCTCTGAAGTCCAGACCCTAATCCTTCCCTTGCTCCCCATCCAAGCTGGGAAGGAAGAGTCAGAAAAGTCGGCAGCACTGTTTTCTCCCTGAGATTCAGGCTGGGAAATGACTGTGATGACTGGTGGTGACTTAGCATCTCTGAATCACAGTGCACAACACGGTTTTTATGACTCCTCCTCTTGCCTTCAAACTCTCTATACTCCAAAGCTCTGGGTTCATAAAGCAAGCTCAGCTGGGCCGACAAAAGTACAGCTCATCTATTCTTATCTTGAGTCAGCATAACCTGGCTGGATGACAAGGACACACCAGTCTCTAGACAAATCTGAGTTGCAAATTTAAAAGAAAGGCAAAGCGGATGCGACTTTTTTTCAGAACCATTTGGTTTTTCTATGGATTGATGTTTCTGGCTAATCTGTAGATCCTGGGGAATTAAAATATAAATACTCTCTCCTCTTTTTGAGTTTGTAAGACAGTGTTTTTTTCCGTAAAGTACTAAAGATCTCTACTTTGAGGCATCAAATTATATTTGCTTTTATTATGCCATCTTAAATATGTATCCTATCTTTAAGGGAAATTCTCTCATCTCCCTCTCTCTTGCATACAGATATTCATCTTTCAACTTTTCCATATGCCTAAAGGGATGGTACAGAGCCAACTGGAAGAACACGACACTGTCAAATCTGGCTAAATAGAAGTCTGTCAATAAACTACTAAGATGAAAAATGATGCGAAATAACAAAAAATCAAGAACATGGAGTTTCAGTAGGAGAAAATAAAACACTTTACCAGTATCTGAGCAGAACCTTTTCCTACACAAAAGAAGTTGTCATACACTTGGCTATTTTTAGGAATAACTCCTTGAAAGAGAGAAATTATCTGATTTCAAGACACCAACCTCCTTGATACCCTGGTAACTGCTGGCACCTCCCAGGGGGCACTGTGTACGCCGCGGTGATTCAGGTCTGTCTCTTACGTGCGCTTCCTGGGGTAAGGACTAGGTTTTACTTATTTCTGAGCAGTGCAGCACAGTGGTTAAGAGTGAACTCTGGGGTTAGACTTTTGGGTCCATACCTTAACAGTGTGGGTTATGAACAGTGTGACCTCACTTGTTCCTTAACCTTCCTGAGCCTCACTTTCCTCATTTGTAAAACAAGCATAGTCATAGTCTTTCTTTCATTGGGTTACTCTGGGAATAAAGACAATCCAAAGTATTTAGCACAATGCAAAATAAGTAAAATGCTAAAAAACAAAACAAGCAAACAAAAAGACTTATTAGTGTAATATAGTACTTGGTCCATTAAGAAAACAGTTTTTTTCTTTTTTCGCTGTGCCATGTGGCTTGCAGGATTTTAGTTCCCTGGCCAGGGATTGAACCTGGGCCTTGGCAGTGAAAGTGCCAAGCCCTAACCACTGAATCACCAGGGAATTCCTAAGACAAATGTCTTAAATGAGAACATGGAATGAATTCCTTATCATTTTCTACTTACTCCTATAGTACCGTACTATTCTGTACTTGCACGTGTGAGGCTGCTGTGAATTTCCTGAGTATGTTTTCTCTTCCCAGTAAGAGTAAGATCCTCAAGGTCAAGGGCAGAGCTTACTATTTCTGGGCCTTCCTCCACAGCATGGCTGTCTATAAACGTGTCTGCTTTTGCACACTAGTTATTACCAAACGACACGACTGTAGATTCCACCTAAATAGCTACAACAGTTCTGCTCTGGGTGGAACTGTTTCATTTCCTTCATTTACTGCAATTCAGGCATTTTATGTTATTTTGAGATAATGTCCAGGCTTTCCTAGATCACAATTAATCTTTAGGACTGTCTGCTTTTTCTGTCAACTCGGAATAGAAACATTTTCTGCAGTAACTGTCTTAAAGGATAACACTGCCTTGCTTGGACAGGGAGTGGCCATGGATATTGTCAGATCTCATCTCAATATAATCCAACTGTAACCAAGTGGAACTTGAGTGTTAGGAATCTGCAACGAATCTGAATGTTCCAAAAAGGAAAACTAAACCCATCTAATACATTTAGTCAAAACCCGCTTTCTAGGGGACCTGGGAGGTGAAGTGCGGGAACAGATTAAATACTCTTAAACATTACTTCTATGAATCCAAATCCATCTTCTTCCATCCTTGTCATTTTGAGTCCCACTTATTAGGATTATTTGCTGTTCAGTTGCTAAGTCATGTCTGACTCTTTGCGACCCATGGACTACAGCACACTGTCCTCCACTATCTCCTGACGTTTGCTCAAACTCATGTCCATTGAGTCAGTGATGCTATCTAACCATCTTATCCTCTGCCACCCCCTTTTTCTTTTGCCTTCAATCTTTCCCCACATTAGGGTCTTTTCAAATGAGCTGGCTCTTCACATCAGGTGGCCAAAGTATTGGAGCTTCAGTTTTACCATCAAGCCTTCAATGAATATTCAGGGTTGATTTCTTTCAGAACTGACTCATTTGATCTCTAAGCTATCCAAGGGACTCTCAGGAGTCTTCTCCAGTATCACAATTCAAAAGCATCAATTCTTTGGTGCTCAGCCTTCTTTATGTTTCAACTCTCACATCCGTACATGACTACTGGAAAAACTATAGCTTTTGACTATACGGACCTTTGTTGGCAAAGTGATGTCTCTGCTTTTTAATATGCTGTCTAGGTTTGTTGTAGCCTTCCTTTCAAGAAGCAAGTGTTTTTTAATTTCATGATTTAAAATTTTCTAATTTTTAATTTAGGATTATAGAGCACAACAATCCCAAAGGATGGCAAGACCTTCAATCATCACAGATTTAAGGACCCTGAAAAGCAGTAGAGCATCATGTTCACCGCATGGATTACAGAGCCAGTCTCCCTGGGTTTGAATCCTAGCTCTGCCACGTACCAACTGTGGGACCTTGGAAGACGTACCAAAATGAGCCGAGTCGCTATAAAAGAGAGATGACAACGGCACTCTCCTCAAAGAGTTGTTTATGAGTTGACACTTACATTAGTGCTTGGCATACGGTAATAATACAAGCTATTGGGACAGTCATTTCCTAGGCAGGTTGATAAGAAGTCTAGGGGTCCCCAAGGGGAGAGGGGTCTGGAATTCTCAAGGAGGAAGAAAGGACAAACTTTTTTGTCCCTCTACATTTCTTAGGATTATATAACAATAAAGTATCCTGCTTGAGGACTGCCTCTGGAAAAAAACTTTCTGGCTAATCCTATTATCTTAAAATGTAAATTATGGGAGTAGGTCTAGTAAGGTCCTTACAACCTCCAGACATTCTTTTGATTCACTGTAATAACTAATTAGAGAGTATATAATTCTATTGCCAACACTGGCAAGGGGGTACTCTTTCCGCCCGCTTCTGATGCCTATGCCAGAAGCTTTCTCTATCTCCTTTATACTTTAATAAAACTTTATTACACAAAGCTCTGAGCGATCAAGCCTCGTCTCTGGCACTGGATTGAATTCTCCTCCAGAGGCCAAGAATCCTGGTGTCTTTTTGTGAAACAATCTTTCACTATGATTATTATATTACTATTATTATTATGCTTACGTTATTATATTCTTAGTGCCATGTCATCACACTTGGTAGTCCAAACCACAATCATTACTCAGAACAACTTCTCCCAATTCAATTCTTCCCTGTATCCTCTGCCCACCCAGTAGCTCAAGTGAGAATGCAGAGTCCATTTTGACCCCCTCTCTTTTCCTCAGTTCTTACATTCAAATGGTCCCCAGGTGCCAGGTCCTCCTATGATCCTTCTCTCGAAATATCCGATACCTGTTCCCCCTCTGTTCCTGCTGACCAAGCTCAGGCCAATGGTTGCTGCCTTGCCAGGACTGGTAACCTTGTTGCCTCTGTTCTCACCTTCTTTAGTTTGTACTTCATGCAGCTTGAACTGTTAGCTTTCTAAAGCACAGATCTGATAGGACCATTCTGGGCTCTGTTACATACTATAAAGTAAAGGCCAGCTTCCTTGGTCTGGACTTGAAGGCTTCTTACCACCTGACTCCCAGGTTGCTCCTCCTGCTTTCTCCCCTCTCATCTGCACTCAGTCACCCCTCGCTGCTGGCTCTTTGCTTCCCTGTCTGCATTGTTCCCTCTTGCCTGAATGCTACTCCTCCACTTCCTGTCCGGTCAGGTGGCACTGGTTGTAAAGAATACGAGCCTGCCCATGCAGAAGATGCAAAAGACACAGGTTTAGTCCCTGGGTTGGGAAGATCCCCTAGAGGAGGCAATGGCATGCCACTCCAGTATTCTTGCCTGGAAAATCCCATGGGCAGAGGAGCCTGGTGGGCTGCAGTTCATGGGGGTCATGAAGAGCTGGACATGATTAAGTGACTGAGTATAAAACTTCTAATCATCTTTCAAGATTTAGCTAAAAATAAGGAAAAACTCAGTGCTCTATAGTCTGTGAGCTGTAGAAAACTAACATTTAGAAAAGATTTTTTAAAAGGAATTTGCAAAATAGGTGCTTTCAAAAACTTAATGCTGATTACTCAGTTAATCAAAAATTCTCTAAAGCTCATTGATTCAGTTCAGTTCAGTCGCTCAGTCGTGTCCGACTCTTTGTGACCCCATGAACCGCAGCACGCCAGGTCTCCCTGTCTATCACCAACTCCCAGAGTTTACCCAAACTCATGTCCATTGAATCGGTGATGCCATCTAACCATCTCATCCTCTGTTGTCCCCTTCTCCTCCTGCCTTCAATCTTTCCCAACATGATGGTCTTTTCAAATGAGTCAGCTCTTCACATCAGGTGGCCAAAATATTGGAGTTTCAGCTTCAACATCAGTCCTTCCAAAGAACACCCAGGACTGATTTCCTTAAGGACGGACTGGTTGGATCTCCTTGCAGTCCAAGGGACTCGCAAGAGTCTTCTCCAACACCACAGTTCAAAAGCATCAATTCTTCTGCGCTCAGCTTTCTTTATAGTCCAACTCTCGCATCCATACATGACTACTGGAAAAACCATAGCCTTGACTAGATGGACCTTTAAGTATTCAAAATGTATCAGGCACTTAATATATGCTTTTCTCATTTAATATTCATAACAATCCTGTTGGTTTGACATTATAACTCCACTTTAGAGTTGAAGAAACTGAGGCTCAGTAATCTGTCCAAGGACACAAGGTGTTATAAACGACACGTCTGTGACCTGAAGCCTGGTGCATCTGACTCCGGGGCATGTGGTCATGACAGTGATCACTGTGCTATGCTGTCTCACGTCATGTAAGTTCACCTGTTGGCTCTGATCTGACCTTGGTGTACATGCATTATCATTCTAAATTATGCAGTGGTCCAGTGTCTATGTTCTGCTATGGGATCTTAAGGTCAGCTCCTGGACTGAAGAGGTTAAATGGTTTCCAGCACATCACCCCACATGGCACAAATTTGTGACTGTGTTGTGTGATGAAGAAGCTGTCCAATCTGACAGCTGACCTGGGCCCCTCATTTATTCATCAGGCACCAGAGCAAAAATCTGCTGCTCACCACATGTGAGACCACGAGCTAAAACCACATGTTCCTCAACTTCTAAGAACTTGATTCCATCACAGGAAAGCATTATGGCATATCTGAGCCCCCGAGTCCTCTGAACAGCAGGCTGAAATGTTCTGTTTCAGAATAACTGAACTGTGTGACTTTCAGTAGTGCATGTTCTCCAGAACAACCCGGGCCTCTCAGCCCCTCTGGTTGCTAGTCCCTTTCTAGTTACTCAAGAATAGGTCTGCTAGGGAAGGGGTTCCCAATCCCCAGGCCGTGGACTGGTATGAACTGGTACCGACTTGTAGCCAGTTAGGAACCAGGCCACACAGCAGGAGGTGAGCAGTGGGTGAGGAAGCAAGCAAAGCTTCATCTGGATTTACAAGCGCTCCCCACTGCTTTCCCATCAGCCCCAGATGGGATCATCCAGTTGCAGGAAAACAAGCTCAAAAGCGCACAATAAATGTAATACCCTTGAATCATCCTGAAACTATCCTCGCTTCTTTTCTCTCAGTCTATGGGAAAAACTGTCTGCCACGAAACCAGTCCCTGGTGCCAAAAAGGCTGGGAACCACTATGCCAATGACTTCCCTGGTGGTTAAGAATCTGCCTTCCAATGCAGGGGACACAGGTCAGGGAACTAAGATCTCAAATGGCATGGAGCAACTAAGACTGTGCAGTGCAACTACTAAGCTTACATGCTCTGGAGCCTCTGTGCTGCAATGAAAAGCCCGAGAGCTGCAATTAAGATCCAACACAGCCAAATAAATCGATGTTAAAAAGAAAACAAAGACCTGGACCTTCCCTGGTGGTTCAGTAGTTAAGACTCTGGCTTTCCAATACAGTGGTTGTGGGTTCTATGCCTGATTGGGAAACTAAGATCCCACAAGCCATACTGTGCAGCCAAAAATAAAAAAAATAAATATAAGTAGGCCTGCTAATGCCTACAAAACAGACATACATTTAATTAAGTAAATCCAACTTTTATAAGTTATTAAAATAAATACCCTCCCCGGATAAGTAAAATTTTCCTGGAGCTAAGTGATATCTCTGAACAAAAGAAAGGCTAATCTGTGATGGAGAGTGTATGACAATTAGAATATTATTTGTTACAGGTGGAGCTATTTGCCCCCAAAATGCACAGGTTGACCCTCTAATCCCCAGTACTTCTGAGTGTGATTATATTTGGGGATGGGGCCTTTAAAGGGGTAACCAAGTTAAAATGGGGTTTGAAGGAGACCTGAGCTCCATCCCTGGGTTGGGAAGATCCCCTGGAGGAGGGCATGGTAACCCACTCCAGTATTCTTGCCTGGAGAATCCCATGGACAGAGGAGCCTGATGGGCTATAGTCCATGAGGTTGCAAAGAGTTGGACATGACGAGTGACTAAACACAGGGTCACAGAAAGAGAGTATGAGATACCAGACCCAAACACACAGACACAGACGAAGTTGGCTACCTGCAACACAGTAAGACAGGCTTCACAAGATAGCAAACCTGTTGACAACTCGATCTTGAACTTTTAACCTTCAGAACTATGGGAAAATAAATTTCTGCTGTTTCAGCCACCCTGTCTGTGGTATTTTGTTATGGCTCCCCTAGCAAATTAATATACAGAGTGAACTCACAAATACCATAAGGATAACCTACCAGCATGAAGACTAGTACTTGAGGGCTGCTCTGCTCAACCAATAATTCTGAAGTTTCTCCTCTGTATCAGGCCCTCAAATAGATGTCAGGAGACCACACAGACTTCAAGTTAGTAATGTAGCATGAAAGTGGCTTATCCATTTCCCCTTTGAAAATGCGTCCCCAGAAAACTCCAGTCACCATGAATTTCTGAAGAGAAATCACACTAACTCTTCCTTCTCTCCAATATCCCAAGAAATTCAAGAGACATAAAAGTCACCTTCTCTTATATAAATGTCTTCCAAGGAATAAAATGCTCTTACCCAAACCTTCGAGTTCTTGAACTACTTCTTTCCAGACAGGCTCAATGTGGATACAGCTAAAGCACCAGTCTGAGGTGATCTTAATGAGGTAGGGTTTCTTGAAGCTGTCTGGAACCACTTCATTCACATAGTGTGAAAAGTGCAATAAATACTTCTCATCAATTGAGTCCCGCCGTTCGGAATTAAAAGGGAACTGAAAAAAAGATTCGTCGAAATAAAAATTCTCGTGGAAGTGGCGGGAGCGATGCTCTCGCTGCTGCTGCTGCTTCTGGTAGCCCTGGCTCTCCCCAGCATCTCCATAGTGGTCGTAATGCGATCTCTTTTCTTCGTTGGACAGAATCTGCAAAGAAAGGGGAGGAAAGTAAGAAGTTCAGAAAACAAGACAGCAAAAAAAGGGCCACAAAAGGACTTTCCTGTAAACATCTCTGAAGATAAAGGAAGAAAATAAATGTAAAGATTTATTACACAACTTGATATTTTAAATGCAGTCACTCAACATACTGTGAAACTGTTCTCTTAATAGAAAAACTAAGTATTTCAAGACCAAAATACTTCAACTGTGTAGCTAGCTACTCAGGCTCATCTTGGCTTTAAAGATTCTGAACTATCATAATATTAAACACATCAATAAATCAGAAAACTTTTTTTTTTTTTGCTGTGCCGTGGGGCTTGTTGGATCTTAGTTATCTGACTAGAGACTGAACTCAGGCACTTGGTAGTGAGAGTGTGAAATCCTAACCACTGGATAGACAGGGAAGTCTTAAATTTAACATAAGTTTGACATTAGGGCTCAGCCATGAGAATGTTGACTTAGTCGTATCATCTAAGTTGGAATAATTCATTCAAACGAATGTATGAAAAGTTGTGAACACCAAAAAGGAGCCATAGGGTTGAACTCTGTGACTGTATGTTAGCTGACTCTTACTGAGGAATAACTTTGAAGTCTAATTCAAGAACCTATTTTAGGATGAAGCATCATTCTAGGAGCTAAGCACTTTCTGTTGAAGAACATTACTCTAACACAAATCAGGAAGCCACGGACTTATCTTTCTTACATATTCCACATGAACTTACTTAAGCTGATATGTTGGAAAACTGTTAAAAACCTCGTGCTTAAATGTATTTGTAACCTTGAGTCACTTTAATAAATACAGGAAAACTGGTCTGTGTTTCTTTAATGTAAGCTTCTAGTATGCATATGTGCTCAGTCACTAAATCGTGTCTGACTCTTTGCAACCCCATGGACTGTAGGCCACCAGGCTCCTTGTGTCCATGGGATCCTCCAGGCAAGAATACTGGAGTGAGCTGTTGTTTCCTCTTCCAGGGGAATCTTCTCGACCCAGGGATCAAACCCGAATCTCCTGTGCTGCCAAATTGAGCATGTAACATAAGGAAGTAAACATTCAGGGTTACTCTAAAACTCCAATTAAAGCCTTTAAAATAGGGCAGTTTCTCTAAGAGCAGAGTGTGTAGGCACTGGTTTCAACAAATTGGATGTAGTAAAAAATGCTGTCTCTACCACTATTTAGACTGGGTCAAGGGCATGGGGAGCATACCCTTTCCAAACTTTACAAAACTGATCATCTAAGATAAATTTTACAAAAGCCAATAGATGCATCATAAAGTTTGACACGATACCTCATAAGCCTTGCTAATTTGAATGAACTTGTCTTCTGCTCCAGGATCTTTGTTTTTGTCAGGATGCCTGAAACACAAATGGGCAGATGGTGACGGTGGATTTAATGTTTTACACATGGTTAATTAACATCCTTGTACACAGAGTTCACTACGTTAGAGGCAAATGGAAGGGCATTTTGCTAGAACAGTTCCTTAAAAATAAGTGGGAGAAGCAATTAGTTGCTTCACGTGACTACAGTAAATGAAACTGTGAAACAGGCAATTTCTTCCCACAGTGCTTTAGCTAGGCACATTTTCAAAGCATGAGATAGCGTTCCAGGCTTTCACTGAGGAAGGGTGGAATGTATATCTGTCTTTATACTGCTCTTGAACACCGCTGGAGCCCAAGGCTAAGGTCACTTATTAGTAAGAACCAACTTCTTTTCCCAGGATGGCAGCATTTCATCCCAATGTTAGAATGATATCAATGTAGATGTTTCTTCTGACAACTCAGGTGGACAAAGCAGTTTTTAGGATACTCCATGAATTTGTAATAACCATGTTCCAAATGGTATCTTGTTGCTGATGTTCAAATTAGAACGTTTTAATTTTCAATATTATCCTGGTTATTCCATTCTGTCTCAGTGCCTTTTATTTACAAATAGATAATGATTTCAAGGTCACGTTTTAAAAATGTGAGGAAAGTCTACAGTTTATGCAAAGTGATTTCAACTAATATTGGAACTAACATTTGCTATTATACACAGCTGGCAATTAACTGTATCTATCTTGCTGTCATATATTATTCTGTAATATTCTTATATTTACCAATTTCAGCTTTGGCAATTTTAAAGTCGTGGAAAGTAGGGGCCGGGTTTTACTTCCTCAGAACTCTCTAACATCTAAATCAGTGTTTTATACCAACTGATTTTTCAATGTTCATTTTATTAAGAGATTCTATTACAGAGCTTATTTATTAAATAATCACTACTGCTAACTTCTAGTAAATTTCTTCTAGCAAAGGTTCTGGAAAGAGAAACAATCCACTGGGAAGCAAATGACTACTAAAAACAGTACCAAGCATATTTGAATAAGAAAATTTACAACTTGACCAACTTATTCTAGCAGGAGCATATTTGAATTATAATATTCTGACTTCTCTAAAAATAAAGGAACTTCAAATTGTTGGCTGGAGAATTTAAACATCGCTCCTCCCTTGAGTATTTAATTTTGTTATGAATATTAGTGGGAAAAAAAACTCAGCTAAATGTGATAAAAATAATGATTTAAGGAAACAAGATGGTGGTTCCAGAATATGCTTCTGTGTAACCAAAGGAAAAAAGAAAAGCGCTTTCAATATTCAAACTCAGGCCGAAGGCTAAGAGGATAAAAATCATGCAAATGCACAAATGCAGATTTAACATACAGAACTTGGTAGGTGGGGGAAGAGAAGGGAAGAAGGGGCTTTTAAGGAGATTGAACCGAAGAGAGAGTATTGGGGGCTGGATTAAAACCACAGATCCTGAAACAGAGGAAGCCAAGGCCCGAGGACAGGCAGGAAACCACAAGACCGTTTCAGCTTATAAGGAATATTTTCCTGATTATGGGAAAATACCGCAAAGTTGAAAACATTTAGAAAAGGATAAATTCACCTCTAGGAAAGCACCATCCAATGCTATGTTCAGTGTATAAGCAACATTTCAGACTACAATATAATGAAAGTGAAAGTGTTAGTCACTCAGTCATGTCTGACTCTTTGTGACCCTATGGACTGTAGCCCGCCAGGTTCCTCTGTCCATAGAATTCTCCAGGCAAGAACACTGGAGTGGGTTGCCATTCCCTTCTCCAGGGGATCTTCCCGACCCAGGGATTGAATCTCAGTCTCCTACATTGCAGGCACATTCTTTACTGTCTGAGGCACCAGGAAAGCCCACAATACAATATGCAACTTTTAAATTTCAAAGTAAAGAAAAATTTGTATTTGGTATCCATTGATCATCTACAAATAGGGAATAAAAACGAAGGGGCTACCTTTAAGGGAATAAAAATGAAGATAGAAAAAAATAATAAAGCATCAGACAAATCGATTTACTGTTTAGGGGACTGACCATGTTGTACCCATTTGCTTCAAATCAAATTTTATGATGCCTTTTTCTTGGGGTTGGAGGAGTTATTTTGCCAATGTAGGTGACATAAGAAAAGTACTTATGATAAAACAATTATTGGGAGAGAAATGTCATTTTTCTGAGATGAAAAAGGAATTTAAAATGGTTTTACCAAGCAAAGAGAAAGCTCTTGAACAGGGTAAGTGTTAATCGCTCAGTTGTGTTTGACTCTTTGCAGCCCCATAGATTGTAGCCCACCAGGCTCCTTTGTCCAAGCAATTCTCCTTGGAGTATCTCCTTGGAGTAGGTAGCCCCCCTACTCCAGGGGATCTTCCCGACCCAGGGATAGAACCTGCATCTCCTGTACTGCAGGAAGACTCTTTACCATTGAGCCATCAGGGAAGCCCTGAGCAGGGTAAGAAATACTATTAAGTGATAAAACAGCAGAGGAAAACTACAAATTGAATTCAGTAATTAACTATTCCCCATGGAGTAGCTCATTATGAAAAGCCAAACAAGGAAATTGCTATTTTTCAGTGTACAAGTGACCCCTGAACAACATGGGGGCTCAGATGAACTGCACAGTTCAAACCCATGTTGTTTGAGGGCCAACTGGATATGAAACCACTATGAAATGAAACAGTTTCAATGATAAAATATTACCAGAGCCTAAAAAGCAGAAAATAATAGTACAGTGAAAATATAAGGGTAAAGTAAAATATTAGACTTTCACTAGATGATAGTTTATTTATATGTATGGTGACATAACACTCCTAAAGAGAATCTAATTAAGGAAGTGAAGCATATGATTCATTTAATTTATATTATAACAACTTTTTCAGCTCTGGAAGACAGAAAAGTCAAAGCTATACATTTTAATAGGATCCATAAAACCAAGCTACCATTTTTGCTTTTAAGATTTTGTCAAAGGCTATACCTTGTTGAAAAGAATGTTGCTACCTCATGAATTAATTGCAGATTTATGTATTTTGCTTTAAATACAGAGAGGCAGGAGATTGAAATGATGTAGTAAAGAAAGTGACTTTGCTGTAGAGTCCCTGGAGAGGCTATGCACAATCAGAGACTTCATTTTTAGTATCCAATTCTGGGTATCTCATGACATGAATATGGTCTAAAATAGTTAGGTATTCAAAACATTCAAAACTATAGTTTAAACTACGTTTCACCTTTACCACCACCAACTGGATACTAAGATGCACTTTTCACTGAAGAATAATGGTATCAGGCAAAGCCAGGCACAGCCTGCACTGTCATCTGCACGTGGCAGCTTTGCTGCTGTGTTAACTTCCTACCCACCCAGACTAACCCACTCACTCTCACTTCTGCCCAGATGGGCAAGTGATTAAAAAACAAAACAGCAATAAACCTGCTGGTGCAGGTCAACCTATGGAACCAAGAGTTAATACAGACTTCCCAACTCTGAGCCTAGCTGCTCACCCAAAAAACAGGGACAGCAATATCTGCCCTCATGGGGGTAATAATAAGGCTTAAATGAGATAAAACAGTATAGAACCTGGAGCCTAGCATGCAGTTGGCGCATGATGATGGCTCCCATCCCTAACTTTCTTTCCTTACTTGGGTGGCTCACCCAGCTTTTGTCACCTGTGTCTTCACTGTCCCTTCCTTCCCCGTGGCTCCCCTCCAGCTATATAATCCATCATTGCTACTCTGTCATGTCCAAGGCACTGATAATGTTTGTCCAAAATAAGCTTTAAATTCATTGCTTTCCTGCTAAATCACAAACACTGGCATATTCCCTAGCATATACAACATCTACAGGTAAAAATTAAGACTTTTCTATATGATAATTTTTTTAAGTAATGTACTCAGTTCCTGAATATTCTCTTTAAATTGAGAGCAAAAAGCTCTTACTATAAAAATTTTTTTTAAAGCTTAGAAATTAATAATCTAGAGAATAGGACTGGGTAGTGTTCCCTTTAGTAATGATACTCATGAAGAGTTACTTTATGAATAACGTATCATGGGAAGGGCAGCTTATCTATTGTTGATTATATATATTATATACTTATACATATAATTTATATAATATATATTAAAATGTATTTATTAATTAAAGTTCCCTCCTACTTACTTTAATATTAAATAAGCAAATAGTATCAAGGCGATTCTTTAAGCCAAAGAATTCCTAAAGGGGTTTCACAGTAACTGGGCTTTGGATTCTAAAAAATTATAGAATAACATGAATATACGTTCTCCCATATAAAATATGTTAGACAAACATATATTATATATTTAATGAACACAGAAACAGAGACAAATAAAAGCTAACCATAATTTAGGCTTCATTCTCCTGCTAAAACTGCTTAGCTTATTTTAAACTTCTATTTCTTTGTTTCACCTACCATTCCCGGGCGAGCTTCTTATAAGCCTTTTTAATATCAGCCTGACTGGCTGTTCGGCTGACCCCTAGGACTCTGTATGGGTCAAAATCCAACGCAGACAGAATTTGCAGGATCAGAACCAGAACTATCAAGAATTGCCAGGAAATGCTCAACTTTTTCACTTCCATTTCTCTTCCTTTCCAGAGCTGAAATGATTGAAGAGGCAGTAAGTTTCAGTGGTAGAAATCTGGACAGTCTGACTTTTTATGTAAAGGTATAAGATGTATAGATGAAAAACAAAACAAAAGATATTTTGCAGGAAAAGTACCAAGTTGCCTGACCCCACCTTCTTAAATGAACACCCTTGCTACTATTTTTGAATATCACAAATAAGAACTATTACAGACGAAGAGAGGAGCAATAAGATAGCAACTCTCCAAAATCCTTGGATTAGAAAAGCTTTAGAAATGACTGAAAACAAATAAGATGAAGAAATAATAAGCAAACTCAAGAAAACATACATAGGGAAATCTAGGCAACTACAACTCTAACATACTATTTCACATATTATGACAGTTAACAGTTTAATCTTTATTTATTTAAAAAATTTCTTTGGCCACATCACACAGTATGTAGGATCTTAGCTCCCTAACCAGGGATGGAACCTGCACCCCATGCAAAGGAAGCATCGAGCCTTAACCACTGGACCAACGGGGAAGTTGTCTAACAATAATAGTTTAAACCTAAAATATGTGGTTAGAGAATCCCTTTCTGAGCACTTGCTAAATAAATTCATGAAATCGTAAGATTTACTATATGCAAAACTACAAAATAAGATAGTTGTGATGTTCTTGGGAGTTAAATAAGTACAAGGATCAAAGTGAAATACTCTAAAATAAAACTGGAGTTACAACTTCACACACCCCAATTCTCTTGTCACCATGCCCATTCAAACAAGAAAACAGCTGTCTTTAATCACTAGAGATACTGTAATTATAAGTGGAGCCCTCAGATGAGAAAAAGTGGTGAGAAGAGTTTTAGTTTGCCATCAGAGGGGCATTAATGGCAAAGACTGTAGACCAGGTATGGTCTTCAAATGTTAAAGCTCCATCTCCGCTGAGGGTAGTGACTGAATTCACTGTGGATTTTGGAAGTAATCCTGTCAAGTTAACAAGGCAGTGCTCCATTGCACGGACATATTTACACACTCCAGGATCATGATCTTTGTGATATCACACAGTGATTTTTCAAAGGTCATATTTATCTTGTGTGTGAAAGTTGCTCAGTCCTGTCCAACTCTGCGACCCCATGGACTATACAGTCCATGGAATTCTCCAGAGGATCTTCCCAACCAAGGGATGGAACCCAGGTCTCCCGCATTGCAGGCAGATTCTTCAACATCTGGGCCATCAGGGAAGGCCCATATTTATCTTGGTTTCTCACAATCACTAACATCTTAAGCATCAAGCATCTAATGTGATATCTTACTTAAGGGAGCCAAAGCTGTAACAGTGTGGATTCTGACAAGTGGGAGTCTAAATGCTACCTCGGAGTCTTCACCAAAGACTAATCTGATGGCCACTGTTTAGGACTGAAAGCATGCCGAATAAAACTCTAAAACAAAAAGAAGCTTCTTATTTGTTAACGCAACCTATAATCTATTCTGTCGTACAAAATACACACAAAAAACCTAAAAACTGAGAAGGCGATGTAGCTATCAGTTAAGCACATAGACTGGAATCAGGCTAACATTGGGATCTGTCTTCCATCGCTTTATGACCTTGGACAAATTACTTAAAACTTGCTAAGCCTCAGTGTCCTCCTTCATAAAATGGGTGAAAATAATACCATCTTGAAAGGCTCGACATGGGAGTTAAACGGTATAGGATTTACTGTGCACGGGGTCAGCAGCCAATAAGCAGTATTTATTACCATTATTTTTTCTACCATGCAGTGCAACCAGTGCCTTATTCAACTGTGTCAGTCGCCTCCACTTAGAGAGCCCAAGTGCCGGGGCGCTGTGTTCTTTTGCTGACAGCTCGACCGTACCAGCCTCAGGACAGGAAACCTGCCCAACAGGTAGGTATCGCCCTCGGGCAGTATCCCCAGGACCAGGCAGACGCTCCCAGAGACATGCTTAGGTCTGAGCCCCGCCTCGAGCTCCCGCCGAACGTCGCAACCCTCCAGGAGACAGCCGCATCCCTCGCCGCCCCCGAGAGCCCTGGGTCTGGCCCTATCGGCTCCGGGTTCTCCCCGGGCCCAGCGGGGACCCGGAACGAGGAAGAACTGACTGGAGATCCCTGAGCCTGGCCCGGCCCCGCCGCGTCCGCGGCTCCGCGCGTCACGCCGGGAAGGAGTTACCGGGAAAGGGCACCGGCCTAACCGGCTGCAGCGTCCGTGCTCCAGTTAGTCCGCCGGGCCGGGAGCCTCCGGTCCACACCAGCGCTTGCCGGGGCCTGGGGAGGGGAAAGAGAAGGGGCGAGCCGGAGGGTAGTCACGTGATACTTAAAGGCCCGGCGCACCAAAGGCGGGGACAGAACAAGTCGAGGTCTTCTACTTTGTGAATCTGTTTTGACCCTTGCCACCCGCCGTCTGCGCGTGGACCTGGCACGGTTGCCATAGGAACGAGGAGCGCTCTCCGGCGGGATCCAAAGGGAAGGTGGTGACCAAGGAGGCCGAAACGTGCCTCCTAGAGAGGCAAAGTCGCTATGCATGATGGGATGCCAAAAGACCTCCCCGATTCAGGGAGGAGTTTCCACCTCTACCAGGAGATGGCCCTTGTCTAGCAGCAGTTGCTAGGGTGGGGAAGCTTTCGCTGTTCCCTAGTCTCTTTAACCCTATTCTTAGACTCCGAGAGCGTCAGAGTTGGAAGGGACCTTAGGGATCGTTTCTAGTTCAACTCCTCCGTATCCTGATGGAGGAGACTGAGGCCCAGAGAGGGGTAGAGACTTGCCCAAGGCTTAGAATCCAGGTCACTTAATCCTATATCCCCAAAAAGCGATTTCTACTTTAGATAATGTGCTAGATCCTGTCCTAACCACGGGAAAGGATATGTGTGTGGTGATGCTGGGTGGGGAGGGCGATGGGGGAGAGGCGCAAGTAAATGTGATAAGCCTTCCATGAGCCAATGACATAGATTCCTTGGGGATATGAAGATTTTATATTCTCCTGCCTTGCTTATTTACGCTTTATTTCCTTTGCATTTATCACTATCTAACATACTATATCTTTCATTTATTTATGCTGTTTATCACCTGTCTCCTCCTACTGGAATATAAGCACCTAAAAGCAGGACTTTTAAAGTCTCTTTTGTTCACCTCTATATTCTTGGTGCCTCTACAGACCTTGGCATAGATAGGATCTCAGTAAATATTCGTGGAATAAATGAGTGAATGGGGTTGAAGTTTAGCTGCTCAAGAGAATATATTCTAAAGTAGATTCCCAGTTGCGAGTGGACTTTGAGTTGGGTTGGGATTTAAACCTCTACCACTGCTACCTCTGTGATCTTGAATGGTGACTTCACTTCCTAGAGCCCCAGAGTCCATGTCTGAAAAAGAGGGGAAAAGAATCTCATCTCCCTGTAGGATTGTAGTCAGGGAGAAATTAGATAAAACAATGTAAAATGGCTTGCACAATGCTGGGACTTAGAAATTGCTCAACAAACAGCGATTTTTTTCATATCTTTATGTTGTCTGTGAGAAGGTTTTTTAAAATATTGAAATATAGTTGACGTATGAGCAATTTTTAAAATGAGGAAATGAGCCGTACAAACTGGTAATTCAGAGGACAAGATTTCTGCTCTTTTTTTTCCTTGTGGGAGGTGCTAGGGTGGGAGGAAAGAAGGGAATGGAATACTGTACGGTGGGCTTGGTTGGATCGGACAAGTTTGGAACAGTAAACACAGTAAACAAGGAGATCCCAGCATGCTAAAGGATAATCAGTTTCACTGCGGACAATGGGCAGAGCTAGAGGGGTACGATGCCCTGGAGCGGGACAGACACGACATGGCTCCAGGCACGACATTCTTAGTAGAAACATGACCACCCCCCGCCCCCGCCCCGAGACTTTATGAATAGTGCGTGCCTCTTTATCTCTTTGCGACCCCATGGGCTGTAGCCCACCAGACTCCTCTGTCCATGGACTTTTTCAGGCAAGAATGCTGGAGTGTGTTGCCGTTTCCTTCTCCAGGGGATCTTCCCAGTCTAGGGATGGAACCTGGATCTCCTGCATTGGCAGGCGTTTTCTTTACCACTGCGCCACCAGAAAGCGAAGTGCTAGAGAATCCTGGCTAGGAGCTCCTGACAACGGCGCGGAGGTGTGTCCAGGGGAGGTTCAGGCTCTAGAGGTGTGGTGGGGCGCCGGGGACGAAGCTGAATAGCCTGGATGTAGCGGGGTGGCGGGGCCTGGGAGCGGTGCAGTGACGCGGAGGTGTTTCCTGGGGGCGGTTGGACCCCGGGGGCGTGGGCGAGTGGGGGCGGGGCGCAACGCGGGGGCAGGTCCTGGGGAGAGGGCGGGGCGCGGCGGCCGAAGCCCGGAAGTGGACAGAGGCGACGGGGGTCCCTGCTGTCTGTCCGCCATGGACGAGGCTGACCGGCTGCTCCTGCGGCGGTACCGGTTGCCGCTGGTCGGTGAGCTGCAGGTTGCCTCGCTTTGGGACGCCCTGCTGAGCCGCGAGCTCTTCACTCCCGACATGATCGAGGACATTCAGGTACGGTCCCCAGCTTCCCGCGCAGCGAAGACTTCAGGCCACAGTTGGGGACTGCGAGGCCGCGCGGAGAGGGTTGCTGAAGCCACATCGTGACTTAATGGCCCGGCTCCCGCCCTCGCCTTCCCCCGTCGCGTCCCCCTCGGTCTGTGCCACACAGTACCCCTTCCCTTTGGGGAACCATCGTGAGGGAACCCCGTTTCCCCCCAGGGCGTCGAGCCTGCTAAATTTCCCAGAGGAACCAAACAACCCCCAAACACCTTTTTGAGGGTTTGCTAACGCGATTACACGCCTTGGACGAGCAGAGTACACCCGTGAGCTGCGGCAGTGCTGGATGCCTGTCTAGAGGCATACCTGCTTTTTCCTCCTCTGGGGTGGAGGTTCTGGCTTCTCAGGTGGCTCAGTGGTAAAGAATCCACCTGCAAGGTAGGAGACATGGATTTGATCCCGGGGTGGGGAAGAGCCCCTAGAGAAGGAAATGGCAGCCCACCCCAGTATTCTTGCCTGGGAAATCACATGGACTAGGAGCCTGGTGGGCTACAGTCCATGGGGTTCCCAAAGAGTTAGACATGACTGACCTCCTGAGCATGCACGAGGGTGGAGGTTCAGAGCACCCACTAGGGAGGTCTGACTGCCTGGCACTGTATCCTCTTTGAGCCTCAGTTTCCCATGCTGTGAAATGGGAAAAAAAGTCCTACTGCCGTGAGGGTTAAAAGAGATAAGGGTTGTGAAACAGAAAAGCTTCAGGCACAGAATGAGGACACATCAGATGGTGCCTGTCTTTGCCCTGTCCTCCTTGGCCAGCCCCTCTTGTGTTATGTCTTTTAAGGGGTTTGGAGATGAGGGGCCTCCTGCAGATAGTGAAGAGAATAATAAAAGCAAACATTTGAGGTTCTCTTTAAAAGCATTTATTTTTGGCTGTTTGGGTCTTTGTTACTATGCACAAACTCTCTCTAGTTGTGGCAAGTGGGCCTACTCTCTAGTTGCAGTGGGTGGGCTTCTCATTTCAGTGGCTTCTCTAGTTGCAGCTCAAGGGCTCTAGACTGCTGGCTGTGTAGTTGCAGAACGTGGGTCCAGTTGCCCTGCAGCATGTGGGATCCTCCCAGACCAGGAATCAAACCCATGTCCCCAGCATTGGCAGGTGGATCCCTAACCACTGGACCACCAGGAAAGTCCCTGAGGTTCTCATTAAAAGCACTGTCATATCTTCGTCTTATTTGACCCTCATCACAGGCCTGTGAGGTCAGGAGGGAACAGGATGTATTTCTTACCAGGAGATACAGTGGGAATGTGTGACTTCCTAGAGGTTCTTGCATAGCGCCCTGTAGGCTGCTTGCAGGCCAGTTTCTGCGTCATCCAGGAACTTGGCCTGACCACTGAGGAAGTCTTTAATAGGACAAATATCATATGGGAAGTCACCAATGTATAATATTAAGAGAAGTCTTAGGAGCATCTGCTGTGTACTGCTGCTAAGTCACGTCAGTCGTGTCCGACTCTGTGCGACCCCCGTAGACGGCAGCCCACCAGGCTCCCCTGTCCCTGGGATTCTCCAGGCAAGAACACTGGAGTGGGTTCTGCTGTGTACTAAGGAGTGGAAATAATTTGAGGCCTTATGCTTGCTACCAGGAACATTCACAGGAGTGATAAACTTGAATATCCTTGGAGGCACAATAGGTGGGCACTAGAATGGGCAGCCTCTGCCCTGCCCTCCGACTCCAGCTGAGTCTGATCATACAAGAATGCTGGCCCAGTGTTGTCAGATCTTTGTACTGAGAAAAGTGAAAGTGTTAGTCGCTCAGTCATGTCTGTCCCTTTGCAACCCCATGGACTGTAGCCCAGGCTTCTTTGTCCATGGGATTCTCTAGGCAAGAATACTGGAGTGGGTTGCCATTTCAAGTGGGAAATTATTTTGGTTTTTTTGGCCATGCCCTGAGGCTTGCAGGATCTTAGTTCCCTGACCAGGGGTTGAACCCAGGCCCTTTCAGTGAAAGTGAGGAATCTTAATCACTGGATCACCAGGGAATTCCTGTTTCCTGATTTTACATGTTAGCAAAAATAGCACAGGGAACTCTGCTCAATAATCTGTGATAATCCAAAGGGAAAACCAATTTGAAAAAGAATTGTTATTGTTCAGTTGCTAAGTTGTGCCTGACTCTTTGTGACCCCATGGACTACAGCACCCCAGGCTTTCCTGTCCTTCGCTATCTCCCAGAGTTTGTTCAAACCCATGTCCATTGAGTCAGTGATGTCATCCAACCATCTCATCCTCTGTCACTCCCTTCTCCTCCTGCCTTCAATCTTTCCCAGCATCAGGATCTTTTCCAATGAGTTGGCTCTTTGCATCAGGTGGTCACAGTATTGGAGTTTCAGCTTCAGTGTCAGTCCTTCCAATGAATATTCATGGTTGATTTCCTTTAGGATTGACTGGTTTGATCTCTTTGCAGTCCAAGGGACTCTCAAGAGTCTTCTCCAGCAACACAGTTTGAAAGCATCAGTTCTTCAGCGCTCAGCCTTCTTTGTGGTCCAACTCTCACATCCATACATGACTACTGGAAAAACCATAGCTTTGACTATATAGACCTCTGCTTTTTAATACGCTGTCTAGGTTTGTCATAGCTTTTTTTTCCCAAGGAGCAAGCATCTTTTAATTTCATGGCTACAGTCACTGTCCATAGTGATTTTGGAGTCCAAGAAAATAAAACCTGCCACTGTTTCTATTTCTTCCCCATCTGTTTGCCATGAAGTGATGGAACTGGATGCAATGATCTTAGTTTTTTGAATGCTGAGTTTTAAGCCAGCTTTTTCACTCTCCTCTTTCACCTTCATCAAGAGGCTCTTTAGTCCTCTTCACTTTCTGCCATTAGAGTGGTATCATCTACATATTTGAGGTTGTTGAAATTTCTCCTGGCACTCTTGATTCCAGCTTGTGCTTCATCCAGCCTGGCATTTCACATGATGTGCTCTGCATAGAATTTAAGTAAGCAGGGTGACCATATAAACTTGATGTACTCCTTTCCCAATTTTGAACCAGTTCCATTGTTGTATGTCTGGTTCTAACTGTTGCCTACAGGTTTCTCAGGAGGCAGGTAAGGTGGTCTGGTATATGAAAAAGAATAGATACTTGTATAACTGAATCACTTTGTTGTATATCTGAAACTAAGATTATTATCAAATATACTCCAATATAAAATTAAAAATAAATGTTAGCAACAAATTCAGAATTTTTAAAGAATGTGTTAGGAATAATGGGCCACCATTTTACCACTCCTAGTATGGCAGAACCACGTGGATCTGGGCTGTCATCCTGGCTCTGTGACATATTACATATTAGCAAGTTGCAGCAACTTTCTTAGACTCAGTTTCCTTCATCCTTAAGGTGGGGTAATTGTAATTTAACCTCTTTACAAGGTTGTTGAGGAGGACTAAATGAAATGATGCATTTAACACGTGTCTGTGAGTGTTTGTAAACATTGAGAGAGATCAAAACCCATGACTTACTTGTAGAAAAGTAGGCATGTAGCCAACTTTCGCTAGTGAAAATTAATCATCTCAGTGATAGTACAAATATGTGCTATTCAAGGAGCTTCCCAGGTGGTGCCAGTGGTAAAGAAATGACCTGCCAGTGCAGGAGACATAAGAGACACAGGTTCAATCCCTGGATCAAGAAGACCCCCTGGAGAAGGAAATGGCAACCCACTCCAGTATTCTTGCCTGAAAAATCTCATGGCAGGCTATAGTCCATAGGGTTGCAAAGAGCTGGACTTGACTGAAGCACGTGCTATTCAGTGTAGTGTCCATTAGTCACATGTGGCTATTTATATGTAAATATGAAGTAATTAAAATTGAACCCAGAAAAGGCAGTTCCTTAGTCACGTGACCCAAGTGCTCAGTAGCTACATGTGGCTAATGGCTGCCCTTTTGGACAGCTCAGATAAAGATTTCCATTGTCATGAAAAATTCTCTTGGATCACACTGCTGTAGGATATTTGCGAACAGGGTGGTGTCTTATCCCTGCAGAACTTGCCCAGAGATGGGCCTCAAAAGAGAACCAGCAGATAACCAGCTTCTTCCTCCTGCTCCCTGTCTCCTCTGATCTCACCATCCCGACACTTGTCAACCTCGACCACTCCTGCAGCTTCACAGTCCACCCAGTCAATGCCCGAGTCTGTGGATTTCCCCTCCCTATTTCTGTTGTCTGTCCTCTGACTTTTCTCCATTCCAGCTGCAAGTCTTTGCCACCACCTAACGTGGCTGTGGCCACGCCCTGCCATTGTCCACTTTGCCCCCAGGACGAGTTTTTCAAAAGGCAGATTGGACACTGTCACTTCTTTCTTAAGTAGCTTTCACAGCTTTCTTGGCATGACTGTGCAAAGATCTCTCTCCCACCCAACTTAATCTCCCATTTCCCTGAATTCACTATTCCTTTTTTGGTGTTCTGGGGGCTCAGGCAAGCTAGCCCCTCCTGGAGGCTTCCCTGATTTCTCAGGTCTGGGTTGAGTGCACCTGTGCCCTTCCAGCCCCATGTGGTTTTCCTTCTGGCATTTCTGTCTTTGCTGTGTCATTGTCTTTTTTTTTTCTTTCTCCATTATTTTTCAGTTTTTGTTTTTGGCTGCACTGGGTCTCATGGGCTGAGGCCTCTCCCTGCAGTTCATGGGCTTCTTGTTGTTGCGCATGGACTTTTTCTAGTTGTGGCAAGTGGGGGCTACTCTCCAGTTGCGGTCCATGGGCTTCTCATTGCGGTGGCTTCTCTTGTGGTGGAGCACAGGCTCTAGGGCAGGTGGGCTTCAGTAACTGTGGCATACGGGCTCAGTTGCCCCGTGGCATGTGGGATCTTAGTTCTTGGACCAGGGATTGAACCTGTGTCCCCTGCATTGGCAGGCAGACTCCTAGCCACTGGACAACCAGGGAAACTCCTGTGTACATCCTCCACTAGAAGTCACTCCATGAAGATAGACTGTTCTCTCCTGCATTTTCAGCGCTTGGCCCATTCTGGGCACACAGTAGACATCCCCGACATAGAGACTGAATAGATAAATGAAGACTGGCAGGTGGCCTATGCTCAGAGTAACCTCAGGCTCAATTTTTGCCCATGTGCCTGATTGTTTAGACTTAGGTAGATGGGAATTGGGGAGTCAGGGTGAGAATCACAGCAAAGTGTGTGGATAATAGTAACATGTCTTTCTTTCCAAACAGAGGGCAGGCTCAGGATCTCGGCGCGATCAGGCCAGGCAGCTGATCCTAGATCTAGAGACTCGAGGGAGTCAGGCCCTTCCTTTGTTCATCTCCTGCTTGGAGGACACAGGCCAGGACACTCTGGCTTCATTATTGAAGACCAGCAGACAAGCAGCAAAACAGGATGTGGAGGCCATCAGACCCCTGGATCTTAAGCCGGTGGTGCTCGGACCAGAGGGCCTCAAACCAGAGGAGCTGAGAGTGATGAAGCAGGACCCATCAAAGCCGAGCCAAGGAAAACTCGCTCCAGTGGTGCTGGGGCCGGAGGAGCTCTGGCCAGCCAAGCTCAGGCCTGAGGTTCTCAGACCAGAGGTACCCAGGCCAGGGAACATTGGTTCTGGAGGATTCACTGATGTCTGTGAGTACCAAGAGGGAGTGGTGGGTGGGTGTACCAAGCGGTCATTGACAAGTGACCAGTGGTATAACTGGGTAGCGTGAGCTTCAAAACTTAATTTTGGTGTTGTCTTTCTGAGTACTCATAGGGGATGGGTGGAATATTCCGGTAGGGGTTCAGGAGAGCCCCTCCTCTGAAAAGCATGTGTTGAAGTCTGGTTTTCATGTCATGGGTTTTGATCAGTGTTTCCAGATCGATCTAGTGTTTGTGATTTGCCTTTGGGTCCAGGTGAGTCGAGTGGACTAGCGCAGGCTTGGGGGCATGAAGGAGGCGTCTATTAGAGTCTGTCTCAAGTGGGCGCTGTACATACCCTTACCTCCTCTCCTCACAACAACCCTGCGAGGCAGGGCATCATTAGACCCATTCTTGTTGATGAAGAACCCAAGACTCAGGGAGGTGAAATAATTGCCTATGGTCACAAAACTACATCCAGTAAAATACATAAATCCAAAGACTGCAGCTGGATGGTTGCCCAGTTGGGCTTCCCTGGTGGCTCAGCGGTAAAAAATCCACCTGCCACTGCAGGAGGCGTGGATTTGATCCCTGTGTGGGGAAGATCCCCTAGAGAAGGGAATGGCAACTCCAGTGTTCTTGCCTGGGAGATCCCATGGATGGAGAAGCCTGGCGGGTTGCAGTCCATGAGACTGCAAAAAGCTGGACATGACTTAGCGACTAAACAGCAACACACAGATAACCACACTCCAGATTATTACCATATGGAGCATTCTGGTGTCCTTTAAGACTCTCTTGTACTTCTTTCCAGTCTATTCCCATTCTTCCCCCTTCCAAAGGAATCACTATTTTGATCTCTGTTGCCTCAGATCCCTTTTGCTTGTCCTTGAACTTCAGTGAAAATGAAATCCTATGTACTCTTTGAGTCTGGCTTCTCTTGCCATCATTATATTTGTGAAATTCACTCATGCTGTTGTGTGTAACAGAAGTTAATTCTGTTTCATTGCGAGGTAGTTCTTATTCTGAATTGTCCACAGTTTATTTAACCATTCTCTTGTTGATGCGCATGTGGTTTTTCCTTAGGGCTTTGTTTCCATGGCAGCATGTGGAGACCTAGCACTTTCTATTTCATGGTTGCCCAGTTGGCCACTGCCATGGTCTGGATGCTGATAATAATATTAGTAGCAAAGGTTAACTTTACTGAGTGTGGCATGTGGGATCTTTAGTTGCGTCACATGAGATCAAGTTCCCCAACCAGGGATCGAACCTAGGCCCTTTGCGTTGGGAGCTTGGAGTCTCAGCCACTGGACGACCAGGGAAGTCCTCCGTGTGTGATTTGTGTTGCCTAGGCCCAGCACTAGGACATCTGCCCTTTCTTCCCTTAGGCAGCAGAGGGGGTGTGTCTCCTACCTTCTCTCTCTGCAGGAGCCATGGGCATGTGCTCAGTGATGCTCAGGCTGACTGATTCTTGCGCACACACACTTGCCCATACGTGCTTCTTGTCCCCTTGGAAGCAGTCATTTTGGGAGAAGTGGGTTTCATGCATGTTATATCTGACTGCTTTATCCTCTGTGTGGGACTAGAACCCCTCCCTGCCTTTGTTAGTGCAGTGACTGCTGCCTGGAGCCTTCCTTACCTCTTTTCTTTCTTTTTTTAAAAATTATTTATTTGGCTGTGCTGGGTCTTGCTGCACTCGGGCTTTCTCTAGTTGCAGCAAGTGAGGCCTACTCTTCTTATTGCAGTGACCTCTCATGTTGCGGAGCATGGGCCCTAGGGTTCGAGGTTCAGTAGTTTTGGCACATGGGCTTAGTTGCCCCGAGGCATGTGGGAATCTTCTTGCAATGAACTCTTGTCAACCACTGGGGACCTCCCTCGCTACCGCTTTCTTCTGGTGCCTTTGTCAGGTTACTCCCTCTACGTGTTGCTGTGGCCTGTGGACCTCTCAAGAGCAATCACTTTGCTTTGTAGATTTTTTTTTTTTTTTAGGTAGAAATTGAAAAAAAACTTTTCCATCTTCATTGAGATATAATTGATGTATAACACACTGTGTAAGTTTAAGGTGATGATTCGATACTTGGGTGTATTATGGAAAAATGACCACACTAAGGCTAGTTAGCACATCTATCAACTCACATAATTAACACTTTTTTTTGTATATGTGGTGAGAACATTTAAGATTTACTTGCTCAGCACCTTTCAGGTATGAAAGTGAAAGTGAAAGTCGCTCAGTCGTGTCCAACTCTTTGTGACCCCATTGACCATACAGTCATTGGAATTTTCAGGGCCAGAATACCAGAATGGGTAGCCATTCCCTTCTTTAGGGATCTTCCCAACCCAGGGACTGAACCCAGGTCTCCCGCATTGTAGGTGGATTCTTTGCCGTCTGAGCCACCTGGGAAGCCCTAATACTTGAAAAAAAATAGTAATACCGTATGATCCAGCAGTTCCACTTCTGGGTATATATATTGTCTTTCTATGTTTTCTTATAGCTCACTTAGCTTCCTTAAAACAACAATTTTGAATTCTTTACTGGGCAAATCATCGATTTCCATTGTGTGTTTTTGGTGGTATCTTGTTTCCTTGATTTTTCATATTCCTCAAAGTCTTTTGTTGCTGTCTTTGAATTTGAAGAAGGAGCAATCTCCTCTAGTCTTTATTCTTCAATGTGTCCTATGTAATTAGTATTTTGCACCAACGGTATACTGCAGCTTCTCTGCTAGACTCATGGACTTTCACAAAGGCATTCTTATCTGTGGGTGATTGTCAAAAATCAGTATTCTTTGGGAGAATGAAGATGGTAGAAAACTCTTATTCTGCCGTTTTGATGGTGTTACTCTCTCACTTTGTGGATCATTACTTACAGTTCAAGAAATAAACACATTCTTCAGCAGTAGTTGCCGCTATTGTTCAGTTGCTAAGTCATGTCTGACTCTTTGTGACCCCATGGACTGCAGCACACCAGGCTCCCCTGTCCTTCACTACCTCCCCAAGTTTGCTCAGGTTCATGTCCATTGAGTCAGTATCTAATTTCATCCTCTTCTGCCTCCTCTCCTTTTGCCCTCAATCTTTCCCAGCATCAGGGTCTTTTCCATTGAGTTGGCTCTTTGCATCAGGTGGCCAGAGTATTGGAGCTTCAGCTTTAGCATCAGTCCTTCCAATGAATATTCAGAGTTGATTTCCTTTAGGATTGAGTGGTTTGATCTGCTTGCAGTCCAAGAGACTCTCAAGGGTCTTCTCCAACACCATAATTCAAAAGCATCAGTTCTTCAGTGCTCAGCCTGCTTTATGGTCCAATTCTCACGTCTGGATATGTAGTAGATAATGGTATATTCAGTAGTATTGGTATTTGTAGTATTGACATTTGTAATATTCAGTATTGGCATTTTCTAATACTGAAAATGGTATTTCCAGTAGTAGATAATGGTATTTTTGGGAGTGCAGTGGAATTTTGGAAATGAGCAGTTGTTTAAGAAATAAGTCTGTGGTCTAATGGGAGTCTTCAGGCTAGGTAAAACCATTTATGGCATGACTTTTGAACTGGCAAAAGAATAGCTCCTAACAAGGTCCAGGCCTACTCTGAGCGATGCATGGCACCATGGTTGGGTCATGAATATAGTCTCTGGCATGACTGGGTGATGGTCAGTGTCTATTTATTTAAGAAAGAAAAAGTCCCGTAACGTTGTAGGTTGATGGTCAGTTGACTTCTTGCTAATTGAAATGAAAACTCTTTTGATACTGAAAGAAAAATAACACCTTTACTCCTTTATTCATTATTGAGCTATTTGGTGAGGACCTTCAGCTATTTGGTGTGTGCTGGAATTCCATGGACTGTATAGACCATGGGGTTGCACAGTCGGACACGACTGAGCGGCTTTCACTTTCACTTTCAGTTTACTGCGTGCTGGCCTCCTTGGATTCCACAGAGAGGGAACAGACCTGGAGCTTCCCTGTGTCTCTCTGTTCTAGAATTTCACGTAAATGGAATCACACCGTATGCACTCTGCCGGCTGTTTAAAAACTCGGAATGGTGTTTTTGCAGTCATCCATGGTGTTGCACATACCTCCTTCCTTTTTAAGCTCTGTCGTGTCCCTTTGTATAGTTGTGTCACAGCTGCCTTACCCATCCACTTGCTGGTGGATGTTTGGGTTGTTTCTAGTTTGGGGAGTATGAATAAGGCTTTGATGATCATTCATGGCCAAGTTGTTTGGTGCTCACTGTGCTCATTTCTCTTGGCTCTGTACCTGGGAGTAGAGTTGCTGGTCGGAGAGTAGGTGTGTGTTCAACCTTATTGGAAACTTCTTTTTTAAAAAAAAAAAGTCTTAAAACTATTTATTTATTTTTGGCTGTGCTGGGTCTTCGCTGCTGTGCGTGGCCTTTCTCTAGTCGAGGCGAGCAGGGGCTGCTCTTGTTGTGGCGCAACGGGCTTCTCATTGCAGGGGCTGCTCTTGTGGCGCACCGGCTTCTCATTGCAGGGGCTGCTCTTGTGGCGGAGCAGGGCTCTAGGTGCACAGTCGTCAGTCATTGTGGTGCGTCCCAGGGATAAAACCTGTGTCCCCTGCGTTGGCAAGTGGATCCTTATCCACTGTACCACCAGGGAAAGCCCTGGAAACTTCTCAATAGTTCCCCAAGGTGGCTGTGCCACTTAACTTCACCAGCAGTCCCCGGGAGTTCCTGTGTTCCTACTCTTCTGCGTTTCTACGTTTCTGTGGGAGGTGTCCTCACAGGGTCCCTTGTCCCTTCCCTGTTGGACCCTGACATTCACGTTTTCCCTCTTTCTCTCTCCAGGTCCTCAGGACAGAGCCAAGGGAAATGCCGATCTGGTGAGTCTTCATGTCATTTGGAGCCGATTGTGTTGGCTTTCTGCTCTTCCGCTCTCTGCTTCCCAGGTCCTTCCTGCAGCTGTGTCAGGAGCCCCAGGAGCTCAGCCCAGCTCAGTCCTGAACCTCCTATAGCACCCTGACCCTGGTACAGCTGTCCTGAAGCAGATCGTCTAACCCTGCCCTTTCCTCATCTGTGAAGTTGGGTTAGATCTAAGTAGGGGTCAGTGTGAGAATCGGCTGTGGCACCTATCCTGGACCAAGTCACTCCCTGTCTCAGTCACAGTATTTATTGTGTGACTTCCCTGTGTCAGCCTGGACTTTGCGCTAGGACACCTGGGAACCAACCACTCAAGTTTCTAGCCCTCATGGAGCCATCAGCCTAGTGAGACTAGTCACACAAAGAAATATATAAGTGTAAATATTGTGAGTGTGAGTGAGTGAAGCCGCTCAGTCGTGCCCGAATCTTTGCAACCGTGGGGACTGTAGTCCACCAGGCTCCTCCATCCATGGGATTCTTCAGGCAAGAATACTGGAGTGGGTTGCCATTTCCTTCTCCAGGGGATCTTCCCCACCCGGGGATGGAACCCAGGTCTCCCGCATTGCAGGCAGACGCTTTAACCTCTGAGCCACCAGGAACAGCAAAAAAAACCCAGGCTGCTGTGAGAGAGAATTACTAGAGAAACATTGAACCTTGAGAGGAAGTGGACTCAGACTCTTCAAGGGTGGCTTGGGCAGGAGTCTGCCAGCAGAGCTGATCACGCGATTGTCAGTACTCTCCAGGACTGGGCGACCTGTTGGTCCTTTGGGGGTCAGTGTCTAGGGGAGCTGGATTTCTCAGCTAGCGGTTCCATCCTGAGTACTCTGAGGGGAGCTAATCTTCTGTCCCAGGTTTAGCTGATCATCCATCACACAGCTGCGTGTGTGTGGTGTGGATGCCAGACACCCGCTTCAGAGGGAGGCAAACTGCGGGCTCTGTCCCATCTCTCCAGACTGCCCTACCCGTGGGTGAGACCCAGGGGGTCGCCTTCTCTCCCGAGGAGTGCAGCGAGACCCTGGTTTACGCTGGTCCCTCTGCTTGGGCAGGCCTATGTCCTGAACGCAGACCCCTGCGGCCACTGCCTGATCATCAACAACGTGAACTTCTGCCGTGAGTCGGGGCTCATGACCCGCACGGGCTCCAACATCGACTGTGAGAGGATGCAGCGACGCTTCCACCTGCTGCAGTTTGCGGTGGAGGTGAAATGTGACCTGACTGCCAAGGTACGGGCCCTATGCACGGACAGAAATGGGGGCTCATGGGGTAGTGTCCTAAAGAGGGCCCCTGAAAGCCAGCGACTCCCCAAGACGAGCCCTTCAGTCTGTAGGACCGCAAGAGGCAGTGTGGCTCAGTGGTTACCAGCAAAAGCTCCAGACTCGGAGACCCGGGTTGAGGACTGACTCCCCAACTCCCTGTGTGACTCCCGACCATGAGCTTCTCTATCTATAAATCGAGACCCATGCTCATGTCCTACGGTTGGGTTAGGTAAGTGTTAGTTGCTCAGTCATGTCTGACTCTTTGTGACTCCATGGACTGTAGCCCACCAGGCTCCTCTGCCCATGGAATTCTCCAGGCAAGAGTGCTGGAGTGGGTTGCCATTTCCTCCTCCAGGGTCTTCCCGACCCAGAGGTCGAATCCAGGTCTCCTGTATTGCAGGGAGATTCTTTACCGTCTGAGCCACCAGGGACATTGTAGGAGTAGACAGAGTGCCCAGTCCAGCATCTCTTCCCCTGTCTTCTCCTGTGATCACTGTGACTGTCCTTACTTCACGACTGGCCCTGGGAGCAGGGGACTGGCCGAGGATGAGGACCTGGTCCATCAGTGGTCGGGCTCACCCCCGGCCCTCTCTTGTAGCAAATGGTCCAGGCTTTGACACAGCTGGCGCGGCGGGACCACGGCGCTCTGGACTGCTGCGTGGTGGTCATCCTCTCTCACGGCTGTCAGGTTGGTGGGCTCACCTTCTCTAGCAGGCGCCCAGGAAGGCTGCCCCGAGAGGCCCTGCAGGAGCCTCGTCCCTTCCTGTGTCCAAGACCCCCTGGCCTTTGTGGGAAGAGCCACAGGGCCCTGTCCACCTCCTGCTGTTTTCTCAGAAGCCACTTGGCCCTCTGAGGGGTTGGGTGCTCCTCCTGGGTGGGAGGGCTGCGACCCTGGGAGAAACCATCTGGGAGAGGCAGGAAGAGGTAAGCTGGATTTTGTTCTGAGCCGGGCACAGCTTACAAGAGCTTCCAGCTCCTGTCTTGGTCCTGCTGGATGTTGTTCCGGGCCCTTTGGTGCTGGCTATGAGTTTGGGACGCTGGGACCCACTCTGGCCTTGACCGCTAATGTGCTGGGTCATGGTGGCCAAGACTCTTCCCCCTTTCTGGGCCTCAGTTTCCTCATCTTTTGAGTTGAAGGGCTGGACAGAGCAGAGGTAACAACCCCAGTGGATTGTACAGTGTTTTCAAAACTGGCGACTGTAGCACGGAAGTCATGATTTTCAGCTTGTCCTGAAAAACCACAAAGGTCTGACCCATCAGGCCCTTATCCTCAAAGAGCAAAATTCTGGCCTGTGGCTGGGCTGGGCCCACCCCTTTGGTCCTTTCATTCACAGTGTGGCCTCTGGACGGCAGCATGGGCATCGCCTGGCAGCTCAGGAGAATGTAGGTTCTCATTCAGAGCCTGTACCTTAACAAGACCCTTGTAAACACAAAGTTTAAGAGGAATTGTTCTAGCATAGTCATTCTCAGTTTAGCTGTAACAGAGGTACCTGAAGGGCTAGATTTCTGGTCCCCACTACCCAGGTTTCTGATTTGGGAAAATTTGCATGTCTTGTAAGTTTCCAGGTGATGCTGATGCTGCTGGTCCAGGGACCACACTTTGAGAACAACCAGTCTAGAGGAAGCTGGCCAGTGTTCTTGAGTTAGGCTATCTGGTGCTTATAGGAATGTGAGTTTGAGACCCTTGGAATTGAGGCTGCCCAGGACCAACCTGCTGTGTTTCACTCAGCCTTGTGCCCCTGGTGGAACCTTCTAAATGCTTGGTCCCCACAAAGCCTCTGCACAAACAGGCCATTGGATTCCTACCGTAACTTCTTGGGTTTGTCACCAGAGTTCTTGGTCTTCTAGGCCAGCCACCGCCAGTTCCCAGGGGCTGTTTATGGCACAGACGGATGTCCTGTGTCCGTTGAGAGAATTGTGAACACTTTCAATGGTACTGGCTGCCCCAGCTTGGGAGGGAAGCCCAAGCTCTTCTTCATCCAGGCCTGTGGTGGAGGTAAGCCAGTCCTCAGCGTCGCTGCCGATGAGGCTAGTGGGAAAGTAGAGGTCGATCCAGGCATCCAGGGGCTCCCAAACATGGTCACTGCTGTCCCAAAGTGGCACCTCCATCTAGTTGGAGTAGCCTGAACCCTGTCTAACTTTTAGAGGTTTGCATCTCATGATGCTATAGCATCAGGGGATCATTCAACTGTGGCCACTTCAACCTCAGACTTGGCGAAAACAAACAACACAGAGGAAAGAGGAAACTTCTTTCATTTTCCTTACCTCCTGTCATTCTCCTGACCTCCATTAACCTGCCTCCCTCCCACTGTTACAGAGAAAGGGAAGCTGCTGCTGGATTAACCGTTGGAATTCTCAAAGGCTTAGGTATTAGGGAGTCAGTAATTTTTAAGGATTATTTAGATTGTTTGTAGCTTTGCTATATGTCCTGATTTTAAACCTGAGCCCTACTTCACCGTTACCTGGTTTTCTTGTAAAATAAAAGAGGGAAGAGAGAAGAACATTGTGTGTCCTTGGGACATGAGGTCATCTCCAGGTGAACTGGCCCTGACCTCTTTGCCTCCCCCGCCTGGCATGCTATGCCCACCCCAGCAGTGCTCAAGGTGCTCTGGCTTACTCCTCAGCCTTCCTATGTGCCATCCCTCTGCCTTATCTCCTGGCCAAACCTTAATCATCCATCCTTTTGGTTACAATTTATTGTCACTGCTTTCAGGAAGTCTTCCCTGAATATCCCCTTCCTTGAACAGAGTCAGGGTTCTCTGGCCCTTGTTCTCCTGTAGCCCCTTGTCTTAGCACTTTCTCCTAGTATTGAGATGGCCTCATCCCTTGGTCAGCCCTCTGAGGGCAGGGTAGTCCCACCTGCCCTACAGCTGGGCCCCTGCCTGACACAAAGCCCATAGTATGCTTGCATCTTTTGTGCATTCTAATTGTTTGACTTAGAAATAAAACCATATAAAAATATCTGTGAGCAAAATCTGAAGTAATGTAGATTCCCACCAATAAAAACTAAACCAAACAATTAACTGGGAACAGGAGAACTCCAGAGCTGGAAAGCAGTAGTTAAGGTGCCACCTTTGAAATTTGGGTCCCTGCTTCGCCCCCTGTTTTAATGCCGCGGGATCATGTGTTTAACGCTGTTGCCACGTGAGGGCGCCACCATCAGCTGAGACCAGAAATACCCAAAGGCTGCGGATCTCTGCCAGTGTCTGGTGAGGTGTCCTGCTGTTACATGTCTCTGAACTGGTCTGCCCTGGGTTTTGGTGACTCGTGTGTCTATTTTAAGATTCGCTGTTGTTGCAGTTTAAAACAGTTTAAAAATCTTCTAAATGTCACCTGCCCTTTCATTAAGAGAGAGCGTGGGCACCAAGGTGGAAGAACGGAACTCAGAGTCAGCAACTCTGGTGTGAAATGTCAGTGAATAAGCCGTGTGATGAACTTGGCCAGAGCGGAGGGGCCTGAGATTTGGGAGTGACCCCTCCAGAACTTTGGAGGGCATGCTGAGAGGCCAGAAAAGAAGAGTCATGGATGACAGTGGTTGTGGATTTTATGTCCTGAGGGAGTGGCTCCTCGTCCCACTGTGTTCATTCTCATGGGAAGTCAGGCTTCCTCGCAGGAGTTTTGAATCAGTGAGGCTCCTTAAGAAGAAAGCAGTGCCTTACCTGCATAACCCGTAGGTGAGGTCTTCCCCCTCAGATTTGTAGGAGGATGACGCGTCAATCGAGACACAGCCGGTATCCCCTGTCTGGCCCCCGTCTTCCTCTGTCCCCCATCCTCCCCTCCCGGAGCCCATCGTCTCTGCTCCATTTTCAGAGGCAGCCCCTCTGCCCGCCCCATCGCCTTCAGCCCTTCCTGTGGCATCCCCCTCACTGAAGTGCCCCCTCCCCCACTGCACCCTGCTGCCCCGGGTGGACCCAGCCACAGCCCCACCCTTCCATCCCAGGTGCCCTTCCCCATGCCACTTCAAGTCATTCCCGGAACCCAGGGTGGATTCCAGAATCTTGGTCAAGAAGACAACTGGAAGCAGTGACCTGGGATAGCAGTCCAGTTTTCGCAGATCTAAGAAGCCCCCCGTGCAGGCTTGGGGGTTCCCATGGGAAGCAGTAGGGTAGTTGAGAGCCGGAAGAATGTAGGCTGGAGTCCTGGTCCCTTGCATATTAGCCGTGAGATCACAGACAGATCACCGAGTTTCTGAGCTTCAGGTGAGAGGTCAGGCGACATTGGGGTTATTATTGTAGGGTTTCCAGAGCCATCTGTCCTATCTCTGTCCCGTGAACCCTGACCTCCCTCGTTCCTTGCTGTTACCCACCGTGGATCCAGCCACACAAACCCTCCCGCTCTCCTGCCCTGGGACCTGCCTGACAGGTGCCGTTTCTCCCTGCAGGACTGTTCTCCCTTCTTGCAAGGGAGACTGGGTCACAGCCGCCTCCTCCAGAAGCCTCTGGGCCACTCCACCCTCTGCCTGTCTTTAGTGAAGCTCTTTTTAGGTGCCTTCTTTCTCTTGTTTTGGTGGTGTAGTTTGTGGGATCTCAGTTTCCCAATCAGGGATCGAACCCTTGCCCCTGCCATAAAAGTGTGGTAACTCAGCCACCGGACCTCCAGGGAACTCCCTGATGCGACTTGAGGTTTTATTTTTTAATTTTTGCCTGTGCTGGGTCTTCGTAGCTGCACACAGGCTTTCTCCAGTCGCAGTGAGCGGGGGGCCACTCTCTAGTTGCAGTGCATGGGCTTCTGATTGAGGTGGCCTCTCTTGTTGCAGAGCTGGGCTCTGGGGTGTCTGGACTTCAGTAGTTATGAAGTAGTTATCCCGGGTTCCAGAGCACAGGCTCAATAGTTGTGCATGGCTCAGTTGCATGTGGGATCTTCCCAGACCGGGGATTGAACCTGTGTCTCCTGCATTGGCAAACTGATTCTTTACCGCTGAGCCAGCAGGGAAGCCTGTGACTTGATCTTTAATGACATAAAATAAAATTTGCCATTTTAACTGTTTAAAATTGTTCAATTCAGTGGTTGTCAGTACAGTCACGATGTTGTGGGAACATCATCACCATCTAATTCTAGAACATTTCATCTTCCTCCCGAAGAAACTCCATACCCGGTAGCAGTCACTCCATTCCCCCTCCTAACAATAACTAATCTGCTTTCCTCTCTCTGGATTTGCCTCTTCTGGATACTTCATATAAATAGGATATCATGTGGCCCTTGATATTTGGCTTCTTTCACTTAGCCTACTCTGGAGGCCCATCCACATTGTATTATGATGCAGTATTTCATCCCTTTTTAAGCTTGAGTAATATTCTATTGGATGTTTATACCTCCATTCATCTGTCCCTGGACACATGAGTGGTTTCTACCTTTTGTGTGCTGTGAATAATATGAATGTTGCTACATAAGTTCTTGTTTGAACACCTGTTTCCAGTTCTTTGGTGTGTATATCTTCTAACTGGTTTCTTTTGCTGTTTTTAAAATGTCTGCATTCTTGCTCCCCGCCTGCCCCCACTTTATTGAATGAACATATAGAAATTTTGTTTTAGTAAAAGTAAAGCTCCTGTTTAGGCTTCCTGCTCATGTTGGCCCGGCACTAGGCCCCTGGCTCCAGAGGAAATCAGGCCTCTCAGGGCTGGTGGCACAGAAAAGTGGGAGCTCTTGTCTGAGTGTCTGATTGACAACTTGTGTCTGTTTCCGCTTCCTGCAGAGCAGAAAGACCATGGGTTTGAGGTGGCCTCCACTTCCCCTGAAGATGAGACCCCCAATAGCAACCCTGAGACGGATGCTACCCCATTCCAGGAAGGCCCACGTTCCACTGACGAGCCAGATGCCGTGTCTAGTCTGCCCACGCCCAGCGACATCTTGGTGTCCTACTCCACCTTCCCAGGTGAGCGGATCCGGAGACCTTGTCCTTCTGGCTGGCAAATCCCCTCATCTGCCCTGGAGGCAGCAGTGCTGTGAAGGACAGACTTGGGTGTGAGTCTTGGTTCTGCCACTTTGTTGTCTCTGTGACCCTGAGTAAGTTGAGCTTCAGCTCAGGGCAAGGCAGTCAAGGTGCCTAGAACGCACAATAGAAGAAGGCAAGCACCCTTGTTTCGGTGTGCCTTGGTCTCCTCACCCTTGTCCTGGCCCTGCCTCAGTCTTCTCATCTTTAAAATGGGAATATTAACTGTACCTTGGGGATCATCATGGTGATTTTAACAAGGTGTCTGGCCCACTGCTGAGCCCAGTGCCTGGCACACAGCAGGTGTGACAAATGTTTGTTTCCTTCTTTCTTGTCCCTTGGAAGACTCACCTGACTTCTCCAAGCCTAGATTGCCTTGTTGGGAAAACAAGAACCCTAACCAAAGTCACAGGGTAGTGGCGAGGATGAAATAAGATCATGCAGAGCCCAGAGATGCAGGCTCTGGAGGGCTATGGACATCAGTCAAGGTCTAGCGGTGGGCCCACCTGCATGGGGAGGGTGGCTCCCCAGCGAAGCTCAGCCTTTCTCCTTCCGCAGGCTTTGTCTCCTGGAGGGATCCCAAGAGCGGCTCCTGGTACATCGAGACCCTGGACAGCATTTTTGAGCAGTGGGCTCACTGTGAGGACCTTCAGACCCTCCTCCTCAGGGTGAGGCTGCTGGAGGGCCAGTGTGTCCTCCCCAGGGTGGGGGTGAGCAGGGCCCCAAGCCCGAGCACAGATTTCTTCTGCAAGCCAAAGGCTTGCCCTGAGGGTTGATGCTTTTGCTTCTGCAAATGCACAAAGTGACTGCCTGTAGTGGGGCTTCCCTGGTGGCTCCGTGCTAAAGAATCCGCCTGCCGATGCAGGAGATGTGGATTCGGTCCCTGGGTCAGGAACGTCCCCTGGAGGAGGGCATGGCAGCCCACTCCAGGATTCTTGCCTGGAGAATCCCATGGACAGGGGAGCCTGGCAAGCTGCAGTCCATGGGGTTGGGAAGAGTCGGACACGACTAAGTGACTAAAACAACGAACAGCAGCGCTGCCTGCAGTGACATTTGCTCGTTATGCCAAAGACAGCCTTCCCTGGCCTCTGAGGTGCCAGGCTGACGCCTCCCACACTCCCCACTGATGGAGCCAGTCCTCATTGCCAGCGTGGGACGGCCCAGTACCCGAGCACAGCCCCTGATGGCAGGTTGCAGGCCTGTACCTTCTGCCCCTCTGTGTAGTCTTCACTCTTGACCCTCAAGAATCAGGAATCCCTTTAGTATCTCCTGACTTGGGAGGCCCCAGTGAGAATAGTGAAGCATGGCTGGACAATGCCCCACTCAGGGTGGTTGTTCCTCCAAGGGGCTCAGAACATGTGGGGTGCCCTCCTGCTCTGCTCAGGTTTTTTGTGCCACGAGAAGGGGCTGTGAGGGCTCCTCCTTCCTCCTGGGGAGGCTCTGGCTCTGAGCTTTGCTGAGCAGAGGAGAGGAGAAAAGCAGGTGCAGGGCCATCCCTGGCAGGACTCCAGGGGCACCATGAGCCATGGCCATGGAGGAGAAAGTCTCACAGGCTGTTGAGGGCCCATCAGGGCTAAGCAATGTGCTCGACTCCTGGGCCCCGTCTCTTCTCTCAACTTTTCTTCATTAATTTAATCTGACTTGAATTTTGTGAATTTTGAATTTTCTTTTTAGAAAACTTTTATTGGAGTATAGTTGATTTACAGTGTTGTGTTATTAATAATTTCAAGTGAACGGCAAAGTGAATCAGTTATACATACATTTATCCACTCTTCTTTAGATTCTTTTTCCACATAGGCCATCACGGAGTGTTAAGTAGAGTCCCCTGTGCTATACAGTAGGCTCTTATTTGTTATCTGTTTTATGTATGGTAGTGTGTATATGGGCTTCCCCGGTGGCTCAGACGGTAAAGCGTCTGCCTGCAGTGCGGGAGACCCGGGTTCAATCCCTGGGTCGGGAAGATCCCCTGGAGAAGGAAATGGCAACCCACTGGGGTACTCTTGCCTGGAAAATTTCCATGGACTGAAAAGCCTGGTAGGCTACTGTCCACAGGGTCACAAAGAGTCAGACACGACTGAGCAACTTCACTTATGGTATTTGTCTTTGTTTGACTTCACTCAGTATGACAATCTCTAAGTCTATCCTTATTGCTGCAAATGGCATTCTTTTGTTATTTTTATGGTGAATTTTGACTTTTCTAAACTTATAATTGAGATGCTTGTTCCCTTATCTCCGCCCCCTGCCCAGCACACGCGTACACATACACATACATATACACACACTCAAGAAGGCTGCAGCCAGAGCTATTTTTTGTTTTATTTTATTTTTTAAAGATTTTTTTGATGTGGACCATATTTAAAGTATTTATTGGATTTGTTACAACATTGCTTCTGTTTTCTGTTTTGGTTTTTTGGCCACAAGCCATGTGGGATCCTAGCTCCCTGACCAGGGATTGAACGTGCATCCCCTGCAGTGGAAGGTGAAGTCTTAACTCCTGGACCACCAGGGAAGTCCCTAGAGTTGTTTTTAAAGTTCTGACTTGGTGTGCATTCCCCGAAAGTTCTGACTTGGTGTGCATTCCCCGCAGCCTCGCTTTGGAATTCTTCCTTCAGTGGAGAGAACTCACAGGCCTCCCTGTGGTTGTGTTTTCACAGGTCGCTAATGCTGTTTCAGTGAAAGGAATTTACAAACAGATCCCTGGCTGTTTTAATTTCCTCCGGAAAAAACTTTTCTTTAAAACATAATGAGATCAGGACCCCTCACCCTACCTTACTGTTCACCCTGAAACCTTCCTGCTCCAGCTCTGGCTGTGGCTAAGGCCTGGACTTTCCTACCACTGTGGCTGACATCCATTGGAGGTTTCTGTAGCCTGTAGAGGGTCTGCTCTCTCCCCACGGGCAGCAGGCAGTCCTAGTAGCTTCCAAGTTGGAGCCAAATGACCAGCGATGGAGGAGGAGAAGCAGAACGCCATGGACACTATGGGGCTTTTTGCCCTTGACCCATTCATGGCTAGCGGCTGTGGCCTGTGACCCCTGTGTTTTCTCTACATCAGGGCTTCTCAGCTTCGGCACAGCTGACATTGGGGCCAGAGAATCTTTTGTTGTGCACTGTGGAATGGGCCATCCTGTGCACTGTGGAATGTTGAGCAGCCTGGCCTCCACCCACCTCTCTTGAGTCTTGACAACCAAACGTGTCTTCAGATATTGCCAAATCGTCCTCATAGACCCCTACTGGGGAACCACTGATCTATAGGAAATTTTTTCTGCAAACAAACCAGCATCTCTCTTAGATCAGTTTAAGGCTACCAGAATCTGAAGAGCTAGAATCTGTAAATCCTAAATGAAATTTTAAAAATTATCAAGTTTTTCTATATTGCAGTGTTCTTAAAAAAGAAAAAAAAGTTGAATATGGACTCTCTTTCACCCATTTCCCCCTTATTTTGCTCTAACTTTTTATTGTTTCTCATATAAAGGAGACTGTGGCTTTTTGGGAAATATTTCCCCAGCTCTTACTTCTTTTGAACCCCCTACCCCATCCCAAGAAGTGACTAGGGTGGGAGCCGTGTTTTGGGGGAGGTTAAGTCACTTGTCCACGGAACACAATTAACCAGTGGAGAGACATGGCCAGACTTGGGCCTTCTTGAGTCCAGCCTGCGTCTTCCTGGCTTCAGGACCCTCGTCCTCCTCATCCCCCACCCACTTGCTGAGCCTGTAAGCTCAGCTTAAAGACCTCGAGCCTGTTTCTTGCTTTCAGGGCCCTAGACATAAGTACGGTTTGCTAATAAGACTCTCACCAAGATGTGATTCAAGTAGTTGTCACTTTATTGTTATTTTTCTCCTGTGACCTTTCCAAGTCTGAAACAGTCCCAGGGACTTCTGGTGGTTAGTTATTTTCAATCACCTGCAGGACACACAAGAAAATAATCAGGTTAACTCAGCAGAGCAGAGCCTTGTGTGCAGATTCCCAGCTTTCTCCCTCCCGACTCTGCGCTGCCTGTGTGAATCAGGCAGCCGGAGTTGAAGCAGCTCTCCCCAGGAGCTCTAATGATGCTTGGGAGAAAAGATGTCATCACAGCTTTAAATGGATTTCCTGTAAAAAAGGAGCCTTAGCCAAGCAGTTCAGTTTGGGCTTCAGGGTGGAGGTGGAGTGGGGCTGGGAACTTATGGGCATGTCTGTATATGTGATTTGTTTCTCAAAAGATTTGAGAGACCTGAAATTGTTAACAGTTGCTGCTGTTTGCCAGGCAATGTTGTGCACTATGGAAGGGGCTGTAACCCGTTTTCAGAAGCTATTTGGCATCTATTAAACATTCTAATGTGCCAACTCCATGATCCTTTGATGCTGCAGGATCTGTGTAACGTAGAGACTCTGACCAGTGCAAGGATGTATGTCCAAGGATGTTCATTGCAGCCATGTGAGAGGGGAAAATAGGAAAAGAGATGAAATCTTCATTCATTATATTCATACTATGGAATCTTACTTAGAATGAATAGATATATATATGGGCTCACATGTATAGTGTGATATGGTGTTAAGTGAAAAAACTAAGTTGCAGAACAGTATGAGAAGTAAAATCCTATTTTTGGTTAGAAGACAGTGTATTTATATGTACATATATAAATGTTTTATAGATGAACCTAAATCAAGACCACACACCAAGTGTTGGTTATGATTATCTCTGGATGGTGGGATTGCAGGTGTCATGCAAGTGAGGGGTGTCTACTTCTTGATTTGATACACTCCTATATTCTTTTCATATTTTTTACCAAGAGTATGTATTATAAAGCTGGTGAATACCAGTGATTCATTTAATATCTGTTGAAAGGATGAACGCCCCCGGCCACCTGTCTCCTGTCAACTTTGCAGCTCCTGACCTTGGTTTGTCACCTGTCTGGATTTAGAACTCCAGGCTGCACACAGTGTGCCCCCGGGCTGGGACCACTGCAAGGTTCTACTGGCCCCTCTGCAGTTGCTGGGGTGGCCTCCCTAAGAGGACAGCTGGCAGCTTGGCTCTGCTGCTCCTGGAACCTGTCACGGGCACATGTGCCTACCCTGACTGCTGTCCCGGGAACACAGGACCCCTGCCCAGCTGCCTTGCAAGCCTTGTTTTCCCTGTTGATTCCCTCTGACATCAGGCTTTCAGCTGAGGCCAGCTCTGTCGTGCGTGTGTCTGTGGCTGGGAACAGCTGATATTGGGACCAGAAGACAGGACAGTTGCTCCCAGTCCCTGCTTGGGGCCCCCAAGGTGCTGCCAGGGCCAGCTGCCTGGTGACTCACACAGCAGCTGGGGCTGGAGAGCATCCTTGGATTTGGCTGCAAAACACTCTACTTATCCTCCCATCTAATCCGTCCTGGGCCAGGCTCCTTTGAAATGCTGGTGGTACCTCCAAAGTCGGACTCGGGTTTTCCTCTGCCAGGATGAGATCATAGCTTTTCCCCAGTTGACTGAAAAAAATCTTGTAAATTAATGACCACTCTCTTCTTGAGTTTACATTTTCTCTAACAAACTTTTCTGGAACCTCTGGTGCCTATAACCACTTGTTGGCAAAAGAAATGCCAACAGACAGACAAATGAGCAAGGAGCCTGCAAGTATTAATGGGAAAACTCGGAGACAGCCACCTGCTTGTTTTGACAGTGCCCATTTGACAGTGCTGTCTTCCTCCTGGGACCGCATGCTCACGGCTGTGGTGTCATATTTGATTTTATAATGGAGCGTTGGTTTGGTTTAATTAAACAGCTCTCTCTGTAAATTCAACCTAAAATAATGAAATCAGATGCCAACTTTCCCTTCTTTGAGAGCTCTGACACTACAACTCCCACTTGTTCTGGCTCCTAAAAGAGTGAGTGAGTCTTAATCTAGTTCAAGTCCCATTTTACAGAAGAGCAAACTGAGGTGGTGGCAGTGCTGGGGGGGTGGGTAAAAAAGTGTCCCCCTGCCAGTGCAAGGGGAAATGGGTCTGATCCCTGGTCCAGGAAGATTTCATATGCGAGAGGCAACTACACCCATGTGCTGCAACTACGGAAGCCCATGCTCTGCAACAAGAGAAGCCATTGCAATGAGAAGCTCTCACATCACATCTGGAGAGTAGCCCTGGCTCACTGCAACTAGAGGAAGCCTGTGCACAGCCAGGAAGACCCAGCGCAAACAAAAAAGGAAAAAAAAAAGTGCCCCCAATCAGCACAGTGTCCTCCTCTTCCCCCCTCGCCCAAACATCCATCATCAGGCGCGACACCTTAATCCCTCCCCCAGGTACCCCCCAGGCCTGCCCTTCTTGTGACATCTCTCCATGTTCTGGCTGTTTCCACCTACTGTTGATTATATCCATGGCTGCTCCCAAGATTGGTGCTTGTTTTTTTTTTAATACGATTTTTTTTTGGTTTCCATTATAAATGAATGTTTATCCATTGTTTTAAAAAAATAGGAATTGAGCTGGTTTGGAAGTTTGTGAGGAACTGATTTTGAGTTAACAGGATCAAGCTCTTTGGGGACACAGTCACAGTTGTAGTGGGACCAACTCAGCTCCATTTACCCAGACTGTCTTGGTCTGAAACACAAAGTCCTGCATCCTAGGAAACCTCCCAGTCCAGGGCGAACTGAGATGATTGGTCACCCTACAGAATATCTGGGGGACCCTTTGGTTTATTTTTTATTACTTTTTAAACTTGTTTGATTTTAATGAAAAATTCTACCACTATAAACAAGCATTGCTTACATTTAGAAAAATTTTATCTACCAGCTAATAAAATAACATATATTAGTCTTGTTACTTTGGGCTGTAAAATAACCTATAGTAGATCTTTCCCCATTAACACAGATATGGCTTTTTGAATATATAACCAAGGCTTCCCTGGTGGCTCAGATGGTAAAGAATCCGCCTGCAATGCAGGAGACCTGTGTTCGATCCCTGGGCTGGGAAGAGCCCCTGGAGGAGGATACTCCAGTATTTTTGCCTGGAGAATCCCCATGGACAGAGGAGCCTGGTGGGCTACAGTCCATGGGGTCGCAAAGAGTTAGACACGACTGAGTGACTAAGCTCAGCATAGCACAGCACACATGTAACCCCAGAACATGTGATTCAGCTTTTTTAAAAAATGGTTTGGTTCTCTTTTCCTGAATTCAAGAAGTCTTTTTGCCTCTGAAAATCTCTTATCTCTCCTGTAATTAAGAAAATTGCAATGATATTTTACATCAGAGATTCTACATAAAATTAAATGTAAAGTTAAAGTGTAAAATTAAATGTAAAGTGGAGGTAACTAACTCTTATGTATCACTTAATTGGGGTCATTAAGGTTTAACACTGCTCTTTAATTGCTAAAATTATGGGGGACCCCTTTAGAAGGACTAGTTTCCAACAATTAAGGCTGTGGGGGACTCAAATGATTGGGTTTTGAGCTTTGCAGATAAATGTAGCATTGGGCAGTAGGGTCTGGGCTTACACATAGATAAAGAGAAGTAAAATACTCCATGAATCCTGGGAAAACCGCTCTTAATGCTGGAGGAGTAACCTTTATTTTCAACCTCTTTGGACAAAGCTCTCCTCTACGTGCCTTTTCACTCAACTTACACAGAAACTGTGAAGGCCCATGGGGAGCCCTGTGGAGGTTGCCCAAGTCTGCACTTTCTAGCTTTCAGGAGGAGGGAGGGGATTCTTAGAACTTAGGTGGGCATGGCCCTCACTGGGCCAGGGGAGGGCAGGGCCCGTGGGGCTCATGGCCTGTCCAGTTCTTACCGAATTGATCCAGTCATTGTAGTTGGAGACCCGTGTGAAGACGGAGGGCTTGCGGTAGTAGTTGCAGCCGAGGGAGGACCCGAAGCTGACTATGCCGTGCACCTGCCACTGGCCGTTATCCGCCTGGCAGTTCAGTGGCCCACCGGAGTCCCCCTGGGGAAGAACAGAGTTGTGTCAGGAGGGGCCTGGGGGCTTGGGCAGGGGCGTGGGAGGGGCAGGGGCTGCTCTTCAGAGCCCTTGTTTTACACATTGGCAGTGTATTTATATTGTTCCATGTGGGTCGCCAAGTTCCCTGAGGCCAGCCCTCGCAGTCACAGCTCAAGATGGCACCATAATACTGATAGGAGCTAGCCCTTGCTCTTCCTCGGTGCCTGGAGTGGTGCTGAGCACTTTATAGGCCTTATTCCATTTCATCTTTACCAAAATCTACGGGGTAAGTATTGCTACCTGGTGGCTCAGATGGTAAAGAATCCGCCTGCAATGGAGAAGACCTGGGTTCGATCCCTGGGTCAGGAAGATCCCCTGGAGAAGGGAATGGCAAACCCATCCCAGTACTCTTGCTTGGAGAATCCCATGGACAGAAAAGCCTGGAAGGCTATAGTCCACAGGGTCTCAGAGAGTTGGACACGACTGAGTGACTAACACACACACCATTTCACCGAAGAGAAAAGCAAAACTCCTCAGTCTGAGGTTGTGCAGGCAGTAAGTGAAGGAGCTGAGATGTGTCCCTGAGTTAGAAATTGATGCACTCCACCACCATTGGGAGTTCCCTCCCACTGAGGGAGTTTCCTGGGAGCTGGTCTGCATGGGCAAAAAGTGGAGGTCTCCAGTGTAAACTGAAGGACACATGAGGCTCCTTCCTGCCCTGTGCTCATGTTGCAAAGCCCACCACATAGCAAGTCTGTTTGGTTAAGATGGTGTGTCTAGAAAGGCCGTGTCGTAGCTATCCTGAAGCGACCATCATGAATGGGGTTAATTCAACAGATAAACTTGAAATCATCTCGGAAAGATCCTGACTCAGCAAATAGGTCCCCTTGTCTCTCTTCCTACACAGAGGGAAGAATAAGTGATGACAGTAATGAGAGACCTCAATGGGACTCAAGGCAGGACCTTCCAGCAGTGAGAGGGTAGACACTATTACAAGGAGAATCTCAAAACATCTTTTCTGGAGACTGAAAGGACAAAGGTCAAGGTCTCAACCATGTGAAGCTGCTTCCTAGCACTTCTGCCGGCAGGTGGGAGGATAGAGTCTAGGACCCTGAAAGACTCTCCGCACCTTCAGGTCCATTTTGCTGGGGGCGGGGGGTGACTTCCTGGACTCACATTGCAGCTGGAGGTCACGCCGTCTCCCCCAGCGCAGATCATATTGGTCTTCACAGTGCTGCCCCACCAACTAGGTTGGGAGCATGTGGCATAGTCCACAACCAGCAGCTCACCCTGCTGCAGGATGTCAGGAAGAGCTCCGTTGGCTGCATGAGACAAGAGAGCAGGTGTCACAGGGACAAAGGGAAAAAGCAAGTAGGGGATGCCTACTGAATTTTCTGCCCAGCCCCTTTTCCTCTGGTCCCTCTTCCTTCCTTCCATCTATAGGGTTGCCATGGAAGCAGCCAATTTGCCTACACTGTATCCTCACAGTTGATTGGCCACTGCTGATTGGTGCAGGGGTGAACACCTGACTCCAGCTAAGCCAATGAGCTCCTTTTCTTGGGAATTTGGGGTTGGGACTAAGAAATCCCAGCCAGAGAGGATATAAATCTGGGAGCTGTTGGTATTGACCGCCATTTTCTTCTCGGGAGAGAAGGATGAAATAGACCCATGAAGAAAAGAAATTCTGAGAGAGGGTTTCCTGAGTTTCTAACAATCTTTCAGTGTCCAATTTTCTCCTGTTCATTAAGCCTGGCTCTCTGCCCTTGACTGAGTCTCTTGTTGTTCAGTTAGTTGTGTCTAACTCTTTGCGACCCCATGGAATGCAGCATGCGAGGCTTCCCTATCATTCACTATTTCCCAGAGTTTGCTCAAACTCATGTCCATTGTGTTGATGATGCCATCCATCTACCTCATTTTCTGTCGCCACTTTCTCCTCCTGCCCTCAATCTTTCCTCATATCAGGGTCTTTTCCAGTGAGTCAGCTCTTTGCATCAGGAGTTCAAAGTATTGGAACTTCAGCTTCAGCATCACTTCTTCCGAGGAAAATTCAGGGTTGATTTCCTTTAGGATTGATTGGTTTGATCTCCTTGCTGTCCAAGGGACTCTCAAGCATCTTCTCCAGCACCACAGTTAAAAAGCTTCAGTTCTTTGTCTCTCAGCCTTCTTTGTGGTCCAACTCTCACATCCGTTCATGACTACTGGAAAAACCATAGCTTTGACTGTATGGACCTTTGTCAGCAAAGTGACGTCTCTGCTTTTTAATACACTGTCTAGGTTCGTCATAGCTTTTCTTCCCAGAAGTAAGCATTTTTTAATTTCGTGGCTGAAGGTGAGCACTGAATTTCTTAAATCCTTATAACAGACTCCCCTTTTGACTGAGTTGGCTCTGTGGATTTCTACCACTTACCATAATATGACAATGAGCCTACTGGCATTTGGAGCCCCAGGTTGGGAAAAATATTTGAATGTGTTGAAAGTAAAGCTTTCCTAATTGTTCGCAATGACACTGCCATCACACTTTCAGTACTACCACCACTGCTACTAACGGCCAGGCTTAATAGTATTCTTCACTTGCATTTTATTAGGCTTTTCAAATACTATGCTAATCCTCATGATAGAGATTAATTCCTGTTTTGACACGTGTGACACTGAAGCCAAGAGAAGCGGTTTTCCCAAGAGCACTCTAATTAACTCCATTCTAACCTGTGTTACTTCACTTTCACTTTTCACTTTCATGCATTGGAGAAGGAAATGGCAACCCACTTCAGTGTTCTCGCCTGGAGAATCCCAGGGACGGGGCAGCCTGGTAGGTTGCCGTCTATGGGGTCGCACAGAGTCGGACACAACTGAAGCGACTTGGCAGCAGCAGCAGCAGCAACCTGTGTCACATTTTGCAAGTGTATGGGCATTTTCACATCTCTTTAAATGTTCACCAACTGTATTTCCATTTTACAGATGAGGAAACTGAGGCTTCAACATGGCTTGCCTGAGGTTACGCAGCTAGTGGCCAACATAGCTGGGAATAAAGTCAAGCACTTGGACCCTTCCCTGGCTCTTGCTGCCTCCAGTGAAATACATTCTGCCTGGGTGTTTTCTGATAAATGAACCAGTGGCTGAATTTGTATCTCAATAAGTAAGAGATAGATCTCCACTTCTCACTTCTGCTAAGTGTCCATGGGTCCTGTTTTTGCAGATAAGCAGACAAGAGGGTGATATCAATTTGAGTGTTTGTGTGTCGATGGACCTCTGTAAAAAAATGTCACTTACAGGTTTGTCATTATGAGAAAAAGTAGTCACTTATTTGCATGGGCCTTCCTGGAATTTTCCAAACCTCTGGTGATTTCCCAAGGGGAGGGCAGGTCCTCTGCTCCTTCTTGGTGACTTACTGTCATTGGATTTCTGACCCTTAGGGAGACCCACACGTACTCAGAGTCTGAGTGGCACGGTAAGGCGGCACGTGACCAGTGAGGTTTGAGATGGGAAGGTCCTCTGATGAGGACCCCAGGGACCTTTGTGGAGCTGTAGAATCCTGAGGTCATGGAGTGAATGCTATTTTGGGCCCTGGCTTTGGGCCATAGGAGGGACTTCTATGCCAGATGTCAGGTAGTCACGGTGACAGTGACAACGGCTAACACATAGCACCGTGTGCCAGGCACTGGTCTAAGTGCTTCCCATGGATCATCGACAACCTTGTGATACAGAGCCTATTATTATCCCCATTTTACAGATGAGGAAACTTCAGCATGGAAAGGCTAAGCAATCTGCACGTGGCCACACAGCAAATAGGTGGAGGAACTGGATTTGAGGCCAGGCATTCTGAATTCCTATCTGTCTGTGTGCATGCACATGTGCGTGCTCAGTCGCTTTAGTCGTGTCCAACTCTATGCGACCCTATGGCCTGTAGCCCACCAGGCTTCTCTGTCCATAGGACTCTCTGGCAAGAGTACTGGAGTGGGTTCCCATGCCCTCCTCCAGGGCATCTTCCCGACCCTGGAGATGAACGCTTGTCTCCTGCGTCTCGTCCCCTGCATTGCAGGTGGATTCTTGACCCACTGAGCCACCTGGAAAGGCCTTATCTGTCTACACTATCCTTCTTCTCCAAGGCAGCAGGCACTTCTTCAGACTCCTTGGATAATGAGCAGAGAGAAAACCCCTGTCTGAACCGCGGTGACATCGCCCCCTTCCCTTGGGAGCCATGGAGCTCCCAGCACCCACTTACTCTGCAGTCTTCCCCAGCCCGTGACGTAGCAGACATAGTTGTTGGGCAGGATGGTGCCGGCAGGCGGCAGGCAGCCCAGCTGGATCTTGTCAGTCAGGGGGACAGAGCTGGCCAGTTTGAGCAGGGCAATGTCGTTCCTGGGTTGGAAAAGAAGTGGAGCATAACTAGAGGGTTGACTGGTTCTGTCCAAGTTATATTTCTGATTCTAGCCCCAGCTGGGATCACTGAACCCCGTCCCTGGCTGGACTGATGCTGACTCTTCCTGCTGTTGGGGTTACGAGGGATTGGGAGCAGCTATGGTTAAACCCCAAGACTGCATTTAAAAAGAAAATTTTGGCCACATTCAGCAGCGTGTGGAATCTTAGTTCCCCTGCCAGGGATTGAACCCATACCCCCTGCAGTGAAAGGTAGAGTCTTCACCACTGGGCCACTGGAGGAGTCCCCCCAGGACTGTATTTTGTCCCTGGTGGAGCTTGAAGCCCTAAATTCCTAAAGGCCGTTCAGGGGACTGTTTAAAACAGAGAGGGCAAGTCGGTCTGTCTTGCAAAGTCCACTCTGATGGATTAGTTGTGGCTGCCTGGCAGGCTGCATTGACAAGGACTCTGAGGTTCTTTCCAGGATCAGCAAGGGAATAAATCCATGATTGCTTGGGGATGTCCATGCTGGCCTTGTACTTCCTGTGTTTGGTTTAGAAAACAGCAGATGTTCAGACCAAAAGGACTTTTTGCCTTTATTCTTCACTCTCCTTTCCACCTTGAGCTCTGCTGTCAGATTTATCCCTGAGTTTCATGTCCTTGTCTAGGAAACCTTTAGCGACTGGCCAATCACATTTTAGACGATGGCTGCAATGAGATCTCCCACCTGTTGGTGCTTGTTGCAATGTGATGTTGACACTGTCTGTTGAGAGCTGGGGGTCTCAGTTTCTTTCCCCTGGGTGGGGATGGGGGGCCTGTGATGTTTAGGAAGTGAAACCATGTGACTTCTGAGACTAAGTCATGACAAGAGATGAAGCTTCTGTAAGATCTTTCAAGATTTCCTTTCTTAGATCCTAACCTCTGTGCCACGAAGAAGCCAAGGCCACATGGAGAGGCCATATGTAGCTAAAAATCTCTCTCTCCACTCTCTGCCCAGCCATCTCCTTCCCATCTCTTAAAGCCTCTCTGGACACATTCCGTGTCATGTTATGGCTTTCCAATGTCTTGTCTGTGTGTGTTTCATCTAGCTGACTAGTCCCTTTGGGGGCAGAGACTGCCTTATGACTCACGGACTCCTTGCATCCTTTGTGAGCCATCATCAGTGCTGGACCACAGCAGGCTGCCCAGATGAAAGAGCGCAGAGAGTTATGGCCACAAGGCATCCTCTGCTGTCCCCTGGGCTGTGATGCAGCGTCATGGGAAGATTTGGTGAGTGAGCTTTCTGGGCAGCCATTCAAGAGTGGCATCTTGGGCTGCAGAAGAGGCCTTGTGTGTGGTTAAATTACGCAAATTTGAAGAGTTGGCTGGGGTACTTCTTTCTAAAGGCCCTTCTGGAACTGCAGATGTGCCCTTGGGGGATGGGAGAGGATGATGGATACATCTGGGTTCCAGGATGGTGATGGGGAAGCAGGAAAAGGGGAGATAACTTTCTGTCCCTGGTGGGGAGATGCCAACAATGCCACACGGTCGTTATTCATATCTAAGCCAGCAGGCTCCTTAACCACCCCCCGCACTGCCTCACAGCCGCACTTCTGGCCATGGGCACCCTGAGAGCTGCTGCAGTGACCTGTGCATCTCTATGCGTCCAGCACTCAGTGTGGTATGTGGAACATGGGTAGGGGGATGGTCACCATGCTCAGGGTGAGCATGGGTGGCATGTGTTCGTCTAAGGAGCTGGGGAGTAGAGTCTCCCTGCTGGCTGGGGAACCATCACTAGGGTTTTGCAGAGCTCTGAACCCTTGACTAGCTTCCTGTGTCTGTTACCGAGGCTGCTTTGTAGGGTTTCAGGGAGTCTTTCTTTTTAAAAGATCTTGCTGGGAGGAGGTACAGGGTGGAGGAAGGCAGGAAAGACCATGCCCCACTCTGCTTATGGACTCCACTCCCAGTCGTGGGGCCTGTAGACCCATCTCTGTGTCCTCAGGGTTTTGCACAGAATAAATCCATGGTCAGTGAGTGCCTGGGGTGGACTGGAACCCTGTAGACTTAACTGGCAGGAGATCTAGGTTCCCCCCGCCACCGCAGTCACATGCCAGCGCAGGCCTCTTTGGGGCTGAGAACCTCTCCCGGCTCCCTACAGAAGGAACAAAGGATGGGACAGCACCCACTGCTTTCTGGGAGACAGCCCACCCTCAGTTTTTGTCCCTGCCAGCCCACCCCCCAAAGCGCATCCAGACAGAACGCACCCTTGGGCAAGCTGGTTGGAGTTCCACTTCTCGTGGATCACAGACTTGGAGACTGCGACGGTCAGTGAGCCAGACTCAGCGGTGGAGAGACTCTGCCGGCCCACCACCACGCGGTAGGTCCTGGAGGAGCTGGGGGAGAGGGGGCCGGGCAGGGAAGGTGAGCTCTGGGCTGTCCTTTCCTCTCTCTGAGCGCTATGGGCTGGGACATCCCAGTGAATGTACCAGTTAGAGACCAAGCTCTGGACGGTGCTGGGGGACCCCAGCCAGCTCCTGCTCCAAGAGCCACTAGTTGGCACTGGGAGTTTTTCTTTCCTTGGGGCAATCGGTTAGTTACAACATAACATAAAAACTACAACAAAACGGTAATTACAACTATATGATACCAACTGTAAACTATAATATAAAATAAAATTATAATAATATAAGCTGTATGTTACTATAGGGGAAGTAAGATGGATACAGATAACTGCAGTCATTTAACTTAAAGGGCATTTTTTATTTTAATTTTAAAATTTTATTATTCTTTTTGGCCACAACTATATAGCATGCAGAACTTCCCTAACCAGGGATCGAACCTGTGCCCCCTGCAGTGAAGCACAGAGTCTTAACTACTGGACCACTAGGGACGTTCCCAAGGCCATTTTGTTTAGTTTAACTCCTCATTTCCTGTTTTTAAATGGGGAACCTGAGGCTTGCATGCGTGAGCGCGTGCTCAGTTGCTCAGTTGTGTCTGACTGTTTGTGACCCCATGGACTGTAGCCTGCCAGGCTCCTCTGTCCATGGGATTCTCCAGGCAAGAATACTGCAGTAGGTTGCCATTTCCTTCTCCAGGGGATCTTCTTGACTCAAGAATCAAAGCTGCATCTCCTGCGTCTCCTGCCTTGGCAGGCTGATTCTTTACCCTTGAACCACCTAGGAAGCCAGCCTGAGGCTTAGGAAGGACTAACTGGTCCAAAGTCTTACTCTCCAGCTCGTTAGTGACAACTCAGAGGTAGAAGCAGGACTCCTGAATCCCAGACCTCTGTGATTTCCCCCACCACCTCATAGAACTTGTAAATTAGGTAGAGAGAAGGGACCACCCCTGACAATGAGAGTGTCCCACTGGCCCAGTGGAAAATCCAGTGAGTGCCAGCCTGGGTATGCCAAGCAGAGGCTGTAGGAAAGGAAGAGGACAAGGTGAACAGTGGATGTCAGAGAGCCTTTCCCTTCCCTGTGGGCCTTATAATGGTGCTAGTTTCACTTTTATTGAGCGCTTGCTCTGTGCTGGCCCGTTTACTGCATCATCTCATTGAATCCACACTGAATACCCATGGATGCTTCCCCGGAGGCTTAGTGGTAAAGAATCTGCCTGCCAACGCAGGAGACACAGATTCGATTCCTGGGTTGGGAAGATCCCCTGGAGAAGGAAATGGTAACCCACTCCAGTATTTGTGCCTAGAAAATCCCATGGAAAGAGGAGCCTGGCAGGCTACAGTCCATGGGGTCGAAAAGAGTCAGACACGACTGAGCGACTAAACTGCAACTACTGTAAATACTGTTAGCTGCTTTTTTGTGGGTGATGGTATTGAGACTTGAAGAAGTCATTTAAGTAGCTCAAGTGAACCAAGTTCCAGATCCAGAGGCCATATCTAGTTCGCCCCAAAAGGGAAGAAGATGGGCCTCTCCCTCCCCATAGTTCCCCTCAGTGCCCTGCACAGAATGGGCAATCCATAGCGTATATATGGGTCTACCAACAGACTGAACTATAGATCGAAGAGAGAGTATTTCTTGGCCAAGAAAGTGGTTATGTGCGATGCTGCTTTATATGGGGTGGTTTGGGCCATCTGGGCTCTAACTCTGAGAGATGAGTGCTGGCCAGCAGGGTGAGCGGGCAGGGAGACGGGGGAATAGCAATTACCTGATGCAGTGGGCTGCTGTTAGGACCCAGTTTTGTTCTATCAGAGACCCTCCGCAGGTGTGACGCCACTGGCCGCTGGAGCTGTACTGCAGGGAGACCTGGGAAGAAGCACAGGTGATCCCATAGCTGAAAGGGTCCCAGCTCCGGCAGTGGGGGCAGGGGAAGTTGAGCAAGCAAGACGCTCGCCTCAGGTGCAAAATCTAAGGGGGCGAGCAGAAACTAATCCAGCTACATAACATTTTAATAGTCTTTAGAAAATTAACACAAAAAATCTATGATGAACAAAATGTCAAAAATGTAAATAAAAACTCTATTAAGAAGTAATTAGTTAAAAAAATTTTTTTTGGCTGTGCTGCGGGGCATGTAGGATATTCATTCCCCAGCCAGGGATGGAGGCCACGCCCCTTGCATTGAAAGTGGGGAATCTTAGCCCTGGACTGCCAGGGAAGTCCAAGAAGTAATTGTTTTGAACATCTTTCTGTAGTGCGACTTGTTGGGATTTTTCCTTTCTTGGGAGCTATTTCTTCAGGACATATTCCTCTAATTTAATATGTGTAAAGCAAAATTGTGATCCCTTCTGCCCACTCCCTGAATCTGTGCTTCCCTTAAATTTTCTTGTCTTGGTAAATGGCAAACCAGCTGTACCTGCTGTTCAGGCCAAAACTCTTGGCGGTGAATTTGATGCTTCTCTTTCTCTCATATGCCTCATTCGAACCCACCAGCAAATCCCACCAGCTCTACTTCCAGAATATGTGGACAGAATGCCTCCCTCCTACCACCTCAACTGCTGGTCCCCATCATCTTCACATCTCACCTGGATTATTATTGTAGCTTCCTATGTATTGACCCTGATTTCGGTCTGGCCCCTTCCTCACCCCATTTCTCAACACGGTGGGCAGAATGATCCTTTTAAAATGTGAGCTTAATTATGTTTCTCCTCTGCTCTGAACTGCCGGTGGCTTCTGCTCTCATACGATGTAAACCCCAAACTGTACAATGCCCTACAAGGTTCTACACGACCACCCTCACCTTACAGGCTCTCATTCCCCTTTCTGCTCCGGCCACACTGACCTCCACGAGTTTCTGGAAACACAACAAGCCCATTTCTGCCTCAGAGCCTTTGCGTTTGCTATTCCTTCTGCCCGAACTATTCTTCTGTAAAGTATTAGCATAGGTTTCTCCTTCACTTCCTGCAGGTCTGTGCTCTTCCCTGTGAGGTTCTCTGTGATCACCTTATCTAAGGGTATGCACACTCATATCCACACAAGTGTACATGCGTATCCTTACACACCCATGCACACATATGGACACACACAGCTCTTTCCTCGTGTTCTGTTTTATTCTTCATCTATCATCACCTGATGTTATGAATTTGCCCATTCAATGGTTGATACTCTCATTCTCCCACTTTAATATAAGCTCTGTGAATTTCATTTCCACTGCTGCATTCCAGGTGCCTAGAACAGTTCCTGTCTCATAGTGGATCCTTAATAAACTGAACAAGTGAGTTAATCAGAAAATGAGTGAATGAATGAAAATGGACTCACCAGGGCAAGTGTCTGGTCTCTCTTGCCGAACTTGTCGCCTATTGCTCTTCAGTTTTTCCTTGAAGACTAAATCCACTCATAGGATTATGAAAATACTTAAGTGCACTTTACCCCTGACGACTCCTCAACTTGTTTTTTTAAAGAAAAACTTGTTTCCACTTAGATTTGATTGCTTAATGGGTGTGGATTGGAACTTGAAGGTGGTTGCATTTGGCACCATTTGGGTCTCTGTGGAAGCTGTCCCATCTCCTTCCCCTTGAAGTCCCTGCCAAGGCCAAATAGAAAGGAGGGAGGTGACAGCAGGGCATTGCCTGCTCTGACCATGGTTCCTGTGGAGGAAAAGCAGGAGTGATGCTGCTTTTCTCCAAATATCACTTCTGATTATCCCCATGACATCTTGTTTGCTTCACATTAAGGGGACTTAGATTAACTGACCTTTTAAAAACAATGCTTAAAATTAGACCAAATTAAAAAGATACCTAAAAGGATGCCCCATGCCCAAATCTCCAAATAGGCTGAAATCATCCTACCGATGTGAAAATTTGAAATAATGTATAAACATACAATTTGTGGGCAGCAAAGTGTGGCCACAAGAGCAAAGGTTAAACCAAATTTGACTCTGCACTTTCCCCCAGGCTAACTGGGTCACTTTGGGCAATTATATAACTTTTCTGAGCCCCAGTCACCTTGTCTAGAAAATGGGAATTATAAGGCTTGTCTGGGGCTCTTGGGATTATTAATAATCATAATAGCTAACACTTTAAATATCTAATAATTTGAACACTTACCATATACCAGACACTGTTCTGAGCTCAGAGTGTAAATAAGCTCACATCACAATCACAGTAATCTCATGAAGCACTATTATTATTCCCACTTTACAGATGAATAAAATAAGGCAGTGAATAGAAATTTGTACAACATGGTCCACATCATAAGGGGTGCCATGTATTTTTAATATTACTCACTGAGAAAGGTAAATTGAGTTGCTTCACTTGTACACTAGTATGTGCCATAGCATGAATAGTCTGGCTCCAGAATCTATTTGGAAACTTTACACATCCTACTTTATTATTATCTCTTTTTTTTTGGCTATGCCCTGCAGCATGTGGGATCTTCATTCCCTCCCAGAGACAGAATCCACGCCCCCTACAGTGGAGATGAGGAGTTTTAAACACTGGGCCACCAGTGAAGTCCTACACACTCTACTTTAATTTTAAACCATCTAGCACTTTATTTTCCAGTGTCTAGTGGATTGTGACCTAGAATCATAATCTTGAGATGAGTGTGGAACAGAAGAGACCCCTCAGCCAATGTAGAGCAAATTATATTTGTTTAAAATTTTGATATCTTGTTCATTATGATAAAGTTTGATTTAAAAAAAAATTGCATTAAAAATTCATTTTGGTTACTGAGTTTTGTGGCCCTTCCTTAACTTTTGCCCCCAAAGTGTGTGCCTCGTTTGCCTCACCCTGGTCCCCACCCGGCTTGACCTGCCCACCCATCCTGATTAAAAAAATCTCCTAGGGAAGCAGAAGCAGGAAGTGTAGTGAGACCCTTCTAAGACTAGCGTCAGTTGGTTCCCAAGGCAAGGATGCGTTTGTATCAGCAAGTGGGACCGAGGTGGAGCAAATGGTCCAGAGGGTGAGGAGTTATTTTGGTAGGCAGCATTGATTGATTCTCAGCACAAGGGTGACCTCTACTTAAGGGGGAGGTATAGGGCCCCTCTTCCAAATTCCCAGAAAAAATATATTGTGGGAGTGTGAGAAAAGTAGAAGAACTGGCAAAAGTACACAGAGCTAAGTACTGGGTTGGCTAAAAAATTCGTTTGGGTTTTCTTTTGGTAACATCTTATAGAAAAATCTGAATGAATTCTATGGCCAATCCAATACATAAATTGTGAATTGTCTGTCGCCATCTATGACTGAAGCTCTCCTAATTGAGGGGAGGATGAATGGATGTTGCATTCCCTCCATGAAACCTACTGATGGCTGCATGGGCACTCTGAGCACTCCCTTACATTGTAAACTCACCCCACTCAACCTTTCTGCGCCCAAACCTGTGTATGCCAGTTGTACTCATATTGTAATCATGTGCATTAATTAAATATGTAACCAATGAAATATGAGTTCTAAAAGATAGCTGTGGTTTACATGGAAACTAAGGTAAGTGCTTGGAAGAGACCAGATAACCATGACTTTTAAAAAATTGCTGTGAATTAAGCATAGATGGAAAAACTGAAAAAATTGAGAAAAAAAGGTCATCATGATCTGGAAGGGCTGTTAGATTGCTTCTTGAGTATCTCTTGGTCAATTACTCTACTTTAAAGAAATGGAATTACAGATGATATTGTGGGGATGATTTATACAAGATAGATTGGTGACTAAATGCATAATTATAAGTTTTCAGTTAAATAAGTATTTAAAGGATATGTGTGATTTCTAATAATTTATCTATAACCAATCTTTCAATTTGTTGTTTAGTCGCTAAGTTATGTCTGACTCTTTGCAACCCCATGGACTGTAGCCCCACCAGACTCCTCTGTCCATGGGATTTCCCAGGCAAGAATACTGAAGTGGGTTGCCATTTCCTTCTCTGGGGCATCTTCTTGACCCAGGGATCGAACCTAGGTCTCCTGCATTGGCAGGCGGGTTCTTTACCACTGAGCCTATTACTCAATCCCAATCATGTCAGATAAGAGATATTTTACTATATTTATTAATGTCAGTGTATGCTTCACATATTTCTTTCATGAGTCCTACCACTAACAGGTCCTAGTAATTTGTGCCTGTGCCCCACCCGGCATTTTTAGTCACCTTATTGTTAGAATTATTTCAAGGTAAGGAGGCATTTACTTTATTGGTAACATCGATTTGCCTGTAGTCAAGAATTAATTTGCATAAAATAGCACTGATTGGTTCCTGAAAGCAAGGAATATTTGCATAGAGAGTGATGAATGGATCTTCAGATAACAATATATTTGTAAGCAAACATCTGATTGGTTAACAGAAAGAATGTATTTGTGAATTTGTGTGGATGGGTTGTGGGCTAGGGCAGATCTTTATCCTCGTTAGAGAAGGCCCCTCTCCTTCCACCCCCAAGGTTGACCAAGGGCACAGAAATGTATTTTTTATTGTTGAATTCCCCCATCCTGCCCGTTGAGTCCCCACCAATCCTCGTTTTTGCCAGTGCAATAGACCCTGTGGTGGAGGGTAAAGGGCTGATGTTATGTATGTAAGGACAAGGAGGCAAGAAGTAGAGTATGGGGGACTCACCTGCCAGGGCCAGCTGTTGGGCCTTGCATCTTCACCTCCAACCACTCTGGACAGTTGTGGTGGGTAAGTGGGGACCCCGCAGCTGAGAGCTGTAGAAAGAGAAAGGGTTGTAAACCCAGGGAGCAGTGACCCAAACAATCTACCCCATACTTCCTGAATTCCCAACCCCCAAATAGAGAATCCCTGTTCTAGAAGGATCCTTATAGGTTGTAGAGTCCTACCCTTTGTTGCTCTTTTCTGAAATTTCACTCCAGCTTTCCTACAACCACAGGACTGAGCCCAGTGGGTGCAGGGAGGTCCCATCCTCAGTTCCACCAGGAGGCTGGAAAAGTGCCTCTGGGCGACAGGGCTTACCTCCAGCCACCAGCGTAGACAGCAGTAAGGCCCTGATCATGGTGTGTCCGTAAGGAGTCCTATATGTGTGGCCCTGGCTAAGGCCCTGGTTTTATGAGTGGGCTTATCGGACAGAGATATACTAGGAAAATTCAAGATGGGGATTTTCTCAAAGCCCAGTGGAAAAATGGCCCATGGCCAATATTCTTTTTCCATTTTCCCTAATTGACACCCTGGAAATACTTGGAAAAAGATGCCAAACGGGGATGTTGAAATATGGTTTCTATCCGCTTTCAACAGATTATATGTTATGAGAAGAAGAAAAATATTGGCTCTTGGAGTTGTGTTTTCATAGAAAACATTAGGTTGCATGCTGAACAAACAGTTCTAGGCCAGTGATCCTCAATGGTGCTGGTATTATCCACCAAGGGGACATTTGGCAACGTCCAGAGACATTTTTGGTTGTTATGGCGAGGGATGGGGTACTGTTGGCATCTAGTGGGTAGAGTCTAGAGATGTTGCTAAATACCTCACAAAGGCACAGGGGCCTGTAACAACGAGGAACAATTCCCCCTCAATTGTCAGTGGCACCGAGGTTGAGGAAGCCTGTTCTAGGCCATACCTCAGCTTGCTGGGTGGCCTAGGATAAGCCACAGAAGTCTCAAGGCCTGGGGCCTGCCCGTCTATGAAACAAGGGGAGAAATGTGTGCCCAGCCTGTTTTGCAATGATATGGTGAGGATTTGAAAAATGCGCTTACCTGAACAGCTGGGGTTTGACAGCCCCAGAATGGGCAGCTGCAGGGGGCTTTATTGGGATGGCTCAAGAGTATTTATCATCCCCTCCTAGGACCACAGCAGTTTGTACTTCTCCAGTAACTTCCAAATGAGGTCAAAGCAGGAACTTCTTAGAAAAGGAGGCGGACACTGGCCCAACATACATGTCAGATGCACTCACGTGTCTTACCTAACCTCAGTCTTATGAAATCTAGCAAAAGGTCCCATATTTCAAATGAAGAAGCTGAGTTTCAGAGAGGTAAAGTGAACTTGCTCAAGATTACACAGCTTTTAAAGTGGCACAAGGGGGCTTCCAACTTAGGCTGGTCTGATTTCCAAGCTCCTTTACTTGAGGATGCTGAAGGTGGCATTTCAAATGTCCTCCCAGTACTGCAATAAGCCCCTTGTGTTTGGTGGGTAGCAGGGTGCATGGGTGGGAAAAAGGAGCGAGGGTTTCCTGGTGGACGTTCTTATTCTTCCTTAAAACTTCATTCTCCTTGCTTATGGTCAGAGCACAGTTCCAGGAAGGCCAGGCTCTGGTGAGACAGACCTGCCCTGTGACCACAGATTCTACCTTTTGCCCAGCCAGAAAGGCAGAGCAGAGAGTGGACTTGAACTGCTAAGACTTGAGTTCAAGTCCTCATTGAGTCAGAACTGGGTGTTACAGCTTGGACAGACAAGTCACTGGGCCTGAGTTTCCTAAATAACAATCCAGGCCTGGATTACAGGATTGTCATATGGGTGGGAAAAATTTGTAATTGGCCGAGAATCATGAGGAGGGTGAGGGAGCCTGGGGTGTAGAATCCCATTGCGCTAGATGCCAGAATACCTGGGTTCTAGTCCCAACTCCACCCCTAACTTCTTTAACAGTTTGGGCTCTTGTTTGTAGTCGAGCAGTCACTACAACAACAAACTATTTCTGAAGTTTCCTATTTTATCTTGAATTAATGTGAATATGCCATTCTGTTCCCTGTATCTGTGTTTATTTTACTATAAAAATAAGATTTTCCTGTAGGAGGTCACTGAACAAATACCGGTTTGGCACATGCCATGGGCTTGCTGTGTGACCTTGGGCAAGTCACATAGGTCCTTTGGCCTGGGGCTGTTTATGAATGAAACACAGAGAAGGACATATGCCCAGCCTATTTCATCACATTTCTGGGAGGGTTTGGAAGTGACAAAAATCTTCATCTAATAGGCTGAAGCCAAAGAGTCATTCACTGGGACACAAGGTGGAAAAGCCCAGGAGCAGGGCTGGTTTCAGGCACGGCTGGATCCAGGGCTCTGGGGATGTCCCCAGCACTCAGTTTATCTCTGTCTTTTGTCTCTGCTTTTCACTGTGAGAGTCCACTCTCAAGCTCCATTACATGGCCTGTAGGAGCTCCAGGTTGTCCTACGGGGACAAGAAGGTTACAGAATCTCTTGTCCAGGGTTTCTCAACTGTGGCGCTATTGACAATTTGGATGATGGTTCTTTGTTATGAGACCCAGAATCCTGTGAACTACAATCCTGTGCCTTGAAGGATATTTAGCAGCAGTCCTGGTTCCCACCCGCTAGATGCCAGTAGTCTCTTCCCTCCTCCTCCAAGTTGTGACAACCAGAAGTGTCTGTACTCATTGTAGAATGTATTCTAGAGAGCAAAACCATCCCCTCCATTTTGCTGCTGTAGCCTCACATCGCTCATCTTCAAACCCATCAGGGAATGAGCGAGAGCTTCCTGGTAGTTCCCACAGAAGTCCTGTAACTGTCTCTGATTGGACCTGCCTCAGGTCACATGACCATCCCTGAACCAATGGTTGTGGTGGGAGAGGGGATGCATGTGTAGATTGGCCAGGTTTAGGACCTGGAGGACAAGTCCTACCCCTGGATCTGGGCACCAGGCTCCAGATGGAGGTGCGGGGGAGGGACAGCACCAAAATAATAATCCAGGTTTCTGGAGAGGGAATAGAGGCTGGGAGAACAGATGAGTTTTATAGCCCACTTCCTCCCACTGGGGCTCAGTCCCCATTTATATGTTGATGGACAACCAGGCAATCTGTGAAGTTCTAAACTGCGCTGTGTCCTTGAGGTCTCAGTGGGGCCATGGAGATGCAGACATGAAATTTCATGAGATTTATGACTCATTTATAAGGGTTCCTCTGAGAAATCCAATGCTCAGGGGTTAGAGACTTGGGTTTGCAGCCCTGTGATTCTGGGTAGTGACTCTGGTTTGGATCCTCACTGCTCACAGAGTGGTTTGGACCAGCATCGCTTAGGATCTGGTTAGAAATGCAGACTTATGTATCCACACCTACTGACTCAGCATCTGCAGTTTAACAAGATACCTCGGTGATTCTCTTGTTTGTTAAAATTTGAGAAGACCTGAGCTAGAGCAAGTTTCATCTCTAACTCAATTTCTTCACCTATCAAATAGAATAAAAAAATCTTATCCAGCTCTTAGGGTTGTTGTTAGAATTAAACAATGGTTTATTCACTTAGAACACTGAGAATTGTCAATGTGCAATAAAATGTTCACTCTTCAGCCCTGAGACCTGCAGATCTCAGATATCAGAATAGCACAGAATTATTCAAACTTTACCATCAAAGAATCTGAGGAGATCAGGGGTTTGCAACCTGTTCCTACAGATGACCAGACAGCAAATGTTTTAGGCTTATGGGCCATACGGTTTCAGTTACGACAATTCTGCTGTTATATGACAAAAAGCAGCCCAATAGGCATAGCTGTTTTCCAGGAAAACTTTATTTACAAAACAGATTTGTTTTTCAGGCTCTGATGTTCAGTAGATTAATGATCTGGGGTCTAGCATGTGGCAGTCACAACAGCAAATGTCTGGGAAGTTTCATTCTTCACCTGGAAAGCTTGATCTGAATTTTGCAGCTTATTTCATCAAACAGCTGGGTTTGTCTTAACGTGCATTTTTTTTCTTCCCACACAATCTTCATAGGAAATCGGTGCTTTGGGAAGATGCTCTGTGTTTATTCTCTGCCATTACATGCCCCCTGGCCTATCACCATGTGAAAATTTGCAGATATGTAGTCCTACTTGATGAGTGAGTTTTAGGGAACTGGCCACCAGGGCCTGCTGCGAATAAAGCTCCCCCTCCTAAGGAATAAAAGGGAGAGGGGAGATGTGCCATTGGGGGTCCAGGTATGAGGTCAGTAGTAGTAATGACGCCTCCTGTCACAAGCTTCTGTTGGCTTCCAAAGGGAGGTGGAAGATGTGCGCATTTTACAGATGGGGAAACAGAGTCTCAGAGAGGTTAGGTGACTCAGCTGCTGTCACTGCTTGTTAGCCAATAAATATCCTCCTTTCTGCTCTGCCATATTTCATGCTATTAATTTGTGTCTTAGATAATGTGAGGGTATGAGAGACTTCCAGGATGGCTCTGATTCTTCACCTCTCACTTTATCCATGCCATTTGCCTTGCAATTTTGCAATGGCCTTCTGGGAGGAGGATGAGAGCCCTGTGGAGCTGAGCTTCCCCAGTCAAACCCAGACTTGACCCCTAAACATATGAGTGTTTCCAGCCAAAATCGGCAGTTAGCCAAAATAAGCCACCTAACTGACTCCCAGCTGAACCCAAGTGTGTGAGCAATAAATCCCTGTCTTTGGATGCTACTGAGAGTTTGTGGTTGGTTGTTATGCAGCACTATTAATTATGCCGGAAGTAGCTGATACAGCTGGTGAAGGCCTTTGTGAACATCTGTGAGCAATAACTCTCTCAGGTTTCTATTTGAGTTCAAAATTGCCAGTTTTGCTCAGGATTGTCAGCACACACCACAGCCTCCACCCGTCCCTGGCATGGCCTTTAGAGGAATCTGTGTGAGAGAATCCTTGAGAGTTGGGGATTAATGGCAGAATAACATGGTTGTTAGTCACACAGGCTCTGGAGTCAGACCACCTGAGTTTAAGTCCTGGTGCCCCATTACTAGCTGTGTGACCTTCAATGAGTTTTTAAACCCCCTCTGAGCCTCAGTTACCTCATCTGTAAAGGGGGATGATTATCAAGGTTGTCAAGATTATTGTATAAATGAGGTCAAGTATGTGAAGCTCTTGGATGGTACCAGGACCATTGGTCGCCCTATCCATGTTCCATGCCTTATGCTCTAGCAGAAATTGCTGCCTCGAGATCCTCCCGAGCAGTCACCATGACTTTGCTTATGCCCTTCCCTTAGCCAGGAAAGTAGTGACCCCTTATGATATCCCCAAGAGTGTCAGTTAGGTGTGTGCTGAGCTGCAAGTTATGGAAAACCTGACTGCAGTGTTTAAAACAAATGCAGATTTATTTTTTCCCACAAAACTTGATATTCAGAAAATGGTTGCTGGCATCAGATCTGCAGCTTGATGATGTATGAACTCATATCTCTGTAATTCTCTTGGCCACAAGATGGCTGCTTTAGCTCCAGATATCGCATCCACCTTCATATTCATCACAGGGCAGTAGAGCTTGGTGATCCAGAGCATGGGCTCTGGAGCCAGATTAACAAAGTCTGGATCCCAGCTCCATCACCTTCTGGTTAAATCACCTTGGGAAGTCATGAAATATCTCTAGCCTCAGTTTTTTCATCTGTGAAATGGGGATGACATTAATAGACTATATCTTAGGATTGTTTTGGGGATTAAGTGAGGTAATACATGTAAAGCCTGTAGAATAGTGCCTGGCACATACCAAGTATTCAGTACGTGTTAGTTATTACTTCATTATTACAACTGTAAGGGACTTGGGGACAAATAGTATTAATGTTTAGCACATCTTTCTTCCAATATAGAGACAACTACAAAAGAAGGAGGTCAAGCAGGACCAGGGGGCCCTTGGGTCAAGCAACCAGCAACATCTTCTGTGCTTGGAAATGTTCTGTTCAAACGTGAAGACTCAGCCTAGGGTATCACTGCCTCTAGGAGGGTGTCATGGACTCCTCTCACCAACTGACACTGGTTTAAGTGTCCCTTATCTGTGCTCCTGGACTGTATTCCTACCTTCACGCTTATACAGTGGCCTCAATGATCTGTTTATGGGTCTGTCTCCTGCAGAACAGGGGTCTTGTTTGGACTGTCCCTGGATTCCCAGGGCTGAGTTGGTGCTGGGCTTCTTGTAGCCTCCATTGCTTGTTGAGTAAATACTTTTTGAGAATGAGCTTGGCATTGTGGGAGGTCATGGTCCCCACCTCCAGGAACCAAAGTCTGATGGGGAAACTGGGCAACTCATTGACCAACCAGAGGTAGTCCTAGTTGAGGGTTTTCCTAGGAAGACTTTAGAGGTGGGGGTGGGGGCACCTCCCTCCTAGATCAGCTCTAGACTAGGAGCCCTGGTGATCCTCAGGAGTGCCCTAAACTAGGGACACTCTGGTCAGGGATCAGGGGCCCCACGTGGACCCACCTCACTGGACACTGGGTCCCTCATCTTTCTGGCCCCACGTGCCCTCTAGGCGGCCTCAGGACTAGAGAAGCCTGAACTGAGCCTCTTGTTTGTGTATTACTGGTCGTTTCTTCCTGTGACTTGGCCCAACTTTTTCCTTTTCTGGGCCTCAGTTTCCCTGCCTGTCTAGTGCAGTGCAAGCTTGCCCACCTCTGACCTGCTGTGACTACATGTGGAAGCCACTGCTGTTTGACCAGGGTGTGGTGGTTCACAGCTTATGAGATGTGTGTGTGTGGGGGTGGGGTGGGGTGCAAATCTCTGGTGTGTCCTTAACTCACGTCCCCTCAGGCAGCAGGTTGCCTCCTGGGATCGCCTCCTCCCCCAGTACCTCCAACAGCTCCCCCTCAAGGCCAAACCAGCCTGAATGAGGGGGCCTGTCTTTCCATCCTTGGTGTGGAAGGGGCAGCCCCCAGAGAGCTTCCGAACCCTCAGGGGACATGGGAATCAAGAATGAAGGCAGGGGACTTCCTTGGTGGTCCAGGAGCTAAGAATCTGAGCTTCCAGTGCAGGGGGCCCAGGCTCAATCCCTGGTCAGGGAACTAGACCCCACATCTGCAACTAAGAGTTCAAGTGCTGGAATTAAGACCCAGGGCAGCCAACACCCCACTCCAGTGTCCTCGCGTGGAGAATCCCAGGGACGGGGAGCCTGGTGGGCTGCCGTCTATGGGGTCGCACAGAGTCGGACATGACTGAAGCGACTTAGCAGCAGCAGCAGCAGCCAAATCAATAAATTTAAAAAAAAAAAAAAAAGAAAGCAGTCAGCTTGAGGGGGAGAGAGGTTTATTGTGGTTGTTGGGATTTGTGGCCTGGGCTCCTGGGGATGAATCACAGCTGCAGTTTCTGGAGAAGCAGAGAACAGTGAGGGACTCAGGGTGGCATGAGTCTCAGCCGGGAGGGAAGGAACAAGGGGGCACAGCAGGTAGTACCAGGCCTTAATGAGCCAGGCTCGCCTCTGCCCCCAGGGTTGGCCCCCTCAGCACTTCCCACCACTGTGCAAGTGGGCTCAGGACACCACCTGCTCCCAGAGTGACCCCCTGTCCCTCCTCAAAAGGTAGATGGTCATCCATGCCACCCCCTCTCCTGTGTTGGGGCCATATTTCACCTTTGGGAGCCCTGGTGGGGAGCCTAGGGTTGGGACAGAAGGGTTTGCTGAAGCAAATGGATTAAAGGGTTGGGGAGTCGATGGCCATTTCTTTACTGCACCCGACTCACGGCTGCACGCAGTAAACACTCAATACTTCTTGAGCAGGTGAATGGAGGAGTGAGTAGAGGAGCAAGCGAAGGAAGGGCAAGTGAGGGTGAGGGGCGGCAGTGAGGAAGGAGGGGCGGGCAGTGAGGAAGGAGGCCTGGGGGCGCACCCACCTCGTTGATCCAGTCGATGTAGGCAGACACACGGGTGAAGACCGTTGGCTTTTTGAGGGTGTTGCAGCCCAGCCCGGAGCCGAAGCTGACGATGCCTCGCACGTCCCAGTTGCCGTTCTCGGCTTGGCAGTTCAGGGGGCCGCCCGAGTCCCCCTGCAGCAGATGGGGTGGGCGTCAGAGGGAGGCTTGGGCCACTGCCGGGGGGGTTGTGGTCAGAGTGGGGCAAGTGAGTTGGCCTCTCTGCCTTGGTGCCTCCTGTTTTGGCCTCAGCTTGTCCATAGTGAGGGAGGCAGAGAAGATATGGTTTGGGAGTGACTTGACCTTTATCCTAGGGGAGCCCTAAAGTATCAGATTAAGTCTTGGTTTGCTGTGTGATCTTGGGATAATGAGAACCCTCTCTGTGCCTCAGTGTCCCATGCCTGTGTCTGAGCTGCTCAGAGAGGTGAAGATGCTGGGAGTTGTGTAGGGGACCCTGCAAAGTGAGGGAAGTGGAAATGGGGAAAGGGTCCTGTGTTTAAAAGTGGGACCGTCTCTGATTTCCCTGGATGCTTCTTGCTTCTGTGTCAGATTCCCTGAGTCCTCTGTCTCCCTGGACCGACGGAGTTGACGGTATGACGGAATGTGTGCCCAGACTTGAATGAAGTCTCTTCTACACGTCAGACTCATTTAGTCCTGACAGCAGCCCTGTGCTTCCTGTTGCTCCATTTTATAATAGGGAAACTGAGGTTCAGAGAGGTCGAATGGCCTGCCCAAGGTTATGCAGCTGTGAAGGGGTGGGATTGGGACTCGGATCCAGAGACTGACGTTCAGCTTTCCTGCTCTGGCTGTAGTGCTGGTGGGGGAGGGGAAGGGGGACAGTGACAAGCTTTTCCTAAGTCCCCTGAGCCCAACTGGGACTCAGTCTCCCCCCAGGGAGAGGGTTCCTTGTGGGGTCTCCCCACTTCTCACGCCTTCGCTCTCCTCCCTGCCCCTAGCACTTGGCCATCTGCATTAGGGCTGGGGTGCGGAGTCTGGACACTCACGTTGCAGGCTGAGATGACTCCATCGCCCCCGGCACAGACCATGGTTTCCTTCACCGTGGTGCCCCACCAGTCTCTCTGGGAGCATGTGGCATAATCCACCACAGGCTGCAGGCCCTGCTGCAGCTCGGCGGCAATGGGGCCGTTGGCTGGAGAGAGAATGGGTCGTGACTGGGCAGGCAGCCCAGGAAGCCCTGGCCCCAGGCCTTCAGGGAACAGAGGGCTAAACGGGGCTCGGCCAGGCCAGGCAAGTTCTGGCAAGACTTTAAGGGACACACTCACATGCCTTTTATTGAGAGGCAAGACTCTGAGCCAATGGTCCCAAACTGGGTTAGAGACCCTTCAAAGGGTCAGAAGGGTAAAACCAACCCATAGAAAACCCTCAAGAAATAACTACCATTTATCTTTCATTTATGTTCTGGGGTTTTAATTGTCAATGGTTTCCTTGTAGTTCTCTACCTTTGGAGTCAACCGTGAAAAGATTTTTCTCAGCCCCCAATTTTTCAAGTACTGATCTCCATTTTCCTCTAAGTCTTCTGTAGGTTCATTTATTTGCATTTAACCTTTAAATTCAGCTGGAATTTACTTGAGAATTCCACTCACTGGAATATACTTGGTATGTGATCTAATCTCCGACACCAAAATGGTTAGTTTCGTTGATTCAATAGTCACTTAACATGGCACTTAGTAGATGTCCAGCCCTGTTCTAAGTCCTTGACAAATTTTAGTCCATTTAATCCTTATAGCATCCCTTATATGCACTTGGCGTGTCTGGCACATGGCACGTGCTTAATAAATATTAGCCATCATTACACAGTTTAAGAAGATGTGAAAATGTTAAGGCAGAAAGGAAACTGGTGGGCAAATATGGGTGGCATGCTTCCTGTGGGGGCTGCTTCCTCCAGGAAGGCGCTCATGATTTGCCAGGGGCTATACTCACTGTAGAGACGGCCCCAGCCAGTGACGTAGCAGGGGTAGTCCTGAGGCAGCAAGGAGCCCGCCTCTGGCAGGCAGGCCACCTGGATCGTGTCACTCAGTTCCACGGTCTCTGCCAGCTTGATAAGGGCAATGTCATTGCTGGAATCCAAAGTGGAGGTGGTGAATGACAGGAGGGCCTGGTGCACCAAGCAAATGCCAAGAGGCCTGGCCTGGGAGTTGGGAGTCACGCCAAGGGTGACCAGGGGTCCTCTGCACACATCCCAGACTGCCAGGTTTTACTAGTGGACAGAGATGCTGGGGAACGAATGATCTGCTTTCTAATTCCATCACCTGCCCTGTAGGTGTAGCTTCTTCCCCCTACTTGTGTCTTCACATCACGACAGCCTTAGCAGAGAAGTGCCAAGAGCAGACGCCTTCTGAGCCACTGTAATTGAACCACCGTATCAGCCGAAATTAAGCTAAAGCAAACTGGAAATTATGACTGTAAAAATACTTGCAGATTCCATTTTTAATGTTTCCGCGTCGCCCGAATGGAAGCAGACAACCCTAGGTAGACTCGGTTTCGTTTGTGGTTCTGCCACTTAGTGGGCTGTGTGACCTGAGACGCATTCCTTAACCTCTCTGATCCTCACGTTCTTGTCTCGGGCTGTTGTGAGGATTAAATAAGAGATGGCATGTGAAGTGCTTATTGCAATGCGGGCAGGCACGCAGTAAGCATCAATAATGGGGAGTGCTGGCTGACAGACTTCAGGTAGCATACCAGGGGGGCCCCGGGATTCTTATTCCACGTGTACTTTCTGGAGCCCCTTGGTCAATGATGGGAATGGGAGGGGTGTCCGTCTCCTCTTAGCATTTTGCTGTTTTGTGTAACGCCATCATCTGCGGGCCATTCAGGGTGAGGATGGGGCCCCGGGACAGGCTCTGTCTCCATCTAAGGGACCTCCTCTTCTTCTGAGCTGCCCCTGTGGGGCGTGTGATGGCCAGCTGGGTACTCACCGAACTAGGAAGGAGTTCCACTTTTCGTGGACAAAGATGGTGTCCACACCCACATAGAGGGAGCCGGCCTCGTCCTCCACCTCCAGGTTGTTCTTCCCCAGGGCCACGCGGTAGGTCAGGGTGTTGCTGGACAGAGCAAGGGGGCCAAGTCAGGGTCCTGCCCCCACTGGTTGGCAGGGTAGAGAGGGAAGTTGGGGCTCTGGTAATGCAGCTTCGGGGTCACTGTGGAACTCATTTGGGGGAAGGCACGGTTCACCCCATTGACCCTTCCTAGGGCACGGGGTAAGGACCCTGGTCTTGGAGTCAAGTCCGTTCTAACTGCTGGGTGGGCAGGCTCGGGCCTCAATTCCTCTCCTGTAAGGTGGAGATAATCTTAAAACTCACCTGCCAGGGATGCTGTGAGGATGAACTAGTCCACACTGCTGCTGGCCTGCATTATCTCACCCGTATTCCCCTCTAGCCACCTCCTCCTCTCCCCTCACACAATCCGCTCCTGCCACACTGGCTTCCACTTTATTTCTCAGACATACCAAATGGACTCCCTCCTCTGGACCTTTGCATCGGCTCTTCCCTCCATCTGTGACACCTTACTTCCAGACCAGAGATTTCTTCCCTTATTTTCTTCAGATCTTGGCTCAAGCATCCCCTTTTCAGAGAGCTCTTCCCGGGGTCATGTCATTTAAAATCGAACCCCTCCTTCTTCTTATCCTCTTCCTGCCTCTTTGTTTTTCTTCGCTACCGCTTGTTTTGTTACATATTTACTTGTTGGATGGCCTGTCACTGTCTTCCACTAGAATGTAATAAGCTCCCTGAGAGCACAAACTGCATTTTCACTCCCACGTTCCCTGGCACATAGTAGGTGCTCACTAAATATTTGTTGAATGAATAAATGGACAGCTGAGTTACTGGATATGCGTAGCCTGCTTGTCCCTGTGTCTGGAGTGTGTGCCCTGGAAGGGCAGTGGGCGGGGTGTCTGGGTGGCTTCTGGCTCACCTGATGCAGTGGGCAGCTGTGAGCACGTGGCTGGGGCTGATCAGGGTGCCACCACAGGTGTGCCTCCACGTGTTATCCCTGAGGTACTGGAGGGAGATCTGCAGGGGGGAATGTGGCAGGATGCTGTTTCAGCCCCAGGGGCACACTCCCCATTCCCCTCTCCACCCTGCCTCCCACACCCGCTGCAGTGAGCTTACCTGCCAGGGCCAGCTGTGGGGAATGGCGTCCTCTCCTCCCACCACACGGGCTGATAGGTTGGGCTGGAAGATGGGGACCCCGCAGCTGGAGGCTGGGGGAGACAGAGAGGGAGAGCACAGGTGAATGTGGCTGGTATCTCATTGAGGAAGGGACAGGTGGAAAGAGCACACATTTAGGGACTAGGCAGACTTGGGTTTGAATTTTCCTGTAAGACTTTGGGGAAGCTGTTGAGTTTGCTGGGCCTCAACTTCCCTTTCTGTGAAATGGGTAGACTAGCACTAACCTAGTAAGTTTGTCCTAAGAACTAAATGATGCATATGAAGAGTTGAGCAAAAGATCTGGTATAGAGTGAAAGTTAAATCACTGAAGGAAACACCAAGGTAGGCTGGCTTGGTGTGAGTGCCCAGGTACACCTGGGTTCTCCATCCTTACCCTGCTGTCCCTTTTGAGGCCACAGCATGGCGGGGATGTGTGAACATGGAACCCATAGAATTCCAGATTGTCTTAGCTGTGGAATGGTCAAGAGCAAGTGCTGGGCATACTCGGACTCAAATTCTGCCTCCACCACTAACCAGCCATGTGATCTTGAAGAAGATACTGAACTTCACTGTGCCTCAGGGTCCTCATCTGTAAAATGGGTCTATATTAATAGACCCTGCCTCTCAAGGTTGATAGTGAATCAAATTGGCTCCTGAATGTCGAGGGCTTAGCAGAGTGCTTGGCACAGAGTAAGCATGCAATACACAGGAGCAGCTATTGTTATTATTACTACTGTTGTTATCAACTGGAAGACTCTTAATGAAGTGCTCTTATTTGCCAAAAGAGCCAGTGAGCTTTAGAGAGGTGATATGGCTTGTTTAGGTCCTGCTGAGAGAGAGTGACATTCGAGTCAAGTTCCTTGACTCCCAATCTGGGAGAAGGCTGCCAACACGGGAAGCTGCCATCCTCTGTGCCAGCACAGAATCCCCAAAGGAGAGATGCTGATCCCAGGAAAGGTAGGCCCCAAAATTGTTTAATTGCTATATGGTGTCCAACTCTTTTGCAACCCCATGGACTGTAGCCTACCTGGCTTCTCTGTCCATGGGATTTCCCAGGCAGGAATACTGGAATAGGTTGCCATTTCCTTTTCCAGGGGCTCTTCCCAACCCAGGGATCAGACCTGCGTCTCCTACATGGGTAGGCGGGTTCTTTACCACTGAGCCAGCTGGGAAGCCCAGACCCCCCGATGGTCCCCGGGGTGCCCGGGGATGAGGCAGCTTCTGTTCCCCCAGGTTGATACTACATCTTTCTGCACCTCATCGCTCATCCTCACCCTGGGGAGGTCAGATCATCGGCCCTATTTCGCAGATACAGAAGCAGAGTTGCCCAGCAGGCAAGTAGCTCATTTGACACAGCTGATCAGTAGTAACTGGACCCATACTGGACCTCAAAGCCCCTTTCCTAAAGCCCTGGAGAGCAGAGGGCCCCTGCCCCTATCCTTGTCCGAGCTCACAGCCTGGTGGCTGCAGCTGGTCACAGAGCCTCAGCTTACCGTAGGCCAGGAGCGTGGTGAAGACCGTGATGCCCAACATGTTGTGAATGCTCAGAATCAGGTGAATGTCGCGGTGGCTGGGGCAGCACTTATAGGCACATAGGGGGTGGGCCCACCTCATCAAGGCCGAGCCACCACTTGGAAGAAACCTGTTCTGCCAAGGCCTTTTCCCTGACCTTGGGTGGTTGCTGTTTAATTTGGGCAGAGATGGAGCTGGCTTGGAGGCATGGATTTCCCAAATATCCAGACAGAGCAAACTCTTGCATTTGCAGGTATGGGGGCCCCATCACGCTGCCTGGCCTGACTCATTCTTTTTAGTTGTCATTTACTAGGCACCTACTCTGTGCTGGTTGTCATGCTCAGTAACTCTTGCAGTCCCTTAATGCTCCCAACAACATGCAGTAGATTCTCTTGTCTGCTGATTAAACGTGACAAAGCTGAGACTCAGAGGGTCAGTGACCATCCAGGGTCACACAGCTAGCTGTACAACAGGTTTGAAGTCAGCCTTTCAAATGTCAGCCTGCAGCCCCAAACTGCTATGACGCACCGCTTCCTTCTCTGTCTTTATCACTCTTTGTTTACTTCCTGGCTTTTTCTTTCTCCCTCATTCGACTAAGTCTGTCAGATCTTGGGGTTCCCCCTGCTCTGCAGCACCTTCTCCCCCTTGGCTGTGGATAGAGGCTGAGGCCCTGGCATACCCTGCAAGGTTTCGGTTGGCCAAATTCCTACTTGGAGCCAGCTTAGTTGTCTCCCTGCAAGGCCCTCAGTCTCTCGTTCTTTATTTATTATTTTTTAAAATATAAACTTATTTATTTTAATTGGAGGTTAATTACTTTACAATATTGTATTCATTTTAAAATGGGCATGTAGGATCAGATGAACTCTCGGGCTCTTTTCAGATCTTAGATTCCATAATTTAGATGTAAAGGTTGAGTGCTACTCTGGATGCCCCAAAATTCCACCTGGAGCCTCGGCAGTTTGGGTTCAGCCTTGACCTTGGAGAGTTGCTCTACTTCATTTGCCCTGAGGCCTGACTTCTCTTCTTTGAACTCCTCCATGTGCTGTTTGGAAGTTGTTTTCTGAGCTGGGCCTACTGGTCATGGACATTATTTAACCATGCTCTTTCACTGGGAGCAACTGGGCAGAGGTGGAAGCTGCTTCTGGTGCACGACTAGTGTGCATGGCTAGTGTGCGTGGCTAGTGTGCGTGGCTAGTGTGCACGGCTAGTGCCAGCCCCTCCTGACCTGGTCCCGACGCAGGGAAAACCACTGGCCAGAGGATGCCATCACTCCAGGGACTCAAAATGCCGAAAGTTCTGGTGGTGACACTTGGCTGGCTGACCTGGTCTTCTGACCACCGAGATGAAGAAACAGCCCCAGGAGGGCTGGTGAATATCTGCAAAGAGGTGCCCTGGGGGGTGGATTGCTGCGATTGGAAGGCAGAGGGCTTGGAGTTGGATTAACTTAAAGCTGTGCGTCTTGCTTGCCCAGACTGTGAGGCACTGACTCAGTAGGTGCACAGAAGCCATTCATTCCTTCATTCCTCCCACACCAGCTGAGCAGCTCCTGTGTGTAGGCTCTGTGCTAGGGCTGGGGCCACAGAGAGGATAACACCCTGTTCAGCTCTGCTGGAGCTCCCTGCTCGCAAGGTGATAAACGTTCCTTTGAACATACTGGGCCAAGGTCTGGGAGCCTCGAACAAGAGCGCGTTAATCCGGGGCAGGGGAGCTTGATGGGCGCAGGTGGGAAAGGGTCCATTTTCTGCAGATTGCATGTCCAAAATGAACTTGAGATTCAAAAAGATGCATGCAGCTCTATTTTCCCAGCAGGATTATTTACAATAGGCAAAACGTGGAAACAGCCTAAATGTCCATTGACAGATGAAAGGATAAAGAAGACATATATGCAATGGAATACCCTCAACCATAAAAAAAGAATGAAATAATGCTATTGCAGCACCATGGATGCAACTAAAGATGATCACACCAAGTGAAGTAAGTAGAAAGACAAATACCCTGATATCTAAACTATGGCATCAACAAACCTATCTATTAAGGAGAAATAGACTCACAGACATAGAGAACAGACTTCTGGTTGCCAAGGGGCGGGAGAGGAACTTTGGATTAGCAGATGTAAACTTTACGTATAGGATGGATAAACAATAAGGCCCTTCTGTTATAGCGCAGGGGGCTATATTCAGTCCCCTGAGATAAATCATAATGGAAAAGAAGATATAAAAAAGAATGCCTATATGTATATAACTGAGTCTCCTTGCTGTACAGCAGAGATTGGCGCAACAGTGTAAATCAACTATACTCTGATAAAAAATTAAAAATAACAACAACAACAACAACAAACCCCAAATGAACTTGAGGACTTGAGGCTATGAGGATGCTGTAACCCCATCTTATCCTGCTGGCCCTCGTGTATTCCAGGGCCTGGAGTGGGGCCTCCCAGGATGAGGGCACTTAATGTCAGCCAGCCACTCAGGGCCAGACTGTGCTGGAAAAATAATCAGGAGTGACTTGGCAGAGGCTGGGCTTGAGGGTGTGGGGAACGTTAGGAGAAGCGATGCCAAGGTTGGGAGTCAATGAGGACGCTGGTGAGAGCCTGAGAAACAGGGCAGGTGCCAGTATGGGGGCCCATTATTTTTAGTTGCTGGGACAGGACTCTCGGGTGGCAGCTGTTACATCCTGGGTGGGGCCCATTAAGCAGGCAGGCCTGGGGCTGGCAGCATTTCTCCTCAAAACCAAGTGAAAGTAGGGAGTTGGGGAGCTGAGTGAGGGATTTGGTGTTTGGTGCTGGGGGCTGGGACTTGGTGGTGGGGAGGCTTACTGAGAGGCCAGGACATGGTTGGGGATTGAGGAGCCATCTCCCTTCCCCACTCTTGGTCCCTTAATCCCTTCAGGACTTCTTATTCCTCTCGTGGCCCCTGCCTAGGCTGGGAGAGGGGGTTCTCATGGTGGCTAGGCTAGGGTCCCTCCCAGCTGCATCTGATGGTGGAGGGCCTGACGTGGGACCAGCGGCCCATGTATCTTACATTCCATGGGCTCGAGGCCCATGTCCATCAGCGGGCCACCTGGGCCGGGGCTCTGGGGCTAGAATGCCCTTGCCTGTCTGTATCCTCTCAGCTCTAAGACCATTTTGCTAGGATGTCAGGGCTTCTGATATTCTTCCCTTGGGAAGGCAACTGAGGACAATGCTTCACCCAACATGCAGTGTTAATGGCATCTCGGGCCACAGGTGGCACGTGGGGTGGCCTTTCTCAGGAAATAGCACTTCAAGGAGGAAGCCTTCTCCAAGCAGGAAGCCAGAGGCATAGGGCATCAGGCTGCTGTAATACCACGTATGTCCACCTGGGGGCAGCGATGTACAGCATCATCTCAAAATCCTGCCTGCCCCCCACCCGTCGCCGGATTGTACCTGGGAAAGGGAACACCCTACCTCGAAACCAAAGGGAAGACCTTGAGCGCTTAGCCCACCCTCACGTTGACCAGATGGGGAGACTGAGACCCAGGGGGAGCCTAATCTGTTCAAAGTCCTCTTAGAGGGGCACCCCAGCTTGTTCCTCATCACCCCACCATCCCAGTCTGTAATGGAGGAGGCTTGGAGTGTCTCTGAGTGTGAGGGAGTCTTGGCGGGGCTCCCGGGTGCATTAGTCCAGAATCCCTGTGGCCTTGGTGCCACTCCTGGTGCGTATCCTCAAGTGAACTTGGCAGGCAGGGTGGCTAAATGGGAAGGGACATGGGCTGTGGACTGAATGAGCTAGAGCCGCCCCATTTGCCTGGGTCTCTTGAAAACTTTCTGGGTCTGTTCTTATCTGAGAAAGACCGCCCCACTCCCATGGGCTGACTGTGAGGATTAACTGAGTTGATATCCTGACTTCTCTGGTGGTCTGGTGGCTAAGACTCCATGCATCCGGTGCAGGAGTCCTGGGTTTGATCCGTGGTCAGGGAAATAAATCCCACACGATGCAACTAAACACTTGCATGCCACAAGTAAAGATTCCAAGTGTGGCAACTAAGACCTAGCGCAACCAAATAAATAAGTAGATTTTCCTTTTAAAAAAGAGCTTAGATGAGTCCCTGGTGACAGCATGTGAGCATCAAACTCAACTTCTCCCCTTAGGAAGAAGTCCTGAGTCCCCTCTTCTCCCTGGCTTCTGCCATGGGAGCCACCTGAGCAAATGCTGCCCCCGTACCCAAGTGACCTCGCCCTGTCCACTCCTTTGCCAGCCCCTCCCTTCTCCCACCCCAAGAACCACACACACATAAGAATATAGAATTTTATCTTATTTAGTTAAAAAAAATAATCGTACCACCGAATGAAGAAGTAGCTTTTTTTTTTTTTTTTTTGGTGAGATGGGAGGAGAGAAAAAAAAAGCAATAAGCCCAAAGAAAAAGAACTTTTTATATTCATCTGTATAAACATATCCGCTAAGGCAAACGTAATCCAGGGCCAAGGCTGCTGCACGGGGGTCAGTACCTCCTAATTCCTGCAGATTCTAAGGCCAAAAAAATAAAACCTCTGCAAGTCCAACAGGAGTTGTCTGGACTCTTGGGGCATCTTACTAAAATAATTATCGAGTTTAAAAAGCAGTGACGCTGTCATGACACGCACAGAAAGTTGCATAACTGTGGCCTCGGTGGCCATTCACTTGTTTGGACTGGGGGACGGGCACAGCTTCACAACACAGCAACGGACAGACACGCACACACGTGAGCGCGCACATGGGGAGCCGCGTAGGGCCTGGCTGGTGGCACAGGCTTGGCCACGGCCCATCTGGGGAGGGACACGGGGCAGGGGGGCTGGGGTCCCCTTGCACCCTCAGGGGGTGAGTGTGACGGGACAGGTTCCCGTCGCTGGTGCCAAGGCGGTGAACGTCATTCGGGGAAGGATGGCGTGAAAGAGCCCAGCCAGGCCCCCTGCTCCCAACCACCTGGTCCGTGCAAACCACTTAAAGCACTTCTTGGACACCTCCTGGAGAACAGAGGCGTGCTGGTTTCCTTCCCCATGAAGGGGCCAAGCTCTCCTCCCTGCCCCCTCTTCTCCCGGGACCCTCTGGCTGCTGTGGGCCGGTGTGGGGTGAGGGGGTGACCAGGGACTGGTGTTTCTGCCCCCAGAGCCTTCCCGGCCCATGAGCCATGGCATGCCCGGCAGAATGTGGGCCCGTGAGGTAGATTGGCAGAAATGCCCCCTCACCCTGCCTGGCTGGGGCCCAGAGGGCTGGGGTTTCCATGTCAGCTGGGGGGCAGGGGGGTGGGCAGGTGGGCCAGGGCCTTGGGTCCCTTGGCTAGGATAGAAGCGCCCCCACTCGATTCCAGCAGAGAGAGGAGGCAGGGCTGCAGGAACAGGTGCTGGGGGTGGGGAGCCGGGTGCCACTGACCAGCTCTCTGGGGCTGTGGTTCTTGCCATCTGTCGCTCACCCAGTCTAGGGAGGGGCCCCAGGGCCGTGGGGGCGGTGCAGCCTGCAGGTGAAGGGCAGCTGGCCTCTGGGGTGGGGACGAGGTGGACAGGGGGAGGTGCAGGGAGGAGAGGAGTGTGTGTGTGGAGGGCAGCCCCCCCAGCAGGGCGCGCCCTAGAGCTGGGAGCAGGCGCAGCTGGGGGAGGCAATGGGCAGCCAGGAGGCGGAGGAGCAGGACTGGCTGGGCAGCTGGTGTCGCGGCCTCAGGAACAGCAGAGGGAGCGGGGAGAGGCCGGGCTGCTCTGGGAGACCCCCTCGACTGGCTTGTTCACAGACATCTGTAGCTTTTTAGCATGGTCCCTTTGGGCAGAGCCAAGGATCAAGCTGGGCCTCCGGTCTGCCCATCCTTGCCACCCTCGCCGGCTGGACCGGGCGCCAGAGCTGGGGCCACATGGTGGGGCGCAGCCTCGCTACTTGAAGGTGGATTGCAGCTCCTTGAAGGCCGCTTTCCGCTGCTTCATCTCCTCCGCCTGCTTCTTCCTCTCCTCTTGCTCTGCCTTGATCTCCTCCTCGAAGCGGCTGGACACGTTCATGGCCTGGACCTGGGATGGGGTCGGGTGGGATTCAGGTGGTCAGGACTGGAGGAGGTCTCTCTGGGGTCTCTTCTAGTTCTGCTCTGCCCTCCATCCCACCCCAACCAATGCTCTGCCTCCCACCATCCAGAACCTCGATTCGGCACTTCAGTCACCTCGCTGAGCCTCAGTTCTTCCATTTAGAGCCTGGTAGGGATTTAGTCGCCAAGTCGCGTCTGACTCGTGACTCCATAGGCTGTAGCCTGGCTGTAGCCAGGCTTCTCTGTTCATGGCATTTCCCAGGCGAGAATACTGGAGTGGGTTGCCATTTTCTCCTCCAGGGAATCTTCCCCCTCCAGGGGTTGAACCTGGGTCTCCTGCACTGCAGGCAGACTCTTTATCAACTGAGCTACCAGGGAAGCCCAGTGATTAATAACTGACCTCATAGGTACATGGAGAGGATTAAAAGAGATAAGATGAATTCAGTGGCTGTTGCAGAGTGTGGGTCCTGTAACTGGGAGCTTCTGATGCAGCTATTCTTATCCTGTTCCTGTCCTGGGAAGCCCAACTGAACCCGGAAACATCCCATCAATTCTAGAAGCCCAGAAGGAGGTGGGAGGAGGCCTTTAGAAGGAATGTTCTTAGCTAACATGAAGATGGGGAGAAGCAAGAACAGGCAGGAGCCTCAGGGCCCTGACAAGACAGGATCCAAGAACCATACATGTCCCCTCCACCTGAACCTGTGCCATGCCTGGAGTTGGCCTCTGGGGGCCATCACACTCCCTCCAGGCTGGGGCTGGCAGGGCTGGTGTCTCTGAGAGGCCCTGGGAACCAGTGCTATGTTTCTGGGCCTGCTCTGCTGTCTCTTGGTCCCACCTTTTAAAGCCCAGTCCTTTGTGGGTAGTGGGTTTGTGTGCCAGGGCAGGGCCATCTCAAAGTGGTCCTTGTTCCCTCTTCAAGAATACACACCTCTCACCCAGCCCTGGGGGAGAGAAGGGGGAAGCTGGAAAGGATCACAAGCTGGATGGGAGGGGACAGAAGCCAGGAATGACATGGGCCCTGATAGGCGTCAGTTCCCCACCTCTTGTCTGCGGCCTCAGCAGGGACAGGAAGGGGACATGCGGATCCTTCTGCTAACTCAGGGTCGCGGTGGATCCCAGACACCCCATCCTCAAGTGGGGTCAGGGCACCCCACAGCCCCCAATTCCTTACCTTGGCCTCAAAGAAGCTCTTGGCCCCCTTGACACCCTCGGTGGACACGTCGATCTCAGAGAGGCGGGCCAGCACGTGCAGCCCGCTGTCCTCCTGCAGCTCCCCGGCTGCTGCCTTGCGGAAGATCAGGAGGAACTGCGGCAGGGAGAACAGAACACTGATGTCATCAGGGAGAGAGTGGGCGGGGCCAGAGCCTGCCCACCCGCGGGCCTGCTACAGGCCTCCCTGGGAAGAGAGGTGCTCGCGGGCCTGGGAGCCAGAGGCCTGGGTTCTCCACTCTCCATGCTCCGTGTTCCTGAGCAGGCTGCTGGGCCCCTCCCTCTCTGGGCCTCAGTTGCCCATCTGTAAAATGGGAGGCTAGGTGACCTATCTCCTGTCCACCCCAGGACTGGGGCTCCTGCAGGCTGCTCTGCCCACGCTCAGCTCCCAGCAAAAGCCTCAACTTATCTCTTACCTTTGTCTCCACTGTTCTCCAAACCAGTCCACCTTAAATCCCATTTACTGAGCCCTGAAGGTACATGATTGTGCCCATTTTATAGAAAGAGTAAGCCTCAGCACCGGAAAGTCATGGAGGAAAAGACTTGAACCCAGGTCCTGAGTCCATACCATCATCGTGTGCTGCCTGCACCGTCCTCCCTGGGCCTCGGCTCCCCCAGGCGCCTGGGCCACCTTTCTCTTGCCTTGCCTCCTCTATGCTTCCAGCTAGCTCTCCAGGGCCCACCTGAGACCTGACTCTCCAGAGGCCACAGCTGGCATTTAACCCTGTGCTGCCCAGGGGGCCAGTGCCATTGCTATCTGGCTTGGAGCCTCGGTTTCCTCCTCCGGCAAACAGGTTCGCTCACGGCTCCCATCTCAGAGTGAGGCTGAGTGAGAGCTGGAGTGTAAAGTCACCTGGCCCAGTGCCTGCTCCTCTTGGACCTGCAGGCCGAGTCCCTGCTCCATCTGCCCCTTCTCCTCAGTCACAGCATCCTATTGTTTCACTCTGTGCATCTCCCCCTCTGCACGCCAGGACCCCTGGAGCACAGGGTCTTTCTGGAGCCCACATGGGGTCAGGGACACAGGACTTCCCTGATAGTACAGTGGATGGGGAGTCTGCCTGCCGAAGCGGGGCACATGGGTTCGATCCCTGGTCCAGGCAGTGGGGCAAACGGCCTGTGGGCCACAACCACCGAGTATGCGCTCTAGAGCCCATGAGCCGCAGCCACTGGGTCTGTGAGCTGCAACTACCGAGGCTCGTGCACCTAGAGCCCATGCTCTGCATCAGGAGAAGCCACTGCAACGAAAAGCCTCAGCGCTGCAACCAGAGGGCAGCTCTCCGCAAGCAGAGGAAAGCTCGCGCAGCAATGAAGACCCAACACAGACATAAATGAAAATCAATCAGTCAATCAATGAAATAAGTGCTCACTACATGAAGGAATGGATGGACCTTCTTCTCACTTAGGCATCTCAGAATCTCCCTGGGGACCCGTTCTACGATCTGCTGAAACCTCATTCAGCCAACAAACAGCCATTCAACAGTGGCTGTTCAAGGACAAGTAGCTCAGTGACAAAGCGGGGGTGCGTCTCTCCCCACCACCAAGCCCCCAACAGTGTTGCCCCCCACGGGGAGTAGGAAGCTTACCTCCCGGAAGCTGAGCTTGCTGTCAAAGTCCTCATCCACCTCCTTGATCATATTTTTCAGGCCCAGGTGGGTCTGGGGGGCTCCAAGTTTCTCCATCATGAGCTTTAGCTCCATCAGGTCAATGAAACCATCCCGGCCGGCATCGTACCTGTGGGTGCAAAGAGAGGCCTTAGGACATCCTGACACTTCATACCTCACCAGCCAGAGTGGTGATAAGCCAGAGTGCAAGGAGCCTAGGAGCTCAAAAGTCACCTCCTAGCGAGGAACTCAGCCAAGGCTGATTTGTGGTCCAGTGACTGCTTGGTTACCTCTGATGATGGGGAGCTCACCACATGGCCCAGCAGCCTCCTACATGTTGAACAGTGCCAACTTTTGGCCAAACCTGCTACACAGGAAAGCTGAAAACCACAGCCCCTATCTACTGAATGAGACATGACAAGCATGTAGGAAGAATTCACAATATCATATGGGGTACGGACTGGGAAGGTGGGCCCTGATGTAAGAACTCACTGACCATCCTTAGGCACCTCCACAGGCCCTCGAGGGACATCTTGGCTCCATATCTCCCCCCTTCCCTGTCCTCACCCAGGAGGGAGGCAGAAGGAACCACATGTCTAAGGGTAGGGCTCACAGGAGGGAGGGGACACTTTGAGTTTTCTGGAATGTGGCCTGGGGTGTGTTCAGGGAACAGCTTGCACAGGGGGCCTGCAGGGGGTACAGTGGTGGCTGGAAAGGCCTGGAACAATGATTAGGTGATGACTGTGTCTCTGCCCTGCACATTCCGGGTCTCTTTTTCCTACCACTCATGGCCTGGCAGAGAGACAGACAGGGTGAGGGGCAGAGTCTAAACAGCTTGCTTGACCGGCTTCCTTGTGGTAAGAGCTGGGGTCAGAGCTGCCCTCCGGCCCGGCCCCTGGTGGGGGAGGAGCTTGCTGCTGGTGCTGGGAGCACACAGCCTGGCGGATGTGGGCGCTGTTCCCACAGCCCAGCCAGGCCCTCTTATCGTCAGCCAAGCAACTGCCCTGATTGCCTCCTGGTGGGTGGGGGAGGGTCATCTCAGTGTTGGCCAAGTGGGCCTCCTGAGCCTAAAGACCCTTGTGCAGTCCTCAAGGCCTCACGATGGCTGAGTGACAGTGCTGGCGACAGTCATATGACACAGAGGGGCTGAGCTCCAGAACCTTTCTGCAGACCAGGAGTTCCTACATGAACACTCATCTCATTTCTGTCCCCTCTTCAAGGGCTCCCCAATTCCCTTCCCCCCCAGGTATACTTCACACAACTATGGACATCTGATAGCAACCAGCTTTTGAAATCTTATCTTTGTGCTGGGAAATTTACCTACTTCATTTTACTTAATCCCCTTCATTTAAAACGAAGGCTCAGAGAGGTGAAGTGAGCTGCCCAAGGTCACACAGCAGTAGAGGAAGGAGCTGGGCTTCTATCCCACGTCTGGAGGGCTCACAGACTTGCCCACTTGCTGGGCCCAGCCCCCCTCCACACGTCCTGGGGCTGCCAGCAGAACAGAGGAGCGCTGAACAGAGCATTTGTGCGAGAGGTATAAATAGTTCACGAGCAAGTGAGTCAGTGGTTGAAAGTGACGCAGCACAGGGAAGACAGGTCTCTGGGAACCCTGCAGGAAACACAGGGTCCTGAGGCCTCTTCCACGACCATGGGGAGGGGCGGCTGGAGTTCGGGCAGTGGCCACAGCCAAGGTGGGAACAGATAACAGAGAGGGTGCAGGGGAGGATTGTGGGACTTGAGAAGGTCAGGAGGACCAACGATCCTGTGGTCCAGACTCCACTTAGAGCTGGAGGGACCCTGTGGGGGGCACAGTGGAGCCCCTCATCTTCCATCTTTGGTCTGTATGCCAGCTGGTAACAGGCGGGGTGGCTGCTCCTTGAGCCTTGGTGACCAGTACTGGAGCGGCCCAGGAGGGGAGCAGCCAATGACAGAGGAGCCAGTCTTTCCAGGGTCAGTCATACGGATGCCCCTCCTTAGTGTCCCTGAGAAAAAAAAAGGCCTGGCCTCTTTCTGAACTTGGGCTCCAGTGACGTTCGGTGATGACATGTCAGGGCTGGAGCAGATGGCCTGGGTTCTAGGAGACGTGCCAGTGAGCCTCCCGCAGAAGCCAAGAACCCCTGGTATGATGGTGACCCTTTTGTAGGGTCACTGTGGGGACTGAAGGGGCTCATACGTGACAAGCACTTAGCACAGCTCTGGCTCCAGAAACGGCAGCTACCAGCACTATCCTGAGACTTGGTTACATTTATGAAGCTCCTACTATGTGCCAGGCAGTTTCTCTCCACAACCTCTATGCTCAGCAATCCTGGGAGGTCAGTTATGGCCCCACGGGACTGATTAGAGAACAGGGACTATAAAGGTCTGGGCACTCGCCAGGGGTCCAGCCCCCCATCCCTGTGCTTCCCACACTTGACTCCACCACTCCACTAGCCTCTCCTGAGTCTCAGCTTTATTTATTGCTCAAGGGTTTCTCCTGCAGCCAGGGGTGGCTCAGTTTCAGAGGAAGTGCAGATAAAGTGTCCACACTTGGACAGAAACGAGGGCTCTGGATCTCGGTCTCTGGCAGCTCCCAGGCCTGTCTGGGCTGCAGCTCAAACCGCGCCTGAACCGCTGTCTGCGTCAATCAAGCATCAATCAATTACCGGGTCTGGGCTCCTGCCCCCAGGAGGACAGTGCTGGCCACAGTGCCGGAGGATCAGCCACCAAGAGGAGATGACAGAGAGCAGGGAGAAGCAGGTGCTGGGGTGGGAGGTGGGGCCCCAGAGGTGGCAACACTGGAAACAGCCCCCGTCCCCGGGGGGCGTGGACATCCACCACATGCCCTGGGCTCTGATGTGGGCGGGCTCTGGGTCATTGGATCAGCTAGATTCTTCCTAGGTAAACCCTGGTTTGTGCTCACAGCATCTCTGCTGAGACTGACCCGAGTCCAAACCCCAGCTCTGCCATCTGCGGGCTAGGTGACCCTGTTCAAGTCACATGACCCCAGGCGCCTCAATTTCCCCATTTATACCATGGAGATCAGACCCATCTCAGGCTCAAGGCAAGGGTTAAGAGAGGATCCATAAAGATTCTGAGCACAGAGGCTGGCCCACAATAAGTACTTAATTAATACACACTAATTACAGTACCACTGCTGAATTATTATTATTGTTAACATCTATGGTTAAAATTTGAGAGTAAAGGAGAATATGGATATATAAAATAGGCTTCCCAGGTGTTGCAGTTAGTAAGGAACTTGCCTGCCAATGCAAGAGACGTGGGTTCAATCCCTGGGTTGGGAAAGTCCCCTAGTATAGGAAGTGGCAACCCACTCCAGCATTCTTATCTGGAAAATCCCATGGACAGAAGAGCCTGCTGGGCTACTGTCCATGGTGTCACAAAGAGTTGGACATGACTAAGCCCATACTGAAGCTGAAGGTCCAATACTTTGGCCACCTGATGTGAAGAGTTGATTCATTAGAAAAGACCCTGACACTGGGAAAGATTGAAGGTAGGAGGAGAAGGGGACAACAGAGGACGAGATGGTTGGATGGCATCACCAACTCAATGGACATGAGTTTGAGCAACCTCTGGGAGATGGTAAAGGACAGGGAAGCCTGGCGTGCTGCAGTCCATGGGGTCACAAAGAATCGAACACGACTGAGTGACTGAGCAACAACAAAGCCCGCACACATACGCACACACAGATATAAAACACCTAGTACGTAATATGTGCCTAAAACCTGCTAATTTGATTATAACAGCTCTATTGAGAACTTTTAATGTGCCAGATACTAGTTAAGTACTTTGTACATATAAAAGTAGTGATAATAATAATAGTGGTAAAAAATACTATTTCTCCCCCAGTCCTGATTCTGTATGGCTGGGAGGAAATGCTTGCTGTAGACTGGCCTGGAGCTAGGGGGTGGACAAGATGAATGAGGGGTCCCACGAGCATCTCCCCTGAAGGTTCAACTACTTCCATCCCTAAGCCCCATTAGGCTGGATTCAGAGACCCTGCCACTAGGGGAGGTGGAGAGATATAGTCTTTTGCTCTCTCACTGGGCAGAGAGAGAGAGAAGCCCCAGTCCTAGGTTACCCTCCGGCTCCTCCTCGGACAGAGAGGGAACTGAGAAAGGGGGAGACGGTCACTGTGCCACCAGCAGGAGGATGCCTGGCAACCCAGGAGAGAATGGTGTTAGTCGGATGCTAGGGAACAGGCATACCCCTGGCTGGGGAGACCCTCTCTTCCAACAGCCCTTTCCCTGAGCTGGAGCTGAGGCTACAGGTAGCTCAGAGGATCCAGGCAAAGACTCTGTACACAAGATCCGTCTGGATGCCTGGTCTACCCGCTTCATGTCACGTAGGGGAATTGGGGCCCAGCGTGGGTAGCAAGCAGCCCAGAGTCACACAGCTGAGATCAGCAAGATTCCAAAAGCTGTAAACTTTCCTCCCTCTCTACCTGCCTGCTTCCCTCTTCTTCGTGGTCCCATGAGAGGTCCTGAATTCTCAAGCCTGCAGGGCTGAGAGCAGAGGCTTGGGACCTGCCCGGGAGGACTGACAACAAAGCTCCTGGGCTGGGAGCTCAGCACTTTCCTCCAGCACTGGAGGGAGGCTGCTGCACCTGGCACTGTGCCCACATTCCTCCCTCCCTCCCCCTGAACAGTTCTCCACAGGGAGGGCTCAGCTGCCGCTGCCCAGGATGCTGGTGACAAAATCCCCTCCCATCTGTCCTTGAAAGTGGAGCAGCGGCCACCACCCAGGCAGACTTTGCCCCTTTGGGCTGCAGGGCTTTCTTGGCGATTGCTCCTCCCCCGCTGGTTCTGATAACCTGGAGTTATGGGGCTGAGCAGCGGCCGGCTCTGATAGTGTGCAGGGCCTACCCCTATTTCATAACAATATTATCATTAGTGGCTCCTCTTGGCTGAGCACGTACTACGTGGCAGGCACTACCCCAAGTACTTTGTGTCAGATCCTCTCAAGAACTTGGTGCTGCTGCTGCTAAGTCACTTCAGTCGTGTCCGACTGTGCGACCCCATAGACGCCGTCCCTGGGATTCTCCAGGCAAGAACACTGGAGTGGGTTGCCATTTCCTTCTCCAAAGAGCTTGGTGAAGCAGGCATAAACATCCCCATACAGCAGACGAGCAGACTGAGGCTCAGGGAGGCAGTGACTTGGCCAAGATCATAGCTAACAAGGACATACCTGACTATCAGAACCCTGGCCTGAGGAAAAACATGTGCTTTTAACTACTATGCTATGTTCTGATGCCTATAGACCCTGTAACAAAAACTTAGGTTGGGAGGGATACTGGAGGCCACCCCACTGAGCATTCGTGAGGGTCAGATCCCCTAAAGCAGCTTTCCTGCTTGAATACCTCTGAGGATGGGAAGCTCACTGCTTCACTGAAACAGCCCATTTTGGCTTTGTAACTCTATTAGAAAGTTGCTCTTTCTAATATGACCCTCCCCATTGGCCAGCTGTGCTGTACAGTCTGATGGCAGAGTGAGGAGCCATCAGTCACTGCACAGGGGGAGAGGGCAATGGCTTGGGAGCATAGGGGACCCCAATTCTCTCCCTTCTGGTTCCCATCCCTTCCCAGGCCTTTGCTGGTGGTCTCTCTGCCCATGGGGATTGCCAGGAGGACAGATAGAGTGGTGTTTATGGACCACTGAGCCCCCAGGCCCACCTGACTTTGGCCCCAGTATTCACAGACCTGGTCTCCCATCCTGTCTGGGGAGGCCTCAGTGGCTCCTAGGCCTCTACTCTTTGTCCTGAAATGGGAAGGTAGGAAAGTTCTAGACACCAGGGAAATTCTGGCCTTGCTACTTGTTACAGCTGGGTTGGCCCGGCCCGCCTCCTGGTACAGGCAGACACCCACAGGCTTGGTGATGACAGTTCGGTAGTGCCCATCCGTTCCTACACTCCCCCACCCCCAGACTGCCTGACTCGGGTGGGGAAAGCCCAGTCACTCACCACTTCCTCCAGCCCTATCTTTAGAGTCTGACACTCGATCTGTTGCCCTGTGTCAGCGAAGGAGAGGGTGTGTGAGTGTGTATGGGTGAATGTGTGGCCAGGGTGGGGCTGATGCTTCCCCTATGGCTTCCCAGGGAGTCCAAGGATCAAGTGGGTGCCCCCCCTGACTGATGGCAACCTGCTGGGGGCTGTCAGGGCTCAGATGCTTAAACTCGGGTTTAAGCGTCTCTCACTGAGCCCCACCCTGGGAGGACAGCTCCCTCCACTGGTAGCAATAGCCGTGGGTCTCCCTGCAGCCTTCTCTTAATAATAATTATTATTATAACAGTGATTGCAAAGGACATATACCAAATGTCTCATATAACCCAGTGTTTATTACTTAACTTAATCTTCCCTCTTGTTATTGCCTCACTCCTTAGACTCAGGAACAGGGCAGGGAGACGGTTATGGAGTGGCCCAGTGCTTCTTAAACCTTAAAGTGCATACCTGGTCAGTCTTACTAAAATGCAGACTCTGATCCAGTAGGCCTGGGGTGGAGCCTGAGAGTCTGGATTTCTAACAAGCTGATGAGGATATGCTCCTAATAGGGTCCCATGGGAGGAAAGGACTTGGAGTCAGAAGGATCAAGTTCAAATCCTGTCTCTGCTCCTCAGTCATAGAAACCTGAGACTCAGTCTTCTTATCTGTGAAATGGGTGATGACCATCTTACAGGACGTTGAGAAAGAATTAAACAAGAGGTAAAGTTCCTGGAATGGAGCAGCCCCAGAGGTCCTCTCTCTCCACACAGCTCAGGAGTCCCCAGGCCTGGCTCTGTCTGGTTGCACCTTTCTGGCCTAGAACCCTCACTTCTCTAGAGTCCTAAAAAAGCGAAAATCAGCCAAGGAGAAGACTGCTGGGCAGACAGAGGGACCTCAGTTGCTGGAGGGCATGGGGTTGGCTTTGCAAGGCCTGGTCTCCTAGAGCTGAAGCTAGGCCCTGAACCCAGAGGCACAGACAGAAGGCAGGAAGGCACAAACCAAAAGGGAACCGAAAGTCCCAGGGGGTTGGGAGAGGAGAGGTGACTCAGAATCAGAAGGGAAGTAGGAGAGCAGAGGACAGGCCCGAGGCCAGAAAATCCTCCCTCCCCAGAAAGCCAGGCTCCCGGCTGCTGTAGGTGCAGGACCCAACCTCTGAACCCCCAGAGGGTTCCCCCTCCCTGTCCCCCAGACACAAATACCACCCTCACTTGGCCTTGGGAGCTCCCTGTAGGCAGACCTGGTTCTAATCCTGCCCTGGCCACTTATTATAACCTTGGGCCTTGCTTTCCTCATCTGGGAAATGGGGAGAATGACAGCACCCACCTCACTGGGCTGGTCTGAGGATTCAATTCAGTTCCTGAAATAATACACTGGGCTCCATGGGCCTGGTGGCTCCATTTAACAAGGAGAGGGCGTGGAGGCAGGGGGCTGGCTATGGAGGGCTGACATCATGGCATCCTTCAAGAGAACTTTCAGTACTCCTCGTAGAAATAAAGAAACAGAACCTGACGTTTCCAGCCCTGGGGGTCCATCCTCTCTCACTCCTAAAGACCCCTCTATGCCATTGCTCTTCATGAGACTATAAGCTTCTTGAACAGAAATTTTATTTTTCCCTTAATTCTCTGGAACTTGCATACAGAAACTTAACAAAAGATGATCAAAGGAGTGAACCCTACATTTTTCAAAAATGTCACCTATGTTTTTAATAGCCCACCAGCCAGACATGATGGTGGACTCTTTACAAAGGCTCAGGAGTTTTTTTTTTTTTGGCCACACTATGCAGCTTCCAGATCTTGGTTCCTGGGCCAGGGACTGAACCCAGGCTCTTGGCAGTGAAAGTGCAGAGTCCTAACCACTGGATCACCAGGGAGTTCCCCAGGACTTTCTCAACTTAATCCTCAGGACTTTCCCAGGCAGGTTCTTTAGCCCCAGGGGAAATAGACTCTGAGCACCCACCCGCTGGGCAATGGCATACAGTTTTGTGTCATCCCCGGGCTGCTGGGTGCTCTTCCCTTTTTTCTGCCACCTGCCTTCCACGTAATTAAGTGATAATGAATTCGATTCCCCATTTTTGTTATTTCCCAAAGCCATATGTAGCTGTCAATCAAAGCTTCTGTTCCGCAGGAGGGAAAGAAGGTTCTCATGCTGAGGCCCGTCACTTAGGCCCAAAGCAAGAGGGCTGTTGCCAGCCTGGCAGGCTGGGCAGCTCTGTGGGGGGTAAGTGGAGGCAGCCAGTGGCTTTTTGGAGCCATCTCTGCTCCAGCCACCACTGCCAGGGCTGGGACGGTAGTGACAGGAACTTGGTGAGGACTTATTCTATGCCAAAACCAGGGTTAAACACTTTATAACAACCCTGGGAGGTGGGGGCTATTGTTCTCCCTGTTCTAGGGTGAGAAAGTGAGGCTCAGAAGGGTTTATGTGTCTTGCCCTAGGGCTCACAGCTGGGATTCCAACCCAGCTTAAGTAAGTAAGTGAAGTCACTCAGTCTTTGCGACTCTTTGTGACCCCATGGACTGTAGCCTACCAGGCTCCTCTATCCATGGGGTTTTCCAGGCAAGAGTACTGGAGTGGGTTGCCATTTCCTTCTCCAGGGGATCTTCCTGACTCAGGGATTGAACCCAGGTCTCCCGCATTGCAGGCAGACGCTTTACCCTCTGAGCCAGGGTAGCACACTCCAAAGGCCCAGCCACTAACCACTGCACCAGACGGTCTCCCAGAAAGGACAAGGGGGCTGTGCTGGGGGGCACGGGGGTGGTGCTGTGAGCTGCAAAAGCCTGAGGAGACACCAGGGAGGTGGAGCAGATGGAGGGGAGGGAAGGGTGGAAAGAAGAGAGGGGCACTGGCTGTTCTGACGCAAGGGGTCATGAGATGAAGTGGCTAGGGATGAGGCTGGGCCGGGCAGGGAACTAGGGCATCTTCCTCGGATTCCACAGCAGGTTCAGAATTACATGGCTGCCTGCCTCTCTGGCAGGTCTCAGCTTACAAAACCCCACAGAGCTCCAGACAACAGCCCCAGGCTGTTGCCAGCCCAGAGGTGGCTGCCTTGAGGCCCTCTGGGGCCACACCCTGCCCCTTGCCTGGAGGTCTCCAGCATTAGTCACTCAGTCTGACTCTTTGCTACCCTAGACCCTATGGACTGTAGCCCGTCAGGCTCCTCTGTCCATGGAATTCTCCAGGCAAGAATACTGGAGTGCATTGCCCTTTCCTTCTCCAGGGAGGCCTTCCCGACCCAGGCAGGACCCTAAATGAATGAGCAGACAGAGGAGGGGAGAGGGTGGAGTTAGAGGTGATGGGAGGAGCCTGAGGGAGCAAGGGGAGGAAGGACTGAGAGTCAGGTGCCTCCAGGTGCCTGGCACTGTGCCAGAGCTCTGTGTGCATCACCTGCCTACAGCCCGTCCCTGAGAAGCAGGGACCACTGTCCCCATTGCATAGATAAGGATGCTCCGGTTCAGTCACTGAACATCTCCGCATGAAAGTCACTACGCCTTCCTGGGCCTCAGTTTTCTCTTCTGTAAAATGGGGAGAAGGGTTGATGACAACCCCCCAAGGTCTCTCCCAGATGGAAACTACCAGGAGTGTAAGGTCAGTGATAGTAGAGAGCCTGTCCATCTTCCCTCTGCCTGCTTTCTTCTCTCTCCATCTCTACCCTGAGGAAGAATCTGCTAATGACCACTGAATGGACGAACCAGAAGACCCCAGAAGGCAGTTCTGTCATCCAGACAGCTCAGGATTGCTCAGACATAAGGAGGTCACTGCTGAATCATCTTTGAGAATCATCTGTCATTGTGCTCCTTTTACAGATGGGAAGACTGAGGCCAGGGCAAGGGCGGGCATACTAGGTAATTCAATAGCAAAGCCCCGCTTCCTATCTCCTGACCTCCAAGGCAAGTTCAGCTCCCAGTTCCCTCTGCCATCTCCTGTCTCTTGCACTCTGATCTGGGGGACGGTTTCCCAGGAGGCCTGAGCTCCCCTCCCCTCTGCCATGGGGGCTGCAGATCAGGGTGGAAGTCTCTCGGCAAAGCCCTGGCTGTGATCCTCCAGCCCTGCTTGGACCCAGGAGGCTGCAGCCCCTCTTGGATGGCAGAAGCAGAACGGGGGTTTTGTCTTCCATGAGAGCCTGTCTGTTGGCTGTTCACAGCCGGGACTCGGCTGGGCTGGGCTCGGCTGGCACAGTGAAGCCTTGTTTCCTTGAATACAAAATCTGCCGCCTTCCCTCCTCCTCGCCAGGGCCCCCCGGCGGGCAGCACTTCCTTCCCTAGAAGTCCAGCTCCCTGGCCCCTTCCTGCCCCCCTACCACATCCCTGCCAAGCAGCACCCCATCAAGCAGCAGTGGTGCCAAGAGGGGGCTCCAGGGGTTCAGCTCCACTCAATTTTCACCAAAGTATCCCTCGTCAAACTCATACAAAAAACAGCCTCCATAAAAATGTGAGGTTGTTCTGCAAATGCAGGTTCACGATCACTCCCTAAGCCACGTGCTCCCTCTAACCAAGCTGCAGCTTCCCATTTAGTGACAGTGTTAGTCGCTCTGTCATGTCCGACTCTTTGTGACCCCACTGACTGTAGCCCACCAGGCTCCTCTGTTTATGGGATTCTCCAGGCAAGAATATTGGAGTGGGTTGCCGGGCTCTTCTCCAGGGGATCTTCCCAAGGATCAAACCCAAGTCTCCTGCATTGCAGGCAGATTCTTTACTGTCTGAGCCACCAGGGAAGCAATCCCAAGTCCCTGCTCATTTGGCGTGTCTGGGTTCTCCAAACTGTTCCTTCTTTTTTAATTTTCGTGGGGGTAGAAGGGATGTCATGGAAGCCCAAGAGAAGGAGGTGGTGGGTCCATGTGGGGGAAAATCAGCCATGAATATGGAAGGGGTGCTGGGTGATCGTCCCTTTGTGGAGGCAGACATCTGTGATGGGAAACCCAGGAGGGAAGAACATGAGTTCTGGAGTCACAGACCTGGGTTTAGAGCCTGACTCCATCATTTTCTAGCTGTGTGTTCTTGGCAAGTTACTTCACTTCTCTGTGCCCAGACGGCCCAACTGCGCCACAGTGGTGATGACAGTTCTATGTCACGGGGTGCTGGAAGGAATGGAGGAGCGCCTTAGTCCTTGGGCACTGTGAATACAGGGATCAAGCAGCAGAATAATCTCTCCTATACTTCCCTGTGGCAGGTGGGAGGGGGGCAGCAAAGTCTACAGGGAAGTTGCCCTCTATTAGGTCTGGAATCCTGGAACTCCTACACTTCTGATAAGGCCAGTTTTGATTAGGAAAAAGCTTGAGAAGAACTCCTAAACCAAGACCCTGGAGGCAAAGGAGCAGGCTCCTCAGGGACCAGGGGTGTCCGTGCAGAGGCCTGGGGTGGGGTTAAGGACTCAGTTCTGCCCCAGGCTGACCCTCGGAAAAAATTATGGGGTTCCCAGCCATCCAGGTCTGAGAACCAAAAAACCTCTTCCCTACAATAAGGGTCAAATGCAGAAGCAGCAGCCGCAGCAAGCAGTGAGAAGTGGGAAAGAGCCTTTCTCAAGCTGGGGGGTTGCAAAACACCCTGGGCTTCCTGCTTGCCGCTGGGTCACACTGCCCCAGCCTGCCCCCACCTCCTGCCCCAGCCAAGGTGGCTGCCTGACTTCCTCACCTAAGACTTGACCTCAGGACTAGTCTACCTTTTTGGATCCATTTCCAGACCTATTCCAGATCACACCCCCGGGGCTGTTTTGCCCGCCAGGGGCAGGGGCAATTGGCTACAGGAGGTGGGTGGGGAAGAGTATCAAATGGAGGGGGGTTGAGCACCTTCACGGCCCCCACCCCCACCAGCCCCCACACTGCTGGGGGGCAGTGCATCTGACTATCTCAGTCCCAAGAGGGTGAACCCATGTGTGAACCCGAAGGGCATCAGGAAGTTTTTCTCTCCAGTCACTAAAGAGATTTAAAGTTTTTTTGTTGGGGGAAGGGTAAGCCCATAGGCCTGAAAGTACCTGTCCAACCTGCTGAGGCCATGGGGTGTGGAAAAAGGGATGGAGGAAGGGCTGAGGTGAGAGCACCAGCCAAGTCAGATAGGAGGTGACCCTCTGCGGGGAGGGCAGAGGTCACGCAGTGGGGGAAGAGGGGAAAGGAGAGATGGGGCCTTCTGACAGAAAGCAGGGGGCCAGTGACTGCAAAGCTTCAGGGCATAGTGGGTGGTGAAGGCAAGAGGAAGGGGGTCACCATCTGGAGAGGGAGGAGGGGGACAGTCCTGACCGGACTATTGGTGGTGGGGTTTGTACAGACCTGTGGAGTAGAGGGCAAGGAGGAAGGGGTCCCTCCCTAGGGAGATCACCTGAGGGTCAAGGGTTGGGGTCCTGGCTAAAGGAGTGGATGGGGGTAGAGTTGAGAGGGACTGAAGGGTCTCTGACACAGTTTGCTGGTAGATTCTGAATAAGTGCAGGGAAAGTGGGGGAGGGGTCTCGGCCCAGAACCCACGTTGAGGGGGATGTGAGATAAGCGGAAGAAATGAAAAAACCCCAGCCAGGGAAAGGAACGGTCACCTTTGTTGAGGCGCTAGAGGGTGGGGTGGCTGTTTCTGACCCGCGTTTGGGGTGGGGGTTGGTTGGGAATTCAAGTAGCTGAGGAGGAGGAGGAGGCCGAGGCCACGGGGCCCCCAGTCTCGTGGTGCGCGGGTGTGGAGAAGCATCACTAACAAGACAGGGGTCCTAGGCCAGAGATCCGAGCTCTCCAGACCCACGCACATGGTAGCAGTGGGGGCTCGCGCTCCTCTAGAAGGAGCCGCGGGGTCCCCCACTCCGTATGCGGGCGGGTAGGGTACCGGGGGCAGCGTCACCGTGAGAAGGGGTCGCGTGCCAGGGGCCGCGGGTCCCCAGACCCATAAGCGTGGTGGGGAGGAGGTCCCGAAGCCTCGTGACTATCTGGAAGGGATCTGGGGTCCTCGCCCCTGATGTGTCAGGGATCGGGGAGCTCGGCTGGCCGCATGGGTCCTGGGACCGCGCGAGGTCTCAGGAGCCGAGGCCGGCTCGCGGGGTGGGTGGGGAACAGGGTCGAGCGGGCACTCACTCCTTGAACATCTTCTCCATGTCCTTGATCTGCTTCCTGGAGAACTCCTTGAACTCAGTGTAGGGGTTGAAGACGCGGCGGCTGGGTGACTGGGGCTCGCCGATGCCCTGGTTGAGGTCGGCGCGCCGCAGCAGCTTGGCGCTCAGCTCTTCGTCCGCGCTGCCCAGCGCCTCGGCCGTCTCGTCGGGCGCTCCAGCTGCCGCCGCCGCCGCCGCCCCGTTCAGCCCGGGCTCCGGGGCCTCGCCGCCGCCCTCGCCCTCCATCTGCAGCCGCCGGCTCAGCTTGCTGGCCAGCTCGTCCGTGGCCATGGTGGCCCGCGCGGCGCTCTCCTCGGCCCGGCGTCTGCTCGTCGCGCGCCCGCACCGCCTCTGGCCGCGCTCTTCCTCTTCCTGACACTCCCCACCGCCAGGCACCGCCCCCGAAGGTGGGACTTACGCCCCTCGCGGGGCCCGCCCGCTCCCGCCCCTGATCTCGGCCCAGCGCAGCCCGCGCCTGCTCCGGCTCGGTAGCAGCGGCTCAAGAGTGTCGGGAGCGCCGGGCCCGCCACCATACCCTCCCCCCCGCCCCCATCAGGTTGGGGGACGCCGTGGAAACCCATCCCCCGCTCTCCGTCCTCACTGTGCCAACTGAGGGGGAGAGGTCAGGCCATCGAGGCGGGAAGGAAGTTGGGGGTCCTTCCCTGCAGTTTGGGCGTGGGTCTGGGACTCAGGGGGGCGCCGCCCCCAACCCCTTCTCTGGAATCCCCCACGCCGTGAGGTCGTAATCTCGTGCCAGCGTGACACCCTGTCGGTTGCCATGGAGACCACTCGATGTTACACACTGGCACTCTCCATGAGGGTTGCGGGGCTAACGAAGAAGGTGGAGTGCAGGATACCCTATGTAGATGTGCCCGCAGGTGGAGCCGCCGCATCTTTTGGAAAGGGAAGAGCCAGCAGCTGCGAGGGAGATGGCGCTGGGCCTCAGTCTTGAGAGGTCCTCGGCGACACGGGGAGAGAGCAAGGGAGAAGGGCCCGGTCCTCTCCCCGCGGGTCAGCACATAACATGAATGACTTGGCAGAATAGCTACCGGGCCATGCGGTCGTCTGCGACTTTATTTTAGGGGAGCTGACAGGGAGATCTTGATGTTGCCATTTCAGTGGGGACCCCAGAGAAGAGGTGTCCTCTCCCAAGGCTCAATGGATGGGGTGTCAGGAAGAGGCCAGAGAGAGAATTTCTCTCTGTGGCCTGGTCTGTCACCTTAAAACTGAAGAGTTGTGGACTTCCAGCATCAGGACTCCTGCAGGGGAGGAGAGGGGCAGGTTGATAATACCAGTTTCCAGACTCCAATCCAGAAAAACAAATCTAATCTCTGGAGTGGGATCCAGAAATCTACATTTTAACAGACACACAGGGGCGTTTGGCTACATGAAGGTTGAGGATCACTACTGTGCTTTGTGCTTATTCTCTAAAATATTAGGATGATTCTCAAGACTCTGCAGAAACAGCTTCCCCCAGAGAAGAGATGGGCTTAGGGCTTAAAAAAACCAGTGCTCTGGAAAAAGAGAGCATTTGAGAATGCAAAACCAGCGAGCTGTTACAGACTGATTCCCAAAGAACAGATCCTCAGTTGATATTTGTCGATTTCCCACAATTTAAGAATGTTGCTGGGACTCCCCTGGCAGTCCAGTGGTAAAGACTCTGCACTTCCAATATATGGATTCATTCCTGATCAGGGAGCTAAGACCCCACATGCCTCTGGGCCAAAAAAACCAAAACAGAAAACAGAAGCAGTGTTGTAACAAATTCAGTGACTTAAAAAACATATGATTTCCTTAAAAAAAAAAAAAGGATATTGCTAGAATTAATTTTGGGGGGCTCCAAAATCACTGTAGATGGTGACTGCAGCCACGAAATTAAAAGACATTTGCTCCTTGGAAGAAAAGCTATGACCAACCTAGACAGCATATTAAAAAGCAGAGACGTTACTTTGCCAACAAAGGTCCTTCTAGTCAAAGGTATGGTTTTTCCTGTGGTCATGTATGGATGTGAGAGTTGGACTATAAAGAAAGCTGAGCACTGAAGAATTGATGCTTTTGAACTATGGTGTTGGAGAAGACTCTTGAGAGTCCCTTGGACTGCAAGAAGGTTCAACAAGTCAATCCTAAAGGAAATCAATCCTGATTATTCATTGGAAGGACTGATGCTGAAGCTGAAACTCCAATACTTTAGCCACCTGATGTGAAGAACTGACACATTGGAAAAGACCCTGATGCTAGGAAAGATTGAAGGTGGGAGGAGAAGGGGATGACAAAGGATGAGATGGTTGGAGGGTATCACCAACTCAATGGGCTGAATTTGATTCTGAATTTGAGTAAACTCCGGGAGCTGGTGACGGACAGGGAGGCCTGGTGTGCTGCAGTCTATGGGGTCCCAAAGAGTCAGACATGACTGCGCAACTGAACTGAACTGAGAATTAATTTAAAAGGGATTTTAAAAAGAATAAAATTGAGAAAAAAACTCTTCAGGGTTCAGAAAATATGAAATTTTCATCAACTTATTTTTGAGAAATGAGTTGGACTGTTTCTGAATCCAATAAAGATATTCAGCTTAAATGACGTGATTTATTTTTTTTTTTTAAGTTTGGAACTTTTTAAGTTTCTGTTGGTCTTGGACAATTTGATCTAGCTACTTTTAAGAGCTAAGTTTCTGTATCTCCCATGTATTCAAGGACCCATCAGAGGCAAAATAGTTAGGTTATTATTGAATGCAAGAACCTGGGGACATGGTATAGATTGAAACTTTAAAAATTATGCCTGCAAATGCTTGGGTTTGCAAATTCTGAGCTTTCTTTTTTAGGCAGTTAAATGCTTAAAATCTGACAGAACTCAATTTGCCCCAACCAATGATTCATATTGGGTCTGCATGAAATAGGGCTGCCTTTATTATGAAATGTTTTGTTTCTGGGAGCCAACTTTTTAACAGTGAAGGGATTAGGTTAGGATTTGCCTTTGTGAAGAATAATTTACATGTATGTGAAAAACCTGGGATTTTGGTTTGGATTATTCACACAGACTCTTAAGTATTAAATGCTCTGGTCAATTGCCCATTTGGCTTGTGTGAACACAACCCTCTGGAGGCAGGGCGGGCTCCGTGATGCACAGTTGGGGGAATTCCTGTTCATTACCTATTGTATTTTGTAAAAGAGGAGCAGAACGCCCAGACCTTGCAGCTCTTATGCTCAGACAGAGCTCAGGAAGTGCTGCCCAATGGGCGAGCCCTTTTAACACCTCTTGGGCTGATTCCGTCACTAGTGTTCAGGGGTTGAGGGGTCTGAGACTCTGGGACGGTGGAGCAGGAGCTCAGGCTGCTCGGTGTCTGTCTCATTTCAGAGGCCTTGTTGTCTGCTCCAAAGCTGGAGATGCACGCTGGATTTTATTTGAACTCTTTCCTTCTGAGGTCATTGGACTTCAGGAAAAGCAGTTATTCAGAAACCAGAGAAGTAGTGGGGGGAAGAAAACTCTGGGATAACTGATGATCCCTGATTGCTAGTGAAACTTCCAGGAACCACCTAGTTGCCTGTTAATTAGGGAAAAATCACTTCTGAGTGACCCTGAGTGCTGTGCCCCAAGCACGGATTTGGGCAGAAAGAAATGCTCTGGACTGGTTATGCATGACAACATTTGGTCATGTGGAAAGAATGATCTTCAGGAAAAAATCACACCCTCGGCAAAGGATTTTTACAGAAGCAGGGGTGAGAGAGAGCCGATTCTGACAATATTCCAGCGATGAGGGAGCTAGGCAGACTTAGTCATCGTTGACTTATGTTTTTTAGCTTCCTCCCACATCTACTTGTGTAACTGTCTTTTGGGGAGGGGTAAAGCAATATTAAGAAAAACAACAGCCCTTTGAAAAACAGGAGGGAGACACAGGGAGGAGTTGGGAAGAGCTCTTGGGTGATGAGGGCAGATGGAGAGAACTTTGAGGGGCATTCCAGAGCCGGATGGAACTGGGTGGTCCCTCCAGCCTGAGATGCTTGGAAAACAAGAAGGGATTAGGGAGACCGGAGGAGATAGAGTCAGCTCATAAACTACCGCACTCATTTGGCACTTTATAAACACCGGTTTACTCATTCATCATCACAAACCCTCCATGGTCATCAGCAAACCAGTGATGGATGGAGAAAGGTGCACAGAGGTCAAAGCTGAGGGACAGCCCAGATACCCATTTGGAGCAATTGGAGGAGTGAGAGCAGAGAATGAGGTCAGAGCCTGGTTGGTCTCAGAGGCTTTCTCACCTCCTGCCAAGTCTGGAAGCCGTGCAGAGCGGGCAGCGGGGGAGCTGAGTCAGGAGGCACTCACAGGACCACAGAGCAGGACAGGTGGGAAAGGGTGCAATGGGGCCAAGGCCTGCAGGTGGTCGCCAGTCATTAGAAGCCAACCTATCTCTCTCACAAGCTTTTTGTGGTTATCTTGGATGTGTTGAATCTACTTGAAAATCAAGATTGTCTTTCTAATTAGTTGCATATGCCCAAATGGACGGGCTAGGAGAAGAAAGCTGAGCATGATTTCTGCTTCTATTAACCCCCAGGCAGTTCTGTGTCCCAGTTTAACAACTTGGACACAGCTTAAGTCTTAGCCCTGTCTTAAATGCTCAGAGAGAGAGAGAAAAAGAGAGACAGAGTGAGTGTGTGTGTGTGTATCTTGTGGCTTAAAACCCAGCAATGTTGCATCTGTAGGGCCTTCCTGGACCCTTTCCAAAGATGGCAATAATATGGGCAGCTGATTTCGATTTTTATACTATTCTATGAAAGGAGTGTGCGTCTCCATCCAAGCAGTCAAGACCTATTTATTAAGTGTGTTGGGCACCAGGCTCTGGTCCTGGAATTCTCCTAGCCATGTGCAAGAGTGGGAATGGGGGTGGGGGGAGTGGGACTAGCCAGTTTGAAGAGTGAGAACTGTTGGACCCACACTGGGGGACTGACAAAGGCTATGACTGTTCCACCTAACAAGCCTCTGGCTGGGACTCAGTACTTATTACCACCCACAATGACGCTGTTAGTAAACTATCTGACACCTCCTACCCCACCCTGCCCCAGCACAGCTTCCTGGGGGAAGGGACATGTCTGTCTGGTTCAGCTTCGGCTCCTCAGTGCCAGCATGGTGCCTGGCCCAAGGTCAGGTTGGAGAAGTCAAGGCTGACTGAATGCATGATGGCCTTCTCTGCCTGAGGGCTCAGGATGGACTGGGTGTTTTCTCCTGGGTGTCCCCTCCTGAGCATCCGGTGGCTGGTTTTCAGGTCTCAAGGTCACCGCTAAGAAAGAGTAAAGTGACACATCTGTGCACCCACATGACTCAACACAAAGTTAACAGGATCTCTTGGACAACAAACCTCTCAAGTATCTGTCCCCTGCTCCTCTGAGGACAGCGTCAGCAGCATCAGATAGGGATTGCGGCCAGGTGACCTGCTGGTCCTTGGGCATCCATAAGGCCCAGAGGTCATTTGGAGCTCTCTGCTCAGCAGACAAGGTGGAAGGAATAAAAGGAGGGTAGGGGTAAACAGGGCATGTGGCTACTTCAGGGGAACATGAGGATTTGGGAAACTGAAAAGCAGGTTATAAAATTAGCACAAGGCTGAGGCAGGCAAAGTTGGTTGAAAGAGAGAGCAGGGTGCCCAGGCCAGGGACACCTGAACTCAGGTGAAAGTAGGGGACTCTGAGAAGGGGCTAGTAAGCCAGGATGCCGAGAGGAAGGGGTTTGTCATGAAGTCTTGTTTCCTTCAAGCTTTGTTCAGTGGAAGGCAGTTCTCCTGATTCACTTGTGAAGCTTCATATTGTCCAGACGCAGGGCTGTGATGGTGAAAGGCAGTGTTGCATCGTGGTTAGGATCTGGATCCGAAAATCCCTTTGGGGTGACCTAGGGCAGCCTGTTTCACCTTTCTAGAGGCCTCAGTTGCACTGTCTATAAATGGCAATGTATCTCTCCTCCTGGAGTACTTGAGAGGATTGAATGAGAAAATGTATGTGAAGTATTTAGTGAAGTGCATGGTTCATAGAAAAGCTCCAGATGCTCTCAGTGATGAAGATGTTGATAAACTGGCTTCCTGGTAGTTATGTGGCAGGCAATAATCATACAGATATTTACAATCTAGTCTGGGTAAGAGTCTAACATGGGGCTGGCACATCTGGCCCCCTGCATATCTTTATAAATAAAGTTTTATTGGGACACAGCCATGCTCATTTGTTCAGTTATTATGCTACAATGGCAGAGTTGAGTAGTCATGACAGTGACCCCATGGTTCACAAAGGGAAATGGCCCTTTATAGAAAAAGTTTGCCAACCCGATCTTCATTGACCAGTAGATAACAAGCTGATTCCTGGAATTCATTGAGGAAAGCGCTGCATTGGAGCAGTTGAGTATGAAGTCTGAGCTCTGAGACTTTTTCTCTTGGGCAAGTAACTTCTTGTTGTTTTCACATGTGAAACAGGAGTGATACAGTGAGGACTGAAAGGGATAATGTCTGGGCTGTGCTTAGCACAGGATCTGATGGCCGGCAAGGATGCTATAACAAGTTTGCAATTATTAACTATTAAAATTCAACTGTTGAAAGGCACAAAGAAACTTCCAGAAGAGGGTAACTGCTGTGTGTAGCTCTCTCTAGAGAAGGCCCAGCAGGAATCTCATAGAAAGCCATAAAAGAGGATGGGAACATCACAGGTGAGTTCTCCCAGGCAACACACCCACTAAGTGAACAATTCCACTCCTCAGGTGAGCAGTGGGTCAGATCGTGAAAAGACAGGGGAGCAGAGATGTAGGCTACGAGGTCTAGCACAGTGTCGTTAGTACCTGGCGCATAGTCAGTCAGTTCAGTCACTCAGTCATGTCTGACTCTTTGCAACCCCATGGACTGCAGTACACCAGGCTTCCCTGTCCATCACCAACTCCTGGAGCTTGCTCAAACTTGTGTCCATCGAGTTGATGATGCCATCCAACCATCTCATCCTCTGTTGTCCCCTTCTTCTCTCCTGCCTTCATTCCTTCCCGGCATCAGGGTCTTTTCCAATGAGTCAGTTCTTTGCATCAGGTATATAGTAGGTACCCAGGGTCTGTTGCCTGAATGAATGAAGGCTGGTTGTTTAACCATAAAAGTGATTGATCCGAATAGAGTACCTCTGATGACCACGGTGAGCCAGAAGATAAAATTTCTGCCTCCAATATCTTAGGGTCTTAGGAATGAAAGCATTATGACAGTAAAGTCAAAACAAGGAATCTGCTAATGCTTCCCACAGCAGGAAGGAGGCATTGTGACGGATTCCTAGGGAACAGATGGACAAAGAAAAATGTTTAAAAACAAAAGCAGGGACATAAGGTCATGAATGGACCCAAAATAACTCGGGACACTGAACAGACGGATGCAAGCAGTGCATCTTGATGGAAATGAGGCCAAGCTGATAAGCTGAAATAGTCTACCCTTTCCAGGCGCCCTAACCTCAGTACAGAAAAGAGGCTTTAGGAACCTCAGTAAGGAAAAGAGAAGTGCATCAGTGTGAGCAGGTGTTGGGTTTCCTCTCATCATCTTCGGTATATTACTTTCATTCTTAAGACCCTAGAAAATTGGAAACCACTCCACTTACCAGGAACACACTTGGGAATGCAGATCTGGCAGAAGCTGTTTTTTCCTGCAGACACTTCATGACTCTGGTTTCCACAACAGCAGGCATGGCTGGCTGTGCCAAGTTGCTGGAGAAGGGCACCTTATCTGCAAAGTCACGAATCCAAATGTGCTGCCATTGGCAAGGGTGGGAGGAAGTTGTTTGGTTTAGCCTCTCGGAGGGATCAGAAGATTGGGAGCTCTGGGAGGAGGGTGAAGCCGCCTGTCCCCTGTTGTCCCTTGGAACAACCCCAGGGGAAAGGTCATTGGTAGCTTCTCAGAGCTACCAGTGGGGGCTGTGTACCAGAGTGTCTTTTAAAAAAAGTCTTCATTGAATTTACTACAATATTGTTTCTGTTTTATGTTTTGGTTTTTCAGCCGCAAGGCATGTGGGATCCTAGCTCCCTGAACAAGGATGGAACTGGCACCCTCCACATTGGAAGGTGACCTAACAACTGGACCGCCAGGGAAGTCCCAAGAGTGCCTTAATAAAGACCATTTTGTTTGTAATAACAGAAACTCAAACCAGCTGAAGCAAGAAAAGAGGACATTTATGGGAAAGAAGAGCTGGTTCCTAACAGTCCTGACTTTTCTCCTGATGGTCCTGACTTCTCAGCTTTGCTCACCCTGTGATTCTCTAACCTACCTTGTCGCCTTTCGATAAGCTCCCTTTCTGTTTAAGTTAGACACAGATTTCTGTTGTTTGCAACCAGAGACCCTGGGGTGATACTCTGTCCTAGTGGAAGCCAAGGGCAGGCCCTAGAACTGGCCTTTCCCAGGAAAGAAACCAGGAACCAGAAAGTCATCAGGAATTAGGGTAACTTTCTGTGTCAGTTGGAATGCTTTCAGCTTTTAAATAACAGAAACCTTGACGTGGGTAGGTGAAAATATGGAGCCTCTCCCAGATGAACCCTGGCTGTGCGGTTTGCTTTGTCTGATGACATATTGGCAAACACAAGGCAGGTGGAGACTTGAAAAGTGTGCTTTGGGGCTTGGTCTCTCCTGCAGCTCTTGGGAACCTGTGGCTTGATCTGACCTGCTGGGCAAAGAGAGATCACACCAGGCAGAGACAGAAATCCCAGCTGAGGTCTTTCTAGACCAGGGTTTCTCATTCTCGGTACTGTTAACATTTCAAATCAAATAAGTCTTTGTTGTGGGGAGCATTTCTGTGCACTGTGCGATGCTTAGCAGCATCCCTGGCCTCTATCCCCAGATCAGTGATCCTAACCTTTTTTTGGCACCAGGGACCAGTTTCATGGAAGATTCCATGGACTGGGGCAGAGGGATGTTTTCAGGATGATTTCAGGTGCATTATATTTATTGTACACTTTATTATTATTACATCTGCCCCACCTCAGATCATCAGGTATTAGATCCCAGAGGTTGGGGAACACTGCCCTAGATAGTTGCACCCCCTATGCCAGTTTAAATATCTGGACACCACCAAAGTTGTGTTCAGATATTGCCCAATATTCCCTGGGTGACAAAATTGCCCCTGATTGAGAACCACTGCCCTCACCCACCTTGCCTGTCAATGACCAGGCATGTACACGAGGCATCCCAAACCATCCAGCTCCAGCCAGGCCAGCCTAGACCAGTACATGTGTCCTGCTTGACCCATGAAATCATGAGAAATAATGTTCGCCATTGTAAGTCAGCAAGTTGTTGAGATGGTAAAGAATCTGCCTGCAATGCAGGAGACCCAGGTTCAATCTCTGGGTTGGGAAGGTCCCCTGGAGAAGGGACTGGAAACCCATTCTAGTGTTCTTGTCTGGAGAATCCCATGGACAGAGGAGCCTGTGGACAGGTGGGCTACAGTCCATAGGGTTGCAAAGAGTCAGACATGACTGAGTGACTAATACTGAGAAGTTTTAAGTGGTTTGCTCCACAGCACACACAGGTACACCTGACTACAGTGACTTAAACAGAAAGGGATTTATTTATTTACATAACAGGATGTATAGAGCTAGGCTGTTCAGTACACTGTGGTGCACAGCACAGTGATGCTACCAGGCCCCCACCCAGGCTTTTCATATCTTTCCACTCCGTTGTCCTTGAGGTGGGCTTTGGCCTCTTGCTTGTTTCCTGGTGATTCCCAGCATGGCTGCTCCAGCTCCAAGTCTGAGCTCCAGGAGAGAAAAGGCAGACAAGACAAAGGGACAAAGAGAAAACTCTCTCTTCTAGCAAAGTCTTGCCTTTAATTCCAGAAGGGAAGCCCTGTCCAGGACCTTCACTTGCATGTCATTGGCCAGAATTGAGCAACATGGCTGGGTCTAGCTGCAAGGGAAACTGGGAAATGAAGGTGCTTAACCTTCAGCTTATACAGTAGAGGGGCGATGACTAAGGGACTTGTAGTGTCCACTGCACTGTCTCTCTGGTGGTCTTGGTTTCTTGTCTCTACTTGTTTATCTATCCCGGCTGTCTCATTTTAGACTGGCTTTGTTTCTCCAAACACAGTGGAAGAAATGGCCACACCAGCTGGGAACTGCATCAAGACCTCAGCTCCATACCACTACTAACCTGTGTGGTGATCCTGTGCCCTACTTCCAATACCAAGGGTGGAGGTACTGATTGGCTCAGCTTGGGTTAGAAGTGAAACCTGATTGGTCTGGCTTGGGTAGACTATCTACTGCTCAGCCAACCAGCTGTGGCCAAGAGAGCAGCATTAACTAGGGTAAACGTGATTGGGGGGGCAGTGTGCATTCTCTGAGAAAGGGGTATGTGGCTGAGGTGATACCCAAAGAACCATCTAGTTCAAGGAGTGAAGAAAGGAAGTCACCATCGTGGGTTGCAAAGTTGATGTGATAAAAATTAACATGTCCTTTGAGAGACCTAAAATACAGTGGAGTCACAGAGGCATCACATTTGACTTCTGCAAATTCAAATATTCATGTTCAACCAAATTAAGTATCCCCCCCACCACCACACAATTTGGCTTCCAAACATTAGCCAGCTTCTTAACTACTGTCTAATCCAGTGATCTTTTCTGGTGCTGGAGACTGCTTTTTGAATTTTGGGGATGTGGTACAGTATGCTGCTGCTGCTGCTGCTGCTAAGTCGCTTCAGTCGTGTCCGACTCTGTGCGAGCCCGTAGATGGCAGCCGACCAGCCTCCACCATCCCTGGGATTTTCCAGGCAAGAACATTGGAGTGGGTTGCCTTTTCCTTCTCCAGTGCATGAAAGTGAAAAGTGAAAGTGAAGTCGCTCAGTCGTGTCTGACTCTAGCGACCCCATGGACTGCAGCCTACCAGGCTCCTCTGTCCACGGGATTCTCCAGGCAAGAGTACTGGAGTGGGGTGCCATTGAAAGTAATATCATATTTTTATGGAAAACTGGGGTTTTCAAGATTACTATTATTTTTTTTTAAATAATTTAAAACTCTTTTTAAAAAATTTATTTATTTTGGCTGCACCACCATGAGGCATGTGGGATCTTAGTTCCCTGATCAGGGACTGAACCTGCACCCCCTGCCTTGAAAGCATGGAGCCTTAAACACTGGATCACCAGGGAATTCCCTTCAAGATTATTTTTAAGGTCATGTGTAAGATGTACCTTCTCACTGTGTAAGATGTACCTTTAGTGGAATATTACATAAATAATTTTTCCTATTTCCTTCTAGTTTTAATCAGTATAAAGAATGCATTTGTTTTTTAAATATAAAAATATTTTCACTGTGGCTTTTTAAAATTAAAAAAATTAGTGATATTCATGATTTCTGCTGTTCCTCCCATTTTATTTGGTAGTCTTGGCCATATAAGAAAGGCAGGGAGAGGACAGATGGCTGCAGAGAGGGCAAAAATGAAAGTCTCTCCAAATACCATGGAAAGAGTGTGTCCACCTGGACAGTGTGTGCCCTTTGGTGACTGGGTTCTTGGTCTGTCCTGATGGCCCGGGACTTGAACTACTGGGCTTATCCTGCTGTGACAGAATGGGCAGTGTGAGATGGGAGTTAAATACCTGGGTTCCAGACCCAACCCTTGATTTCTTACCTGTGTGACTTTAGATGGGCCATTTAACTTCTCTGGACCTCAGCTTCCTCATTTGTAAAATGGGGAATATAATACTATTTACCTCCCAGGGCTTGGAGGAAGATTAGATGAGATGGGTTTTGAAAACTACAGAGTGCCATATACATCTGACTCATTGTTATGGAAGTGATAAAAACAGGTTGGTGTTCAAATTTATTATAAGAAATTCATATATAAATGCACTATACTGTGGCCCGAGCAGCCCCTGAGGTTACCTTTCTGTCCTGTGGCCCCAGTAACATGCTCTGGGTTTTCTCAACTGTGGGTTTCTTGGAGCTCTGTGGGGGTGTGACATTTGGGTACGTCACAACCCAGACACATAAGTTTATCTACTGGGCCTAGGAGTCGGAATTTTGAACTAATTCTTCATATGCCCAAGTGCATTTACATTTGTAGATAGCTGTGAAAAGAGCCCCTCTCCCCACACACTGTGCAAAATACCAGTCTAGGAAGCAACACATAGGGTAAAAATCTTTTAAGTCCTAAAAAAGTGTCTTTGTGATTTGGTGCAGAAGAGCCTCTCTGACTTATGGAGGAGGATCTCGCGAGACTCGGTGGGATGATGTTTCTAGTTCCTTCCACCAGGCTTAGAAAACAGAAGGTTCTGGCTGGACTTGCTGGATATCTCTCTCTTTAGCATCTCTCTTTCTTGGTCCATCTTTGCAGTGGCTTTTCTGGCTCCAACCTTCAACAAGAGCAACAAATGCACAAACTTGACAGTTGTAAGGAGATCCCCAAATATACCACTCAAATGGGCTTTTTAACTCAAAATTAAGTATTCGTAAGAAAGAAATTATATACAGACATAGATGTGTGCAAAAAGAAGCTAAAATAATCCACTATTCTCACACTACCCACAGGTAACCTTATTGACATTCCAGTGTACTCCCTTCCAGATATAAAGAGAATGCTTTCTCTTCTTATATTTTCTTTCTTTTTTTTTTTTTTTTGTTTTTGAAACCAGGAGTTTCTGATTATGGGCACATTCATTGGGATGGACTTTCTCTCGAAAGTTGTTACTAAGACAGCTGTTACTAAGACATAAGCTGAATGTCTTATGTCTCTGATGTCTTAGGAGGAGAAAATGTAGGATATTCAAGGGGAATCTGTCTAACCCTATTCTAAGCACTGTCCCTGGCTTGGGGCAGTCATGAGTATGACTCTGTCCCTGGTCTTAGCTGATCGGGCACTGCGGCACAGGCTCGGCTTTTCAGATGGTCACTCCTAGGATTTAGGATTATGGACTCTATGATGCTACATACTATCTGAGCTGGTTCTTTGAACTGGGGGACTGTGAGGTCATCCCTTTTTATCACATGACCAGAGATAGACGCGATCAGGGGAGATTTAGGCACAGAGAGGTGATATGAGCTCTCTCCGTGTGTTTGTGTGTAAGACAGATGATGCTTGGGAGATGATGGCCTACCAGTCCTCTTTTGAGGCCAGGCTCTCTCTCAGCTCTCAGTATTTATGAGGCACTTACTCTTACATCCTTATAAAAGGCCCCTCCCTCTTTCTGAATAGGTTTCTATTCATTGCAACCCAATAATCTCTCTCTAGCACGGTTCTGTTTACATTGTAGATACGACTGTAACTTGCAAGTTTCTTTCCAACAGTCTTCACATCACCAGCCCTACTTCCTGCAAGTTTTTGACTCCAACTCACGCTCCTGGGAAAGGGCCTGCAGGCCTACAGGTAGTCAAGTTTCAGCTCTGCCTCTGAAAGCGTGATCCTTGGTCTCTTCATCTGTCAGATAGGGGTCAGAATGTCCTGTCTTCCTCAGGGGTTGAGAGGAGGTTCTGGGTGGATTTAAATGGAAGGGGCTGGTAGGACCATCTCTGTAACTCTTTTCATTTTAAGACAGGCTTAAAAATCACATTCTATGCCTGACCTATGCCAGTGGGTGCCAGGAGCCTTGAAATGTGCTTTGAGATTGCTTTCAAAATCATTGCAGGAAAACATTTCAGGGTGAGGTAGGCTAACATCTCTACACTAGCCCACAAAGTAAATATTGGTGGGAATGCCCAGATAAAAGGAAAACAGACAACAAATGTTTGAGAATCTTTTGCCTCTAAACCAGTTTTCCTTTGTATCCTTTTTAGTTTGATTTTCAATAAAATTGGATGGGTCCCCAGGGCCAGTGCCCTGACCTGGTGTGGGGCTGGCTGTCAGAGCAAGAGTCTGGGTGTTTGTTAAAAATGAAGATTCCTTAGTCCCAGGGTCCCCCAAGTCCCAGGTCTGCCATGAGCTTGAGGTGGGAAGCACCACAGAGCAAGCTTTGGTCAACTTTTTTGAGTGATGAGGTCGGGGACGGCAAAAGGCAGAGGGGATGGCTGAACCGGGAAAAGGAAGGGGTGAAGAATGGGAAATGTGAAAATTCAAGTGTGGGCCTGAGGGGTGGGGGAAGCCTGGCTGGGTCTGTCCCTAGCCAGGGACCTCCCACAGCAATAAGCATTCATCCTGTGTGTTTGGAATCGCATTCCCAGCTCACCCTTAGAAGAACAAGGTCAGGATAGGAGCCTGTCATTTAAATAAGGACATTTAAATTGGAAATTTGGCAGTTCTATTTCCAGTTTTTTAAGGAATCTCCACACTGTTCTCCATAGTGGCTGTACTAGTTTGCATTCCCACCAACAGTGTAATGGGAGGGGGGTTCAGGATGGGGAACACATGTACACCCATGGCAGACTCATGTCAATGTATGGCAAAACCGCTACAAAATTGTAAAGTAAAAAATAAATTAATTAATTTAAAAAAATAAATTGGAAATTTGGAAATTAACTGGGATAATTCCAGTTAATACTCAGGGCATACTGGAGTGGCAGATCTGGGCACAAAGATTCCAGTTCATTCCCACACCACCTCAGGTCTTGGTTTTAAACATCCCTACTTCATGGAGGCCTCTCCTGGTCCTTGGCCTGGGGAGGAGGATGGAGAGGTCCCTGTGAAAAGTGTTCCTGAACTCAGGAACAACTCAGAAAGTGCTGCACTGGCCAAAAAGTTCATCTGGGTTTTTCCATAACATTTTAATGGTAAAACCTAAATTAACTTTTTATCCAACCCAATATTTGTTTATTTATTTGCCCCAGAATAAAAAGCCATGAAAGACTGGGAGTTTTACATGTTTCTTCATTGTTCTAACCTGGCGTTTCTTCTTCTTTTTTTCATTATCGTCCTTTTCCTTAAGAAGCCTTCTCAGACAATTTCCCCTAATCACTTTTGTTGTTGTTTAGCCTCTAAGTCGTGTCCAACTCTTTTGAGATCCCATGGACTGTAGCCCACCAGGCTCCTCTGTCCATGGAGTTTCCCAGGCAAGAACATTGGAGTGGGTTGCCATTTCCTTCTAAAGGGATCTCCCCAGCCCAGGGATCAAATCTGCATCTCCTGCATTGCAGGTGGATTCTTTACGCTGAGGTGGGAAGTTCTCACCTCCGTGAAATTTGATTATTACAGATAGCACTGTGTGTATTTCTGTGCTTTATACATTAAAAAAGTAGAGTTTTGCCCTCTCAGGGGTGATATTGCTGCCACTGAGAATGGGATTGAATCCTGACACCTGAATATTACCCGCCATATCACAGGCCTCTCAACAAATATTCGTTGAATGAATGAAGGCTGGGGTAGTATCTTTTTGTTCATTTTTCTGTCCCCAGTTCCTAGCACAGTATGTGGCCTAGACTAGGTATTCAATTTATTAACTAGAAGACTTTTCCCTTTAGCATACAATTGATAATTATAGAAGACTGTTAGCTGCAGAGGAAAAATAAAATCGATATGAATCCCCTAGGATCTTAAAAAGGAATAATGTGCTAGTTCTGAAGTGTCCCAGAGATGGAGACTCTGTTATGAGAAAGGCTGAGACTCTCTGGGAGTCTCTTATGTGAGACTGAGAGAGCAAACTTTATACGTCCTATCTTTATCAATGTGGTCCTGGTGACTCCATCCCCTGAAGGACTCCAGGTCCACTCTGGAGGAAGGAGTCGCCCAAGCTACACTTGGTAGGGAACCTGGAGGAAACCTTTCTGTACCAAGGAGATCTCAGATACCAACTTCTAAGCTGGGACTGGAGTGCAAGGAAAATGGGAAGCTAGCTCTTTGCTCTCAGTCAAAGCACCATTTGCCCCTACTCTGTTAAAGCCAAAGGCAGCATGAAATGCCAGGGGGTCTTATATCTCAGAGAAGCACAGTGTTCTCACAACATCTGGGACCCATGTCAATATCCCCTCTGTCATTTTACATCCCCAGGTGGTCCTTAGACAAAACCTAGCTTAGGGCTCTTTCTTCCTCCTCTGCTTCAGTCGTATACGTGAATGAATAAGTAATAAATTTCCCAAAATTTCCACTTTGCAGGGTGGCAAAGGTCTGAGATCCATAGGGGCCCCCAGGACGCTCTCTGTCATTTTAATGTCCTGCTCTGGGACAGTAACCATCTTCTGGCCTTAGAACAAGGATGCTGGTTGAGAAGAAGCTTCCGTTTTCCAAATATGTCCCTCACCTAGAATATCTTTGTTTCTTCTACCAATGATAATTTGGTTGCTTCAGAATGACTGTGGCCTTTTATCAAACTTGAATATGTTTCTTCTCTCTTATTCAACCAAAATGTGTTCAGCTTTCAAGCTCCCTGAGAGCTCGCCTCTACTTTCTGCAAAGTGGGAACGCGGATTGGCTTAATTCCAGTTCCAGGGCTGATCTGTCAATGGCAATGTTTCAACATGCTCAAGATTTCAAAGTCTTAATTCTCAACTTTTAAAAGAATTTTAGAGGATGCTTCTGTGAAATTAAAGAGAAATGCCATCGGAAGTGTTATCAGGTTTATTACCTGGAAGTTTATAACCTCGAGGAAGAAAAGCCAGCACTCTCACCTGGGTGTCAGATGTCTCCTACTTAGCAGTGTGGCTCTGGACAAATGGTCTCTAAGCCTCAGACACCTCATCTGAGAATTGGGTGCAATAACAAAACCTATCCCCACAGGGTTGTTGTGAAGCTTGAATGAGATACTGCAGGTCGGGTGCTTAGCTCTGCGTGCAGGGCACATGCTAAATGCTCAGTACACGATAGATAGTGTCTCTGTCGACTGGGCTTCCTGCTGATGTTCTATGGTTTTCTCTCTTCTCTCCTCTCCTGGCTCACCTGGAAATTTGAGTTCTGCATCTTGTTCTTCACCGCCTCTACAAACATTCGTCTCTTTAACACAGAAAGAATATTGACAAATTTTAGCTTATGCTCTGCTTTGTCTTTTGCATCAAAGAAAAACAGGTTTTTCTCAAGTTTCAGATGCTACCCATTTGGGTGAAATGTTGAGCCTTCCTAGGTGAGGACATGAGGATGAGGGTTTGCAGAGGAGGGAAGAGATAAGGATGGCGGTAGGGGGGAGTGTCTGTAGAATGGGATGTGGCTTTGGGGCAATGCTACACTGTCCCGCTGAACCTCTTAGAGATCTCTGTTCCAGATTCCAGTAGAGAAGGAGGTGGGTCAACCAAGAAGGCTATGAAGGATGCTATATTCTCCCTGGAGGGCAGATCTGCTTTAGGGGGAAGCACAGCCTTCCAGGTCACTAGAAGAGGCTGTACGTGTGCAGTGGTTTCCACCCAATGGCCTAGGCATGACAAAAGGCCCAGGGGTTAACGTCCCTGGCAGGGACTCTGGGGGCCTATTGGGAAGCCATCACCGAGAATCTGGAGCTTGCCACTCCCCTGGGGTTTGATAACTATTGCTGTCCTGATCTGCTCAAGACTGTTCACCTCAGGGACAGTTCTTCAAAGAAAGAGCATCCCCGAGACATTGGAGACACCAAAGGGAGAGGGAACTGGGGTCCCCCTTGCAGACCTACATCCTGCAGGTGAACGTGTAGGGGTGTCAGGAAGGGGCCTTTCTCAGAGAGCCCTGAGCATCAGCTGGGGTCACCAACCTGATTCCTAAAGGGCCCAGGAAAGTAAAGGAAATGGGTGAGGTGAGCCCGGGGAGGGGTGGCAGCAAGTCCATGAGTCCAGCGCTAAGGGGCCTGGAAGACAGAGGCGTGTGATGGTGGCTTGTGGGACTGTGGGCCTAGTATCCCCAGATCTTGCAAGTTTCCCAGAGAAGCTGGAAATCTGGAGTATTCTGTTAAACTGCCCTACTTTGAAATGTGCCCAGAAAAATCCCATGAGTCAAATGAAATATGTCTGTGGGCTGCCATCTTGCGACACCTGCTTCAGAACCTCCCCGCCTGCTGTCTAGTTGGTGCTCAGTAAGTGCTGGAGGGGTTGTCAGATAAAATACAGGATTCCCAGTTCAATCTGAATCTCAGAATGAAACCAAAATACTTTTTACTATGAGTATGCCACCGTGCAATATTTGGAACATACTTATACTTAATAACTGTTTGTTGTTTATCTGCAACTAAAACTTAACACATCCTGGGCATGCTGTTTTGCCCCCCGCCCCCCTCAAATCTGGCAATGCTACTGGGCATTCATAAAATTCATGGAGCAAGTAAGGCCATCTTTTGGGACAGGTCATAGGTACTAGTAAGTCTCTTCCATTCTCCCTGAAGGACACTAACTCTCCCCTCAGAGCACTGTCCATGAAGGCTTATGCACCCATATTGAACAGATAGTTGTCCTCCAAGCATTTTTCATGGAGAAGGAATGAAAGCCACTCTATCACAAACTCAGTTGAGGCAGTCACGATCCAAATTTCCAGATATTATGAAGCAGTGGTATTAAACCGACAACCTCCTTCCTTCCCATTCCACCCCCACCTTTTTTCCCTAAACCTTTTATCCAAGCAAAATTCCAAGAGGAACTTGGGGTTTAAAACAGACAGTGGAGAGCTTCTCTGGTGGGAGAAAGGTGTGTGTGTTGAGAGGCATCCCCTTCCCATGGCACCCAAGGGCTCCAGGGAACCCCAGTTTGAACACTGCTCTGAAATACCTTTTTGGGTTAAGTCCAATCAGTGGATGGCTGGGCACTGAAGGGCAGAGCCTGGCCCGTGTGCACATGCTTTGCCTGGACTCACTGGGGTATGATGTCATCAGTCTGTCTCAAGATCTGTGCACAGCCATGACCCAGCTAGCACTGCACTGCTATTCTTAGGGGTGTTGCTCATCACACCACACAGTGTCCTCTCTGGAGAAGAATCCAGAATTTGTCTTTGTTCTAGGAACACTTCTGAGCATCACACTCATCATATCTCATGTACACAGTGAACTCTGGACCATGCTGGGTTTTTTATTTCCCATTGGCTACCAGAAAGCCCACGGTCTAATCGGGCTCCCCTTTGGCAGGCGAGGGGGTGTTATAACAGGCACCTTCATCCTTATCTTTGGCACCATCCCCCCCTCCTTCCACCTACTGTACTTCATCCTTAGGGCAGAGGTTTCTGGGATTCCCCACTCCTACCTTCTTCTTTTCTTATGGTTTCGTCTCTATGTCCCCAAATCATTTGGCACCCAGGATGGTTGCGCTGCCCTTCTGCCTTCTCTCACTTCCAGATCCTGGGTCTCTCAGGTCCCTTGTGCAGGTTGCAGGCAGGAGAAGGGGCTGGGGCAGGGGCTGGGGTGGGGGAGGGGAAGGGAGTGGAGGAGGGTGGAATGTTTTCTGGGCTGCCCACGCTGGCATTTGCACCCCACAAGCTCTTGCCTTTTGAAAATAAGGTATCTACTTTGTGTCTCGCTGCCAAGATCAGAAAAGGTCTCTATACCTGCCTCTCTTTCTCTTTGAAGGAACAGTTGCAAGCTGCTGACTCTTTGGCGTTTCTCTGTTCCAGGTCCTCTAAACGTTCCTAAGTGAAAATATCAGGTGAGCAAGACAGTGTTCAGGGTGTCCCCACTTGTTCCATTCGGGGACACACCTCTGAGGTTGCTAGGAGGCGCTGGGATTCACTGGGATTGGTGGGCAGAAGGGGGCAAGTGAGGGTCTTTTTCTTTAGCCATCTTCTGTCTGTATGCTGCACCAGCCTAGCCACATTGCCCTACTTCATCATCATGGGCAGGAGAGTACCATCCACAAGCCCCTCCCATCACACGCTCCTCCTACACAACATCTACCAATTCCTACTTGTTGGCTAAAAACACGCAAGTGATGCTGAGGAAACCTGGATCTTGAGAATACGTGGGCCCAAGGAAATCCTGGAAATTTTGAGTTAAATAGAAGAGTGAGGATAACCATGATGGCAGGTGATCATGTATCCTATGTGGTCCCATGTACTAAGGGTTTTGTATGCAACCTCTCATTTCATCCAAGGCTATTGAGTTAGGTGCCATTTTTATTCTCATCTTAAAAACAAGGGACGGAGCTAATTAAGCAGAAGGAACTTTAGGGCGCTCCTGCCTGGCTGAGGGGGCTTCCCAGATGGCGGAGCGGTAAATAATCTACCTGCCAATGCAAGAGCCGCTGGTTCGACCCCTGGGTCAGGAAGATTCCCCTGAAGGAAAAAAATGCAACCCACTCCAGTATTCTTGCCAGGCTAATCCCATGGACGGAGGAGCCTGACAGGCCAACAGTCCGTGGGGTCGCAAAGAATGGGACCCGACTGAGTGACTTAATCACACACGCTCGCTGGGCTGAGGCCACAGGCAAAGTGGTGGCCATGCCCCCTAGGCAGGACTTCATTGGCTGGAGATTTGATTGGCAGGCGAGCTGAACGGATTTCTGCCAGAAGCAGCCGGTGCCCTTCAGCCTTTCTTAGACTTCAAGCCCTAAGTAAAAGGGTTTGCGTGCTTTTCAAATGGCTACTTCTGTGCATTTAAAATTTTCCTATTGAAAAACCCCAGCATTAGGCCATTCACAAAAGGTATCTGGGTCCTTTCTTGGCTGTGACCCGAGTGGTATTCACCGAGGAGAAAAGAGCGTCACAGGAGCAGCCGGCTTTGGGAGGGCCAGGGACGGCGTCAGCTGGCAGGAAGCTCCCTGAAAGAAACGCAGGAATCCCCACCCATCCATGCGCTGTCTATTCTTCCCCTTAGAAAAGGGGCTTGCCGTGTGCCAGGCACTGCGGGCATTTTGCCATTTAACCCTCCCGCTGCCCCACGGAGCGGGCCTCTTGTTACCATCTTTGGTTGTTTTGGTTGAGGAACGTGAGACACAGAGGTCAAGCCACCTACTCAAGGGTCTCTAGGGGCAGGGGCGGGGCTGGACTGCTGTTTGTTTGACTCCACCTCCCGCCTCTGAGAGACACTGCGGGCTTCTCGAGTGACTTGGACGTGGATTAGCGTGAGCTCAGCCTGGTCCAGGGTCCCTTCTCTCTGCCACGTGGAGAGAGCCACAGACTCAGCTCCTTCCAGAGCCCCTGGTGATGACCACCGGGTTCTCTGTGAATGCCCAGCCTTTCATATCAAGTCTCACGTTCATGGCCAGAGGTATTAGTGTGGAAATAACGACTTTTGATTCTGGAAGGTGCTGCTTAGTGAAGAGATGGTCAAACATTTAAGACAACAAACTACATTTTGAGGGGTGGGGGTGGGGGCGTGGATTCTGAAGCTTCAGATGTGTTAATTTCATCTCTCAGTGCTTCAACCCTGCGAGCTCAATGAACAGGGTGAACACTTTCAAAGTTTCGTATAGGAGGCTAAAAAGTAAGGCTCCTTGTGGAAATACTAGGTGTAAAACTTAGGAAAGACGAATTCTATTTTCTGTTAATTTCCACTTAAAAACAATGAAGACATACTCCCTGGAAGGAACTGATGCCAAGACAAATGTATACACGTGTCCTTTAGAATCCAGCAAAACTGTAAAGGTTATTATTTTTTCTTCCTGATAAACAGGGATTTCTGATGACATAGTAATAAGAAGCCTCAAATGCAAACCTGAGTCCTGGAGTGAATACTCTGGGAGCAATGGTGAGAAAAATAGGAGGCAGGCACCTGGGTAAGGGAGACGCAGAAGGAAGGGATGTGGGAAAGTGAATGTGGGCTGGAGAGGGCAGCAGGTGGGAGGGAATCCTGTTTCTGCAGCTGAGCAGCCAGGGAGTGGTACCCTCTGTCAACTCAGCCCTCCCCTCTCTCCAGTGGGCTGATGCTCACCAGCTTCCCTTGCGGGCTTGATGGGAGAGATTAAGCCTGTATGGTGTGGAGCAGGTGCCTGCCCCTTGGTAAATGATAAAGTAAAGTAAATGATACTTAAAGTGCTCAGTAAATGATATCATTGGCGGCGCCATGATTGTGGTTGTAGTTCATGTACATCTTTCTTCCTATTGAGAATTTCACGAATTTGAAAGCTCCTAGCTCTAGCTCTTCTGGGGACCCTGACACAGGTTCAGCTTGGCCATTTCAGACCCTTCTCTGCTGAAGGATATCTAGCGCCAAACAGGCTGGCACGTCCCCTGCATTGTGTATGAATGAGGCAGCCCATGAATAATGCATGTGAAGCCTGATTATGTAAATCCTCAGGTTTTCAGTACATGACAATGGGCTTTTTTGGGTCCTTTGCTCTCCCATTCTGTGGTCTGGTGTCTCTGCTTTGGGGCCTCGCCTGCCAAACCCTGGGGCTTGGGGGATGCCTTAGGGAGGGGTGAGCTCTCCAGAGGGCACATCAAAGGGAAAGTCAGAACTCTGTCAGTGGCCCAGCTCTCCCTGGCATTGCTTGGTGTGAAAGGAAACTGTCCTCTGCCTGAGGCAGCCCCATGACACACGCAGACTGAGGTCTGTGATGTTTAATTCAGAACGGTGAGCACTAGAAACACCACATCCGGGCTCCTTCAGAGCAGGACAGCAGGCACTTTCATTTCTGGGGCTACAAGCCAGAGAGCCTGCTGTCTGGAAACCTCCTCCTGGAAAGTTTGCAGAATGGAGGACAGCCGTCTGCAAGGAATTCATCTGACCATCACCTCTTGGTTGAGAAAGACATCCTTCTATGACCTTCTAAGGCCTGGCCTCCTTAGAGCTCATGTAGGCAACGCACTCACAAATACACACACATACAAACACACAGCACATACTCACAGGCATACACACAAGCATGCATGCAAAAATACACAGCTCCAAGTTAGAAAGACTAACATGTACAAGAAGGCAACTGGGGGCCAGACCTGCAAAGAACGCAGGACCTAGGACTAGAGAGATCTGGGGCTAGGTAAAGGCTCTACTTGGGACTTCCTTGGTAGCTCAGACAGTAAAGAATCTGCCTGCAATGCAGGAGACCTGGGTTCGATCCCTGAGTCAGGAAGACCCCCTGGAGAAGGAAATGGCAATCTACTCCAGTATTCTTGCCTAGGAAATCCCAAGGGCTAAGCAGCCTGGCAGGCTATAGCCCATGGGGTTGCAAACAGTCAGACATGACTGACTAACAAGACTCTGTGAACTACCAGCTACTCTATGAACTTGGACAAGTCTCTTTTTTTAATTCATTGAGCCTCAGTTTCCTCATCTGTAAAATGAGGATCATCATGACAACCAGGCAGGGCCACAAGAGGCATTAATAACCCTGATCATGGCTGCATAGCATGAGTGGAGCCCAATGCCTGCAGACATCATGAAGAGATGGGGGCTATAGTAATTTTCCGTTTGCCTGATCCAGCCTGCCTGGAGATCGGCTCGACCTTAGGTGAGAGTGAAGGGCCAGGGAGAGTCTGATCTATTTAGGAGTCACTGTGCCAGTGCCCAGTGGGGCTAGTGACATGCTGCTGACAACAGGAGTGGACGGTCACGGGTGTTAACTGCCAAGAGGACCAGAGACCCCACTACTGACTGCGGTGCAGGCACAGGGCTACAGCGAGCTTCTGGAGCTGGTATCCAGCTGCTGCCCAAGCCTGTCTCGATGTGTGTGGGGACTTCTGGCAGCAGACTCTACTGGGTCTGGGGCAGCGCTCACTTCAGAGACCACCTGCACAGTCAGCTGGCCACAGGGAAGACAGCCTCATCCACCTGCCGAGTCCCAGGTTCTGAGCTGCATGCTTCAGAGCCTGGACAGGTGTATCTGGGCATCGGAAACCGTTTGGTCCTGAGTTTAGACGGTGAGAGCTTGGATAGGAAGGGTTACCTGTGTTGTATTCAATCCTCACAACAATCCTGCAAGGCAGGTGCTCTTAGCTCCCATTCACTGATGAGGCAAGTGAGGCTCAGAGAGGGGGACTGATTTGCACAAGGTCACACAGTAAGCAGGGGGGTTTGACCCCACTGAGTCTTGTGTCATGTGATAGATGAGATAGCAGGATGAGGGGAGGAGGTGGCCTCTTAGCTGGATCACCAGCCTGAGTGTCAGTCTTGGTCTCTCAAGTCAATGCCTCACCAAGTTCATGCCAGGAAGCAAATCCCTCATCCCCATGCCTCTCCTCTGTGGCTCCCACAGCCTCGAATGCACATCCATCCCTTTGGTGGACAAACTCCAACTCTCCTTTGCAATTCATAACAAATGTCAGCACTTGGAAAACACTCCCTGAATGCTCTAGACTGAGCCAAGTGCCCTTCTCTGGATCTGAACAGAACCCTTACCCACTAAGTCAGCCTGAAATCAGCTCTTTACCTGTATGTTCTGCACTGAAAAATATGTCCTTCAAGGACATTCATCTATCTCTATCCACCTGATCATTCATCTACCTGAACACCTACTGATCCACTGATCTGGTGTCCACCCATCCACCCATCCAACCATCCATGCATCCATCCATCCATCCACTTGTCCTTCCATCCATCCATCCATGTACCAAATATTTATTGGGTGTCTACTATTCTCTGTGTACTCAGAATAGCAAATTGAAAATATTTATTCTCAGAGAACTTATTCATCTGTGTGTCCCTTGCACCTGCCAGAACAATGAAAGTAAGAACAATAGACACCACTTTAAAAAATTCAGGATGTTCGCTGAGCTTATTGTGGCAATTACTTCATGTGGCATGGAAGTCATGTCATTATGCCGTACACCTTAAACTCAATACCGTGTCAATTACATCTCAATAAAACTGGCAGAAAAATAGTTATCTGAATAGAAAGAACAAGGTAAAATACATGAATTATCAAAAGTTAAAAAAAATACAGACAAGCTAGATGGTGAGTCTCAGAGGGCACCGTTTATAGCAGTCAAGACATGGAAGCAGCCTAAATGTCCGCCGACAGAGGAACGGATAAAGAAGATATGATCCATGTACACAATGGAATGTTAGCTGTAAAAAGGGGGAAATCACGCCATCTGCAGCAACATGGACGGGCCTAGAGAGAATCATACTAAGTGAAGTCAGGCAGACAGAGGAAGGGAAGCATCATATGATATCACTCATATGTGGAGTCTAAAAAACGGATACAAGTGAGCTTATTCATAAAACAGAAACAGACTCACAGTTTGAAAACAAACTTATGGTTATCAAAGGGGAAAGGTGGAGGGGGGATGAATTAGGCCTTTGGAATTAACACATACATACCACCATATATAAAACAGATAATCAACAAAGACCCATGTAAAGCACAGGGAATGCTACTCAATATTCTATAATAACCTATCTGGGAAAAGAATCTGAAAAAGAATGGATATATGTATATGTATAACTGAATCACTTTGCTGTGCACCCGAAACTAACACAAAGTTGTAAATCAGCTATACTCCAATATAAAATTAAAAATTAAATTAAAAAGAAAGAAAGAAAATACAGACAAGCTAGACTCTGAGTCTCAGAGTGGTTAAGGAACCTGCCTGAAGTCACACAGTAAATGCAAGAGCTACAGTCTAAACTTAGGTCTGTCTGATGCTAAAGCTATTCTGCCACTTTCCTTTGCATCAGTAAATGCATTCTGTACTGCCTAGATCCCGCTGGGACCTCAGCTGGCCATTTCCAAAGGGGGCTGAGGGGCAGCCTCAGAGACTTTGCTCCAAGCAGGCAGCACTCACCTTTTGCTGCCTGATCGCCCTGTTGAACCTCTTCTCCTGGTGCAGCCGCTGCTCCATGCGCTCCAGGGCCTCCTTGAGCAGCGCCTTCTCTTCGGCCTCTTTGTAGATGTCATCCTCCAGCTTGGCCACCTGTGACTGGTACATCTGAACCGACACTTTGCTCTGCCTGAGCACATGGGAGAGACAAAGTCTCTTTTCCCCTCATCTTTCTCACTTACCAGCAATGCCCCTGCCCTGGGAGATTCTCAAGATACTTCTGTGTACGCCTAACTTAGCGGTTTCATTACAAGTGGGAGAGAATAATGAAGTTTGAGGACTAGAGGGCAGAATAAATAGCTCATGGGCTGTGTAAGTGTGGCTTGAAGCTGACACAGGTTATATTGCCAGCCCCTCCCAATTTCCCAGGGAGGGTCAGGGAACTGATACTACTGAAAATAAGATGGGATTATGAAAAGCACACATATGGTGAAATATCAGACACATTCATAAAAGGTGCACCTTATTCCTTAAGAGAGTATAGCGCACTTTAACTGCTGCTTTCTGGCCCAGAGGACTTGCCTCCATCAGACCCTGAGTCATGATCCCACCTCCCCTGCACACCCAGACCTCTGTCCTCCTGTCTTGGTCCAGAGGTCTGCTGCTGCCCTGAGGTTTAGCCTGGAGAATGGAGGTCTGGGCCTTTCTGTGGGGACATGGGCCCTACCTGAGCTGTTCAATGTCTTTCTCGTATCCTCTCAAAAGCTCCTCTTTTCTCTCCAGCCGGTTCTTGAGTTGGGTGATCTTATCGAACACCATATCGAGGTCTCTTTGTCGAAGCTGGTTGACTCTCTCCCTCTCTTTGGGGGAGAGGTGTTTCATAGACACATGACCTGACATATCTTTGATGTTCATCAGACTCCCGAGTGTTTTGCTCATATCCATGTACTACGAGAAAGCGTTTTGCAGGTAAGAGGCTTGGTCCACCACCACTGGTGGCTGCTTTAATGAGGAGTGTGTGTGCTGTGCTCAGTCACTCAGTTGTGTCTGACTCTTTGTGATCCCATGGACTGTAGCCTGCCAGGCTCCTCTGTCCATGGGATTTCCCAGGCAAGAATACTGGAGTGGGTTGTCATGCCCTCTTCCAGGGGATCTTCCCAACCCAGAGATCAAACCTGCATCTCCTGCGCTGGCAGGCGGATTCTTTACCACTGAGCCACCTGGGAAGCCCTTTAATAAGGAGGCAAGTGTCTAATTCTGTTTCATTCACTTTCTGCAATCACAGAGAACATATGCTTTGGAAAGGAGTACAATTGGGCTTTTAATATGACTTTCATGTTCCCTGCATCCATTTACGCTATGCCTTTTTGAGAACCAGGGGGAAAATGACAACAGATAGAAACATTTATTCTTGCTACCCAGTTTTCCAAGGAATTCAACTATGCAATTTCCAACCCATGCTGGGATAGTAGATGGGTCTCGCAGAGCTGTAATAACAACTAAATATCTATGAAGGGTTGATGTTTAGTTAAGCTATCTGGTGGTTAACACTGCCTGAGGGGGTTTCAGGTTTGGACAGGAGGGGGACTGATGCTAGGTGTACATACCAGCTTTTCACTGAGATCCAGAGCCTCAGTTGCATCTGTTTTCCCTAATTTATCAGTGGCCATGATGGACCCTGGGGTGGAAAGGCCATTTTGAGGCTGAAATAAAAAAAGAAATAAAAACTCTCTTTTGGTATTCATTATGATTTTCTACATCCAGAAGAATAACCCAAAGAATAAACGAAGAACCGGAAAGTTACTAAAGAATAACTTGACAGTTGTTTTTCAATCGCTAAGTCATGTCCAACTCTGCAGCCTCATGGACTGTAGCACTCCAGGCTTGTCCTTCACTGTCTCCTGCAGTTTGCTCAGATTCATGTCCATTGATTTGATGATGCCATCCAGCCATCTCACTCTCTGTCACCCCCTTCTAGCTGTTTTTTTATTCCAGTTTGATTCCTCTGTGAACTGCTTTCTTACAGCTCTGTTCCCATCCCTTAAGAGCATAACTTTTCTTGAAATGACACATCATTAGTCCCGTTCTTTGATCACTGTCTGTCTTCCCTCTAGACCAGCAGTTCTCAACTGGGGATGACTCTGTGCATTCTCCCTTTACCTGGGACATTTAGCAATGCCTGGACATGTTGGCGGTTGTCACAACTGCTACTGGCATCTAGTGTGTAGAGGCCAAGGATGCTGCTAAACACCCAGTAACACACAGGATAGTCCCCCAAACAAAGAGTTACCTGGCTCAAAAAATTGGTAGCACTGAGGCTGAGAAGATAAGCTTCAGAAAAACAAGAGTCCTGTTGCCTTTACTCAGCTATTCTTTCTCCTGCTCCTTCCCTCCTTTTAATTGTTGCCAGCCTTGGAGGTTTCCTGCTCTGTGGTGTCAGTGGTGGGATGAGGGGTTGTTGCCAAGGAGAAGGCAAATCTTGGAAGCAGGATCAGGATATGGGATCCAGCTGAGCTCCCCACCTCTCAGAGGAGGGTTTGCTCTTAGCAGGAAAACCAACACGTTTCTTTCTCTCATTCTTTTTTTAAAATATTGTTTTGATGTGGATCGTTTTTTAAAAGTCTTTATTGAATTTGTTATAATATCGCTTCTGTTTTATGTTTTTTTTAGCCCTGAGGCATGTAGGATCCTAGCTCCCCCAAAAAGGTTCAAACACTGCACCCCCTGCATTGGAAGGTGAAGTCTTAACTACTGGACTGCCAGGGAAGTCTCAAAGCAACACATTTCTGAAGATCCACATGTCTAGCAAATGTCTAGATAAATGAGATTGAATGATTTTGATTATTTCTTCCAACAGCCCAAGGATGGTTCGGATCTGGCTGTGGCAGCAAACCATGCCCAGCAGGTTCTCTGATTAACGCTAACCCGAGCTGTCCATTGTCATGTGTCAATCAAATGCCCAATCAAACACCTCCTACCTAACAATCAAATTACTTCTGCAAATCTGGGCAAATCAAACTAAGCCCCCTAAGGAAGGAAGGCTTTCTTGAATAATACCATTGAAACGCTATTTGATAATAATCACAAGTATCATCTATTAAGTGCTCACCATGAGCTAGGCACTGGCATAAGCACTTTACATAATTTTCTCCTTTAATTTTTCCATCATAATTTTACAGCTGGGAAACGGAGTCCCAGAAAGGTTAAGAGCCCGCCAAGGTCACTTGGTTTGCAGAGCTGGGATTAGGACACAGGCAGGTCTCTGATTCTAGAACTGTTGTGTCTTCTTAATCATCACGGCTCCCTTCTGCTACCTTTCCTGTGTTCGGGCTTTTGAGTTTACAGAAAGAAGCAAATTTTAGGCAAACTCATGGCATAATGTTATATAACTTGTTGAATATTTTCTGCAGAATATAACATATGATATGAAAAGGAGGGCCCAGAGATTAACCTGCCCAACATCACTGTGATGATACATCCTGCTATGCACATTTGAAAGCCCCCTTTCTGTTCAAACACTGGACCACTGGTACTGCTAGGCACTGACCAACTGATCCAGATGCTAGGCTAACAGGGAGGATCTGACCCTGAACCAGTGATACCAGGGCACCTGGACAGATCTGCCCTCAGACCCACCCTCACCACGTGTCAGTCACTGCAGAGGCAAATTACCACTCGGCTCTCTACTCGTGAGAAAGTTGGCAAATCAGGTTTTACATCCAATATTTTCTGGATGTTTTTTTCCATCCCGAGAGTCTTTAAGTCTAGAAATGATTCATCCATGTGGTCCTTAGGATCTAAAAAAAGAAATAATTTAGACTCAAAAGAAAGGTTCAGGAAGAAGTCACTGGATGTAAAGAAGTCACAGCTGACTATTAACTGGATGCTTATCATGGGCCAATACTAACCCTCACAATCTGAGGTCCAGAGAGGTGAAATGACTTGTCCAAGGTCACACAGCTAATATGAGGCTGCAGCATGACACGACTGAGGCACTGAGGGTGAACCTTTGGCCACAGGTAGGAGGATGGACCTTGAACCCAGGCTTCTAGGGCCTGGCTCAGTGTTCCACCCAGCAACTCTCTGTTTCTTGAGAGCCCCATTCCCTCTAAACAGGGTATTTATCTAGGAAGTTCCCCAAGGTTGATCCTTGAACACCATCGGCCTATGCAAAAGTTTCCATTGGGCCATAGTGAAATAAGAAAAAGAAGGACAATGTTACAAGTTTTTCATGAAATCCTGTTTATTTAGTATCAAGGCCTGCTCTTAACTTTGAGATCATGTCTGCCTCTCTTCCCCCAACCCCCAAACTCATCTTCTTCTTCTTTTTTTAAAAAAACTACATCTTTTCACTTATGAAATGATAAGAATAGAAGACAGTGATCCTGGTCAGCCCCCACAGGGAACCCTCAGGTCTGGGGCCCATGGCTCAGCACAGAAGGGGCCACTAGGAAGGAGGGAACTTACTTGAGGAGCCAGCCTTCTCAAGTTCTTTAATTCGCGCACGAAGCTCAGACAAGGCCTTTTTCTGACGTTGAATGACCTCCTCATGTCGGGACCCTTTGCATTTGGCCCCTAGGTCACTGAAGGACTGCTCCTGTGGCCAGAAAGGTGCAGACAGCGGCTTTATTAGGGATTGGAATCTCTCTATTTGAAGAAACATGAACAATTCATGGATGAGCAGAAACCCTGTCACTTAGTACCCTGGAAAATATTGTTAAGGGGCTTCAGCAGAGAAGGAATTTAAATATTTCACTTCAAATACAAAGTCACATCTAGGAAGATTTCCAACTTCCCTACTGACTTAGCATCACTATAAATAAGAGATCCCCTCTATGTTTCCTCGCCATGTTTTCTTTCTTTCTTTTTTCCTAATATTCTCCTAAATTTGGGTTTCCACTTGTCATTCTGTTCTCATCTTTGAACAATCACATCAAATTCACTCCTGAAGGGGGGACTTTTTGGTTCTTTTTTTCGGTCTAGTCTCTTCTCCGACCAGGGATCAAACTCATGCCCGCTGCAGTGGACGCATGGAGTCTTAACCACTGGACTGCCAGGTAAGTCCTGGAGGGACATTTTTCGGTGCTTAGCTGGTAGTAAGGATGGTGGTCTCATATTGCTACGGGGAATTGGATGGATGGGCTCTTGGCTGGTCTAGAGAGACCCAGCAAGTCCTCTCTGGGGTCTCTTATCCCCTCCAGGCCCCTACCACTCATTCCTTCACTTCATTCAGGCTCTGCTCCCCATCTCCTCCTGCAGAGGCCTCCCTACTGCCTTGTCCCAAAGAGCCCCCTCCCCTATGCTAATCAGCCCCAGTCCTGCTGTTTCCTTCCTTGGAGGGCTCACCCTCGTTGGACATTTTGTTAGACGTTGCCTTGTTTATCACCTCTCTCCTTTTTCACGATGTGAACCCTGTGAGGAGGGGCTTCTCAGGTGGTGCCAGTGGAAAAGAACCCGCCTGCCAATGCATGAGATGTGAGAGGTGTGGATTTGATCCCCTGGGTCTGAATGATTCCCTGGAGGAGGGCATGGCAACCCACTGCAGCATTCTTGCCTGGAGAATCCCTGGACAGAGGAGCCTGGCGGGCTTACAGCCTATGGGGCTCCAAAGATTCGGATACAACTGAGCATGCACGCATGGACAGAGCCTGTCTCCCATGTAGGCCGTGCTATTCCCAAAGCTCAGCCCTGTGCCCGAGCACAGTAGGAGCTCCACAAATATGGAGCCAGAAGGGGCCTGCCCCAGTGTTCCTGCTGGGACCAAGGTTCAGCCCTGAGATAAGGGGGTGCTGCGCTGAGGAGGGCCTCACTAGACCCTGATCCTGGCTCCAGCCGGCTTTCCGCCTGCTTGGCTGGTCCACTTCTGGGGCTGTTTCTACACCAGCCTCCCTCTCTTTGAGGGCATATGTTTGCCCTGGGAGTGAACACCAGGAATGCTGTGCATGTGCACACGTGCTGGAGGGTGGAGAGAAGGTGGTGGCTGGTTTTGGGGGTGGGGCAGCCGCCAGGCTCGGTGACAGCATTTCCTCTGCCTGGAGAGCTCGGCTGAGCCCGACATGACCCTTGCTCATGGCCCTTCTGGGAATTTGTTTATTTAGAGAAGATGGAGATTCTTTCTCATACAACTCTTAAGCCCTCTGACCCACTCTGGTTTAGAAAGCAGGAAGTAGACTGAGTGTGGAAGGCTGTTCTGAGAAAGAAAAAAAGCCCTTTTTCCTTTCATCTTGCAGCCTCCCTCCCCCATCCTCCTCTATTACTACGTCATCATAGAAACTGAGACAGGGCCTCTGGTCAACAATCCTTCCCAGCAAACACAGGAGAGTCAGAGGGGGTCTTGTGTGGGCAAGAACCCTGAGCATCCTGCTTTGTGCCCAGCACAGGATCTGGCATACAGCAGGCGCCCAACAGTTGCTGAATGTGTGAACTAACACAGGCCAGGTCCTGCACTAAGAGCTTGGATTTCAACAGGAACGAGACCTGCTTCCGGCCCTGGGCGCTCACAGCTGCGGAACCGGCTGCAGCCCCATGGCTGGGCTGCCCTAATAAGGAGGAGACGCTGCTGCTATAAAGGTCTCTGGATGGTGACTGGAGCCAGGGCCAGCCAGCGGGGCCACTGAGCTCTCTCCCTCACGCTGCGTGCGGCCCTGGCTCCCTGCTGTTTGGCAGGGGAAAGGCATCTTTGAGGAAGCAGGCAGGCAAGCCGAGACATTTGGCCCTGTTTCCAAGAGAAAGTCCAAAGCGCACTACTGAAACGCCCTGGTCTCTAGTTTCATAAAGCGAAGGGAGAAAGGAGATCCCTGGACTCCAGGAAACCCAGGGCTTCGAGGAAGTGCTATGCCCACGGTCAGCCAACGACGGATCACGGGGAGCACCACTGCCCGCCACAGGGACAGATGGGAGCCACTGAACAGGACCACGGGATGAAGGCATGGTTCTCCATCAATGATGTGGCCCTGTGCGCTGCCTGGCTGGGACTTCAGGCGTGCAAAGGCCTCTGGGCAGAGATCATCAAGTAAGCCACGGAGCATAAATGGCCTGGTATTTGAGCCCTTTCAGGCCTAATTTAGGACATCCCCTGGATATCTCAGAATCACACCTATACTTACAAAGGGCTTCCCTGGTGGCTCGGACAGTAAAAATCTGCCTGCAATGCAGGAGACCTGGGTGTGATCCCTGGGTCTGGAAGATCCCCTGGAGGAGGGCATGGCAACCCACTCCAGTATTCTTGCCTGGAGAATTCCATGAACAGAGGAGCCTGATGGGCTACAGTCCATGGAGTCTCGAAGAGTTGAACACGACTGAGCGACTAACGCTTTCACTTTCACAAAGATATTAACTACAGCAACGTGCGGAAGCAGAAACAAATGTCCATCAACAGGCGACTGGCTGGATAAAAGGGACGTGATGGAATTCAATGGAAATGGCCCTGCGAGTCCCCAGCACAGGGCCAGGGAGTCACAGTTGTCAGAACTGTGACAGTGGCGGCAGCTGCTGCCTTAGGGTGGGGGTGGGGGGTGGGCATCCCCGTCTGACAGCAGGAGGTTGGGTGCCACCCCATGTGCCCACCACTGTCGCCCAGCCCACACGCTGGGCCTTGGAGATGAAAATTTCCAAATCATTTGGTATGTTTGCCTCAAAAATATAATTTCCAACTTGGGACAAACAAAAGACTGAGGTAGATCTTCACGTACGTTTACTTGAAAATATGCCCATGAAATAGTATCATGTGGGAAAAAAGAAATAAGTTGCAGTATAAATATGGTTTGAGACTATATTTTGAAAAAAAATCTATCAAATAAATATATGTATAGGTAAGCTTGTACGTGTTTGTGTGTGTAAGTTAAATTTGTTTCTCAACAATCCCATGATGGGGTGGCTGGCATTATGCCCACTTTCCAGATGAGGGAATTGGTACCAGGTTGCAGGGTTTCTGAGTGGAGGAGCCAGGATCGGAACCCAGGCAGACAGGCTCCAAGCCTGAACTTCAACCGCTGACTGTATGAGGGTGTGGTGGTTTCTGTGAGGAAGAGGGCTGACGGTACCTGTGCCCAGCTGGTGATAACGTTATACATTTCACATAAGCAAGTCATGCTTTTGGAACTTAGAATGAAGATGTTTTCAAAAGCAAAGAAAGCCTCCACTGGGCTCTTTCTTAGTTTATTTTTCTAGATGCCCCCGGGGATGGAGCAGGTGCTCACCTCTTGGCTGCTCAAGAAAATATCTGTGTGGACTGGTTCTATCTGCACTGAAATGTCACACATCTTGGTTGCATTCCTGGGCTTCTGTTCCTTCTCCTTGTGCAGCTGGAGTTTTTGTTTCTCTTGGGAGGCCCTGGGGGCAGAGAAGATGAGTCACTGAGCAGGAGGGTGGCTGGCCGCACAAGGTTTGGGAACCACAAATTACCTTTGTACTCACAGGCAGAAGTGGGAAAGGGACTCCATGTTTACAGGGAGCCGAAATCTTGGAGCCTTCAAGCTCCTGCCTGAGGGTCTCCAGATAATTGAGCTTGCTGGCTAGTGACCAGGGAGGCAGGCCCCTCTCCATTCTGGCCTCCTGCACTGGGTCTTCAGGATACCTGCTGTGGCTTTTATGGGGGCCATTTAGTGCCTGTCTGGGCTTCCCTGGTAGCTCAGATGGTAAAGCGTCTGCCCACAGTGCAGGAGACCTGGGTTCGATCCCTGGGTCGGGAAGATCCCCTGGAGAAGGAAATGGCAACCCACTCCAGTATTCTTGCCTGGAGAATTCCATGGACCAAGGAGCCTGGTGGGCTACAGTCCATAGGGTTGCAAACAGTCAGACACGACTGAGCAACTTCGCTTAGTGCCTGTCTGCTATTTCTAACACCTGGTGTATGTCAACCCTTCTATTTCTCATAACAGTCCCATGAGCTAGGGCCTCTCCTTGCCCCATTTTACAGACCAGGAAAGAGACATGGCAATTTCCCTGTGGTCATGGAACTTATAGATGAAGGCACCTGGCTTTGAATCCAGGCAGCCTGGGCCTGGAGCCTGTACTTTTAACCACAATGTGAATCCACCTTGGCCATGAACCATGAAGCAAATGAAGCTATGGGTTATACATGAGATATCAATTTTATTCAAATTTTCTTGGGGGAAAACATTAATCTTATGTCAAAATAAAACCTGCAGAACAACAACAATTTACTTAGTTTAAGCTGACCTCCAGTTTACACGTTTGTTCAGTCAATATTTATCAAGTTCCTTTACATGCCAGGCATTGTGTGAACGGTGAGGAGTCAGTAGCAGGCAAGGTCTACAAGGGGTCCTCATGGGGAAGGCAGACAATTCAACAGGTGGGAGCAGCCTGGCTGTGTGAGAGGTGTTAGATCAGGTGACGTGCTGAGGGACCCTGGGCAGAGCAGGAGCCCTTGGCTATGTTTGGTGAGGGTGAGTAAAGGAGGATTTCCTGGAGGGAGCTGCATTTAAACAGACTTATCTGAAATATTGGGCAGGAATCTCTGAGATGCTCAGAACTGAGCAAAGTTTTAAATGATGAGGTTGTGAAGCAATGAAACATATATCATTCATTCATTCATCTACTCATTCATTCAACTCTTTAACCATCACTGACTGAGCCCTTCCTTTCTCTCTGCCAGGCTCCCTGGGTACTTGGGTATGCCTGGGCTCCCCACACCTGCTGTGCAGGCCTTCCCACCCACCTGAGAGCCTGCTTGAGGACCTCCAGCTCCTTGTCCTTCTTATCCACCAGGCTGGTCATCTGCACCATCTTGTCCTTGAGCACACTCAGCTCACTGCTTTGTTGCTGGACCAGCGCCACGTTCCGCTCCAGTTCTACCTTCTGCTTCTCATTCAGTTCCCCTGGGGGGTACATGCAAGCTGTTGGGGGTGGGGTCTCCGGCCTGGGGTCTCCTGGAGGGCCACAGCAGATCTGCCAGGCCTCCGAAAACCATGAGGCAGTCCACCCTCCAAGAATTCTCAGGGGGCTTCAGTAATGGCCAGGAGGTCTGCTTGCAAAAAAGAGAAAAAACCAACGAAACCGCCCACCAGCATCACCTTTCGATGAGCGCCGGCGCCACGAGGCAGCCTGTGTAGCGCCCGCCTGGCCCCAGCTGTCAGGGCCTGTGTGCCTGTGGCATTTTAGGGCACCTTCAGCAGCCTGCTTCTGCATCTGCTCGCCCGAGGCTTCTGAGCCCTCTGGAGACAGCTCTGCTCACGCATCTGCCAGAGGCAACAGCCTCCAACTGAGGCCAGGTGGAGACAGGCTGGAGCCCACAGCCCAGCCCCCTCCCTGTCCAGGTGGCACTCGGAGGGCTGTGACCACATTGCTCCCCAGCATCCCCCCTCCCTGGAAGAATTAAGCTCTGTCCCCTACTGTGCCTGCTGAAAGACAGCACGGCAATTCTTTATCTGCTTTCTTCCCTTCCCTGTCTCACTTCCCTTCCATTGCTGTTGTCCCTTGGATCATCTCTCAAATAAACCACCTGCAGTGGAATTCTGGTCTCGGGGTCTGCTTCTGGGAAAATCCAAACTAAGATCCCTACGTTGTCTTGGATCTTCATAGCAACCCAACAAGGCAGTTTCTAGTAACAGCCCCACATCACAGGTGCAGAAACCAAGGTTTACAGAGGTCAAGGGACTTGTCTAAAGTCACCCATCTAATAAATAGCAGATCCAGAACTGGGTCCAGTGCCTCCTGATTCTAGCCTTTCTGCTGTAAGTTCTCATATCTTGGAAGGGGGAAATCCCTCTTTGAAAAATCCTGCTATGAAAGCCCTGGGGACATCAATTGGTCCAGACACAGGGAGTAAACACAACTGAAGGTCTGGGATGCACAGGGCTTGAGGTGGGGACCAGATAAAAGGAATGTTCTTCACCCTTCCTCCACCCCCTCCTAAACCTAATTATACCTCCCGACTCCTGCCCTTTGGCTAAATGGAAGCTAGGGATGGGAAAGAAGAGGCAGCTCTAATAAGCAAGAAGAATGGAGGCAGAAATAAGTCTGGGGAGAAGAGGAGCCAAGTAGGAATATTCAGCCAGACTTGTGCCCATCCGGAAGAGAACAGACCTCAGAGCTATCTTGCCCCTACTCTAGGTGGGTCCTGATGTCGATGTGAGGGACAGGAGGAGCCCCAACAGGCAGATGTGTGGCAGGTCTAGGAGCTCCTCTAGATAGAGGCAGGAGCGACCTAGGGTACACTTACTCTAGGTCCATAGCTGGTGGGCGCTAGGACTTGTGCTGGCTGGCCTGCCAAGCAAGGGGGCCCACGAATGACCTCCAAGCCTTTGCTCCTACAGACAAATCCTCTGTGGTCAACAGAGATTCTTCCCGAAAAAGAAAGCTGCATTTCTACTCAGAGGTGTGGAGCCATGTGAGAATGCTCCCTGTGATCCCATATCAAATGAAATCAGTTCAGTACCCGCAGCTTTTGGTGATCCTGAGTTACAAATGCTGTGATGGCCCAGGACAGCAGGTTGAGGTGGGGTTTAAATGCCCAGCTTTCCAACCCCGAAGACCCATTTCTTTCCTTTCTCAAAGTGGGTTGGTAAATCGAGAAACATGGGCAATTGTACAAACCTCTCAGGTCTGACATTCGGTTATGAGCTTCAGTCAGGTTCTTCCTTAACCTCATGATGATCTCCTGCTGAGACAGGATCTCCTTCTGAGCAGTCAATAAATCCTCTCTGAAATTCACACACACAAAAAACAGACCAAGTCAGTTCAGCTCCATCTCTGTGGTAATGCTCCAGTGCCTGGAAGGGGAAAAGTGCAAAGGCAATGTGATCCTCCAGCAGTGATGGTCCAATCTGGGGATGATGCCACCCCCAGCAAGGGTGATAAGCACACTCTTGAAAAGTTCTCAAAACAAGAATCTGTTTTGATGCACCTTCATTATAAAGAAATACTTGGAGGAGACAGAACAAAGGATCCTGGCTGGGTTTGCTCTGAGGCTGAAATACAACTAATATCAAAAGGACAGCTCTTCCTGCTCAACCGTCTGTCAGCAGGAACCATTGCTCTCATGGACTTTTGATCTTTGGTGCAAAGAAGAGGGAAGACTATTTTTGTGTGTGTGGGTTCAGGGATTCTTCGAGGATGAGGAAAAAGAGAGAAGAGGACAGTATGGCTTCTGTGCTCTCACCAGCTTCTTTTAATCCCTGATGGAGAGAAGAGGGGCCACATGAGTGGGTGGTGTTCAAGTGACCCTTTGGGGATGTAGGGGCTCTGAGGGTGCAGAGAACTAAGCGGGGGACACAGAGAGGGTGGATGAGGGCAGGTCCTTGGTCCCACACCCCAGAGAGTGTGTCTTGGCATCACAGTGATCAGGGTGGCTGACTGGGAGGTGATGTTTCATGGGAGGGGCCCAGGGTGATGGCAGGAGAGGGACCCTGAGGGCCTTATGAGCAGGTATGAGACACCCCAGCCCTGAGACAAGCATATTGTGTGTGTGTGGTGTGTGTGTGCATGCTTGTGTGTGTATGTGCATGTGTGTGTTGGGGCAGGAGGAAACACTGCAAAGGGGGTTTAGAGATTGAGTCTCTCAGTTCAGTCGCTCAGTCACATCTGACTCTTTGCAACCCTATGGACTGCAGCACGCCAGGTTTCCCTGTCCGTCACCAACTCCTGGAGTTTACTCAAACTCACGTCCATCGAATTGGTGATGCCATCCAACCATCTCATCCTCTGTCGTCCCCTTCTCCTCCTGCCTTCAATCTTTCCCAGCATCAGAGTCTTTTCTAATGAATCAGTTCTTTGCACCTGGTGGCCAAAGTATTGGAGCTTCAGCTTCAGCATCAGTCCTTCCAATGAATATTCAGGACTGATTTCCTTTAGGATGGACTGGTCGGATCTGCCTGCAATGCAGGAGACCCCGGTTCGATTCCTGGGTTGGGAAGATCTGCTGGAGAAGGGCTAGGCTATGCACTCCAGTATTCTTGGGCTTCCCTTGTGGCTCAGCTGGTAAAGAATCCACCTGCAATGTGGGAGACCTGGGTTTGACCCCTGGGTTGGGAAAATCCCATGGAGAAGGGAAAGGCTACCCACTCCAGTATTCTGGCCTGGAGAATTCCATGGACTATAGTCCATGGGGTCGCAAAGAGCTGGACATGACTGGGTCTCTGGGCAGGTATTAGTGTCACTTCATTTGTATTCATAGTCTTTTGAACTATAGCCTCCTCTTATATAGACCTTTGAAGGCAGTGTCTGTGTTTATTATGGAATAAAGCAAAATACTTGCAGGCTGCATGTGAAAATTGGAATAAAAAAGATTGGTGATCACTGGAATGGATCACACACATACACATACATGTCTGTCTGTCTGTCTATCTAATCTCCTTGGCCATGACTCTTCCAACTTGAGGATGAGACTCTGCGTTGAGTGTGTCCATCATTAAGGAAGTGAACCAGAGAACAACTTGATGCTGATTCTTTTCCAGGTCATGGCTACGGTTTTCTTTACAGAGTTTAGGAGGAGACACGGACTTTACAAGAGGAGACAAACTTTTCAGAACGTGGAGATTAAGAGTCTGACTATCATTGCCTTCTTGGGGTAAAACCTGTGTGACGTGAGACTTTGGTAATTGGTATTTGGGGCGGGGCTCAGGCTGGTGGCTTGCCTTCTTTGAGAAACTTTCTGAATCCTTTCTCTGCATCACGTTACCACCTTCTGCTTTGTATGATGCTTGGAGATATCTTTCAGGATCTTTCCCATTCATGGGTTTTGTTTCTCTGGAAATTGTCAGCTCTTTGAGGGTTGGGAAGATCTCCTGGAGAAGGGAATGGCTATCCACTCCAGTATTCTTGCTTGGAGAATTCCATGGACAGAGGAGCCTGGTGGGCTGCAGTCCATGGGGTCACACAGAGTTGGACACAACTGAGTGATATCACTTCATTTCTTTGAGGCTCCAGGTATGGACCTTTGGGTTGGGAGGGATCTTCAAGGTCGTTTAGTCTAACCTCTCAACTTTTAACCCTCTGTGGGATCCCATTCCACCAAGCGGTTTCCACTGTTTTGAAACCCCAAAATAGGCTTGCCTCAGGCAGGTCTTTGGGGAAAATAGCTAAGCAGTAGCATTAGCTGGCATTCATGTGCCTCCTTATCTCACAAGCTGGGGGTGCTGAGGAATAGGAGGGGATGTGACCTGCCCAGGGCTACATACCTGGAGAGTGTTGAGTTTAGGATTTGAACTTAGATCTACCCAGATCTTTCCATGACACCAGCCTGACTTACTAAAGGGACTGAGAAACTCAACCAGCAGCAAGGACTGCACAGACTCAACTCTTGTCAGATTCTGACAATGTGACCAGAAGCAGGAGTCCCATCCAGTACTCACATCAGGTGGTCGCACATTGCATCTTTGGAGCTGCTCTCCCCTAGAGGTGCTGCTGCGGGGTCTGGCTGTGCGTCCCCCTCCTGGGCTGAATCAGAGGGACACGTGAGTGTCATCACAGTCCTCAGGCAAGAGATATTTTCCTTCCCCTTTGCTTATCAACAGAGCAAACCTTCTCAACTGACAATCCTTCCCTCTGCCCCCAGCCCTCTCCACCTATTGAGAAACACCATGTGTTCTGTGTCACAGACTGCCCTTCCCCCATGCATGAGCTCGTGACATCTTTCCAGCTACTCTCTGAGGTGGTGCTGCTTCCCAGGTAGCTCAGTGGTAAAGAATCCGCCTGCCAATGCAAGAGACATGGGTTTGATCCCTGGGTCGGGAAGATCCCCTGGAGGAGGAAATGGCAACCTACTCCAGTATTCTTGCCTGAAGAATCCCATGGACGGAGGAGCCTGGTGGGCTACAATCCATAGAGTCATAAACAGTCGGACACAACTGAAGCAATTAACACCCACTGATACCACTGACAGCTGAGGAAGTGAACACAGCATTGCTGGGACCTGCTGGTAACCACTCAGTTAAGGGGTGAGAGGCAGAGCCTTAACCCCTCCCCGGGTCGCACCTCCTGCCCCATTTCCTGCTGTCCGCTCAGATAAGAGTCTCATCCTGTGCTCACCTCCCAGTTACTCTTCAGCCCACTGCCTTCCAGTTTCCGCCACTGCCCCCATCCTCAGTTCACTCGCTCGTTTATTTGTTCAACAGATGCTTATGGAACATCTGCTTGATGGCAGGCATGGATCTAAGTCTGGGGTGACAAAGAAGTGTCCCAGCTGGAACACCCTCCCTCTAACCTGGACCTGGGCTGGGAACCGAGTCCTGAACTCTGCTCTTGACATGGTGCCCTGTTCATGCCGGGTCCCCTGTCAGGGCAGTGACCTGGCAAACTGTAGGGATGCTGCCTGGTGGTCCACAGCTGAACCCCCAGTGTCTAGAATGAGCTCAGGACACAAGAGCTGCTCAGCTAAGCGTGCTGAATGAATGTATCCATGAGGTGAGTCCTGACAGCTTGTCAGCTGGCTTGAGACTAGGACCATGGTTCTCAAACAGGAGTGAGTTTACCCATACGGGGACGTTTAGCCATGTCTGGAGACATTTTTGGCTGTCGCACTGGAGTGGGAGGTGGGCATGCAGTGGGTAGAGGCCAGGGACACTGCTCAACACCCTAAGTGCACAGGAAAGTCCCCAACAAAGGGCGCTCCATTCCACGAGCATGCTCAGTCACTCAGTTGTGTCCCACTCTTGGCGACCCCGGGGACTGTAGCCCTCCAGGCTCCTCTGTCCATGGGATTTCCCAGGCAAGAATACTGGAGTGGGCTGCCAGGTCCTTCTTCAGGGGATCTTCCCGATTCAGGCACTGAACCCACGTCTCCTGCATTGGCAGGCGGATTCCTTACTGTTGAGCCACCAGGGAAGCCGATCTAGCCCACGTGGCAATATTAACGCTCAGGATGAGAAACCCTAGGCCGAGGCCTCTACTTCCAGAGCTCTTCTCCAAGAGCTCACTGTCTTTAGTTTTATCTGTTATCCTTGGTCATTCAGGGCAAATAAGTGCTCACAACTCTGAGTTCTTTCTCCAGGCTTTTTTTTTTTAAAGAGATAAATCCCAGCTGGTTGTGAAAAAGCATTAGACAGAGCCGCAAATTGCTGATGGCAGAGAGACGCCTTTGAAAGGCCCCTGCCCAGGATGCTTCCATGGGGAAAGGACGGTTCCCGTAGTGTGTCCTGACACCCCTCACAGCCCCGGCAGCCTGTGCTGCTCCTTGGCTGACTGGCTCAGCACAAAGCCTGTCTCTCTTCATCGTGTTACTTCTGCTGAACCTGGGCCTGGAGGGCACCTAACCTTGCAGTGAGACAAGGACAGGGGCCTCCAGACAATAGAGGGGCTTTTAAAATGAGACGCAGACTTCTTCTTGTCCATCAGCCTGGAGGGACCTACAGGGTCATTGGAACCCACCATGAACACTAGGGTTCCCTCGGCATCTCTTTGGACTGACCTGGGTCATTGTCCTTCAGCGTGGCGATCTCTCCTTCTATCTTTCTGTGGTGTTCGGTCACCTTCTGGAGTCTTTCCTCGAGGCTCACGATCGTCTGGGAGTGCTGCTTGATTTGTTCCTTATATTCCATGATTTGTTTTTCAAATTCGTGCTTCTGTGATTCCTGCTCCTCTTGGAGGGCCATTACTGTGTGCTGCTGCAGCTGCATCCGCTCCTCCATCATGATCTGGGGAAACAGACTTGGTTTATGTGATCTTGGGAGTTGGGTAAGATGACGAGAACAGGAACAACACAACAGCACGGCCCCTCTGCACCCACTGGCACTGAGCTCTGCCTGCCCCAGGACCTTTGCACGTGCTGTTCCCTCTGCCCATACACTCCTCCCCAGCTCCTCACAAGGCTGATTCCATCACCTCCTCTGAGAGGCCCTTCTGGACTGCCTATCTAAAGGAGACATCATCCTGAGGCACTTAATACCATATGAACCATCTCATGTCTTTATTTCTCACTCCCACTAGAATGGAAACTCCATGAGGGCAGAAACTTACCCTTTCTTATTTACCCATATGCCCACAGCATCAGAGCCCAGATCCCTGCCACAGCATCTAGACCCAGATGCTCAATAAGTACTGGTTGAGTTAATGAGTGAACAACTTTATAAGAAAAAAGTGAATAAATTTGTATTTCTTAAAAACAAAAGTTACCAGTGGCCTCCTGATGGTGTGAGTCACACCCCTTCCCATGACCACCCTCCCTGCTTGCAGCTGCTCTGCACACCTGAGTCTCACTGCCTCATCCTTGTGCCCCTCCCGCTCCCCCCACCCCTTCCTCTGCTCTCAGGATGAGGTCATTCTCCTGCCACCTGGATGACATCATTCTCCTGCTCTCAGGATGACGTCATCCTCTCGCTCTCCATTCCCTGTTAACACGATGGGCCTCTGATCTCCTCTGGATGCAGAAATTTTCTGCCCCAGATGCTCACACACGGCCCCTCCTTCAACCGTCACTCCACTGAGGCTCTCTTCCAACTTTAGTCTTCATGTCTCACTTCCTGCCCCAAATCTAATGTGCCACCAAAAGTTTGGGCAACTTTTGAACTTTGATATCCCTACCCTCAGTTCAGTCTGAATGCTTTATCTTCTCCAGGAGAGTCTTTCTCCCACAAGAGACCTGCCCTCATCCCCAAGCCCAACCTCTACCTTTCCAGCAACTCCATGTGCCATCACCGCCCCCCTCCATGGTGCCCTGGCTGGAAGCCCGCCCACCTCCTTGGCTCCTCCCTCTCCTCAGGACTCCTGTCCTGTCAATCAGTTAACAAATCCTGCCATTTCTGGTAACTCCCTCCATAGCAACTCCTTTCCCCTACTCCTCTGCTACCCCAAGTGTCCAGGTCCTGTGACTCAGGACCTTGGGAATGGCCACCACATGTCACACCCCTGAGCTGCTGTCTCTAAGCCTAGCCCCTCTCAACTTCTCTCTGCCAGGTCAGTCCTTATTACGTCATTGTCCACAGACCCGTTGGTTAAATGTATGAATGACAGGTCATTGCAATATTGAGCCCTGATGGTGAAGGGCCTTGAATGTCAAGCTAAAATTAAAAAATACTATCTTAAATTCTATGGAATCATCACTGGCCCCTAAATTCTCAGTATGATCCTGGGAGTAGCCTGAATTTCATCATCTTAGAAGGCCCTGGAGAGAGGGTGTCATAGCTTCTGTCTACCTTTCATACTAAATTAATGCTTCTCAACAGGGGGTGATTCCCCTTACCCTCCCCTGCCCACCGGGGGAGATTTGGCAAAGTCAGAAGACATTTCTAGTTGTCACACCTGGGGTAGGGTGCCACTGGCATCTTCTGGGTGGAGCTCAGTGGGTGCTGCTGCACATCCTAAAATGCATAGGACAGCCCCCCCCCCCACCCTCCATGACAGTTACCCACCCAGAACATCACCAGTATGGAGGCTGGGAACCCCTGGTCTAAACTACACACGGCATCGCGATCTTGCGTTGAAGGGAAAATTCTCCCGTCCCCGGAAGGCACTGACTTACCATTTTCGTCTTGGCAGTCTCTAGTTCAGCTAACGTTTCATTTAATTTCATGGTGAGGTTCTCTGCTTTCAGACTTTCCGCCATCTTCGTTTTCTGAGCCTTTTCTAGCATGGCCAGTGCATCATTTAATTTATTATTTAAAATATCTTCTTTTTGCATTTTTAAATCCATTTCCTAGACAAACAGCAAACATCAAATGAACAGAAATTCAGGTGTAAATATTTACCCCAGGCTCCCCCTTCCCCTGTTTTCAGAGAGGAGGGGACCTCTGTTCTGTTATTGTTCTGTCGATCCTTTTAAAGTCCAAAGTCCATGCTTTCTCTGGAAGGTTCCAATTACTGCAGAACTCAAATTCAGCTGAGATCTACCTCCTTGAGATTTCTGGCCCCTGAGCTCAGTTCTGTCACCTGGAGCTCATTGAACAAGTTTTATTTCTCTCTTATGAGACAGCCCTTTAAATATTTGAGAAGGCTGTCATGTCTCTCCATAAATCTGTCTTCCAGGATAAATGCGCCGAGTTCTTCACCCCCGAGTCATAGGACCTGTGTTCAGGACATTCCTCCAACTTACTCCGTGACTTAGGCCCTGGGATGACCTCCCCTGGGGACCCTGGGAGGTTAGACTCCAGTCGCCGTGTCCCCAACATCTTCTACCTTCTCCTCGGACCCATTCTTTCCATCTTTGTCAAAATCCTACTCTCTTTCTTGAGTCCCTCCCCAAATAGTGCAGAAAGTGGGCTTTGTCACAGGCACTGTGCTGGGGATGGATGGACTTCATCTATTTATTTGACTTCACTTTTTAGAGCGGTTTTAGGTTCACAGTAAAACTGAGCAGAAAATTCAGAAAGTTTTCCTTTAACTCCCACCCCTGCCACAGGCACAGCCTCTCCTACCATCAACATCCCTCATCGGATCATCTCATTTGTGATAACTGATGAACCTACCTTGACACATCATTAGCACCTAAAGCTCATAGTTTACATGAGGGTTCAACTCAGTGGTGTACACTCTATGGATCTGGACAAATGTATGATAACATGTATCCACCATTATGGAATCACACAGAATAGTTTCCCTGCCCTAGAAACCCTATGTGCTCCATCTATTCATCATCCTCCTGCCCCTTACCAATCCCTGATCTTTTTATTATTGCCCTAGTCTCGCCTTTTCCAGAATGTCACATAGTCAGAATCATACTGCATGTAACCTATTCATGAACATTATTTAATCCTACGTGAAACATATCCGGGCTTCCCTAGTGGCTCAGAAGGTAAAGAATCTGCCTGCAATGTGGGAGACCTGGGTTCGATCCCTTAGTTGGACAGATCCCCTGGAGGAGGACATGGCAACCTACTCCAGTATTTGTGCCTGGAGAATCTCCGTGGACAGAGGAGCCTGGCAGGCTATAGTCCATGGGGTGGAAAAGAGTCGGAAATGACTGAATGACTAAGCACAGCACAGCGCAAAACATATTCTCAAGGTGCAGTGCTCAGCATTCCCAGACTCTGTTGGTGGCAGTGAAAACTGGTATGACCTTTCTGAGAGGGTCACTTGGCAACCTGTTTCACGAGCCTAAAAATGTTCATATCCCATGACCCACTGATTCCACTTTTGGAGATGTATCCTAAGGACATAACCCCACACGTGCACAAAGCCCCTGACACAGAGCTGCTCAGCCAAGCAGCTTTTCACTCCACTGAAAACAGAGACACACCCCCGTGCCCAAGGGTAAATGAATAATAAATTCAGACCTGCTGGAACCCTGAACTTGAGTAAGCTTAGTTCCTCCACCAGGGATTGAACCCACGCACCCTGCATTGGAAACGTGGAGTCTTAACCACTGGACCGTAGGGAGATCCCAGGTGCTCATTTTATAACTGGGAAATGAAACATTTTTTGTGTGTGTTTAAAAAAAAAAAAGAGCATGGTTCTCATCATGTGATGCCTGTGAGCCTCACCTGGGAGAAGCTTCATTCTCTCCGTACCACCACTGAACTCTGTCTGTTCTTATTTGGGGTCGTGATGTGGTCGTTACTGTTGAGAAGTCCCAGAGCAGACAGTGTGCGGACCTGGCCTGAGGAGGCGCCCCCTGGGGGTCAGTGGCAGGCACAGCACAAAGCGGAAGCACTCCAGCTGTCCCGCGGAATCCACAAAGAACTGAGATGGCTTTTTTGATGGGCCATGAAGTTGCCTCAGGGCAGAGCACGCTGCCTGGCATCTTTGCTCCTTGCCAGCTACTTAGCAGCTTACTCAAGTTCAGGGTTCCAGCAGGTGTGAATTTATTTTTCTCTCCTCTCTCCTCTTTTTCTCATATAAATCCTATTTTCACCTGTAGAGATGAAATCAGTTTTTCAAATGCTCTCCTTTGTGTGCAAGTAAAACGGCATGCAAATAAGCCTCTCTATGTCTGACTGGGTCTTCGACCCTGAACTTCCTTGGTCTATCCTGGTGAGTGGGGAATCCCTGGGGTGGAGTCCCATTTCTTAGCCCCTGATGTGATGCTGTCAGCCTGCCTGCGGGGCTGTCGCAAGAGCTTGCCCTCTGATGTCACTGTCCTTTTCTCAAAGGCTGCTGTTGACGACACTGTTGGTTGAGTTAGAGTCTCCTCTGTCATGACCCTGAGGACAGAAGTTCTCCGGGTTGAGTACCCAGAATGGTCTAATTTCCAGGAGCACTTGGTCCATTGTGTCTAGTGAACTTCACAGCCACTGGGTGTTCGCTTTCACTGTGCTAATAAAAACTGTGACCCATTCATTGATTTTGTGATACACTTTTTTTTTTGTTTGCATTAATCTCATCCCTAATCCATTTTCTGCCCCAAATAATCTACTTTAAAATTCTAATTCCTCCTTTTCTCCTACCCCTAACTGAAGTGTTTTATGGAGGAGTCATGTGAATCATTGGGGAAACAAGGCTGCATGGAGAGATGGCCCCTCTTGGGCTCCTTTTTAGGCAGTGCCCACCTGCCCACAAGGAGTCCTGCACATGTGCACCAGCCCAGAGCTGACGACTCTCACATCATTTCACCCAGCTCATCCTCTGGACACGCTCCAGTTGGCAAAGGCCCCTCTTAAAGTGGTGCTAGGGTGTGCATGCGTACACGTGTGTGCTCAGTCGTGTCCGACTCTTTGTAACCCCATGGACTGTAGCCCCGCCAGTCTCCTCTGTCCATGGAATTTTCCAGGCAAGAATACTGGAATGGGTAGCTGTGCCCTCTTCCAGGGGATCTTCCCAACCCAGGGACTGAACCTTGGTCTCTTGCACTGCAGGCAGACTCTCTACCACTATGCCACCTGGGAAGCCCATGTGAAGTGAAGTCGCTCAGTCGTGTCCGACTCTTTGCGACCCCATGGACTGAAGTCCATGGGATATTCCAGGCAAGAGTACTGGAATGGGTTGCCATTTCCTTCTCCAGGGGATCTTCCCGACCCAGGGATCAAATTTAGGTTTCCCGCATTGTAGGCAGACGCTTTACCATCTGAGCTACCAGGGAAGCAGGGATAGGTAATCCAGACACGGTTTACTGGCACCTTGAGCAGCGTCGTTCCAAGAGCACCAGCACCCCTTGGACTGCTGTTAAAAGTACAGATTCCTAAGTCTACTCTATAGAGAGTGAATCAGAATCTCTGGGGCTAAAGTCCAGGGATTGGCCATTTCAAATTACCCCCATCCCCCACAGTGATTCTATGCATATTAATGTTAGGGAAATGTCCTTCAAAGAAAATAATCTAAGATTGATGTGAATAGACTTAAAGACTTGTTTGGTCCCATTTGATCTTGGCAATCCTTTGAAATTGTATTTGCCTGTATTTGAATCCAACTCATTATTGTCAGGTTGTCTGTTTATCACTTGCCATGACTTTTGAGATATTGACCTGTATCTCTGTGTGTGTGCGTATGTGTGTGTGTGTGTGTGTGTGTGCACCCTTTGTACTGTTGGGACCCAGGAGGGTGGAATTCAGTCCTCCAGCTTGGAGATGCCTAAGACAAGGTCCTGGGTAACAACTTCAGCCCCTGCTGTGTCTCCTACTCCCAGTGAGAATCGCAAATGTGGTTTGATGATGAAGGTGCTGATAGCGAAGGTGACAGGTTCTGGTGGAGAAACAGCATCAAGGCAGTCGGACATTGACCCCAGGCAGCTGAACCCACAGCAAGCTTAAGGACAGAGAGAGGAGCGGTGAGGATGAGGGGGTCCTGACTCTGGGTTCAGACTCTGCCCCTCCACTTTGTGGCTGTGAGCCAGTAGTAATGACAATAATAAAAAAAAGCAGCCAATACACACAGCATTCACTGAGTGTCAGGTGTGTGTCAGACACACTTGTCTCTGTGTGTGTTAGATGTCAAGTCTCCCAGCTCCACGAGGGTGATCTATTGGATCATCTGTATTTCATAAGTGGGGAAAGCAAGGCACAGAGGTGCTAACTGTTGTCTAACATCCCACAGCCCGATGGCGGCAGGGGTGGGATTTGAACCAGACCGCCTGCCGCCGGAGCCCAGCACTCAGTCACGCCTGCTCCTCTTTCCTCTTAGAGAGGCATACCTCCTTCTGCTTGGTTATGTGGTTCTCCAGATCTTGGACCTTTTTCTTTTCCTTCTCTATGGCCTCCTTTGCTTTGTTTTTCTCATAGGCGATGCTGCTCTCGGAAATCTGGAAGTCAACAACAGCGTTTTGAGGGTGTGTGCATGAGAAAGGAAGGGAAGTGACACCCAAGGGGAAAGCTAGCATTAGTAATAGTTGATACCAGTGAGTCAGAGCTGGGGAGCTAGAGCTCAAGGAAGAGGATGCCCGTCGGAGAGAGACGTGAGGACCGGAAGTCAAGTTGTGGTTAGGTATGTCCTCAGCAGAGAGTTATTTGTCATTCAGAGTTTCTAGGCTGGTGTGCAGGAAGTGACAGGCTGGTGAGTGCTCAGGTCAAGGCGTTTGACACTGAGTCACTGACTAAACTACTAAACAGACAGACGGTGGCACCAGTGTGGTCCCTTGTTGGTACCTCACTTCTTGGAAGGTGGGGCAAGTGAGGCCAAGGGCAGGGGTGGGGGTGGGGGGATGCCTCCTGACCCAGTAGGCCTGATGTCTATGGCTTCAAAGGACACTGGTGGTCTCTCTCCAACCTACGAAGGCTTGGGTCTAAAAACTGAAGTCCAGGACAGTTTGCTGCAGAGAACATTTACCCCATAGATCCTGAGATGGGGAGGGGATTGGAACCCAGCCTCACCTACACAAGCCCCAGGAGGGACACAGCCAGAGTGGGGTCAAGAAACTATTTGCAGCTGTTGAAACTCTTGAAGTGATGCCTCCCACATAAATATAATGTTCACAAGAACATTTTAATGAAATAAATAATTTATCTATGCATACACAAAAGACTGGAAAGATATGTATGAGAATGTAAATAATGGCTATTTTGGGGGAATTGAGATTATGGTCATTTATATTTTCTTCTTTTCACTGGTCTGGATCTTCTAAATTTTCTTTACTGAATGTGCATTATTGGGTAAAAAAGGAAAACTATTGAAAACCGTTATGGTTTGGGGATGGGTGGTCCTGGAGAACAGATGATCTTCCCAACAACCCTGTGGTTCTAGCATCACGCCCTTGGCCTCCATCCCCACTGCCGTGCGCTGCACACAGGCCTCGCCGCTGCACCTGGGCCCTGACTCTCCTCCCTGCATGGGCTTGGCATTTTCTCACTGCCAAGTCTGCCTGAGACCATCCAGTCCCCACCCTGCCAGGCTGCGTCCTGCCTGATGTAAGAGGCCACCGCATGCTCCGTGGGAGGGCGTGCTCCCTTCTCTTATTCTGTGCTGCTTGGAAAATTACAAATGAAAATGATGATGACGAGGCTGCCTGCTCTGTAAACGCTGCACGTGAGTGCCTGCACCGTGTAGTGAACGCAACCCCCCAGGAGGCATCTGGCTTCCATTTTGCAGGTAAGGAGGCTGTAAATGAGGTAGTGCGAGGATGAGTAATGGGCCAAGGTCGCACCACTGGGTGCCAGTTCAGATGCCAGTGCCCCGCCCTAGCCATTCTGCCACCTGATATCTGGATCTTGCCTGAGCTGTCCTCCTGCTTGAAGCCCCACCCTACCTGGAGGCAGGAGATGCACCTGCGTGTTCATACGTAGGCTGGCACAGAGTCTGCCACCCTGCTCAGCAGGGGTGCACACTATAAAACTCCGCCCTTAGCCCACCTGGATAAGGGATGCTTGGGGGATGCCACTGACCACGGTCTGGGTTCTATCCCTTAACAAGGCTTGCTCTGTGTCGGTGCTCCCTCGCCCCGTGTGGACTCTGACCTCACTTCCCTGCCAAGGTCTTTGCTTGACTGTCCCACCCCCATACCCCGTCATGCACACCATCCTCCCCACTTGATCTGGACTCTGAGCTCACCTGGGCAGGTGTTTCACAATGAATGCACTGACTCCTCGCAACAAATCTCTGTCACTACACCCACGTTACAGATGAGGGCACAGAGAGGGGCTTGCCCAGGGTCACACAACGTGTTAGGGCAGAGCTGCAACTGGAACTGGAGTCAACTCGTTTGGCCCACACAGCTCTCCTGCCACGCCTCACTCTGCCCCCGACTCTGCGGCTTCCTTTGGCTTTCTTGCCCCAATCCCTCCCCTTTGGTTTCCATCTTGTTCCAGAGTGATTTCATTCTTCCCGCCCTGCCCCACCCCCCTGGCTAACTCAGGCGCCCTCCTTTGCACTTGGGACCCCTGAGCTGGGGCATCCTCTTCCCGCAGATGTCACTGCAGTGTTCCTCTGCCCTCCAGGTCTCACTCAATGTCACCAAATATGAGAGGCCCTGCCTGTGGGCCACTCTCTAACTCATGCTGGTTTTGTACAGCCTGTGGCTCTGGGGTCACCTGGGCATTTGTTTACATGGCTGTCTGCCCTCCGTCCTAGAGTGGCAGGCCCACGAGGGCACGGCCGTGGCCCTCTAGTGCTCTGCAGTATCCTGACACCCAGTAGGGCCTGGCACACGGCGGGTACTCCATAAATATCTGCAGATGGATGAACATAACTGCATCAAACAATTCACCGAGTCGCCCACTCTTTCTGGATGTTACATGGGGCTGGCACATGTCTCTTTGCACTCCCTGGAGCCCACCTCCTAGAGATGCCACCACAGGTCACTAAGGGCACTGCCACCTGGCCTCCTGGCTCCAGGGAGCCCGTTTGACTTTCAGGGTGTGGCTTGGCCTTCATCTCTCCTCTCGGCCTTGGGGGGTCTGCCTTCGTGGTGGCTCCACGCAGGTGAGGCTGGTGAGCCCAGTTCCCGGGCTTGTAGGGGTGGATGTCACCAGCTCTGCCCCGGCCTGGTGCTTGGACTCCCCTCCTCTCTCCCACATCACTCTCCTCCAGGGTGTACTTCTCATTTGTTCCAGAAGGCACTGACCCCTGGCACTTATTTGACGTGACTGCCGTGTGAGCTGGTTATGTGCCTGTCTACTCCATCTTCCTCGGCAATGTTTGTCTCTGCACCTGATCATCAGCCCAGGGAGGGTCTACTCGGGAGTCTCTGAAACTAGGAGGCTGGAGCTAGGAGGGTGTTGTTCTGCTGTGCCCACGCTGAAATACCTTTCAGTGATGAGGAGGAAGAGGATGCTGACTGAAGGACTGACCCAGACTCCAACCAGGGGTCTCCCCTGGAGGGCATCTCTCCTCCCCGGGAAGTTGACCAGCAGGGCTTATGGAGATGGTCCTCTGTGGGTGAGGGCAGGTCTAAGTACTTAATATACACTGTGCTGTGTGCGCTAAGTCGTTTCAGTCGTGTCCACCTCTTTGCGATTCCATGGACTGTAGCCCACCAGCCTCCTCTGTCCTAGGGATTCTCCAGGCAAGAATACTGGAGTGGATTGCCATGCCCTTCTCCAGGGGATATTCCTGACCCAGGGGTTGAACCCAAGTCTTTATCGCTACTTGGGAAGCCCCGAAAAACACTAACTGGTTTAATCTCATGATGCAGGGGTAGTTAGCCTCCCCATGTTATGAATGATGAAGCTGGTCCAGGAGGTGAGGTGGTCTGCCCTAGGGTCAAACAGCTGGTGAGTCCTGTGATGTGACATCGGCAGCTCTCATCAGCGGCACTGCTCCCCATCAGCTTGCTTTACCACCTGCTCTACAGCCGGGTACCAAAACACAGTCTCGCATCTGGTCCTGAAGCTGCTTCCAAGGGCTTTCAGCTGCCACCACCCACGTCCTCTCTCTCTGCTCCCCATACCTCCTTCTGCTGTGTTAAGTGGTTCTCCAGATCTTGCACTTTCCTCTTTTCTGCCTCTAAGGATTCCTTTGCTTTTCTTTTCTCATGGGCCATGCTGCTCTCCAAAACCTGAAAATCAATGACCGGTCTTTTTGGTTGCCTGCACATTTAGCGGGGGAAATTGCTAGTAAGCATGATACCAATAATGACAGCAGCTCAAATGCTGGGGGCTGGTCTTACGTGCCAGGGCCCAAGGCCAGTGCTTCTCACCCAGTTTATTCTCATAGCATCCTCATCCACAGAGAAGTTGTGACCCCATTTTACAGGTGGGGAAACTAAAGAGTGGAAAGTTCCTGAGGACCCAGGGGTCCTGCAGTTTGTTAGTGGAGCCCTGGATATTGTTTGTGTGCAGAGGCCCCGGCAGGGAGCCAGTGAGGAAAGGCGACCAAGCCTGTCTTATTACGGAGTCTGAGTTCTTACCATCGTGCCAGGCAGCCTCTCTGATAAGAAGAAGAATCTCATTAATAATGGAATTTCCCATTATTGAAATAAATCTCTGAAATAGAATCAGGTTTCTAAAGGAGGGCAGTGTATTGAATTAATGAGCCACACATACACATTTCTGGAAGGGGAGGGGACCAACATCACAAGGGAAGCTTTGAGAGGATGGGAGGGCTGTGGTTAGTATTTAGTGCCCATAATCAGGGATTTTTTATCCAGGAAGCAACTTGCTGACGAGCCGTTCAGTTAAATGGTTTATGCAAATTGCAGAAGGAAGGAGCTGCCGGCAAAGCCCTTATTTCTTGTCACTGCAAGAAAGGCACCTCGTCTCTCAAATAGGTTATTATTATTATTACTTTTTTATATGCACCAAACTTAAAGTCTTTATTGAATTTGTTGCAATATTGCTTCTGTTTTATGTTTTGTATTCTTGGCTGCAAGGCATGTGGGATCTTAGCTCCCCAACCAGGGGTCAAACCCACTCCCCTGGCACTGGAAGACAAAATCTTAATCGCTGGACTACCAGGGGACTCCTGGAATGGATTGTGTGACACCATTGGCTGTCAGATGTTTGGAAGTTGGCACGTGGTTTCCATTATAGCCAGTGGTTAGGGTCCTAGATTAGCCTGCAAAAATATTCAACCCATAATATGGATGAAATAGTATATACTTTTGTATAGTTCTTTCATTGAAAAGCAGTTTAAAAAACTCCAACACTCAGTGGTTCCAATACTAGCCCTCAATGAAGCAGAAGAGCACTAGCATCATGGGAGCTCCACATTTATTTTGAAGTTTGAGGTGGGTTTAGGGGTAAGACATTTTGCTGCCCCACTGCGTCTGATCTCATATCGACACTCAGGACTTTGCTATGCAGCCAAGCTGGGCACCACAGGGAAGGCTGTCCTTGCACAACTCAGGCCCAAGTTGTGTTCCTCTTGGACACTTTGCTTCCACACTCCTGGGCAGGTCATGGGAATTAACCTTTAAAGTTACCTCCAAACCAGCCTTGTGACCTAGTGATTCTGTCGTTCTTAGAGATTCATCTGACGGTGTGGTGCATGCCTGTGTGCAATACGCTTAGTTGTGCCCGACTCTTTGCGGCCCCACAGACTGCAGCCCGCCAGGCTCCTCTGTCCATGGGATTCTCCAGGCAAGAATACTGGGGTGGGTTGCCATGCCCCCCTCCAGGGAATCTTCCCAACCACGGATGGAATCCGTGTCTCTTGTGTCTCCTGCATTGGCAGGCGGGGTCTTTATCACTAGTGCCACCTGGGAAGCCCCTGACAGTGTGGAGGAAGGTCTAATGGAAAGACAAATCACATGACCGTCTGAGGTTGATCAAAGCCTGCGTCTGGGTTCTGATCTCAGATTTCCCGACAAGAAGCCACACAGAGGTCCTGCTGGGCTGATGTTGTCCAAGGTGTGGGTGACCTGGCCACAACTCCTCTTGCCTTGGGGCTGTCCACCATCAGCCTGTCCTTAAATCTCCCTTCTGAAGTGCCCCGTGACCTCAAGACCGCTCAGTTCAAGGGGCTTCCCCATCCCTGTGCAGATGACCTCTCAGTGGCATTTCACCCCGGCCAACCCTTGGAAGACCCTCCTCTTCCTCGCCATCCCTGGAGAAATAACTCAGGACCAGGCACTGACACTGTTTACACAGGCCTGCAGAGCACATCTGCACCAGAGACCCAAGTGAAACCCAACATGTAAACACCTCCCCTCCCTGGATAGGATCAAACTGCATGGGCTCTGCTCACAGGTTCCTCACTTCTCCCTTCCTGGGGGGCGGGCAAGGATTTCACTCTGAGAGGTAGGGATGTGGTGGAGGGTTAGTACAGTAAGTGCCTACACAGCACTGGAAGTTCAGTGATGGTATTAGTAGCCACCATTCATTGAGTGATGATTCTGGGTCAGACACTTCATCGTACATGATCTCTAACCATTATCTCACAGCCATCCTTTAAGGAAGGTAGGTACTGAGTCAGTAAGTAGCCCAGCTGGAATCTGAACCATGTCTCATCTGGATGCAAAGCCTCACTCTTCACCCCTTTACATTTCCTCAGGACTGAAGCACAAATGAGAACATCTAGTAAAAAAGACCCAGGGATCTGAGGGTGACCAAAGGTAAGTATATTCAAGTGAACAATGCAATAGGGCTTTGCCCAAAGCTAGTTTGGACACATCAGCAGAAGTACAACAGCTTTGCCTAGGGTGAGGACAGTCCTGCTCTAGGCCACTGCATGCTGGAGAACTGTGTCCAGTTCTGGCTACAAACAGTTTAGGAAGAAAGCAGATGATGGGCTGCAAACCCAGATACCTGTAGGGGCTCAACAGTTACCTGAAATGAAATAAGTTGTGTTGAATGCAATAGGGAATGGTGGGGACTGTGGCAAACATCTGCTAGTTGGTTCGGCTCCAGTCCATTTCTGCTGCAAGTAGAAAGGAGGGCCAGTCTTCTGACTTTTCAAGAGAGGATGGGAATCTGGATTTGTCAGTAAATTTTATGAATTCAAGATAAAAAACTCTAGGACCAAGCATAACATGTCCATGAGCCCCTTTTCAGCCAGTGAGCTGCTAATCTGTCACAGGTTAGAGCAGCTCAGAGGAGGGGACCAAGGCCAGGCTCCAGGCCTGTGAAGGGCATTTGTGTCTGGAGAGGAGCCGGTGCCTCTATTCTTATGCATCTAAAAGGTTATTCTGTGGAAGAGAAAGCAGATGGGTCTTGCAGGAGCCCAGGGGGGTGGGTGGAGGGTTGAAACCTTTTCTGAGAGAGAATCTGAGTCAACTCAATCTAAAGGAAGAATTTTCTCCCAGCCAAGGCATCAACACTGGGATGGACTTCCCTGGGCTGTAGAAAATTTCTTGGTGGTGGAGATGAAGGTTGGGGCATTTTAGGATGTTGTTGGATTCACGTAGCCCTGAAGTCCCAGGATTCTGAAAGTCCTCCATTTTTAGGATTCAGGATGTAGTCCCCATGTAGAAAACGCACATTACCAATCCTGATATGTCCCCTAAGATTGTATTTTATGACATTTACAATCTTTGTGTAAACTGTAGGCGCAAGGTTACAACTCTAGGGTCCTCTCCTAGAGTCCCCCCTGCTTCTTCCCAAAGTAGCTGAGCTCCCCCACGGACAAATCCCTCTGGGAAACTCCGCCATGCTTGACTCCCCATCAGCTGTGGTTCAAAACTTACTTCCACATGGCCCTCAAGCTGGGTTTGGGTTCGAGCTGCCCATCTCCCCAAGCTACGTACCTCCTTCTGGTGGGTTAAGCGGTCCTCCAGCTCTTGGACTTTGCTCTGTTCTTCTTCTAATGCTTCCTTTGCTCTGCTTTTCTCCTGAGAAATGGTCTCCTCCAAAGCCTGAAAACCAATGATCGGCATTTAACAGACAGAATTACAACGGCAGGAATCTGGATTCTGCTAGGCACTGCGTGGGCAGGTGAACTCTTTACTACTCACAGCATCCCCATGGGGAGACTGTGGGCAGCTGAGAGCCTGGCAGCTGGGGTGGGCAGGCCCAGATGAGTGTCCCAGGTGAGTCCGTCCTGGCTGCCTGATCTCGACCTGGGCTCAGGCCGGCTCTGCCTCCCCGAGCTCATACCTTCTTTTGCTGGGTTAAGCGATCCTCCAGCTCTTGGACTCTCTTCTGTTCTTCTTCTAATGCTTCTTTCGCTTTGTTTTTCTCTTGAGTAATGCCTTCCTCCAAAGCCTGAAAGTCATGACTGTTGTTTAATAGACATAGTTACCAGCGTAGGAATCTGGACTCCGGGCCAGGCCCTTCACAGATTAACTTCTACGTCTCACAACAAACCCATGGAAAACTGTGGACAGTATATCTAGGGTCTAAGATAATGGGGTCTGGAGTTGGCAGGGTCAGATTAGAGCCTGCGGCTGATTCTTCCTAGGGGTATAGTCTTGGGCAAGTGAGAAGCTTTAGAAACCTCCGTTTCCCCATCTGTACAATGGGGACAGTAAGAGTGCTTCCTGCATTGGGTTGATAGGAAGAGCAGATGAGATGATGAACATGAAATGCTTGGCACATGATAATCATTCACTAGTAAAGATCAATCATTTCTGTCATTTCCACTTTGTTGAGGAGGAAATAGGCTTAGAGAGATTAGGAATGTTTACCAATAAATCACATCAATGGGAAATTGAACCCTGGTCCCTTTGATTCTAGAACCAGTAGTTGGCAAGCTACGGCATGCAGGCCAAATGTGGCCCACTGTCTGCTTTTTTTTTGTAAATAAAGTTTTATTGGAACTCCACCATGCTCATCGTGGGTTGCCTTGGCACTGCAACCACAGAGCTGAGAAATCAGGACAAAGACATGATCTGCACAACTGAAAATAGATACTATGTGGCTCTTTATGGGAAAAGTTTGCTGACCCCTGATCTAAACCATTAATGTGTGCATAAGTCAGGGGAATGTTGTTAACAGATCATAATAATAATAAAAAAAAGAATGATAGCTTCATAAGTTAGCTACTCAGTCGTGTCTGACTCTTTGCAACCCCACGGACTGTAGCCTGCCAGGCTCCTCTGTCCATGGAATTCTCCAGGCAAGAATACTGGATTGGGTAGCCATTCCCTTCTCCAAGGCTTCTTTCTGACCCAGGGATTGAACCCCGGTCTCCTGCATTGCAGGCAGATTCTTTAATGTCTGAGCCACCAGAGAAGCTCTCAAAGGGAACCTAGAATTTCTTACCATTGAAGCAGAGTCCTAAGACAAGTCAGGACTTGTGAGGAGGAGCTTAATTAATGAATTTTGACACACATATTTTTAGAAAGGGTGGGGGGTGACAGTGCCATGTTCATTTAAAATCGGGGCACCTAGCACTCAAGCCTGTGATGGTACTTCTGGATGAGTCCCTGGGGTCAAGCCAATCAATGTAAGTGTCTGGGGAAGAATGACTCTCAATGGGACAGTAGTGGACCTGAGCAGCTGTACTGTCTGTCTGTGGGTCCCTGGCTTTGTGTTCCCCTCTGCAAGGGGTGGTGTGGCCTCTGAAGTTTGGTGTGATTAAAGGGGGGTTGATGTCAGCCCTTGAAACCCTGTGACTGTTGGAATCAATGTTACAAAGGGGCATCTGGAGGGCCCAGGCTGGTATCCAAGGTGGTGGTGAACAGGCTGGGGCTATAGTACTGGACATTCACAGTGGAAAACAGTCAAACCAAAATTGAAACTAAAATAGGACATTTGGGAAGGGAGAAATTAAACAGAGAAGAGAGAGGAAACAGGTGGAGAGTTCTGTGAAGGTTTTGAAGATTTTTAGGTTCTTTCTGGTTTTATTTCTCTCTCTCTAGAATGTCACTCTTTTTTCTCTTCTACATTGAATTGCCCTTCTGAAGGGACCTGTTTTGATTTAAGGCCGTTGTTTATATACCTGTATGGGACTCACAGGCAATTTTGGTCAGGTGGGTCTTTCTTTTTAATCTTTTATTTCACAAAAGGCAGAGAAAGAGGCAAAGAGGAGAAGAGGTAGTGGGGCACGGGTTAGAGGACGAGATGAAACCAGCAGAGGCTGCTGCCTCTTGGAGAGGCTTGGAGAGTCGGGGCGTCTGACAGAGAAGGAGGGTCCCAGCAGGAAGTCACCAAGCGGTTCCTGGTGGAGATGGAGGAACTGGCAGTTTTGGTCCTTTTTGGTGGAAGAAAGGAGGTGCTGGGATTCAGTGGATCTGGTGCTGCTGTTTTGAGGTGCGTGGGAGATGCTCTCTGTGGTGGCTGCACGTGGGAACCACCAGGGAGAGCTCACCAATCTCAGGGCCTGAGCTGCACCCCCACCCCAGCTAGATCAGAATCTGGGGGTGGGGGGGGGGAGGGGGTGCAAGGCCTTAGCATTTTTTTAATCTCTTGAATGACAGAAGTGCAGCCAAAGTCATGAACCAGGGATCCAGGGTGATGGTGACTGAGGTAGTTAAATTCGTGGTGGGTCCTTGAATATCAAAAATGGCCAACTTGGGACTTCCCTGGTGGTCCAGTGGTTAAGAATCCTCCTTGCAATGCGGGGGACATGGGTTTGAACCCTGGTCCGAGAATTAAGATCCCGCATGCTGGGGAGCAATTAAGCCCACAAGCCACAGCTACTGGAGCCCCCGCATCACATCTAGAGAGTCCATCTGCTGCAACAAAAGATCCTGCAAGATGCAATGAAGAGCCCGCATGCTGCAACTAAGAAGTGACACAGCCAAATATATAAATAAATGTTTTTTAAAAAAACACGGTGAACTCAAGGACAAGGAGAAGAACTGGCCCATTAACTGCAGTTTCTGGCCTTCTCCTGAGATTCTCATTCAGTGGGGCTGGGGTAGGGCCCAAGAATCTGTATTTTCAACCAGCTTCCAGGTGGTTCTTATCTGCCAGCTCGGGTAAAAGCTTCGTCTGAGACTCTGTTGCTGAACATGTATCTGCAGAGCTGTGCCATCAGAGTCCCAGGCCCAGACAGGCTGAGTCAGAATCTGCCTTTTTACAACATCCCCAGTTGACTCATAGGCACCTCTGAGTTGAGAGGGAATGTTGGTAGCATCTTCTAATTGGCCGTTTTCTAGAAAAATAAGCAGGAATTTTGGCCACTTTATTCCCTTGATCTGTATAAAGAGAAAGCAAAAGACTGAAATAACACTGGCTGGTCTTGCACATACTTAGAAACACTCTGTCGGTCATAAACCAGGACTTGTAGTAATGCCTCAGATCTGTAAAATCAGCTGCAGTGTATAAACCAATGAAGTACTGTTTCTAGAAATTTCAATAACTGTGCCTACTCAAGTTGATCTTGCGCTGAGTTTTAAGACCCAAGCTTCATGTTAATTCCTCCAACATTATTCACCCTTTTTATTTATTAAAAAAAAACAAACGTCTATTTATTTGGCTGCACCAGGTCTTAGTTGCAGCACGTAGGATCTTCGAGCTTCATTGTGGCACATAGGATCTTCAGCTGCGGCTTGCAGGATGTGAGTCCCTGACCAGGGATTGAACCCAGGCCCTCTGCATTGAGAGCGTGGGGTCTTGGCCACTGAACTACCCGAGAAGTCTCCATTCACCCTCTTAAATTAATTTAGTTCCATGGCATCCATCAAGATTGCTGCTGAAGTTTCTCCTCTAAATGTGCGCCCTCAGTTTTTTATGGGAAAGGTCATCTCATCCGTTTGCAGCATGAAGGGAAGGATAGGGACCTCCTTACCGCCTTCTCTTCCATCAGCCACTTGACTCGGGCTTTCAGCTTCTCCTCCTGCTGTAGCCTTTCCTCGCTCAGCTTCTCCTTCTCTGCCAGGTGCTCCCGCAACTTTTCTTGCATCAGAGACTGCTGAGTTTCCTGAGAACTGCTGATCTTGATCTGAAGGGAGAGGAAGGGAGATTGTAGCTGATTAGTCCTGCTCGGGACTAAGGCAGGAGTCATTTCCACTACCTTTGTGGGACAGACAAAAGTTCCCAAAACTTTCTGAAAAATGCAGAAAAACTATGCTTAACCTAGTACCTAGTAGGGAAGCAGAAGAGCATCACAGGTAAGAGTTCAGACTCTAGATCTAGACAGACTCTCAGCCATAGTTCTTTCTAGATGCTTTTTCATTTAAAAGATGAGGTTAATATGAATATATACTTAGTGTTATCAGGACTGAACGAGATAATGTTGGAAAGCTTTTACCACAGTGCTTAGCATGTAGTAGGTGCTTAGTAAATGGTAGTTGGGCTTGTTCATTATTATTTGCTGAGTGTAAGAGAAAAAGCAGTGAGCTAAGGCCAGAAGGCCTGAATTTTTGTCTTGATTCTTCCACCAACTAGCTGTGCGACATTGAGATAGTCACCTAAGCCTCTGAACGTCATTGTCCCTATCTGTAAAATAAGGAGAATGGACTAGATCAGGCGTTGGCAAACTATTGTCTGCAGGCCAAATTTGGACCAGTCTATTTTTATAAATAAAGTTTTATTGGAACAGAGCATGCTTGCCACACCCATTAATATATGCAATTGTCTATGGTTGTCTTTATAGTAGCAGAGTCAGATAGGTGTAACAGAGATGATATATTCTGAAATATTTACAGGCCCTTTACAGAATATTCTGGCCCTTTACAGAAAAATTTTCTTACTCCTGGAATAGATGGTCTTTGTGGTTGATTGCTGCCGTGGTCCCACTATTTCACCCTTCCTCTATTCATACCTTTGGCTATGTAACTTGTAGTGCCTGCCGATATCCTGCGCCCGACACTGAACTCAGTCATGTGACTTGCTCTGGCCAATGGGATGTTGGCAGACGCAACACAAGGGCCTGCTTTCTCTTCCTGATCTCTGCTTCCTCTGCTGGTGCCATGAGAACATGCTCAGGCTGGCCTGCTGGAGGATCAGAGACACGTGCAACGGAGCACAGCTGCTCCAGCTGAGGCCAGCCTAGATCGGTCAAGAGCCAGCCAACACCCAGGCCTGTGAGTGAGTCCATCCAAGGCCAGTGGATTCACCCCGCAGCTGGCCCCGGACGTGTGAGCAGTGGACAGTAATCGTGGAATACTACTACTGTTTATTATGCAGTATTAATATGGCAATAGCTATCAGAGCAATACAATCCCTAAGGGTTATTTTGCCTCTAAAATGTTGACATTATGTAACTTTTGGTACATCTTTTCTCTGTACTGTGGCTAGCTCTACTTCTTCCACTGCATTTAATAAACACAAATTTTAAGATCTAATGTCTTTTAAAATTGTCTGGGTTTGGACAGAGGAAAACAAGTCTCCTTGCCTTCCTGGGAGATCTCAGCCGCCCCATCTGAATCATCTGGAGTGCAAATGGAGATTTCATATCACCTTTTGTAGGATGTGCACTGACTACCTAATAGAGGAACAATGGAGTTAAGATGCCCAGTGCCATGAAAATTTTGAGGAGGAGCTGAAATGAACTTTTGGAACTCAAAGATTACCTGAAGTTCTTGGGTCCGGCTTGTAATTTTTTTATAATGTTCCAGAAGGTATTTCAGATACAAAGACAATCCTTAAAAAGAGAAGCAAGAAGAAGGTAAGTATCAAGTCAATTCACTTTCTTCATTTTCTGAATAATGTCTTCACAGTGCTTGCTGACAGGAGGATGAGGGCAACGCTACCCTCCCATCAAAATAACACAAGTTGCCATCCATCTTGTGTTTTTTTAAATGGTTGATCATCTTCAGTTGGGCTCAAATCCAACTTTCTTTTCGGAGGTCGACAATAAAAACCATCCACGGAACCCTTGTTGACTAAGTGTCCACTGTGTACAAAACCGTGAGCTGAGCTTGGGGGATCATATGAAGCCATTCCTCAAGGGATTTAGGTTCAGTCTGAGAACAGGTCTAAGTGCCTGACAGGAAACAGGCAGTGACCCCAGGAAGTGTGGAAGTGACCGCTGAAGGAGTGGGGAAGTGTGAGGGTCCCAGAAGAAGAGCTATCGTTTACCCAGAGTGATCACCGCTCAGCTGAGGATCCACTGGGCGTGGGCACTGGCATTATTCAGAGTTGGAGGGGAGGACATTTCAGAATGGAAGGCGTGGATGAATGGTGCCCCGCAAGAATAAAAGGATATTAGCATGTGGTTTCTTAACGACATCACAGTGAGCTGATGGTGACATTCAGAGGGACTTGATTACAGGCTGACAGGTAGACTAGTCTGGTCTGGTATAGAAACTGAGAGGCTTTTCATTCTGGGTGTAAAAGTTTTATTATATTCTGGGTGTGAAGAACATTTGATAGATATTTTTTAACTATGGGGTTTATTTTTCTAACTATGGGTTGATCAAGCAGTCAGTTGGTTGGGGATGCCCTTAAAAGAAAGTTTAAGTTTTTCCAGTGTGAACCTTAAAAGGTCGGAGAAGTATGTTCATTTATTAAATTCTCTGTTGGGAGAACAAAGCTTCTCGCCTGGCAGTTCATTTATTTTTGATTTTCCAAAGGGTCTTGATCAGTGGTTGTCCTTGGCTAGCATTTGTGGGACTTTGGTTGCTATATAGTCAGCATTTACAAAATCTGAAGCATCATAAATAAAGTTATATATTTAATCATAAAAACATCGATCCCCCCCCCCCCAAAGATTTCCAGGTCCTAATCCTGAGGGCCCATGGACATTACCTGACAGGGCAGATAGAGCTTTGCGGATTTGAGGAAGTTGAGGATCTTGAGATGGGGGGCTTATCCTGGATTGTCTGTGTGGGTCCAATATAGGCCCGGGGGTCCTTACAAGAAGTAGACAGGGGGGTTTGACTATAGACAGAGAGAAGGTGATGTGACAGAAGCAGAGAAAGAGCTGAAGATGCTCCCTTGCTGGCTCTGGAGACAGACGAAGGGGCCATGAGCCACAGGATGCAAGGGATGAAGGATAAAGACTGGAAAGGAGGAAAGCCTAGAAAAGGTGAGGGATCAGATTTTTTTCCCTACACCCTCTGGAAGAGACCGACCCCTTGACTTTAGCTTAGTGAAACTAATTTTGGACTTTGGGCTCCAGAGCTGTAAAAGAATAAATAAATAAATGTGAAATTGTGTTAGTATAAGCCACAGAGCCTGTGATAATTTGTTATGACAGCCATGTGCGCATGCATGCTAAGTCACTTCAGTCGTGTCCAACTCTGCGACCCAGTGGACTATAGCCTGCCAGATCCTCTGTCCATGGGATTCTCCAGGTAAGAATACTGGAGTGGGTTGCCATGCCCTCCTCCAGGGGATCTTCTCGACCCAGGGATTGAACTTGTCTCTCTTTTATCTCCTGCACTGGCAGGCAGGTTCTTTACCACTAGTGCCACCTGGGAAGCCCATGACAGTCACAGGAAACTAATAATGGGGGGTGAAGGGAGGAGGCAGGATGAGAGGTGGGGAACACAGCTCATATTCTGGAAGAGGGTTGAGGTTAGTTGGGGTGGAGTGGATGATGGGGAGGGGAGGAGTAGAGGGAAGAGGTGGGATGGAGGCTGAGGTCAGTTTGTGGCCAGCCTAGGACAGTAGCCTAAAGACTGTAAACCTGACTTAAATTCATGAGTGTGGCCTGTGTGCCCAGCTCTCTGCTAAGCAATCAATGCATCGCCCCACTGTATCGTCTGACCATTGCCCCATTTTACAGACTAGGCAGGGGGGTCTCTGAGACATGTGGCTGCTGGATGCTGGCAAACAACCTAGCCAGGGCTTGGGCTCACAGCAGTCAGACTCCAGGGTCTGAGTCACTGCTATTTTGGCTGCTGATAGAGCAGTAAATTGGCTTAATGAACTGTTTTTTTTTTTTTTCAGAAAAATAACAGATGAATTAGAGAGGCAGGAGCCAGTAGAGTTTCTTAACTATAGCACTACTGACATTAAAAGACACTTGCCCCTTGGAAGAAAAGCTATGACCAACCTACACAGTGTATTAAAAAGCAGAGACATCACTTTGCTGACAAATGTCCATATACTCAAAGCTGGGCTTTCCTGGTGGCTCAGATGGTAAAGCATCTGGCTGCAATGCAGGAGACCTGGGTTTGATCCTTGGGTCGGGAAGATCCCCTGGAGAAGGAAATGGCAACCCATTCCAGTACTCTTGCCTGGAAATTTCCATGGATGGAGGAGCCTGGTAGGCTACAGTCCATGGGGTCGCAAAGAGTTGCACACAACTGAGCAACTTCACTTTCTGACTTTCCCTTTCTTTCTTATGGTTTTTCCAGTAGTCACATATGGATGTGAGAGCTGGACCACAAAGAAGGCTGAGCACCAAAGAATTGATGCTTTCCAACTGTGGTGCTGGAGAAGACTCTTGAAAGTCCCATGGACTGTAAGGAGATCAAACCAGTCAATTCTAAGGGAAATCAACCCTGAATATTCATTGGAAGGACTGATGCTGAAGCTGAGGCTCCAATACTTTGGCCACCTGATGCGAAGAGCCAACTCATTGGAAAAGACCCTGATGCTAGGAAAGATTGAGGGCAGGAAGAGGAGGGGGCGACTGAGGATGAGATGGTTGGATGGCATCATCGCTCAATGGACATGAATTTGAGCAAACTTAGGGAGACAGTGAAGGACAGGGAAGCCTGGTGTGCTGCAGTTCATGGGGTCACAAAGGGTAGGACACGACTTAGTGACTGAGCAACAGCTGACATATTGGGCCAGACAATCCTCTGTTGTGGGGCTGACCTGTGCAGTGTAAGAATCTTGAGCAGCATCCTGGCCTCTAGCCTCTGGCTTCCAGGAGCATCCCTCACCCCAGCTGTGATGATCAAAGATGAGCAGGTTTTGAGAAAGAGAATCGGGGGGGTTGGGGTGGGAGCGGGTGGGTAGGACAGAGAGAACAGAGCTTGGGGAAGAAGGTGGGGCTTCAAAGACAAAGTCACAAGTTAGTGATGAGGACAGAGGGTGTAATGCACTGTAAGGTCTTGGTGGGACAGGAGTATGAGCTGTAGAAAAGGAGTTAAAGAAGCAGTGATCCTGAAGATGCACCAGCTTGAAGGGCATGTTTGATGACAAAGGAGTGAGATGCAGAGAAAGGCTGGAGATGCTGAAGGAGGAGGTCGTGATTCAAGACCTTGCACACAGGATGGCCTGGGAGGGAGAGAGAAGGGGAGATGCAGGAAGGGAGGAAGTATGCCTGGAAGAGAACACAGTAGGGAAAGACAGAGGGAAGGGGAGGAAAGATGGATGCGGAGGGAGACGGAAGGGAGCTGAACAGGCTCGTGCCTGGGCCCTTGACCTGCAACAAGGCCACCTGCTGAGAATTTCCAGCTTGGAAGAGTGAGAATAATAACAGTATAATGATAGCGAGTCCCTTGGACTGCAAGGAGATTCAACCAGTCCATCCTAAAGGAGATCAGTCCTGGGTGTTCATTGGAAGGACTGATGAAGCTGAAACTCCAATACTTTGGCTACCTCATGCGAAGAGTTGACTCATTGGAAAAGACTCTGGTGCTGGGAGGGATTGGGGGCAGGAGGAGAAGGGGACGACAGAGGATGAGATGGCTGGATGGCATCACCGACTCGATGGACATGAGTTTGGGTAAACTCCAGGAGTTGGTGATGGACAGGGAGGCCTGGCGTGCTGCGATTCTTGGGGTCACAAAGAGTCAGACACGACTGAACTGAACTGAACTGAATAATAGCTAGTGTCAGTATTAAGCACTTGCTCTGTGCCAGGCACCATGCCAGGAGTTTGACACGTGATATTTTCTAATTGTTACAAACAACCCAACAAGGAAATTTGTTTGTATTTCTAGGCGCAACACAGACGCTCAGCCAGGTTAAGCCGTGGAGCTGGTAAGCAGTAAGATCAGAATTCAGACTTAGGTCTGTTGCTGTCTCTTCCTTTAAAAAAAAATTATTTATTTTTAATTATCATTCTCTTTTAAGAGAGACTAGAGGCTGGAGAGTGCAGGGTTGAGCTGGCTGATGTGAAGGGTGTGTGATAAGAAGGATACCAAGGTGGCAGAGATGAGTGATGCTAGCCTGGGCTGTAGAAGAGAGGTTTTCCTCTTTGAGAAGAAGCAATTCTTTATTTCTGGTTAAAGAAGTTATGGAGGACAGAGGAGACAGCCTGATGTCCCGCCGTTTGTGGGGTTGCAAAGAGTCAGACACGACTTAGCGACTGAAAACAATAGCCCAAAAGTTATACTTGTGTATTACACAAATCCAAACAGGACTGGAGCCCATACAGTGAAAATTGTCCCTCCACCCCCGCCGCTGTATCCGCAGTGGCCTGCACACAGTAGGTCTGCAATAAATAGCTGTTAAAAGACTGTGTGAAAGTCAAGGCTCATGCAGTCCCATCATACTGGGATAAGACTTTCAACACGTGTTTTTTTCTCCAAATTTCTCTGTGGTCAGATAATGACACTTGGAAAGAAAAAGGGTGCAGGGGGGAGAGAACACTGTGTATATTCTATGACAATCTACTTTTTGTTTTCCACTTAAAAATACTGCTTATCTTGGATATCTAAGGAAGAGTGATTTTCTATGTATGGAGAGAAGTCTTTGTAACAAAGTTTGGCAGAAATAGACACAATCAACTGAGCTTGCAAAGAAAAATGTAAAAAGTCCTTTCTTTCCCTTATCAAAAGAAGCTGAGAAATCAGGTGGGAATGAAATTTAAGATCCTCCTTAATGTTTCTCATCTTCCCAGCGGGCTTAGTGTTTCTTGTCTTCCCAGTGGGACCAGGCAGCAAATCCTTCACCAATCAGATATTTTTTTTAGATCATGGACTTTTTAAAAATTAAGGTATGGTTGATGTACAGGTATTATATGTTTCAGGTATATAACATAGTGGTTCACAACTTTTAAAGATTATATTCCATTTACAGTTATTATAAAAATGTTGGCTATATTCTCTGTGTTGTACAATATATCCTTGTGGTTTATATTTTATACATAGCACTTTATGCCTTTCCTCTCTCCCGGTCTTTTCCTCCCCTTCTCTCTCTCCATTGGTAACTACTAGTTTGTTCTCTATATCTCTGAGTCTGTTTCTTCTTTGTTACAGTCTCTAGTTTTATTTTTTAGATTCCACATATAAATGATATTATACAGTATTTGTCTTTTTCTGTCTGACTTACTTTGCTAAGCATAATACCCTCCCAGTCCATCCATGTTGTTGCAAATGGTAAAATTTCATTCTTTTTCATGGCTGAGTAGTAATCCATTGTGTATGTATATGTGTGTGTGGATATACACATATATATATACATACCACATCTTTTTTTTTTTTGGCTATGCCATGCAGCTTGTAGGATTTTAGTTCCCTGACCAGGGATTGAACCCAGGACACAGCAGTGAAAGCACAGAGTCCTATCCACTGGGCCACCAGGGAACTCCTTACTATGTCTTCTTTATCCATTCATCTGTTCATGGGAACTTATGTTGCTTCCATATCTCGGCTATTGTAAATAACGCTGCTATGAACATTGGGGGCATGTAGCTTTTCAGATTGGTGTTTTTATTTTGGAGGGATAAATACCCAGGAGTGCAACTGCTGGATCCTATGATAGTTTTATTTTTAGTTTTCTGTGAAACCTTCAAACTGTTTTCCATTAGTGGTTACACCAATTTACACTCCCGCCAACAGTGTGCGATGGTTCCCTTTTCTCCACATCCTTGCCAACATCTGTTATTTGTTTTCTTTTGGATGATGGCTATTCTGACAGGTGTGAGGTAATATCTAAACAATCAGATCTTTAGTAGTGATCCCACCTTCTGGGCTGCTCATGACATCACCCAGCAATACTTCAGGTGGTTTCCCTCTACATTACTCAACCTGGATTTCCCTGAGGGACTTACTCCCAGATTTTACAAACCTAGCTTGTTATTACATGCATTTTATCTCTTAGGATAATCTTTTAAAAGGCAGGTAGTATGAAGGTTAAGAGCAGGGGCTTTGAGGGACCTGGATGGAGTGCCAGCTTTACCACTCGGCAGCTGGCACACACACGCATTGTCATGACTCTCAGAAGGAGGCCTGGGAAGAGGACAGAGCGCTCACAGCTAAGAAAACCTGACTTGCTGTCAGATGTAGATGGGGCAGGGTCACAGGTAAAGTCACCTTGGTGTGAGTAAACCAAGCAGCGCTGCCTGGGCACATACCCATCTGACTGCCACCCCCATTTAGCTCACATCACATCAACAGTGATGCTGACGGTAGTCACCACTGACTAGGGCTCATGTGTGCCTCTGTGGTTTGGGTACCACATCATTCCATCCTCACAACTACTGGGTGAGATCCGTCCCCCACTTTATGACCCGCAAACAGAGGCACACAGAAGCCCAGCAACTTGCCCACACAACTAGGCAGTGCACACTTGAGGGTCAACCCTTGGCAGCTGGTCTCCAAAGCCCGAACCCAGGATCTTCACTATAACGCAAACCTGGGGCAAGGCCAGCAGTGCGCTCAGGCAGGCATCAGATGTTCTTCATCCCAGGGGATGAAACTCTCAACTTTGTCTCCACTCAAGTTAATGACAGAACCTGTCCTCTAGGAACTGGGTATGTAGCTGGTATCTCTCTGGATCTTTAGAGGTCATGTGGGGTCACAGAAAAAAACACAGCCATTAGAATCACAATGACCTCAGTTTGGGTCCTGACCCTGCCGTGTACCAGCTGTGTGACTTTGAGCACGTTTCTTAATGTCATTGGTACTCAGTTTCCTGGCCTGCAAAATAAAGACAACAATAGTACCTAGCTCACTGGGTTGCTGGAAGATAAAAGTACGAGGTACATGCAGAACAGCTAACACAGTGACAAGTACCCGGGAGTGAAACGAACCATGGTGCCTATCCTTTTTGTTAAGGAACTGTAAACACAGAAGGCTCTTAGGAGTGTTTGTGGTTGGTGATGAATGACTGAAGATCCCCTTCTGGCCTCAGTACCTCAAAGCACCTTATCACAGTGAAAAACTCATAAAAGGTTTTGAGCCAGTTTCTGCATTTTAAAAAGAGGGTTTTACATGCTTTACTGAGTTGGACGTGCTTCACTGAGTTGTTGTGAAGATGAACTGAGCTTAGGTATAGAAAGTACCTAGAACAGGGCCTAGAATGCAGGTGCTCAGTAATGAATGACGGCCACCACTGTCGCCGTCACCACCTTCACCATCTTCTACTCATTATTCTTACCGCCATGACCACCACAGTCATCACCACCATCATCTTCACTACCTTCATCATCATCGCCATCGTTACCATCACCCTCGTTATACTCACCATTATTACCTGAACCATCACCGCCACCCCTGTGTAGATGGCTCTAGGAACTACGGACAAGTAGGACCTCATCAAGAGAATATAAGGAATACTCTAGCTCATCTGGTTCTTTTTTCAACATTTGATGCTTTGAGAGAATATTGTTAGGGCTGGAAGATAAAAAGCCTTTCACCATTAGCGTCCTCTTCTGAAAGAATGAAGAATGGGCCATAGTCACTGGCCTCTCTTGATATTACCCTTCAACCTTCTTTGATTTCTTAGAATCAAGTATGAACAGTTGTAATCAGAGAACACAGTCTGTGTCTCCCCAACTGGTGTTCCATAGAACATTATTCCAAGCGTTGTTAGTTTGGGGTAAGGGTAGCAAGAAGGAGAAATGTACTTTGGGAACACCGCATTCTTATCCCATCCTGATAGATCCGTAGTGTGTATCAGTGCAGGAGGGGTTCTGCAGAGACCTGTTTGATATTGCTCAACTCCCCTGACTCTGTAAACTCCAGAAAAAAAGACAGGGGGCCTGAGAAATGCTGCCTGAAAAGAGTTTTCCTCAAGCTTTCTGATGGCTTAACTTTACAACCCATGTTTCCTTATGGTAATACAGTCAGTCATGTCTAACTCTTTGTGACCCCATAAATCGTAGCCTGCCAGTCTCCTCTGTCCAGTGAATTCTTCCAGCAGGAATATTGGAGCAGATTGCATTTCTCCCTCCAGGGAGAATCTTCCTGACCCAGGGATCAAACCCGCATCTCCCGCACTGCAAGCAGATTCTTTATCATCTGGACCATCAGGGAAGCCCTTTCACTTCAAAGCTATAAAGACTCCTGTGAGTGGGGAGGGGACAGTGCATGCCTTGCTTGGTCCACTGTCACTAGGTTAGAGATCATGGTCTTTCCCTGTTTTAGTTCCAGTTTGAAGAGCAGCTAGAACTGTGGGCCACGTCTCACTTGATTTTACATACATTCAGACTCTGCCATGATTACAGCAATGGTAATACTGGGGTTGCGGAGGTGCTGGGTTGTTGGGAGGAATCCAGTCCCTGCCTCTTCTCTATGTGGTCTGTGAAGGGCAGACATTTACAGAGAAGTTAATCTTGATTTTCTTTTCAAAAATGTTTAAAAGAAATTTATACCACCTTCTGGATTACCTTAGAGATATCCTGGCTGGGGTTGCCTAATCACTGGAGTTGACTATCACTCCTCTATTCTCATTCATTGGTATAAGAAATGTCAAATTCACGCAGCCTCCCTGGGGGATGGTTTGGCAAGAAGGATCCACAATCTTCAAAACGTTGGAGTCTCCCAGGTGTGGCCTTGGGTTCTCCCTTCTCATTTGATACTTTCTTCCTCAGTGATACCATTCACCCCCACGGCTTTAATCACCATCCATCCCACACAGTGACCAAGTGCCCACCCTGTGGCACGTGTTCTTCTGGGTTTGGGGGCCACATCACTGACATTCATTTCCAGGCCAGATATCCAGGGTGACAGCTGCATCCTTGGCACCTCATCTTGGATGTCTCCAGGCAACTCTATCTTCCCCCTCAAATCTGGTCCTCATGTCGCATTGCTTACTGTGGAGTTTAGTGAAGGAACCAAATCTGTACTTTTACACAAGCCAGAAGCATGGAGATTCTGCAACCCCCTTTCTCTCTGTGGTTTCTCTTGTTGTTGTTGTTTAGTCACTCAGCTGTGTCCAATTCTTTTGCAGCCCTGTGGACTGTAGTATGCCAGGCTCCTCTGTCCACGGGATTTTCCGGGCAAGAATACTGGAGTGGGTTGCCATTTCCTTCTCCAGGGGATCTTTCCAGCCCAGGGATTGAACGCAGGTCTCTTGCATTGGCAGGTGGATTCTTTACCACTGAGCCACCAGGGAAGCCCCTATCTCTTTTCTAACCATATCTAATTCCATTCATCTCTTAAATGCCCCTGGAATCTTCTCTCTATCTCCATCCCCATCTCTGCCATAGCAAGGGTCACCATCCTGTCTTATAACAGCCTTCTAGCTGCACTCCAGGGTTCAGTGCTGGCCACCTTCCTGGACAGTTTCCATTCATAGCCGAGATGACTGTGTCCAAATGCAAGCCGGTTCCATCGGTTCCTTACTTAAAACCTTTTATGGACTTCTCTCTGCTCCCAGGCCAAAGCAGAGCTTCCTACCAGAGACCTGCAAGCCCCTGGGCTCCCCATGGTACAGCCCCTGCTGATCTCTTTCATTGGTCCTTCTCTGCCCGACTCCTGCCCCCATTTTTTAGCCCTTCCTTGTGTTCTCCTTGTTTCCTGTGATACCACCATGCTGCTGTCTTCATCCAGAATGCCCCCACCCTCCCTTGTTTGGCAAATAACTCCTATACATCCTGCAGAGGCCCTGACCTCCCTGTCCAAGTCAGAGCCCTGTACTTCTCCTTCAAAGCAATTGTCCCCATTAAAGTTTTACATGTGAGTGATTTTTTGGTAACTGCCCATCCTATCCTATCACAAGATGTGCTGATCTTCTTCTGCAAGATCTCCAACATTAAAACTCACTGCTGAATAACCATCGACAGGAGAATGTTGGATCCCATCAAAAAAAGATACCTCACGTCCAAGTGCAAAGGAGAAGCCCAGCAAGATGGTAGGATGGGTGAAATCGTGTTAAGAATCAAACCCCATACTTGCCAGAGACATTTGGAAGGCTCAAACAAAACCTTGTGTGCACCAGGAAACCCCACAGAGACTGAGCCAGATCTGCCTTTGAGTGTTTGAGTGTCTCCTGCAGGGTAAGGGTCAGCAGTGGCCTGCCACAGGGGGAGGGGCTCTGGGTACAGCAGACCTGGGTATGTCATAAGCCCTCTTGGAGGAGGTTGCCATTAACTCCACCATAGAGCCGCCAGACTTACACAGGACTGGGGAAACAGACTCTCGGAGGGCACAAACAAAATCTTGTGTGCACCAGGACTCAGGAGAAAGGAGCAGTGACTCCACAAGATACTGACCCAGACTTTCCTGTGAGTGTCCAGGAGTCTCCAGCAGAGGCATAGGTCGGCGGCGACCTGTGGCAGGGTTGGGGGTGTTGAGTGCAGTAGTGCATGCAGAGGACCTTGCAAGGAGGTCGCCATTATCTTCATTACCTCCACCATAGTTAGACTGCAGGTCAAACAATAGGGAGGGGACACAGCCCCATCCACCCAGAGAAAGTTGGATTAAAGATTTACTGAGCATGGCCCCACCCATCAAAACAAGACCCAGTTTCCCCTTCAGTCTGTCTCTCCCATCAGGAAGCTTCCATAAGCCTCTTATCCTTATCCATCAGAAGGCAGACAGAATGAAAACCACAATCACAAAAAATAATCAAACTGATCATATGGACCACAGCCTTGTCTAACTCAGTGAAACTATGAGCCAAGACAGAATGAAAACCACAATCACAAAAAATAATCAAACTGATCATATGGACCACAGCCTTGTCTAACTCAGTGAAACTATGAGCCATGCCGTGTAGGGCCATCCAAGATGGACAGGTCATGGTGGAGAGTTCTGACAAAACATGGTCCACTGGAGAAGAGAATGGCAAACCACTTCAGTATCATTGCCTTGAGAACCCCATGAACAGTATGAAAAGGCAAAAAGATAGGACACTGAAAGCTGAACTCCCCAGGTCAATAGGTGCCCAATATGTTACTGGAGAAGAGTGGAGAAACAATTCCAGAAAGAATGAAGAGATGGAGCCAAAGCAAAAACAGCACCCAGTTGTGGATGTGACTGGTGATGGAAGTAAAGTCCGAAGCTGTAAAGAACAATATTGCATAGGAACCTGGAATGTTAGGTCCATGAATCAAGGTAAATTAGAAGTGGTCAAACAGGAGATGGCAAGAGTGAACATCGACATTTTAGGAATCAGTGAACTAAAATGGACCGGAATGGGTGAATTTAACTCAGATGACTATTATATCTACTACTGTGGGAAAGAATCCCTTAGAAGAAATGGAGTAGCCCTTGTAATCAACAAAAAAGTCCAAAATGCAGTTCTTGGGTGTAATCTCAAAAATGACAGAATGATCTCTGTTCATTTCCAAGGCAAACCATTCACTATCACAGTAATCCAAGTCTATGCCCCGACCAGTAATGGTGAAGAAGCTGAAACTGAATGGGTTCTATGAAGACCTACAAGACTTTCTAGAACTAACACCCAAAAAAGATGTCCTATTCATTATAGGGGACTGGAATGCAAAAGTAGGAAGTCAAGAGATACCTGGAGTAACAGGCAAGTTTGGCCTTGGAGTACAAAACGAAGCAGGGTCAAGGCTAACAGAATTTGCCAAGAGAACACACGGTCATAGCAAACACCCTCTTCTAACAACATAAGAGAAGACTTTACACATGGACATCACCAGGTGGTCAATACTGAAATCAGATTGATTATATCCTTTGCAGCCAAAGATGAAGAAGCTCTGAACAGTCAACAAAAACAAGACTGGGAGCTGACTGTGGCTCAGATCATGAAATCCTTGTTGCCAAATTCAGACTTAAATTGAAGAAAGGAGGGAAAACCACTAGACCATTCAGGTATGACATAAATCAAATCCCTTACGATTATACAGTGGAAGTGAAAAATAGATTTAAGGGATTAGATCTGATAGAGTACCTGAAGAACTATGGATGGAGGTTTCTGACATTGTACAGAAGGCAGTGGTCAAGACCATCCCCAAGAAAAAGAAATGCAAAAAGGCAAAATGGTTGTATGAGGAGGACTTACAAACAGTTGAGAAAAGAAGAGGAGTGAAAGGCAAATGAGAAAAGGATAGATATACCCATTTGAATTCAGAGTTCCAAAGTATAGCACAGAGATATAAGAAAGTCTTCCTCAGTGATCAATGCAAAGAAATAGAGGAAAACATAGAATGGGAAAGACTAGAGATCTCTTCAAGAAAATTAAAGATACTAAGGGAACATTTCATGCAAAGATGGGGACAATAAAGGACAGAAATGGTATCAACCTAACAGAAGCAAAAGATATTAAGAAGAGGTAGCAAGAATACACAGAACTGTACAAAAGAGATCTTTATGACTCATAATCATGATGGTGTGATCACTAGACTAGAGCCAGACATCCTGGAAAGTGAAATCAATTGGGCCTCAGGAGGCATCACTATGAACAAAGCTAGTGGAGGTGATGGAATTCCAGTTGAGCTATTTCAAATCCTAAAAGATGATGCTGTGAAAGTGCTGTACTCAATATGCCAGGAAATTTGGAAAACTCAGCAGTGGCCACAGGACTGGAAAAGGTCAGTTTTCAATCCAACCCCCAAAGAAGGGCAATGTCAAAGAATATTCAAACTGTGGTACAATTGTACTCATCTCACATGCTAGCAAAGTAATGCTCAAAATTCTCCAAGCCAGGCTTCAACAGTACGTGAATGAACTTACAGATATTCAAGCTGGATTTAGACAAGGCAGAGGAACCAGATATCAAATTGCCAACATACGCTGGATCATCAAAAAAGAGAGAGAGTTCCAGAATCACATCTACTTCTGCTTTATTGACTATGCCAAAGCCTTTGACTGTGTGGATCACAACAAACTGGAAAATTCTTCAAGAGATGGGAATACCAGGCCACCTTACCAGCCTCCTGAGAAATCTGTATGGAGGTCAAGAAGCAACTATTAGAACTGTACATGGAACAACAGACTGGTTCCAAATTGGGAAAGGAGTACGTTAAGGCTGTATATTGTCACCCTGCTTATTTAACTTACATGCAGAGTACATCATGTGAAATGCTAGGCTGTATGAAGCTCAAGCTGAAATCAAGATTGCCGGGAGAAATATCACTAACCTCACATATGCAGATGACACCATCCTATGGCAGAAAGTGAAGAGGAACTAAAGAGCCTCTTGATGAAAGTGAAAGAGGAGAGTGAAAAAGCTGGCTTAAAACTCAACATTCACAAAACAAAGGTCATGGCATCTGGTCCTATCACTTCATGGCAAATAGATGGGGAAACAATGGAAACAGTGACAAACTTTATTTTTTTGGGCTCCAAAATCACTGCAGATGATGACTGCAACCATGAAATTAAAAGATGCTTGCTCCTTGGAAGAAAAGCTATGACGAACCTGGACAGCATATTCAAAAACAGAGACATTACTTTGCCAACAAAGGTCCATTTAGTCAGGGCTATGGTTGTTCCCATGGTCATGTATGGATGTAAGAGTTGGACCATAAAGAAAGCTGAGTGCCAAAGAATTGATGGTTTTGAATTGTGGTGTTGGAGAAAACTCTTGAAAGTCTTTTGGACTGCAAGGAGATCCAACCAGTCCTTCCTAAAGGAAATCAGTCCTGAATATTCATTGGAAGGACTGACGCTGAAGATGAAGCTCCAATACTTTGGCCCCCTGATGCAAAGAACTGACTCATTTGAAAAGACCCTGATGCTGGGAAAGATTGAAGGTGGGAGGAGAAGGGGATGGCAGAGGATGAGATGATTGGATGGTATCACTGACTGGATGGACATGAGTTTGAGTAAGCTCCGGGAGTTGGTGATGGGACAGGGAAGCCTGGCATGCTGCAGTCCATGGGGTTGCAAAGAGTTGGACATGACTGGTAACTGAACTGAAGATCTTATCCTTTCCTGAGACCATAAAATCTACAAGGGCTGGGACAGAGCCTGTTGTCTCAGCAATATTTTATTATGAAAGAGTTCAGATTCACAGTAAAGAAGGAGGAGTTTTATAGCCAAGATCTAGATTCAACCTGTTTTTGGCCCCATTATATCTCTGCCCGGCATGGTGCCTGCTATCTAGTAGACCTGTAATAAATCTTTGCTGAGTGAAAGTGGTTCATATCCTTCCACATCTTAGATGATAAAGACAAGGTGAACAATATTTATGCCAGCATCATTTCTGTGTGTAAAAAATTGGAAACAACTTAAATGCCCAAGATAGAGAATTGGCTAAATAAATTATGGTACATCCTACATAGTGGGGTTCCTCATCATCAGTGACAGCAATGATGCATGTATTGACATGGAAGGGTGTTCCTGATGTACTGTTAGGAACAAAACTAAAGAAATCTGGGTATGACATTATTTTTTTGTAAAGTTAATAAATCAATAAACATTTACAGATAGAACCTACTCTATGATAGGTACTATTTTTAAATACTTTAGATATATTAATGCATTTTCACTGCAGATGGCTATTACAGCCATGAAATTAAAAGACGCTTACCCCTTGGAAGGAAAGTTATGACCAACCTAGATAGCATACTCAAAAGCAGAGACATTACTTTGCCAACAAAGGTCCATCTAGTCAAGGCTATGGTTTTTCCTGTGGTCATGTATGGATGTGAGAGTTGGACTGTGAAGAAAGCTGAGCACCAAAGAATTGATGCTTTTGAACTGTGGTGTTGGAGAAGACTCTTGAGAGTCCCTTGAACTGTAAGGAGAAATCCAACCAGTCCATTCTAAAAGAGATCGGTCCTGGGTATTCTTTGGAAGGAATGATGCTAAAGCTGAAACTCCAGTACTTTGGCCACCTCATGCGAAGAGCTGACTCACTGGAAAAGACTCTGATGCTGGGAAGGATTGTGGGCAGGAGGAAAAGGGGACGACAGAAGATGAGATGGCTGGATGGCATCACCGACTCGATGGACGTGAGTCTGAGTGAACTCTGGGAGTTGGTGATGGACAGGGAGGCCTGGTGTGCTGCGATTCATGGGATTGCAAAGAGTTGGACATGACTGAGGGACTGAACTGAACTAAACTGAACTGAATCCTCACAAGAATCCTATGGAGTGAGTATACCCTATTATCCCCATTTTACAGATAAAGAAACTGAGGCACAGAGAGGGGAATAACTTGCCTGGACTCACATAGCTCTTTCCATGGGAAAATGCCTTGGAAGTTACACAAAGAATATGACAGTGTTGACAATATCAAATACAGGCAAGGATGTGAGGCAACAGGAACTCACTCATTGTTGGTGGGAATGCAAAATACAGTCACTTTGGAAGACAGCTTTGTGGGTTCATTAAAAACTAAATGTACTCTAACCACATGATCCAGCAACTACAACCTTGGTATTTCCTCAAAGGAGTTGCAAACACGCCCACACACAAACCTGCACATTGATGTTTATGGCAGCTTTATTCATAACTGCCCAAACTTGGAAACAACCAGGGTATCCTTCAGTAGGTGAACAGATAATGGAACATTGCTCAGTGCTTAGTCACTCAGTCAACCTCTTGGACTGCAACCTGCCACGCTCTTCTGTCTATGGAATTTTCCAGGTAAGAATACTGGAGTGGAGTGGGTTGCCATTTCCTACTCCAGGGGATCTTCCTGACCCTAGGATCAAACCCTTGTTTCCTACATCTCCTGCATTGGCAACAGGGTTCTTTACCACTGTGCTACGTGGGAAGCAATGGAATATTATTTGGCACTAAAAAAAGAGCTGTCAAGCCATGAAAAGACTTAGAGGAAACTTAAATGCATATTACTAAGTAAAAGAAACTGATCTGAAAAGTTGTATGATTCCAACTATATGATATCTTAGAAAAGGCAAAAAACCATGGTGACAATAAAAAAGATGTGTGGTTGCCAGGGACTGGAGGTCAGGGAGGAAGCACAGAGGATTTTCAGGGCAATGAGACTATTCCATATATTATATTGGTAGCTACATGTTATCACACATTTGTCCAAGCCCAAATCCATAGAATGTGCAAGAGTAAACCCCACACAACACTGCAGATCAACTACACTCCTCCAGTAAAATTAAAATGAAAAAGAGTGAACCCCAAAGTAAACCTGATCGCTCCCCTGATAGCTCAGTTAGTTAAGAATCCACCTGCAATGCAGGAGACCCAGGTTCTATTCCTGGGTGGGGAAGATCCGTTGGAGAAGGAATAGGCTACCCACTCCAGTATTCTTGGGTTTCCCTTATGGCTCAGCTGGTAAAGAATCCCCCCTGCCTCCCCACAATGTGGGAGACCTAGGTTCAATCCCTGGGTTGGGAAGATCCCCTGGAGAAGGGAAAGGCTACCAACTTCAGCATGCTGGCCTGGAAAATTCCATGGACTGTATAGTCCATGGGGTCACAAAGAGTTGGACACGACTGAGCAACTTTCACTTTTCTTTCCAATGTAAACCATGGGCTTCGGGTGATTACGATGTGTCCATGTAGGTTCATCAGCTGCAACAGTTGTACCTCTCTGGTGCTGATGTTGATAACTGGGGGTCTGTGCATGAGTGGCAATGGAGGGTACCTCGGAAATCTCCATTATCATCCTCTCAATTTTGCTGTGAAGCCAAAACTGCTCTAAAAACAGTGTATTTTTATATATATGTGGTAACTTCTAAGAGAGAAGATTTGGCATAATTTTGCTTCTTCCTATTGCCTCTGTCACATCTCATTTTTCTCCAGCAGTCATGTCTCACTTGTGTATACTCTTTTCCTGGAACATCACTTCTCAAGTGGTGAAGCGGAGTTAAGTCTGGAGAAGGGAACGCTTGGCCGCACACCCAACAAGAAGCCTCCCTCAACAGATGTCCCATCGCGATCAGATTTGACGCGACATTTCAGTCATGCAACTACAGGAGAAGAGGGCTGCCGTTACCTTTGTTGGAGCTGGAGAACTGGATGCCCACGTCTTGCAGAAGGTGCTCTGTCTCCTCCAGCCAGGACAGTGACAGGCGTAGGATGTCCAGTGACACCTTCTGGAGCCCTGAGACAGGTGGGCTCACCTGCAGGTGCTGCAGGAAGCTGACCTCCTTCCTCAGGTCGTTGCTGCAGCACGACGTCTTCATGCAAGCCTGGAAACAGATGAGGTCGTGAGGAGCCAGTGCACCGTTGCCAGAAATAGCACCCGGCCGCCGTGACCTGCAGAGAGTGGTGTTCTTGACGTGTTCTTGAAGCAGGAAGAACCCTGGGTGCCCTGGGATGGCCCACTTCTAGTTGCTTTTTAGGGGGTGAGTGGGACGAGGGGGCAGCTTTTATTTCGTGTGTACTTTAGTTGGGACTTTTGATGGTCAAATAGACCCCATGTTTACAGACTTAGAGAATGAATTTATGGTTGCTGGGAGGACAGCAACCCCTTATGGAGGGAAGGGATAGTTAGGGAGTTGGGGATGCTATGTACACACTGCTATATTTAAAATGGATAGCCAACAAGCATCTACTGTACAGCACATGGAACTCTCTCAAAGTTATGTGGCAGCCTGGATGGGAGGGGAGTTTGGGGGAGAATGGATGCATGTATATGGATGGCTGAGTCCCTTCGGTGTTCACCTGAAACTACCACAACATGGTGTGTTAATCGGCTATCAAAGTGAAAGTTGCTCAGCCGTGTCCAACTCTTTGCAACCCCATGGACTATACAGTCCATGGAATTCCCCAGGCCAGAATACTGGAGTGGGAAGCCTTTCCCTTCTCCAGTGGATTATCCCAACCCAGGGATCCAACCCAGGTCTCCCACATTCCAGGCGGATTCTTTATGAGCTAAGCCACAAGGGAAGCCCAAGATATAATCGGCTATACCCCAATATAAAATAAAAGCCAAAACAAGGGATTTCCGTGGTGGTCCAGTGGTGAAAACTCCGTGTTTCCAATACTAGATCCCATGTGCCACAACTAAAAAATCTCATATGCAGCAATGAAGATTGAAGGTCCCACATGCTGCAAATAATATCTGGTGCAGCCAATAAACAAAATTAAAGGAAAAAAAAAAGAGAAAGGAAGAGATCCCGTGTTTAGGCACAGGCAATTCCAAAGCCAAATTGCCAAGGACGATTTGGCTGAAACGAGAACCAAAGTTGGCTACAAAATTCCTGCTGAGATCAACACATAAGCTGGTCAGAAAGTCCAATTTCCTGGCTTGAAAAAGTGCTGACAAGCCAACATTCACAGACTCCCCAAATAGCAGCTGCTTATTTCCAGAGAAAGCAGAAGCAGCTGCCTGCTCTGATAAAGCTGGTTTTCCGGGTGGGGGCTGGGAGGTGGGCGGGGGGGTGGTCGGTCAGAACCAGTCTTGTCTCCTCCAGAGTCAAAGGCGACTAGGGTAGGGGCAGCCTTTCCATTGCTGGGACAAAAGAGAAAAACGCAAATAAAGAGCAGGATGTTTTCTTGGTTTCTCTGGAAATAACCCAGGGCTATTTTGAGGGCAAGAGGAGAAGGAGGCGACAGAGGATTAGATGGTTGGATGGCATCACTGACTTAACGGACATGAATTTGAACAAACTTCAGGAGACGGTGAAGGACAGCGAAGTCTGGGGTGCTGCAGTCCACTGGGTCGCAAAGAGCCAGACACGACTGAGTGACGGAACAACATTTCTTCCCCTGAGGTCCAGGGGCCTCCCAAAGGGGAGTGTCGGGCAGCTTTTTCTTGGCCACACCAATTTCACCTGGGAGGCAGTTTTTGAGGTCCTTTGTTTTCTACCTCAAACAAATTTCTCCAGCAAGAGAGAAGGTGGGCAGAAAAGCAGAACCGGACGATTTGCTGAACAAGGAGCACAACGTGAGCCATGGGGGGCACGGGTGAGAAGTGGAGGAGGGCACCTGGCAACTGTCTAAGGCCTTCTTCAGCTTCTCAACGCTGTCTGCGACCTCCTCCTGTCTGCAGAGGCCGAGCTGGGTCTCCTTCTGCAGGGTCCACTTTTTCTGCTGAAAGTTGATGTTGTCCTCAGTGACCTGGGTGATCTTCTCTATTAACTAATGGGAAAAAGACAAAAAAAAAAAAAAAAAAAAGATTGACGTTGCAGGGTGGCTCTGGCGGGAGGGGCTCTGGGTTGGGGGAGGGCATGGGCTTGAGCTCCCATCTCTGCAGGGTTGGGGAGGGAGGTCCTGGCATGTTTGGGTGATGGCTCTGGAGGGAATGTCGGCTCTGTCACCAGGGCTTGTTTCCCAGGATCAGAGATGATTTTTAAGAGCCAAAGGCTTGTCATGTGGCCCTGTGTGTGTTCTAGATTCTTCAGAACTCTGGGAGTGATTCATCATGCTGAGCCTGATGCTGTGGTGCCCGAAAGAGAAGGCTAGGCTATCCGAGAGCAGTCCATGGTGTGAATTTTTCACCCGCTTGCCGACACAGGGTTGGAGGGGACAAACGGAAGAATACCAAGTCAGTCCTTACAGCCAAAGGCACATCCTTGCTGCCGGCTGCCCTCTTCAGGAGAAGCGAGCCAGGACGCCTGCTCTACAGCGAGGCTCTTTCCTCGTGGGACTAACGGAGGTGGACCATGCAGGCCTGGAGACCAGACATAGGCCTGGGTGGTTCCATTTGATTTTCACAGAAACACTTCAAGGGAGTTTAACTGGCTTTTACTCTAAAAGCCAGGAAATCCCAGAATATCAAAACAAATCTTCATGGTGTAGCGACAGTGTGAAAAATATGCGCCACCAACAAAAAACAGAAACATATGTTCCCAGTGTCTGGAGTCCCGGGTCCCCGAGGAAGAAAGGGGGGAAGAGAGACGAACCTGCTGATCGGAGACGGGCTTGTCCTGGAACGGCTTCGCTCGTCCGTAGGTGGCCTTGATGACCTGACTTCTGAAATGCTCCAGCTGCAGCACAAAGAAAGGGAAGTTGATGGAATGAGTGGTGCAGCTGCAGCCGCAAGGCTTGAGGAGGCACTTCCACTGCTGGGTCTGGGAGAAATCCGTTAGAAGGCTCTGCACACCATGAATGGTCACTATGGTTGGGGCTTCCCAGGTGGTGCTAGTGGTAAAGAATCCGCCTGCCAATGCACGAGCCACAAGAGATGCGGGTACGACTCCTGGGTCGGGAAGATCCCTTGGAGTAGGAAACGGCAACCCAAACTAGTATTCTTGCCTGAAAAATTGCACGGATGGGGGAGCCTGCAGGCTATATTCCATGGGGTTGCAAAAAGTTGGTCACGACCAAGTGACTAAGCACGCACGCAAACAGATTATTAACACCTTCACCTCTCACCGGAAGGGGAAGTGCCCACACAAGAGAGGGGGACAGTAGGTTTTAATGACTTTTCAGGCATGCCCGCCTAACCCAGCCGATGCACGTGGGCAGCTCACATACGTCTCAGGCCCTCAGAAGAGCCACTCACTGCCAATTATCCAGTGGGAAGTCTGGGGCTGGGAGTGCTCTTCCATAATTGGTACGCTGGCACCAGGCTGTGAGATAAATATTGAGACTGTCAGCCTGAGTAAACTGTGTAATCAGCCAGGGTGCCCGGGGAGAGAAGGAGGAGCAGCCTGCTGCCATTTTGTGCCTTAGGCCTCGTGTCCTGAAGATGATGCCTGCTGTATTCCCCTCAGGGTCCCCGGAGCCTGGCACCCAGCAGGCACTCAATAAGTGTTCATCAAATGCTTGTAACAGAAACAACTGACTTGGCAGGTGTTCAAAGTCCTCACCTTCAGTTCGGCCAGCTTTTATTGACTATCTCCCTGGTTCTGGTGTCTTCAGATTACGGTTGATGAAAGAATACAGTTACATTAGAATCAGGGCTTCTAGAATGACAAGTTCAAGGTGTCCCAGGTTCATGAGAGGCCTGAGAGGCAAACAAGCCCAACCCTCTCTGGAAGTTTACCAACATGATGGCCCTTGGCTCGGGTTTTGGGCTCACGGGCAAAACGTGGTCATGAAAGACTCTAGAATAGAGCCTTGAAGGACCATAACAGCTGGGGAATCAACGTGAATGTCAACAAGTCCAAGACACAGGAGTCTGCTGCACACCAGGAGTTCTGAAAAGCCAAGGAGAGGAATTATGACTCTCCTAAAGACAGCTCTGCAGTCAGCTTGCCGGGAGCCAGCTGGGTGATCTGAGGGATTCCGGGCCGTCTGTTGGTTGCATGACCAAGGGGAGGGTCCTAACTTGCCCGAGGAAGAGGTTATGTAGGCAAGGCCCCATGGGTGATGGCCCGCATCACCACCAGAGGCACCCTGTGGGACTGCTGTGAGTGGAGGGACAGGTCCTGCTGGACAACGGGAGTCTGTCCTGGAGTCACTTGCCTGGGGAAAGGCATGACCTCAGGCAGGGAGCTGGCTGTGGACAAGAGGGTGACGTGGGAATGCCAGGGCAGCACAGAGAGGCCTCCTCCTTACTCTTTCGAGTCCTGGAGGAATCTCTGTGTCTTCCTGAATGAGCTCTGGCTGGAGGCATGACCAGGCTCCTGGCAAGTGGCACAGATCATGCCCTCAAGGTGGGTGTGTGCTGGGGGTGCAGAGTGCTGGCAGGGGCAGGGGTAGCCGAGGTGCACCAAGGGAAGCCCAGAGCCGCGGGCTCTCTCCCTTGGTAAGGGGTCGGTGCCCTGAAGGAGAGAGGACACCGGGGGTGACGGTGTGGATGGTTGTTGAAGAGGCTTTCATACCTGCACTATCGTCATCATTTAACCTGTGGGTGCTTCTGGAGCTCAGCGTGGGGGACAATGCCCGGTCATACTGTTGGTTCAGGCTTGGATGCCACCACATGGAAGGGCTTTGGGAGCTGGGCTGGGTGGGCTGGAGTGCTCCTTTAAGGACTGCGGTTCTTAACCCTTCTGGGTAGTTTACAGACCCTTCTGAGAATCCAGTGAGTGACAAGGTGGACTCATCCGCCCAGAAAAAGAAAAGCACAAACACACATACATGCAAATTGTTCTTGTCCTCCTGGGGCCATGGTTGCCAGGGGAGGGGTGCCTTGTGGAGGGGTCCAGGGTGGGCTGCCCTGGGTAGGCCACCTTCCACAGGGGCAGTGCCCCATCCTGGGATCTCGTCTGCCCTCCCTTAGTTTTTTCTGAGGCCTTGTTTGCATGTTCTGGCCATCATGTCTGTGCCACATGTAAGAGGAAGGGCTGCTGGGCCATCTTGGGTCAGAGCCTGGGAGATGGCACCCCCAGACCTGCTGAGTCTGAGCCTGCTCCCCACCTCGCCAGTTTCCATTTGGCATGAACTGTGATAGTCTGGGTTCTATTATTAATTCTACTATACAGTTCAGTTCAGTCACTCAGTCGTGTCCAGCTCTTTGCAACCTCATGGACTGCAGCAGGCTTCCCTGTCCATCACCAACTCCCGGAGCTTACTCGAACTCATGTCCATCAAGTCGGTGATGCCATCCAACCATCTCATCCTCTGTTGTCCCCTTCTCCTCCTGCCTTCAATCTTTCTCAGCATCAGGGCCTTTTCCAATGAGTCAGTTCTTTGCATCAGGTGGCCAAAGTATTGGAGTTTCAGCGTCAGCATCAGTACTTCCAATGAATATTCAGGACTGATTTCCTTTAGGATGGACTGGCTGGATCTCCTTGTAGTCCAAGGGACTCTCAAGAGTCTTCTCCAACACCACAGTTCAAAAGCATCAATTCTTCGGCGCTCAGCTTTCTTCACAGTCCAATTCTCACATCCATACATGACCACTGGAAAAACCATAGCCTTGACTAGACGGACCTTTGCTGGCAAAGTGATGTCTCTGCTTTTCAATATGCTATCTAGGTTGGTCATAACTTTCCTTCCAAGGAGTAAGCGTCTTTTAATTTCATGGCTGCAGTCACCATCTGCAGTGATTTTGGAGCCCCCCCAAGATATTACTAATACTTCATTAAGAAAAGTGGCGGGACTTCCCTAGTGGTTCAGGGGTTAAGACTCTGTGCTTCTACTTCAGGGGACACGGGTTTGATCACTGGTTGGAGGACTAAGATCCTCCGAGCCATGTGGCTTGGCCAAACAAAACAGAACAAAACAAAAACAAACAGAAAAGTGGCCTCCCCTGTGGAAACTGACTAGAGCGTCTGTTTGGAGGCCCAGAGGAAGAAAGATCGCTGTAAATGTCAAGACAAAGAAACGTGAAGGAGAAAGTGCTAGAAACACCACTGTGGTTGAAAGCCTCAAACCCTCCCTAAGAGGGACCCGCACCACTGGTTTACCGGGGTGGGCCTTGACCTGGGACTCGCTGCTTGGTCAGGGTCTCAGGTGATGGCAAACACCAGTGTGGGCAGCTTCCCAGCAGGAAAAGCCTTTTTAGTGACATCCCCTGGGACTTGGGAGCCCTATCCCCTGGGATAAGTGGGTGAAATTAAACCAGGCCATCCTCCTCCTCACTCATCCCTGCCGGCCGCTTGGGCGCAGGGCTCTGTGGAGAGCAGTGGGCCATGAAGGGGCTTGGCAGCACGCCTACCTGACCTACTGCCCTTTCCAAATTGGCTTTAATGAGGTTTTCTCTGTTCCCCATTTCTTGCAGCTGAAGCAATTTCCTTCTGGAATCCTCCTGAAGCTTCTCTTCAACCTGAAAGGATGATGAAAGCATGGGCTTGCTGCTAATGTGATCATCACGCCCTCTGGGGGAACTCTTCTTGGGGGGGGGGTGCTAATGGCAGTGGGGGAGTCCTCGAGGGGTAGGGACAGCTGCGGCCCCATGGCAGGGGTCATGGGCATACACAGGGTGGAGATAAACTCACAGGGAGATACCCCTTAAGGGAAGGGGCTGAGCTCTGCACCCTGGGCTCAACTATGTCCTATCACAGACTCCAATCCCAGCTCAGTCCCTAGCAAGATGTGTGACCCTGGGAAAGTGATTTCACGGCTCCGTGACTCAATGTTCTCATCTGTCAAATGGGGACAGAGTACCTGTACTGCAGCACAGAGTTATTGTGGGAATTCAAAATATTTGGAATAGTGCTTACAGGTCTGAGTGTGGTAAATATTGGTGTGACCTATAAAAGGTGGGTGGGGAATTTCCTGGTGGTCCAGTAGCTAAGTCTCCTTGCTCTCAATGGAGGGCACCCAGGTTTGATCCCTGGTCAGGGAACTAGATCCCACATGCCGCAGTGAAGATAGAGGATACCACGTGCAGCAATTAAGATCCTGTGCAACCAAATAAATACACATATTTTTTAAAAAAGTGAAGGGGAATATCTGCCATGCAGCCTCCTTCTAAGACTCCACGAAAGGTCCTTGGTCAGTGTTATTATTGGGTTTATCATCATAATTATTTGTCATTACCACTTTGAGCACACCCACTGGTGGAAACCTCTCTAGAGGCTTGCTCGGTAACGTCTATTAAGAATCGCAGCCTGCAAAAGAAGGTGTTTGAAGTGCAGAAGCTTGCTTGTTTAATCCTCCCTTGCTTGGGTAACGGGGCAAGCTGAGGTGAGCTTGAGAGTGCTTGATGCTACCATCTGCTGGCAAGTGTGGGCCTTGCAGCTGCTCATTTCAGGGACACATCTAATCATTTCAGGGACATACCTACTGAGCCCAGGGCTCTGGCACCAACAGGAAACCAGGCAAACGCTCATAAATAAGTGGAGAGACTTCGTGCTGAAACAAATCCCATGGGCCGTGTTGATTAGGGATCTGACAAGGGGGATCACAGAGATGTAGTAAAAGACTCAGAGGAACTCTTTGGAGCTTTCCTCTGAGCAGAGCAGTACAGTGGGAGAGCGACCACCCGGCTCTGGCACCTTGGGAAAGCCACCTCTCTGGGGCCTTAGTTTCCTTCCAGATCTAAACATGCTCTGACTTGTATTTCAGCTGCATTTCCATACACCACAGAAGCCAAGTCCAACCCTGGACTCTGCCCTTATCTGTGTTCTCCACGAACAGCCCCCCATTCCCACTCCTGAGCTTCAGGCAACTTCAGGGGCTGCCCTGCTCCCTCCGTCACACCTGGAGCTCTCCACGTCTGTCCTCCCATCCCTCTCAGGTGACATGCTGGGCTGTGGCAACTGGCCACCTCACCTCTAGTTTAGCGCCTTGAGGTACTGTGAGGGTTAGTCAGCTGTAGGGCAGCTCTGACCTACAAAACTTTCTACAACGATACAGATGCTCTGAATCTGTATCATCTAATACAGCAGCCACAAACCACATCTGGTGATCCAGTGCTCGAAACGGGCTGGTGTGATCGAGGAAATGAATTTCAAAGTGTATTTAATTTTGATTAATATCAGTGTAAACAGTAGCACATGGCTGTTGGCTATACAATAGTGATTGGAGTCAGACCAACCTGGAGTCAGCCAAAACTATGTGACTGGGCTAGTTACATTGCTAGTTAACAAGCAGTCTTGACTTTCTCATCTGTAAAATGGGGAGAATGATCTCTAGGTCATGGCGCTGTTGTGAAGAGGGAAAAGAGATGAAATGTTTGGTGGTAATGCCCAGCCCATGAGAAACTGCAGCTATCATCTGCACCATTATTAGCTGTGAATGTCACATATTAGTTCTCTGTTTGGAAGCCCTGGTAGCGCCCCACTGCCCGTGTGCAATAGAGCCTGAGTGCCAGAACTAGTGCAAAACACCAAGCCAGGGATTCAAGAAGCCCTGATGGGCTCTGAACAAGGCAAAGAAAAATGGATCCGCTCCGAGATAAATCATAATACAACTGCTGGAAATCCAGGGAAAAGAAAATCTTTTGCAAAGGTGCAACAATAAGGCTTACAGATGACTTCTAAATAGAAATAACCGGAGCCAAAAGACAGCAGGGACATACCTAATGCTGTTTCTAATGTGCCAAAAGAAAAGAACTGCCACTGTAGAATTCAATAGGCAGTCAAATGTGTTTTAAGATTGAAGGTTAAATATACATTTCAAGATAGACACACAGACACATCTGAGACTGTCATCAGCAGAGCCACAGTGAAGGAAAACACTAAAGGGTATTCTTCAGAGACAAGGAAAATGAATGCAGATGGATGATCAGAGACGCAGAAAAGACAAGCAGCAGTAACAGTAACGTGTGCATATGATACTGACTATACAAAAATGCCAATAATATCTTCAGGGGTTTTATTAATAACTATAGAGAGGAGTTTAGAAAATGACAGCAATGACTTACAAATCTGGAGGGGTTAAGTGAAGTCAGGGTGTTCTAAATTCACTGCATTGTCAAGGAGAAGGGCATAATTATCAACTAATACTACATCTTGGTAAGTTAAGAATGTACATTGTAAGTACTTCTGTGGTGGTCCAGTGGCTAAGACTCTGCGCTCCCAATGCCAGGGGCCTGGGTTCAATTCCTAGTCAGGGAACTAGATTCCACAGGCCACAATGAAGAGTTTGTATGCTGCAACTGAAGATCGAACGTGCCACAGTGACGATTCCCAACTAAAACCCAGCCCAGCCAAAGAAATGTTAATTAATTAAAAAAGAATGCACATTGTAATCTTTAGGATGACCACTAAGAGAGCAATGGAAGAATGAAAAACTTAATTAATGTGAGATCTTTGCTAGCCAAGGATAAAATGCTATTGTCTTACTATTATTAAAAGGATAGTAAAAAACTGAAATGTTTCCAAGCTAATAGAGGAGAAAGGTGGAATGACAGAAAACCGTCAACTCAGAAGGAGGCAAGAAAGGAGAGAAAAAGCAATATAGTTACAGATAGTACAACTGGCACTGAGCAAGAGAGTAGATTTAAATCCCAGTGTATGAGTAATTAGATAAGATAAACGGGCTGAAAGTAAAAGACTGTCAAACTGGATTTTGTAAAAATGATATGCTATTTGGACGCTATATGTCTAAAACTTAAAAACTGACAGAGAGGACTTCCCTGGTGGTCCAGTGGTTAAGAATCCACCTGCCAAAGCAGAGGACACGGGTTTGGTTCCTGGTCCTGGGAAAGTCCACATGCCATGGGGCAACTAAGCCCATGAGCCACAACTACGGAGCCCTTGCACCCCAAAGCCCATGCTCCACAGCAAGAAGCCACTGAAATGAGAAGCCGGTGCACCGCAGCTAGAGAGTAGTCCCTGCTCACCATATCTAGAGAAAGCCTGTGTGCAGTAATGAAGACCCAGCACAGCCAAAAATAAACACATAAATAAAATTTAAAACAATTAACAGAGGAAGTATGAAAAAAATATGCTACGGAAACCCTAACCAACAGCAAGCCAGTGATGGTGCTAAATGACAAAGATGATGTTAAGGGGAAAACACTACTAGAGATGAAAAGAGACATTAAAAAAAAAGGGACATTTTATGATGATCAAAAGTCTTGTTCTACTGGAAACATTAGAATTCTAAATTTATATGCACATAGTAATACAACCTCACAATATATAAAGCAAAATTTGTCAATATTAAAAGAAGAAACACACAAATCTACAATCATGATGAGATTAAAAAAAAAAAAACATTCCCAATGACTGATAGAACACAAAGACACGCACACACACAAATCAATAAGAGTATTTAAGTTGGAACAACATCATTGACAAGCTTGATTTAATGGATCAATTCTTTCCTGGGTAATTTCATGATTGAAGGCAGTGGGTCGTGGTTACACACGGGAACTTTGGAGTCTGGCAGACCCAGCCTGGAGCGGTTGCCAAGGCGACCCATCCCTGCCATACCTTGCTCTTTTCCCGAAGCGTCTTAGAGATCAGGCTCTGCTCCGTACTGCTCCTCTTCAACTCCTCCCTGAGCTTTCTCACTTCTTTCTCCATGCCGTGGATTTGCTAAGAAAGTTTCAACAACAGGGAAGTCAACTTCGACCTCATCTGGTTTGTTAAGGTGGAACCTAGCCTAAGATCAGGTTAATTCTTTCCCTTGGGAGATGTTTCTACATCTTTAAAACAAAGTAGGGTTTTTTTCAACAGATGCATTGAAAGCACAGGGTGAGGGAAACTTTGAGTTTCTTTTGAAGATCAGCATGGATTCTGGATTAAACAGTACAAGGGACACATTTACTCATTAGATTCTCCTTCCTTGGAATATATTTTGAGTTCAGTCTAAATAGGGTTTATTTGGAAGACACCATGGGCAGAGCTTGGAAGAAAAGAACAATGAGCTTTTTCTTTTTGTTCCCATTTGAGACAGAGACTAGCAGTGCCCCTGAGAGAAGAAAATGGCCTCAACAGATGGAAACGATATACTTAGTGATGTTCTTGAGGATTCGACTGGCACGGAGGGTGAACATTCACATTTAGTGCTCATCTTTTCATTGTATTAATTTTTATATTCACCTTCCATACAAAGCCAATGATATGTCTGCTTTTTATTTTGTTTTTATGAACTGATGTAAAACTGAATGTATCGATAGTTAAGTAACAATACTTGAGGAGTTTCATGTCCATAACAGTGCCCATGGCTGTGATAAAACTTGTGACGGTAGCTCATGAAAGTTTGGGCATCACAAGTCCAGGGGTAGGGACCATGGTGAATTTCTAGCAGCATCTAGTGGCCACCTGGCCACCTTCTGTCCCGGTCTCCAGCCCAACTCTAGCCCAGCTCCAGGGGCAACCTGATGAGGGGCCTAGAGCCAACTGTCCATGAAACCCTAGGAGAGTATGTTTTCCAAGGTTTTCTACCTGTCTTTTTGAGGCAAGCAAATCAAAGAATTATGTTAATTACATTAACAAACAAACACCCATAAAGCCCCAGAGTTTGCACTAGCTAAGGGGCCAAGGAACCCCTCCAAAGCCCTGTAGGTCAAAGTCTAGGCTTTCTGTGGACACCCAGGGGTGAGGAGGTTCAACGCACGGTTTTGTAGAGTTTTAATTCTTTCTCTTGGGCTTCCAGGTTCTCCTTCTGGGTATCTTCCTTCTTTAACTCTTCTTTCAGCACTGAGCACTGGGGAGAAAAATAACAAGGTCACATGGGCTTGACTGGGGGCCCTAAGTCCCTATGTGCGTGCCCAAGGTTGTCTTCTGCTGTTTAACTCAATCACACCCTGCATTCTGAGAGGCCAGACTGTCTGTGTGATGGAAGCACGGGCATCCTGTGGTTGTTCCTGGTTCACCCCTCTTGTGAGTTCTGACAAATAAAGCATCTAAATTACCCTTCAAAAGCCAGCAAACTGCACCACACAGGGAGTCCAGACTCGTAGTCTGGGTACTTAGGGTGGAGGAATTGAGCTGTTTTCACTCAGAGAGCATCGAGAGTGGTGAGGGAGGGCCAGTGGGTTTGGGTCGATCTTAGTGCTTTTGTGCAGGTTCATCTCAAAGACACAACTGCCCTGTTGGTCACAAAGGGGTAAATGGAGCTGCCTTTTCCGAGGGCATTTTGGCAACAGACATTAAGAGCATAAGGATGGATGTGTCTTCTTTTGACCCAGAAATTCCCACTTTGGACATGTACCCTAAGGACAATGATTAGAGAAATCAGTGAATCTGTAGCTTCAAGGATGTTCTCCATAGAACTGTCAGTAACAGTGGAAAAAAAAAAACACAAGTGTTGTTTATGACAGGAGATGACTTTATAACACTGTGTACATCCAGGAGAAAGTGTGTGGCTTTTAAGACCAATGATAAGAGCGTTGATCTATTAGCATGGGAAAGTCATTGTGTTTATGATTTTTAAAAATATACATAGTGTAAATTCACTGTAAAATAACTGACTGATTGATTTCCAGGTAATATATAGAAACAAGACTGGAAGAACCCAGAGGAAAAGTGACCTCACTCTAAGGTCAATAAGGAAGGGGAAACGGGGACATAATCAAACAGATGCACTGTGGGAGGTGGAAGAGCCAAGCAGGGGCTGTCTTTGCATATTCCTTCTACTAAGCACCAGCTCTGCAACCCCTCCCTGTCCCCAACACACACACACACACACACACACACACACACACACAGAGTCCTCTCACCTAAAACAGCGAGTGCACATGCCTAGGAGGGCACTCTGCTTGTCAGAAACAAAGGCAGAGGCATTGGCCGGGTGGCTGACTGAGGCAGAGGCAGAGGAGCAGGGCTAAAACCAGGCTCTCATGTCTTGGAAAACGATTTTGTCATTCCCATTTCGCAGATGGGGTAATAAAGGCCAAATAAGTTACAGTAAGAGAAAGCTCTGGGATTGGACCCAGGTCTGTGACTCCAAAGCTCCTGCCTTTTGCCGGTTCCATATTCGGTGTAGTACTGCGCACCAGGTACTACGTATCAGGCCTTTTCCTTGGAACCTCAGGATGTTTCCATCCCACACCCGTGCAGCCCTGGCTAATCCATCAGACAGCTGCTGGGAATCCCTGAGTTACGACCTGAGATGAAAGCTATGAGGTTTTACCCTGACTGGCAGAAACAGATGCATCATACAAATACTGAGAAATCTTATCCTATAGAGTCAGGATTCTAAAGTTGGCATGGAAGGCAAGATTTGCAAATAAAGTTCCATTTAAAAAACTCTTCACTTGCCTACCAAGTCTAGGTAAGAAATGAGAGTTTGTGTGTTTGCATCTGGATCTTCAAACGTTGTGATTTGAAGGCAATTATGAGAACCAGTGGTGCTGGGACTGCGATGGAGCCCTGTGGGTTGTCCTTGCTCACAGAGAGATTTTATTCTGTTTTACATTAAGCTGTGCAGTAGCAATATATCCTAATAAGTGTGTTTGTTCCTGGGGTTTATTTATCATAGGGGTTAAAAAATATTTGCTGCATTTGAAAATGTATTATGCTCTTCTGAGCCACATACTGTACTTTAAAAGCTGCTGAGAAGTTGACTTCTCTGCAGATATGTGACTGCACTGTGTCTGCTTTGGTGATGACCTGACACTCACTCTGGAGTTGAGGGCTTCAAGCTGGTGGTCCTTTTCTCTGTTCTCACTTTTTAGTTGATTCACCTCCTGTTTTAGTTGTTGAACTTGCTCATCCTTTGCTAACATATCCTTTTGCAAAGATGACACCATCTCTGCAAAACAAAAGCAAAAACTCACAGGTCAAAAGGGCAGGGAGGACTCCTGGCATCACCACGGCTGTTAGCCAAGTTTCAGACAAGAACCTCCAAGCCCAGGGCCGGCGTTCCTAGAGCTGCGGAGGTTGTTGCCAAAGAATCCCAGAGCAAGAACAGGAATGAGACCAGAGACCATGGAACGTGGTTTGAGGCTTCAGGGAGAATGAGGGGCAGTCAGCGAGCACCAGGGGGACGAGAAGCCTTTGGGGGCCCCTGGTGGGCACAGGCTGGGCAGAGCCGATAGGCGAGGCCATGCCCAGGGCTTGAGCAGCAAAGGCCCAGCACAGGTGAAGTCCAGGAATTCTTCTCCAGAGCCCAGGAGACAGACTTGCGGCAGAGCAGACTGCTGGACACTCTTGGTGGGGCAGCTAGCTTCACACTTACATGAGTTTGGCCCTGTCCTAACCCCTTATTGGCTTGGCGGTCTTGGACAAGTTATTTCACCTCCCACTGCATGTCCTGCACAGAGTTATTGTAAGGGTCAAGTGAGATGGTCTGTCCTAAGAACATAAAGTGACTAACTTATATTTGTCGCTGCTGTTCAGCCGCTAAATCGTGTCTGACTCTTTGCGACCTCATGGACTGCAGCATGCCAGGCTTCTCTGACCTCCACCATCTCCTGGAGATTGCTCAAACTCATGTCCATTGAGTCGGTGATACCAACCAATCATCTCATCCTCTGTCACCCCCCTACATGGTACTCACTATGTTTCACGACAGCCAGTTTCCAGCATGGCCCCCATGCCCTGTCTCCTGGAATTCATGCCCTTGTGCGGCCCCTCCCACCCTGAATAGGGCTGACATGGGTAACCAACGTGATGCTGTGGAAATGATGCAATGTGACCTCCCAGGCTGGGTCATTAAAGACACTGCGGCTTCCTCTTTGCTCTCTCTTGCATCACTCACTCTGGGGGAAGCCACCCCCTGTGTTGTGAAGACACTCAAGGAGACCTCGGGAGAAGTACGTGTGATGAGAGGCTGAGGCCTCCAGCCAACAGCCACATGAGCAGCAACTCTGAAAGGGGTTCCTCCTGCTTCCAGTAAGGCTTTAGATGACATGACTGATGCCCCAGACGACATCTTGACTGCAATTCAAGAGAACTAAGTTACACACCCCTCCATCCCAAATTCCTGTACTGCAGAAACTGGGTGAGATAATAAATATCAGCTGTTGTTTTATCTGTTACATTTTGGGATAACTTGCTATATAGCAATAGATAACTATTCTGTTATTGAATTATCACTTTGGGGAAAAGTGGAAAGTGAAAGTGAAAGTTGCTCACTTTCCAAGCTGGTGGAAGATTTGACTTCCAGTGGACCTGGAGCCTCATTATATGCTCACTGTAACGCAATAGCTGAGTGACACACCCACCAGCAACAGAGGATGAGATCGTTGGACGGTATCACCTATTCAGTGGACACGAACTTGGGCAAACTCCAGGAGCTGGTGAAGGACAGGGAAGCCTGGCGTGCTGCAGTCCATGGGGTTTCAGAGTCGGATACAACTTGGTGACTGAACAGCAACAAGACACCCACCATCACCATCACAGTTCTGAGGTCAGTCATACGAGGTCAGAAGTGGGCAGTGGCCTGATTTCCGGAAATCACTGCCCCTTCTCCAAAATACTTGGGATAATCCTCCCACTCACTAGCCTATGAAATTACCCAGCCCATAAAAATTAACCACCTCATATTTCAGGGCTGCTCACCTTCTGAGATGGCCCATACTCTCTACCCGTGGAGTATGTTTCTCTCTAAACAAACCCACTTCTTACCTATCACTTTGTCTCTCACTGAATTCTCTCTGTGACAAGACATCAAGAACCTGAGCTTTATTAATGAATAAATGAAGCCCAGATGTATGAGCTCAGTTAAAAGACAGTGTGTTCTGGCCTGGGTCCAAGTTCAACCTGGGTTGCACGGTTTCACACCCGCTCTGCTGTTCTCCCCTGGGTCCCCCCCCGAGGCACTGGCCACCGTCTCACACAGTGGGTTTTGTCCACAGCACGACCACTCTCTGAAGCAGGCTGTTCGTTTATTCATCCTTTTCCTTCAATGAGTACAGGGATCTGACTGTCTTGCTCAGAGCTCTCTCCCCAGAGCCTAGAACAGGGCCTGACAGTTAGTAGGTGCTCAGTCAGCATGCTGAAGGAATGAAGGAATCCAGGGAGTCCGGGCTCAGCCACAGCTGTGTGTGGGCTGCCCCTCCCCTCACCCAAGCCCTTTATCAGGGAACCACCTTTGTTGGTCAATTAGAAAATGTTTCACTTGGGCTCAAGTGCACTCAGGTGAAAATGGGTGAGATGATGGGTACCCAAAGTGGTGACCCCATTTTGTCCATGTTCTAGTTCGCACTCAGGCAGGCTGGCTTGTGGAGCCACCCAAGTCACACTATGTTCTATGCTCTCCCTGATGGGGCCAGTGCTCAAGCGACCTCGTAGACAAGATATATGTGTGTGTGCTCAGTTGCTCAGTTGTGTCCGATTCTTTGCGACCCCCATGGACTGTAGCCCGCCAGGCTCCTCTGCCCATGGAATTGTCCAGGCAAAAATACTTGAGCAGTAGCCCTTTCCTTCTCCAGAGGATCTTCCCAGACCAGGGATTGAACCTGGGTCTCCTATGTCTCCTGTATTGGCAGATGGATTCTTTACCACTGAGCCAGCCACTTGGGAAGCCCAGTCAAGATACAACATTCTCTCCAGTATTTATCAGGCCCTGCCCTAGGAAGTGGGTGGCAAGAAATCTGCACTGAGGGAGAATTCTAACTCGCTGACACTGGTGGCCACGTGGGTTGCTGAGATCCCTGAGGCTGCATCCAGGTCATGGGCACAGGTGCTGTGGTAGACTGGGGATGTTTGCAGGGGGAGGGAGGCAAGTGCAGTGATAGACTGGTGATGTCTGCAGGGGGAGGGAGGCAGGTGTAGTGGTAGATTGGTGATGTCTGCAGGGGGAGGGAGGCAGGTGTAGTGGTAGATTGGTGATGTCTGCAGGGGGAGGGAGGCAGGTGTAGTGGTAGATTGGTGATGTCTGCAGGGGGAGAGAGGCAGTTCTCAGGAGCAAATCCAGAAGGACCTCACCTGATGTGATGGCGTTATCCCTTCTTAAATTCTCACCCTGGTTCTTCAGGGATGTGATTTCCAAGTTCCTCTCAGACAGGGTTTGGCACAGCACCTGGCTGTAGCCTTGCTGCAGGGCACTGATCTGTGGGAAGAGGCAACACAGAGTCAGAGGGAGGCCAGCCAGCTTGGCAGGACACGCTTCTCCAAGGCTGGACAAAAAAGAGTCAGGTTGATCTTGGGTTGGGGTGTTGGGCAAACCAAGCTTTTTAGTTATAACTAGTGGGAGAGACGGGAGGCTGCCTACTCCAGTGACCACCGTGTCCTACATCATCAAGACACAAGCCTTACCTTTGTGGTCACCCAGGGGCTCAGGGGCCCTTGCCCTGGATCCCTTCCTGTGACTGAGGCAGGAGGCAGATGGGTTTCAGGCTGGATACTTACAACCAGCCTTCTGTTTACATTTCCCAAGACAGGAAGTAGGTGGGCTCCAGGTTAGGCTTTTACAACCAGCCTCCTGTTTGCACTTTGAGATGGAAACGACGACAGGAACAGGGTAAATGGCTGGACTTTGCCTCCTGTGGACACATCAGTTATATCAGGGACAGACAGGGGCAAAACCTTGCTTGAGTACAAGACCAAGAGGTCACATATTTCCCATCTTTGGGGCAAGGGAGTTGCTGCACACGTGCAGAAAGGCTCTTTGGGGATACCAAAGGAGGGGTCACCATCCCATAAATGTGATGTCAAGCCCCATCCCTCATTGGCTGCTGGGCTGGAATCTACCTTGGGAAAAAGCTGTGCACACATGTCGGGGAGGATTCTAGGGTAGGTCCAGTGTGGAAAAAGAAACCATTTAATTGGCCAAAGGTAAACAAAGACCCACCGGATGGGTGGCCACCTAATGCAAAGAGCTGACACACTAGAGAAGACCCTGATGCTGGGAAAAGATTGACAGCAGGAGGAGAAGGGGACGACAGAGGGCGAGATGGTTGGATGGCATCACCGACTCGATGGACCTGAGTTTGAAAAAAGTCCACAAGTCTGAGCCTCTGAACAGCAACAACAAAGACTTGAAAGAACTTCCCTATACACATGATTCAACCACATCTGCCCTGCGCTCCTCCTCACTGAAGGGACGCCCACACCCTTTCTCTCCGGGTGTGCATCTCTGTCTTAACGAAACAAACTGTTTCTCTTTGTGCTCTTCCAGTTGTCCTGCTGTGTCTGTAACAATAAACTTCGTACCTGTTGTTTTATATTTTTTGCCTCCACAAGAAGTGCATTTTTCAACGGGAGCAAGAGCCAGGGGAGATTTGCTTCTAGCCTCTAGCTGTTGATGGTCCAGTGGCTAGGAGTCCTGGTTTTAATCCCGGCTACCCAGGTTCAGTTCCTGGGCAGGGAACTAAGACCTCGCTTCAAGCCACTGCTCACTGTTGCCTCTCCGAGATCACCATCTGTGGACTTTTAGCCATAAACAGGCCAGCTCTTGGTGCTGAATCACCCAGCACTGGCTGTATGCAGAGCAAAATTCAAGAGACAGGAGGGTGTTGTGTGTGCTCACTCACGTCTGACTCTTCTGCGACCCCAGGGACTGTAGCCCGCCAGGCTCCTCTGTCCACGGGATCTCCCAGGCAAGAACACTGGAGTGGGTTGCCATTTCCTATTCCAGGGGTCCTTCCCAATCAGGGATCAAACCCATGTCTCCTATGTCCCCTGCACTGGCAGGTGGATTCTTTACCACTGGGAAGCCCCCAGGAGACGGGAACAGGTTATACAATGAATTTCCTTTAATGAGAACAGCAAATCGCGTATACCTCATACGACACTCTGGAGTTTACACAGCTCGTGTGCGCGTGCTACGCGACACTCCTCACGGCACTGCTGAAGGCTGACGTTCCCGGCAGGCTTCCCATTTGCGAGGGGGCAGACTGAGACTGGGAGAGGTAGAGTCCCCTGCTCAGGATCACGGGGCTGGTCAGAGGCGGAGAAGGAGTCAAACCCAGCCTCTAGGGGCCCGCTTCCACCTTTCCAGGGGGCCCTAGGAAGCAGCATGAAAAGTAGGAGGCTCTAAAGCATAGCGTGGACTTGGGAGCCAGACTGTAGGCTTCAAGTCCTGTTTCTGCCTGTTACGGGCCATGTGAACACAGGAAGACACCATATTTTATTTTCAGTCTGTACGTGGGGTGATGGCAGTCCCAGTCTGATAGGATTAATAGAAGTATAGTTTTTTCCCCAGTCCCTGCTTTGCGGCATGTTGGATCTTCATTTCCCAACCAGGGATCAAACCCAGGGAGCTTGGAGTCTTAACCACTGGACCACCAGGAAATCCCTGTTAGAAGTATCTTAACAAATTAGTCATGTGTGCAAGTAATCAGATTATGTGTGGCACACGGCACAGAGGGATGAGGTGTCACGGGCCTCTCAGCTGACTACCCACGGCGTGTTTTAGCTTCAGCTTCCCTTGTCTGTCTCTGGGGAAAGGAGTTGGCAATCTTTTCGTGTGCATTTGTAAGTCTTGCTCAGGCTCACTTTAACGGCTCTGATTGTTATTAGGAGGAAATATAGGAATCATGGGTGGGATGACCATGGGCTGGCTGTTGCAAGAACTCTGGAAGTTCCTGGCTCAGAACCCACTTGAGGGCCAGCCCCTTTCTGGGGATCCATACCCTGGGCAGGGGCCCTGGAAGGATCTCCTTGAAAAGCAGCCTTGGTAAGGGCTGGAAAGTAGCTGCCACATCTCAGCCTCCACAGAGCAGGTACCCGAGAGGCTGGGGAAGGGAGGTGGGCCAGAACTCCCTCCCTCTTCATCTGACTCCTGCGACTGCTTTGGTCGGAGTGGCCAGGCCTTTTCCCTCTCAGGGTGTGCTGTGGACCTTCACCGCTTTGATTTTTCAGACGTCAGGACTCAGTTCTCCCACAGGGACAAGCTTATTGGGGCAGAAATGCCACATAGTCCCTAGACAGGATGAGAGCTAGCTTGTTTTGATAGATCAAAATAGAAGAGACAAGGAGCAGGATGCAATTTCTTTGTTTTCCTAAGGTAAGGTTGCCAGATTTGGGGGAGAAAAAAAGGATACCCATTGAAAATAAGATGACAGATAACATTTTCCTGTGTGTCCCATGCAGTAGGTGGAACATACGCTAAAAAAGATATTCCAATATTCAAATTTAATTGGGTGTCCTTATTTTATCTGGCAACCCCACCCTAAGAGAGTTCTTAAACTTCAGTCATTCAAATACCACTTTCACTATTTTTGCCATATTTCTTTGCTGGTCCCACTATAATTTCTTAGCATTTTTCTTAGAAGCCCCTTGCTTTTTAAACTTAAAAAACGTGTATTAAATTAAAAATAACTGCTATAAGAGCAAATAGAGACTCGATATCTTAAATAAAAATAATCTTAAAAAAAGAGAAAACACAAGAATTTCCCTGTTTACTGTCAGACCAGGCTGCAGGCTTCACATTAAAAAAAAAAAAGATTGGTGGGAAGGGGCAGGCATGCCCAGGTATTTGGGCAACGGTGTGGTGACCTTGCCACCAGATGGCGCTCACAGCCTTTGGTCCTGGTTTCTGTGCCTGAAAATCTTGTCATTCTTACTCTTACAGCATTAACGGAAGTGTCAAGGTCTCACAGGCTTTCTTTCTCGTTTTATGCACCATCATGGTTGAGAGTCTATGACATTTACGGTGGTTATAGATACTTTTCCCCTGGGGCATCTGAGACATTATTGGGACAGGTCTACGATAGAAGGTGGCAGGGGCGGGGGGGAGGGGGACACAGGCCACTCTGGCCCCCAACCTCTCCAAGGCTATTGTTCAGTTGCTCAGTCGTGTCTGACTCTTTGCAATCCCATGGACTGCAGCATGCCAGACTCTTCTGTCCTCCACCATCACCCAGAGTTTGCTCAAATGCATGTCCATTGAGTCAGTGACGCTATCTAACCATTTCATCCTCTGTTGCTCCCTTCTCCTTTGGCCTTCAGTCTTTCCTAGCATCAGGGTCTTTTCCAACGAGTCAGCTCTTTGCTTCAGGTGGCCAGAGTACTGGAGCTTCAGCTTCAGCATCAGTCCTTCCAATGAATATTCAGGGTTGATTTCCTTTAGGATTGGCTGGTTGGATCTCCTTGCAGTCCAAGGGACTCTCAAGAGTCTTCTCCAAACCACATTTCTAAAGCATCAATTCTTCAGTGCTTGCTTTCTTTATGGTCCAAGCCTCACATTTGTACATGACCACCTTCTATGGGTCGTTGTGGTGGGGGACACAGGCCACTCTGCTCACCAGCCGCCCCAAGGCTATACTTTTGCATGTTTGTGCTTTGGACTTTGAGTGAAAAAAATTCTTTCATCTCTTACTGAGGAGATGAAAGAGGGTGGGTGGTGGCGGTGGTGGAATGCAACTTTCCCATAAAAAGTACTTGGAACACTTAGGCAAACTGTTTCTAGCTCTTCTCAGCTTAATGGGTTTATTTGCATAAGGAAGAACACACAGAGACAAACTTCCAGAAGGGAAAACATACGTTCCCCTCTAAAGACTCCAGTGCTTTTGACAGATTTAAAATGTTTCACTTTAAGTGTCAGAATTTGAGGATTTTGGATTGCTGAAAAGCTCAAGAGTCTTCAAGGGACTTCCCTGGTGGTCCAGTGGTTGAGAGTTCACCTTCCAGTGTAAGGGGATGTGGGTCTGACCCCTGGTCAAGGAACTGAGAGCCTGTGCCCCACACTCAGAGAAAGCCTGCACGCCCAACGAAGACAAAAAAAAAAAAAAAAGAGTGTTTCAGACCTCTTTGTTACTTTTACTACCAAAACAAATATCCATGTTGTCTGTAACTGGCATAAATTCCAAGATGTTTAATGTCTGTTATGCTACGTAATAAAATGGGCCCAGAATCATAAGAAAATTAATAGTGCTAGGAGGAGCGACTGTTTCAAGATACTAATTTGGTTTCTAATTAGCACAGGCGTATAAGAACACATGCAGGTAAGAACTTTCTAGCGATATTTCTAGAGGATCGAAGATCGCTGAGAGCAAGTCATTATGTACATGCTTTCAGGGACTAAGGAGAATGCATAAAGTAATCAGAACGATGAATCAAACAGCCATGCAGCTTCTGCTTCTGGCTGAATGTTCTGCAGGCAGTAGAATATTGAAGCAGCTAAGACGTGAGTGGATGGAGCTCGATTTGAGTTCAAACCAGGGCAGCCTCGGGTTCATAGATGTCTTGTTACAATATATTCTCCTTCAGTTATAAATAAAGCTCCAGAGGTGGAGGAGGTAACTGGATGATGAATCAGTGTAATTATTTCTAGATAATATCTTTGTGAAAAAATTTTTTTCTCCCCAGATATCATCAGCCACTTTAAATAATACTCAAATTGTGACTGGCTGATATTCAAAGATACGTGGAAATTCTGTAATATTATATGTCAAATATGTTTCAACTGAAAAAAAAAAAAGATATATGAGAATAATTCAGCCTTGTCCATGTACCTGTGACATTAGCTCAGGAAAGCTCTGAAATGGGAGGATAACTGAAAAGGATATTTCAGCAAAACTGGGTTCAAGAGAAGGTGCTCCTCAGGGAGTCAGTTACATGTCATGGTAGCTGTTTGCAGTAGGGGTTCCTGCAGGACTTGCTGCTTTCAGTGTTTCCTTCAAAAATAGGTTCAAAAGAGAGTCACCGCTTCATTGAAATACTAGAACATATATCCTGTTTCCTGGTTTATTCTGTCCCCCTCACTAGAACAAAACAGGGGGAAGGATCATGTCTTCCCTGTTTCTGCTGAATTCACAGAGCCTGGAAGCCAGCACGACACAGGGTTGGCCCCAGCAAATGCTGATTTGAATGGATGGATGGATGAAGAACAAACAGACACGGACCTGTCCGAGTTTTGGAAGGTTACTAGGGCCAGCCTTTGCCTTCATGGAGCTGGCAGTCTCCTGATAGAATCTCCCATGTCCTTTCTAGGGCACCAGGAGACCCCGGTTTGATTCCTGGGTTGGGAAGATCCCCCGGAGAAGAGAATGGCTACTTACTCCAGTATTCTGACCTGGAGAGTTCCATGGACTGTATGGTCCATGGGGAGAGTCAGACACAACTGAGCTACTTTCACATATGTTGAGATATAATTTATGTACAAGATCAATGGCCGATTTTAAAGTCATTCCTTAAAAAAAAAAATTTTTTTTTTTGGATCTAGTTTCAAGAGAAAGGAACTTGACTATAAATCCAGGCATCCTGGGTGGAGAATTTTGGGTGAAATTCTCCATAAATGAAGTAGCAGCAGCTGCCTTCAGGGTTTGATAAAGGCCTTGGTGTTTGGAACACTGGGAGGTTCCTTCTCCCTATCTCCAGTCCTTTCTGGCTGGGGCCAGGTGAGCATGAGAGGCGGTCACTAAAGCCACAGAGCTGGGTGGAAATGCAAAGTGGCAGAGGGGAGCTCAAGTCACACAGCCCCCTCTCATTTACTGTGCAAGCTGTAACAAGTTCCTGGGTATCTCCGAGCCTACCTCAGTACCCTCATCTGTAGAATCATATGTGCAGTCAGGGGCTTCCCAGATGGTGCTAGTGGTGAAGAACCTGCCTGCTAAGGCAGGAGATGTAAGAGACCAGGGTTCGATCCCTGGGTCGGGAAGATCCCCTGGAGGAGGGCATGGCAACCCACTCCAATCTCCTTGCCTGAAGAATGCCATGGACAGAGGAGCCTGGCAGGCCTCAGTCCATAGAGTTGCAGAGTCAGACACGACTGAAGAAGGCACTTAATCAAAGGTATTAATGGTATTGTTCTTAGCAGGCTAGGACCTGCCAAGTCTCTCCTCCCTGGATCTGTGCTCTTCTCCACCATCCATGCTGACCACCCATTTCCAACTATCCGGGTGGATACCCTTGGTATCCCTGCAGCTGCACTTGACAGCCATCACCCTGAGTCACCACCCTAAGGCTCTGACCCCTTGTCTTCGAGCCCTACCAGGTTTTTCTTTTTTAAAATTAATTGTCATTAAAGTATAGTTGCTTTAGAATGTTGTGTTAGTTTCTGCTGCACAGCAAAGTGAATCAGTTACATATATGCATATATCCCTTCTTTTTTCGACTTCCTTCACATTTATTTCACAGAGCATTGGGTAGGGTTCCCTGTGCAACACAGTAGGTTCTCACGAGTCATCTATTTTATACATAGTATTAAGAGTGCGGGGCTTCCCTGGCGACTCAGTAGTAAAGAGTTCGGGAGCTGCAGTTTCGATCCCTGGGTTGGGGAGATGCCCCTGGAGAAGGAAATGGCAACCCACTCCAGTATTCTTGCCTGGAAAATCTCATGGACAGAGGAGCCTGGTGGGCTGTTGTTCACGGGGTCGCCTAAGAGTTGGACATGACTTAGCAACTAAACAACAATTAAGAGTGTATGTATGCCAATCCAAACCTCCCAATCTGTCCCACGCCCCTCCTCCCCTCTACCTGGCTTTTCAAGTTCTCGATTTCTCTCTGTTGGGCATCATCATCTTCCTCCAGAACCTGGAGCTTGGACGGGACCACCCTCTCATTCTGCCTGGAGGTGGCTGTTTCCGACAGCTTCTGGCTCAGGTGGGCCACTTCGTTCTGAAGGTTCGCGATCACGGCATCTTTGTATTTGGATTCGAGTTCGAAATCCGAGAGACGGCTGACTTCTTTTCCCAGCAGCATAATTATTTCATCCTGGGTGGAGGCCAGATGGGAAGTTTAGTGGGTGTGGGTCTGGGTGTAAGGCTGAGCCCATTGAAAAAAATATAGGAAAAATATGGTATTTTTCTCTGGGAAGGTGAGGGCAGGCAGGGAAGGACAAGGCAGAGTCTCAAGGCTATCTCTGTCATTTGAGAAAACCTCAAAGAGTCAAGAATTTGGTTGAAATGATGTACATGTATATAGACATGTGTAATGGGTGTCTGGGCTCCTCAGGTGGTGCTAGTGGTAAAGTGCTCGCTTGCCAACGCAGGAAATGTAAGAGATGTGGGTTTGGCCCCTGGGTTGGGAAGATCCCCTGGAGGAGGGCCTGGCACCCCACTCCACTCTTCTTGCCTGGAGAATCCCATGGACAGAGAAGCCTGGTGAGCTACAGTCCATGGGGTTGCAAAGAGTCAGACACGACTGAAGCGACTTAGCCTGGACACACATAAGTGGATATCTATAGCTCACAGGTACTGAAACTACTGAGAGTTATCCTTTCATGTTAAGAACAACCATCCCACTTGGGAACTTTTGTTGCTGGAAACTTTATAATTTTTTATTTACAATATTTAGCCTAGCACACTGGGGACCTAGGAAAGGTAACTAGGAAATCAACATTCTATTCAATCACATTCTACTTATAACGAGGGCTATTTTTTTTTTTAACTTAAAACATTTAATACATTCTGAAATATTTATTTCCCTTTCCTCTCTTCTAGTACTTCCTGCCTCTCTGGCAATTCATGAAAGAATTTTTTTCCAGGTCACTGGATCTGGGAAGTAAATGAGATGGGAATGCTGATTATTTGTGCGGGCTGGTGTAAAGTTTGGGCTGGGAAAACAACATCACTGGCAGACTTCATCCACAGGCATAATTAACCCTGTCTTCCATCTCTCCAAAGAAAAAGTTCTAACAAAAGAATTTGTTAGGTTTTCCAAAAGTGGAAGGAAAAAAAAAAAAATCCCCCAAGCTTCTCACCAGCAGGTATCAACAAAATGTCAAGAAAACTGGGGAAAAAAAAAGAATTCGCCAGATGCCTTTTCAAAGGCAGACACAAAAAGAGATAAACAGGCAATTTCTAGGCTGGCTCATTCCCAGGGGAGCTTGCCCAGTTGGCCCCAAGACCTTCCAGCTCTATGACCTGGGGAAGGACAGGATCTTAGTCAGGAGGAAGCTCGTCTGACATTGCCAGCTGCTGCCAAAGGTCTTCCTCTGGGTCCCTGTAAATGCTGGTGGCAAAATTTCAAGAGAGAACACCAAACAGATTCCCTGCTCCTGGGCAGCTCCCCCCTCTTTCATCCTATTATGATCAGCCAGGTGCTTATTTATTTTTCATGCCACAAACACTCACTGGGCAGCTGCTATATACCAGGCCCTGTGTTTGTGCTGAAATATGTTTGCAGAGGGCTGAGGACCACTGTGGGTTCTGTCTTCCTGGTGAGCACCAGTCCCCAGCCCCCAGTGCCCTTCCTGGAGGGAGCCTGGTACATGTGACCCAAGCTGGTCAATCAGAGTTTTCTCAAAGACTTCACACATCAGTTACAGAGGGCGAGGATCTCTTGCCTCCTTTTGGACCACTGACCTTACATTTAGAGGCTTGTTTGCCTGAGTTTGCCTTTTTCAACACACAAAACTGGCCTTATGCAGAAAGCCAGACTCTGAGGGAAACAGACGGGAGAGACTGGTGGTAGGAAGTGTTCTGATGACAAGATTCAAGCTCCTAGATCTAGCCATACTTGAAGCTAGGAACCCTTTAAATAGTCCAGTAAGAGGAGCCAATAAATGCTTCCCTGTCCACCAAGCTAATTTACTTACTGTCACCTGAAGGAGTCCTGGCAAGTCAGGGGATAAATGGCTTATAAATAGAAAAAAATTATAATTGTGGTTGCACTTTATTTCCAATTTAAAAATGGAGGCAAGTTGAAAACCGGCTACAAACACTTTGCAGCTTTGCTATCTAGCCTATTTTCCCACCCTCTAAGTCTGGGCTGGCCCTGGGACTTCTTTAACCAACCAAAGGTAGTGGAAGTGTGGCTGCATGATCCCCAGGCAAGTTCTTACAGGCTGTGAGATTGTGTTCCAGCCCCCTGGGAACCCTGAGAGCACTGTGCTATGATGAAAAACCACAAGCAGAAAGGGGGGCACCAGTCCAGGCATCCTGGCTGAGGCTCCAGTCCTGGGAAGGAGGCCATCAGAGAGACCACTGGCTGGGCCAGGTCGCGGGCTGACTGCAGTCTAGTGAGTGAGGTCAGGGGACAGGAGCAAAGGAAACTTCCAGGTCAATCCGGAGAGTCTGGGAAATAATGAGTTGCTGTTTTAAGCCCCTAAGCTTTAAGGATGGCTTGTTACAGAGCAAGAAACACAGAATCTGAGCTTGGCTTCTCACCTCCCTGCAACAATTCTTACAGTTTTGTCTCAGGACACCTTTTTTGGAACCCCCTACCTCCTGAAGTTTGGATTCCCTGTCTGACAAAGACCCCAGGTGGTTCTGCTCCTCACAGACTCCAAGAATTGCTGCAGGCTCAGGCCCTGGCCTTTGAGGAAAGCGAGACATTGCAGACTGCTTCTTTTAGAATAATTTTCAGGTCATGTCTAAGAGGGGAGAAATCAGCCTGGGTCCTTCCCAGGATGGTCTGAATTCACCTCTTCTCCTTCTTTGAACCTCCCTAATTCTTTAATGAGTATCTTTCTTTGCTTGGGCCTCCCTGACTTCAGTGTTCACTTCTTCCTGCCAGAAATGTATTTATCCATCATCACTGTTCCATCACTCGAAGCTGATCAAGTGATTACTATGTGTGTGTGTTAGAAGCACCTGCTGGGAAGTTAACCAGACCTAGGTTTGAATCCTAACACTGCTCCTTACCCTGGGCAACCTTAAACAAGTTACTTAACCTCTCTGAGCTTCAGTTTCCTCATCGCAAAGTGAAGGAGATAAAATCTATCCTGAAGATGATAAGAATTAACAAGCCAAGGGAATGTCAAGGGCACAGGACATGGCCCAGCACACAGGAGGTGCTCAGTACCTTGCAGCTGCTGCTACTGCTGCTAAGTCACTTCAGTCGTGTCTGACTCTGTGTGACCCCATAGACGGCAGCCCACCAGGCTCCCCCGTCCCTGGGATTCTCCAGGCAAGAACACTGGAGTGGGTTGTCATTTCCTTCTCCAATGCAAGAAAGTGAAAAGTGAAAAGGGAAGTCGCTCAGTCGTGTCCGACCCTTCGCGACCCCATGGGCCGCAGCCCACCAGGCTTCTCTGTCCATGGGATTTTCCAGGCAAGAGTACTGGAGTGGGGTGCCATCGCCTTGCAGCGGTAGATGCTATTTGGGATAAAATGAGCAGTAACCAAACTTTTGGCTGAATGTCTTGGGAGCAAGAGGTGATTTCTTGGAAGTAGGAAAAAAAAAAAGGTACTTCTAGAGCCACAAAGAGCAAGAGGCAGTGGCAATCCCTCCGTGGGTCCCTCTTGCCACTGCAGCTCTGTCCTCCCCGAGATCCCTCACCTTCTCCTGCTGGGCCAAGTCATGATCCACAAACATCTCTCTGGCGGATCCTGCCCCGGGAATTTCCTCGGCCACTGGTTGGTCTGATAGGTCCGCGGCGTTGGTCCACACTAACACACGGGCGACAGAGAATGCAGAGGAGATGGTAAGTGTCCCCAAAATCTTAGGGGATATCTTCAGATTAACCTTCACATTCATGAAACTCATGCAATGACATCACGAACAGGAATGTTGGTAAGGGGAAGAGCCGTCTCTTCCTCTTCCCCCAGGTTAGCTGTGCTGATGCACTTTGATGCAGCCCTTTCCAGACTTATTTCTATGCCGCGTAAGAGCTGAGGACCTGTGCACGTCGTTTAATCTCCCTCAGCTGCATATATAATGTAGGGACACTAACAGTCTCTATTATAAAGGGCTCTTTGGAGAGTAAATAGAATAATGATGTAGAGCAGGGGTGGGCAAACTGTGGCCCTACAGCCAAACCTGGCCCTCGGCGTATTTTTAAATCTATCTGTTGGGCTTTTCTCTACTGCAGTGAGTGGGAGCTGCTCTCTAGCTGTTGCGCATGTACTCCTCATTGCAGTGGTTTCTCCTGTTGCGGAGCACGGGCTCTGGGGAGCGCAGGCTCAGCAGCTGCAGCACGTGGGATCAGCAGTTGTGGCGCATGGGCTTAGGGCTCCATGGCAAGTGGAATCTTCACAGACCAGGGACTGAACCTGTGTCCCCTGCACTGGAAGGCAGATTCTTATCTATTGCGCCACCAGGGAAGTCCAGCTATTTTTAAACTGCAGTCCCATCTTTTATTTTATTTAAGATTTTTTTTTTGAGGCTGACCTGTTTTCCTTTTTAAGTCTTTATTGAACTCGTTACAATATTGCTTCTGCTCTGTGCTTCAGTTTTTTTGTCCATGAGGCATATGGGATCTTAACTCCCCTACCAAGGATCAAACCAGTACCCCTTGTACTGGAAGGTGAAGTCTTAACACTGGACCACCAGAGAAGGCCCTAGTCATATCTTTAACAAAAAAACGAAAATGGGGGAATTCCCTGGCTGTCCAGTGGTTAGGACTCTGCTTTCCCTGCCAAGGGCTCGGGTTCAATCCCTTTCTGGGGAACTAAGATCTCACAGCCAACGAACAAAAACAAAAATGGATTTACATAACAGAGATTTTTCTCCAGCTTACTTTTCACCTAACAATATTTAAAAAAAAATCAGCATTTGTAGCTGTACTTGGTTCTTTTAAAAAATATTTATCTTTGTCTGTGTTGGGTCTTACATGTGAGTGAGCAGGCTTCTCTCCAGTTGTGGTGGGTGGGCTCCAGAGCATGGGGGCTCTCTAGCTGTGGTGTGCAGGCTTAGCTGCCCCTCGCCACGAGGGAGCTTAGTTCCCTGATCAGGGATCAAACCCCCATCCACTGCACTGGGAGGCAGGTTCCTAACCACTGGACCACCAGGGAAATCCCCTGGTTCTTTTTAATGAGAGCATTGTGCTCCACTGTACAGCCCTACCCAATGTATTAACTGGAACCCACTTGATAAACATACAAGCTTTCCTGATTGTTCGCTTATGAATCCCATTATTACAAGGGTTGTTTACATGACTTTTGGGGGATGTGGCATTATGTTTGGGGATCTCAATCACATCAGACACAATTCACATCAAGACTGAATAATTTGTCTTTTTTTTGGTGTAGAAACTTTTGTAAAGATTTCCATAATTCTGCTTGTGAGATCACTTGGCTCCAGCAGTGTATTTTAAATTTTCAACTGACTCTGGTTTCTGGGCAGTCACTGCGCATTCTTATCTTCTTGTGAAGTGAAAAACTGATCCAATTGTTTTCAAAGTCAGTGAAACTTTAATGGGTGTTAACATGAATGATGAATGAAGCATGCACCGACGCGTTTGTGGCCATTTATTCCATCATTTATTCATTTGGCTTCTGCATTTTTTATTTATGCACTTCAGAGTCAATGATTCCCAAGCTTTTAAACGTGTCTGTGGATCCTAGAACCTCCAGTGGACACAGCCTATTTAAAAAAAGAAATCCTCTCCTGGTACAGGTTTGACTATAACGTGCAGCCAACTTCTGGGCCCTGTCATGCATCAAGGATCGTCACAGGCATGCACCTTAGTTTCTAAATATTCAGCATAGTGTGCTTGGTGCTATATGCACGCGGGTCATTTAACTTGCAGGCTAGAGGTGGTCAGATCCTTAATCTGTGGTTCTCAGTCCTGGTGTGGCCAGGCAGCACTGCATTAGACAGGCCATAGACCAGAGGCAGTTGTGCCTCCCGAAGGTCAGAAATGGGTTCTTACTGGTAACAGTGTGGCCTGTTACTTGGCATGCTGAATGCTAGAAACTAGCTCCCAGGGGTCCAGTGGAGGAAGGGACTGCCTAAGCTGTGCCCCGGGGCAGGCCCTGGAGTTTGACCCTAACGGGGTGAGTGTCCAGTCTCGGCTTAAAGCTCTGGCGTCTGCTGCTGTCTCTAGGGGTAACTCAAGATGCTCTGAGACCCTGTGAGGTGATGGTTGGAGGGGGACATCATCAAACCTATAGAACAGGCTGAACGACGGGATCCCTTTGCTGCAGAAGGTGTGTTCACTGAAAGTCTTTGTCGGGGCAGAACGTGCTCAGAGACTCGCTTTCCTTACACCCAGGCTGTGAGGTGCTGGGGCAGCTTCCCCTTACCCACACCAAACGTCTTTACAGGCTTCTATTCTTTGTCAACACTGGAGCAGGAAATGGCAACCCACTCAGCATTCTTGCCTGGGAAATTCTGTGGACAGAGAGGCCTGGCGGGCTACAGTCCATGGGGTCACAGAGTCGTGCACAACTGTGGGACTGAGCTATCTTTGTAGCTCTTCCTGTTTCCCTTGTTCCTATTAATATTGTCAAAAAGGACCTAAGGGCCACGTCTGACCAAACCGGTTTAACTCAGTTCAAAACAGCCTCTCTTGGCTGCTATAGACGTGTTATACTTTGAAACAAATTGAAAAAAATCGATCCCTTGGAGATCCTCGTGGGGAGAACCCCCAGGGAGGGCCAGGAGGGCTGGGGGATTGGTGGGATGGCAGAGGTAGCGACAGGGGCACTTTAAGAAGTTTCCAGCAGGACCTATTTGCCAACTAGCAGGGGAGTTACTTCAGTATTTTAACAACCCACTGCTTGTCCTGGTGTGTGTGTGTGAAAGTCTCTCTGTTGTGTCTGGCTCTTTGCTACTCCATGGATTATATGTCCATGGCATTCTCCAGGCCAGAATACTGGAGTGGGTAGCCTTTCCCTTCTCCAGGGGATCTTCCCAACTCAGGGACTGAACCCAGGTCTCCCTCATCGCAGGCAGATTCTTTACCAGCTGAGCCACAAGGGAAGCTTGCCTGTCCTGGTGCAATCATCAGTCTACAAAGGGGCAGCAAGTGTGCACCTTAACTGTGTCTTATTTTTTTGTCATTTCTTTCTTTAAAAAATTTTTTTTCAATTATGAAAGTATAACACATCTATAGCAGACGTGGAAAATACAGAATAAAGTTACATATATTAACTGTGTCTTCAAGACGTTGCTACATATGGTAAGTTGTAAATAAAAGTTAAATGACAATCATGGGTAGATAATCATTTAATTTTTTTAATATTTCAACATTTATTGAGTGTTCAGTATGCATCAGGTACTGTGCTTGGCGCTAACAGGCAGAATCTGATTCTGTCTTCATGACAACCTGGTGAGACAGGCATTACTATTTCCATCTCTGGTGAAGGACACGGAAGCGTGGCTTGATACCGTCCATGGGGTCGAAAAGAGTCAGACACGACTTAGTGACTGAAGAACAACAACATTCCTGTTTCCATTTTATAAGTGAGTGATATGCAGTACAGAGATGCCAAGTCACCTACTCAAGGACACACAGCTGGTATGTGGGTATGAGCCCAGGTTTGTTGGATTCTGAGCCCAACCTCTCCTAACCTCTATGCAGTAAATTTACTGAAGTGGGAAGACATTTATGATGTATTATTGAATTTCAAAAGGCAGGTCACCAATGTTAGGTTCACAGGATCCCATTATTGGGAGAAAAATTATATATAAATTGGATGCTATTTAAAAAAATTCACCCAATGTATTTTCTGTTCCCGGTAATTCTTCTCCACCTCCCATGAGCTCTTGCCATTAAGATTTGGTGGTTTTGGAGCTGAGGTTTTATTGCCTTGTGGGAAAGGAAGGATGATTATTAACTTAGAATGGGGTGATTCAGCCTCCAGACACAATGATGTTTTGACTTCTGACAAAGACTGGAGACATTTCTGAGTATCATAGTTGGAGGGTCGGGGGGGGTGGGGTTGCTGCTGGCATCAAGTGGGAAGGAGCCAGGGAGCTGCTAAATGTTCTAAAATGAACAGGACAGATCCTACAACAAGGAGTTATCCAGTCCCAAATGTCACTGTGCCGAGATGGAGAAACCCTGACCTGGCCTACGATAAATAAGGCCTTGGCCTTGGGTTTTCAAATAGGATTGTTCAAATCTATAGCAAGGCAAAAGTCTAACAGTAAACCAACTTTAGTTGAAAACCCCAGCTTCATTAAGAGGGGAGGGGTGTTTTTTTCAGAGCCCTCAATGCTCCAAAGAGTGGCGTACAGAGGCCCAGACAGGAAGGAGCTCTCCATCACAAGGGAAGTTGAAAGTCCTTCTCAGAGGATGGCGTGTCAGGGAAGTCAGGGTGAATGTATGGAAACAGATGAGATATGGCTGGGAGGCTGAGGGGATAGAGGCCCAGGAAGATGTGAAGGCCTCTAAGCCATAGGATTCATCCTTCACTTCTCCAGGGGAGTGTACATCCCTTAGAGAAGCCCCATTTTCAACATGGCATTGGAAAAACTGATGGCAAAATCCACTGATTACAGTTGTTTAGTTGATCAGTTTTGTCTGACTCTTTGTGACCCCATAGACTGCAGCATGCCAGGCTTCCCTGTCCATCACTATCTCCCGGAGTTTGTTCAAACTCATGTTCATTGAATCAATGATGCCAACCAACCATCTCATCCTCTGTCGCCCCCTTCTCCTCTTGTTCTCAGTCCTTTCCAACATCAGTCCTTCCAATGAATATTCAGGGTTGATTTCCTTTAGGATTGACTGGTATGATCTCCTTGCTGTCCAAGGGACTCTCAAGAGTCTTCTCCAGCACCACAGTTCAAAAGCATCAATTCTTTGGCGTTCAGCCTTCTTTATGGTCCAACTCTCACATCTGTACATAGTCAAGGTGTACAAACCATAACTTGGACTCTACAGACCTATGTTGGCCTGAGACTAGGTCATAAAAGACATTGTGGCTTCTGCCTTACTGTCCAAGACCACTTGTCTAGAGGAGTCAGCAGCTGTGTCACAAGGACACTCAGCAGCCTACGGACAGGTCCACCTGGTGAAGAACTGAGGCCTCCTACTAAAAGCCGTGGAGGGAACCATCACAGAGATGGGCCCTTCAGCCCCAGGAGGGCCTCCTGGTGATCACAGCCCTAGCTGAGACCATGATAGTAACCTCATGAGAAACCCCAAGCCCAAGTCACCCAGCTCAGCCAGTCCCCAATTCCTGACTCAGAGAAACTGTGAGATAATAAATGCTTCAGTTCAGTTCAGTTGCTCAGTCGTGTCCTACTCTTTGCGACCCCATGAACCACAGCACGCCAGGCCTCCCTGTCCATCACCAACTTCCGGAGTTCACTCAAACTCATGTGCATCGAGTCGGTGATGCCGTCCAGCCATCTCATCCTCTGTCGTCCCCTTCTCCTCCTGCCCCCAATCCCTCCCAGCATCAGGGTCTTTTCCAATGAGTCAGCTCTTCGCATGAGGTGGCCAAAGTACTGGAGTTTCATGCTTACCGTTGTTTTATTTTAAATACATTTATTTGGCTGTGCTGGGTCTTGACTGCTGTGCTCGGGCTTTCTCTAGTTGCAGGGAGTGGGGCTTACTGCTTAGTGTGGGCTTCTCACTGCAGTGGCTTCTCCTGTTGCAGAGCACGGGCTCTAGGGCTTTGGGGCTTCAGTGGTTTCGGCTTGTGGGCTCTAGAGCACAGGCTCAGTAGTTGGGATGCACGAGCTTAGTTGTTCTGTGGCATGAGGGATCTTTCCAGACCACGGATAGAACTGTGTCTCCTCCTTTAGCGGGACGATTCTTCACCACTGAGCCATGAGGGACACTCCTTACTGTTGTTTTAGACCCTCACACCCTGGAGTAACGTGTCAGCTGCAATGAGTAGTGAATACCGACTTTTGGCAGCAGGATTGGTGTGAAATTTAACAAAACCCCTGAATGGTGGAGTGGTTTGGGGCGGAACAGTGGCCAGAAGCTGGAGGACTTTTGCTGAGAGTCTTAGAGAAGGCCTGTTAGAAGGTTTGTTAGTAGGAGCTCAAAGGCCTTTGAGGAGGCAGTGAGGGGACGTTTCCAGGAAAGGGAGGAAAATGTTACTGGGGTCAAGGGATCCTTGTTAGGTGGTCGCAGAAGTTTTAATAGCACATTGCCTGTCATCATGTGGGAAGAGAAAATGTTCCTGATGAGCTGACTGACCAAGCTAAAGAGAGCTCCAGGCAAGAGTTGTGGAAGGAGCACCTGGTTACTTCTTACTATTTATTTACAGTGAAATGTGAAGGGGTGCTTGGTCAGTCATGCCTCTTTGCGGTCCCATGGAGTGTAGCTCTCCAGGCTCCTCTGTCCATGGAATTTTCCAGGCAAGAAATACTGGAGGGGGTTGCATTCCTACTCCAAGGGATCTTCCTGACCCAGGGATTGAACCTGTGTCTCTTGCACTACTTGCATTGGCAGACAGTTTCTTTACCACTAGTGCCACCTGGGAAGTCCATGTGAGGGGTAGAGACAGTTAAAGAAAGGGCTATTCAATCAGGACTCAGTGCTCTGGGCTTGAAAGTTCCCTGCCTGTGCAGGTGGCAAATGACACGTAAGAAACAGACTCTGGGCAAAGATCAACTCAAGGGCGCTCTCAAGAAAACACAATCTAAAGAAGAAACTGAAGTGACTGTAAAAATCCTGTGTTAAGAACACAGACTCAGGGCAGTGTCCCAGAGATGTTTGGTCTAGGCACTGGGCTTCTAAGAAGCTTGGGCAGTGTTGGAAGAAGGCCAAGGTGGAAGGGCTTGTGTCAAAAAAAACCTGTGAGCATGGGTTTTGCCCATTGTCAACCTGCTTTTTTAACTTATATGCAGAGTACGTCATGCGAAATGCAGGGCTTGATGAAGCACAAGCTGAAATCAAGACTGCCGGGAGAAATATCAATAACCTCAGATATGCAGATGACACCACCCTAATGGCAGAAAGCAGAGAGGAACTAAAGAGACACTTGATGAAGGTGAAAGAGCAGAGTGAAAAAGTTGGCTTAAAACTCAACATTCAAAAAACGAAGATTGTGGCATCTGGTTCCATCACTTCACAGCAAATAGATGGGGAAATAATGGAAACAGTAAGAGAACTTTATTTTCTTGGGCTCCAAAATCACTGCAGACGGTGACTGCAGACATGAAATTAAAAGACACTTGCTCCTTGGAAGAAAAGCCATGACAAACCTAGATAATGTATCAAAAAGCAGAGACATTACTTCACTGACAAAGCTCCGTGTAGTCAAAGCTAAGGTTTTTCCAGTAGTCACGTATGGATGTGAGAGTTGGACCACAAAGAAGGCTGACCACTGAGGAACTGATGCTTCTGAACTATGGTGTTGGAGAAGACTCTTGAGAGTCCCTTGGACTGCAAAGAGATTAAGCCAGTAAATGCTAAAGGAAATCAACCCTGAATTTTCACTAGAAGAACTGATGCTGAAGCTCCAATACATTGGCCACCTGATGGGAAGAGCCAACTCATTGGAAAAGACCCTGATGCTGGAAAAGACTGAAGGCAGGAGGAGAAGGGGACTACAAAGGATGAGATGGTTGGATGGCATCACCAACTCAATGGACATGAGTTTGAGGAAGCTCCAGGAGATGGTGAAGGGCAGGGAAGCCTGACATACTGCAGTCCATGGGGTCGCAAAGAGTTGAACACAACAACATGGGTTTCACCTAATAGGATGAACCCACATAAGAAGAACTGGCAACGGAGACCGACAGAGACTCACAAAACTAAAATAAGCTTCTGGACCCACAAGCTTCTTCAGGCAGGAAGCAGACACTGGTTACAGCTGCAACCATGTGATACCTTTGATGGGAAAGGCAGGACAATTCATAGGGCAGAACTTAGAGACGGGAGGGCAGAACCAAGAGCACTGGAATGTCGTTTCTGGGCAAGAGCTGGACTGAGGCCCCATCAAGGAACTGCTAAGATTTTCCCAGCTGGATTTCAGAATTGCTTTGGGCCAATGATGCCTGTGTGTTTCTTATCTTTTTCCCTTTTTAATTAGAGGAGGGTATGTAGCAGTTATGCTGTGTCTGTCCCACCATTGTATGTTGGGTTATGTGAGGGACAGACACTTTGTTCATCGGTCTTCAGATTTCTGAAATAGTACTTGATGAACTGAACTTAAGGAACTACACCCATGAGCCTCATCTGTGCCTGGACTTGATTTAGATGAGATTCTGGAATTTGAGCTGATGCTGTAATGAGGTGAGATTTGGGGGAGGGGCGCAGGAGAGGGTAGGAGGAGGGTGAGTCACTGAGGACCAGAGGGCAGACTGCAGTAGCCAGCCTTCAAGATGAGTGCCGATAATTCTTGCCTCCTGGTCTTCAGCCCGTGTGCAGTCTTCTCCCATCCTGGAGAGGGAGGCCCTGTGTAATCAATAGGACACTGCAGCAACGACAGGGAGTGACTACTGAGGCTTAGTCATAAGAGATGTTGCCATTTCCACCTTGCTCTCCTGGATCACTCGCTCAGGAGGAGCCAGCTGCAGACTGATGTTCATGAGAACACTGGAGCCGCTCTCTGGGGAGATCCCCATAGTGAGGAAGTGAGGCCTCCTGCTCACAGCTATGTGAGCAAGCTATCTTAGAAGTGGATCCTCCAGCCCTAGTCAGGCCTTCAGATGATGCAGCCTTACAAGGGACCTGAGCCACGGCTGACCTGCTAAGCTGCTCCCAGATTCCTGACCCACAGAAACTGTATATAATAACATGCTTCTTTCTTGCTTTAGGCTGCAAATTCTGGGGAGAATTTCTTATGCAGTCATGATAACAAATACACATTGCATGTTAATCTCACATGAAAGAGACAAAAAACACTGAATTCTAGTTAATGGTATATATGCTAAAATATTTAGGAGGAGGACTACAGATGTGTGCAATTTATTTTGAAATGCATCAGAAAATAAGATGGATTAACAAATGAATAAGGCTTCCCTGGTGGTTCAGTGGTAAAGAATCTGCTGGCAATGTAGAAGATCCAAGTTCAAACCCTGGGATGGGAAGATACCCTGGAGAAGGAAATGGCAACCCACTCCAGTATTCTTGCCTGGGAAATCCCAAGGACAGAGGAGCCTGGTGGGCTACCGTCCATGGAGACGCAAAGTGTCAGACACAACTTAGTGACTGAGCAGGCAATAAATGAATAGAAGGATGGATAGACAGAAATGTAACAAAGAATACAGAAATATGTTAATAGTAGAATTAGGAGGGGAGCTGTTCTCTTTAAAATTCTTTTTACTTTGCTGTATGTTTGAAAATTTTCACATTAAAATGTTAGGGAGAACTGCCTGAGTAATTTCTTAACTTGGGTGGTAGATAAGTGAGCGTTCCTTAGAGGATGATGATGTAAACTGTAGAGACAGGTCTCATATGCTCCTTAGTTTGTATGTTTCAGAATAATAACTATTTGAGTTCTGGAACATTTCATGCAAAGATGGGCACAGTAAAGGACAGAAATAGTATGGATCTAACAGAAGCAGAAGACATTAAGAAGAGGTGGCAAGAACATACAGAAAAACTATACAAAAAAGATCTTTATGACCCAGATAACCATGATAGTGTGATCACTGGACTAGAGCCAGACATCCTGGAAAGTGAAGTCAAGTGGGCCTTAGGAAGCATCACTACAAACAAAGCTAGTGGAGGTGATGGAATTCCAGTTGAGCTATTTCAAATCCTAAAAGATGATGCTGTGAAAGTGCGGCACTCAACATGCCAGCAAATTTGGAAAACTCAGCAGTGGCCACAGGCCTGGAAAAAGTCAGTTTTCATTCCAATCCCAAAGAAAGGCAATGCCAAAGAATGCTTGAACTACCACACAATTGCACTCATCTCACACACTGGCAAAGTAATGCTCAAAATTCTCCAAGCCAGGCTTCAACAGTACATGAACCAAGAACTTCCAGATGTTCAAGCTGGATTTAGAAAATGCAGAGGAACCGGAGATCAAATTTTCAACATCGTTTTATCATTGAAAAAGCAAGAGTTCCAGAAACACATCTACTTCTGCTTTATTGACTATGCCAAAGCCTTTGACTGTGTGGATCACAACTAACTGTGGAAAATTCTTCAAGAGATGGGAATACCAGACCACTTGACCTGCCTCTTGAGAAATCTATACGCAGGTCAAGAAGTAGCAGTTAGGAACAGACATGGAACAATGGACAGGTTCTATATTGGGAAAGGAGTACGTCAAGGCTGTATATTGTCACCCTGCTTATTTAACTTATATGCAGAGTGAAAGTGAAAGTCGCTCAGTGGTGTCTGACTCTTTGTGACCCCATAGATTATACAGTCCATGGAATTCTCTAGGCCAGAGTACTGGAGTGGGTAGCTTTTCCCTTCTCCAGGGGATCTTCCCAGTTCAGTTCAGTTCAGTCTCTCAGTCATGTCTGACTCTTTGTGACCCCATGGACTGCAGCATGCCAGGCCTCCCTGTCCATCACCAACTCCTGGAGTTTACTCAAACACATGTTCACTGAGTCAGTGATGCCATCCAACCATCTCATCCTCTGTCATCCTCTTACCATACCTTCAATCTTCTTCAGCATCAGGATCTTTTCAAATGAGTCAGTTCTTTGCATCAGGTGACCAAAGTATTGGAGTTTCAGCTTCAGCATCAGTCCTTCCAATGTATATTTAGGATTGATTTCCTTTAGGATGGACTGGTTGGATCTCCTTGCTGTCCAAGGGACTCTCAAGAGTCTTCTCCAACAACATAGTTCAAAAGCATCAATTCTTTGGCACTCAACTTTCTTTATGGTCCAACTCTCACATCCATACATGACTACTGGAAAAACTATACCTTTGACTAGATGGACCTTTGTTGGCAAAGTAACATCTCTGCTTTTGAATATGCTGTCTAGGTTGGTCATAACTTTTCTTCCAAGGAGCAAGCATCTTTTAATTTCACGGCTGCAGTCATCATCAGCAGTGATTCTGGAGCCCCCAAAAATAAAGTTTTTCACTGTTCCATTGTTTCCATTGTTCTGCCATCTATTTGCCACGAAGTGATGGGGCCAGATGCCATGATCTTCGTTTTCTGAATGTTGAGTTTTAAGCCAACTTTTTCACTCTCCTTTTTTTATTTTCATCAAGAGGCTCTTTAGTTCTTCTTCGCTTTCTGCCATAAGGGTGTTGCCATCTGCATATCTGAGGTTATTGATATTTCTCCCGGCAATCTTGATTCCAAGTTGTGCTTCCTCCAGTCCAGCGTTTCTCATGATGTACTCTGCATAGAAGTTAAATAAGCAGGGTGACAATATACAGCCTTGACATACTCCTTTTCCTATTTGGAACCAGTCTGCTGTTCATGTTCAGTTCTGTTGCTTCTTGACCTGCATTCAGATTTCTCAGGAGGTGGGTCAGGTGGTCTGGTAGTCCCATCTCTTGAAGAATTTTCCACAGTTAGTTGTGATCCACACAGTCAAAGGCTTTGGCATAGTCAATAAAGCAGAAGTGTTTCTGGAACTCTTTTGCTTTTTCGATGATAAAACGATGTTGAAAATTTGATCTCCGGTTCCTCTGCATTTTCTAAATCCAGCTTGAACATCTGGAAGTTCTTGGTTCATGTACTGTTGAAGCCTGGCTTGGAGAATTTTGAGCATTACTTTGCCAGTGTGTGAGATGAGTGCAATTGTGTGGTAGTTCAAGCATTCTTTGGCATTGCCTTTCTTTGGGACTGGAATGAAAACTGACTTTTTCCAGGCCTGTGGCCACTGCTGAGTTTTCCAAATTTGCTGGCATGTTGAGTGCCGCACTTTCACAGCATCATCTTTTAGGATTTGAAATAGCTCAACTGGAATTCCATCACCTCCACTAGCTTTGTTTGTAGTGATGCTTCCTGAGGCCCACTTGGCTTTGCATTCCAGAATGTCTGGCTCTAGGTGAGTGATCACACCATCGTGATTATCTGGGTTGTGAAGATCTTTTCTGTATAGTTCGCAACCAGGATCTTCCAAACCAGGGATCAAACCCAAGTCTCCCAGTTTGCAGGCAGATTCTTTACAAGCTGAGCCACAAGGGAAGCCCTATATGCAGAGTACATCATGCGAAATACCGGGCTTGATGAAGCACCAGCTGGAATCAAGATTGCCAAGAGAAACATCAATAACCAATAACCTCAAATACGCAGATGACACCACCCTTACGGCAGAAAGTGAAGAAGAACTAAAGAGCCTCTTGATGAAAGGGAAAGAGGAGAGTGAAAAGGTTGGCTTAAAACTCAACATTCAAAAAACTAAGATCATGGCATCTGGTCCTAATGTTTTCCATTTGGGAAACAATGGAAACATTGAAAGACATTATTGTCTTGGGCTCCAAAGTCACTGCAGATGGTGACTTCAGCCATGAAATTAAAATACGCTTGCTCCTTGGAAGAAAAGCTATGACCAACTTAGACAGCATATTAAAAAGTAGAGACATTACTTTGCCAGCAAAAGTGCATATAGTCAAAGCTATGTTTTTTCCAGCAGTCATGTACGGATGTGAGAGTTGGACTATAAAGAAAGCTGAGTGCTAAAGAATTGATGCTTTTGAACTATGGTGTTGGAGAAGACTCGAGAGTCCCTTGCACAGCAAGGAGAACAAACCAGTCCATACTAAAGGAAATCAATCCTGAATATACACTGGAAGGACTGATGCTTAAGCTGAAACTTCAGTACTTATGGCCACCTGATGTGAAGAACTGGCTTACTGGAAAAGACCCTGATGCTGGGAAAGATTGAAGGCAGGAGGAGAAAGGGACAACAGGGGATGAGATGGTTGGATGGCATCACCAACTTGATGCATATGAGTCTGAGCAAGCTCTGGGAGTTGGTGATGGCCTGGCATGCTGCAGTCCATGGGGTCACAAAGAGTTGGACACAACTGAGCAGCTGAACTGAACTGACCTGTAACCGACTGTGAACAATCAATTGAGATAACTCACTATCTTCAGAGTAGTCTAATAACTATTACTTGAATGGCTGAGTGAGGTGACTAGGTGAGTAGTCCTGAGGGAGACCAAGGGAGGGTGTGGAGCCAGTGAGAGATCTGGGGACTCAGAGGGGTCTGGGGTGGGACCCAGGGGATAGAGAATGGGACCTTCTTGACAGCGGCCACAGAAGAAATCTGGGAATCATGCCAGGGACTAAGTCGACCTAGCTACTCTGCCAGCGAGGCTGATGAGGCCGAGGGGACGGTGACAGACAGGAAGTCTCCTCCCCAAATGCCATGAAGCCTTCTGGGGCGGAGGAGGGGGAAACGAATCCCTGATGGCTTTCTGCCCCCAAAGTGACCAGGCTGTGAGTGACAGTCCTCGAGATAACCAGCCTTAAATTTCACCGAAAAGCATCAGGTGAGATTAGATTGAATGTATCACCTCTAGAGAAGTAATTTTCTCCATAAGCCTCTGTCTCCTCTAAGTTGCAAAATGGTAATAAAATATTTAAAACCTCCGAAGGCAGGAGGGATTTCAGTTACTCATATTTCTGTCAAAGTATATAAATATAGATTCTAATACACATTCATATATATTCATGTATATGTACACACACACACACACGCACACACACATTCATTGCAGAGGTACTGACTGATATGGGTGGATGGGCACAAAATCTGAAGGGATTTGTACCAAAAAGTCAACAGGGGGCAGTCCAGATGGTAAGGATGAGATCTTTCACTGTTTTCTGTTTATCCCAATTGTTTTTTCACAATTGATAATGTTCCACTTTAGAATTGGAGAAAATAAGCAAAAACTGAGCCCCATCCTCCTGTCCATGAGCCCATCCCCGAAGCCTCCACGGAAGCGCCCCTGAGTACCTTGTTTGATGATGGGAACCCCGTGGGCAGTGCCATCCACCATAAAGGAGAACATCTTCCCGCTGGCACTCATGGGCCGCTTGTGAGAGGCAGGCGGGACCACGGTGGGCCTGGGGAAGCCCTGGGACCAGCTCCTCTGCACTGGCACCGGCCGGACGCCCGGGTGGAAGGGGACCTGCGGTGGCGAGGGTGACTGGTTCGGCTGCTGTGTGGCCCGAGATGGCTGTGGCCGGGGCCAGGGCGCTGGGCCCATCGCCCATGGGAAGGAGACCTGCAGGGGCAGACAAGAGGGTCAGGGGAGGTTACAAGCAGCTGGGGTGGTCCCCACCCTTCTGTCCCAGCGACGTGATTGCTGTCCTAGGTTTCATCATATAAGTCACTTCCTCCAGGAAGCCTTCCCAGACTCTCCCCAAATCTGGGATGGTGATCTCCACATGGGTCACATGGCACATCACTGCACCACCATTTGTTGGGTGCAGCCTTCATGCCAAGCACCCTACCAAGAGATTTGCATCCATTACCTCATTTAATACACCTAACACTCTGTGATGAGCCTGAGGCTGAGTAAGACTTAGTGACCTTCCCAAGATTGTAGACTTGGTAGTGAGTGGCTGAGTTGGTAGAATGCCATCTCTAAGACATAAGAGCGTTTTGTCCATCTTGCTCAGCACTGTATCCTCAGCACCTAGAATAAACCCTTGGTGCATACAGAGTAAGCCCTCAAATATCGGTTGAGGACTTCCCTAGTGGCCCAGCCGTTAAGAATCTGCTTGCCAATGCAGGGTACACAGGTTCAATCCCTGCTCCGGGAAGATGCCACATGCTGCAGGGCAACTAAGCCCGTGCTCCACAACTACTGAGCCCATGCTCTAGAGCTCTCGAACCACAACTAATGAAGCCTGTGTGTCTAGAGTCCATGCCCTGCAACAAGAGAAGCCACTGCGATAAGCCCACACAAGGCAACTAGAGAGTAGCCCCCCACACCATAACTAGAGAAAGCCCGCAGACAGCAATGAAGACCCAGTGTCACCATTAATAAATATTGTTTTAAAAAGTACCGGTTGAAAGAATGAATTGACAAATCTCCGAGACTCAAGCCCAGCTCTCCAGGACCCCACGGCCTCTTTCTTTCCATCCACACTGCGTGTCTTTCTGGCATTCCTACTACATCTGTCCCCCAAAGCCAAGAGCTCTGGGGTGGCAGCTGGCTCATTAGCTTGAGATCCTCAACACCCACCCTATTCTTGGCAGATACTCCATAAATATCTATCGAGGGACCCCAGCAGATGTTTGTAGCTACTTTCAACAGAGAGCACATCAAGATCTGTCTAAACTGGGAGAAGCAAATGCTGAGAGAGGTGCTGACACCTGGCTTTGTCTTGGCTTGATGCTGTCATGGCGGTTTCTCCCCTTGCCTAGTGGTTAAGACATGACGTCATGAGTGCTACCACTTATTGTACTTTACTCATATTCCTCACAATAGGGGGAGGAGATCTCTTTATGCCCGGATTACAAATGAGGCTGGGAGGGGTTAAGGCAGGGGTCCCCAGCCTCCGGGATCTAATGCCTGATGATCTGAGGTGGGGCTGATGTAATAATAATATAAATAAAGTGCACAATAAATGTAACGCACTTCAGTCATCCCGAAACCATCCCCCAGCCCACCCCCCTGCCACCTGGGTCCATGGTAAAATTGTCTTCTATGGAACTGGTCCCTGGTGACCAAAAGGTTGGGGGACTGCTGGGTTAAGGAACTGATCAAGCTCAGGTGATGGTGGAGGGGGTGGTCGGATTGGGGTCTGATGAGCTCTTTCCCTCTTGGTTTCTCTCTCCTTTCTTATCACCCATCCCCACCCCTCCCCCTAGACTCCTGGAAGAAAAAGCAACACACTTTTCAAGTAAGAAGCTAAGTTTAAAGGTTCGCCGCCTGTGTGGGGTCACGTGTCTCTTTCCCCAGACAGGGACACATAATGAGAAACAGGACAGAAGGCTTCCGAAATAGGAGCACTGGCAGACAGAACTTCCTAGAACTCCAGCTGGACCGTGTTCAAGAGGAAGTTTCTCCACTCGCTTGGGCTCCCAAACCAGTCTTTTAGCTACAGCTTTTCCCAGCCAAGTCAAGAATCCGGTGAATTCCTCCAAAGGCTTTTTTTGGAGTCAGTGAGAGCAGTGTTCGAGGAAATTAAACTCCAATTGTCTGGGGACGCCTGGCCCAGCACTTTTTTGGGGGGGCTGCATCGCGCCTTAGTTGCGTCATGCCGGATCTTTTGTGGTTGCGAGCGGACCCTCTAGTTGTGGCGCGTGGGCTCTCCGGGTATGGCACTCAGGCTTAGTTCCCCGCAGCATGTGGAACCTTAGTTCCCTGACCAGGGATCAAACCCCAGCCTCCTGCATTGCAAGGTGAACTCTTAAGCACTGGACCACCGGGAAGTCCCTGCTCCAGCATTTATAATGACACTGGCCCTGGGCTTCCTTGGTGGCTCAGAAGGTAAGACTGTCTGCAATGTGGAAGATTCGGGCTCCATCACTGGGTTGGGTAGATACCCTGGAGAAGGGAATGACTACCCACTTGCCTGGAGAATTGCACGGACAGAGGAGGGTGGCAAGTTACAGTCTATGGGGTCACAGAGCTGGACAAGACTGAGCGACTAACAGCCAGCCTCTAGGCCCTACTGACACCTGTTTCAGGAATGGACTTGGTGGTGTTCCAGAACTCCACTACCTTACATGTAGATTAAAATTTCTCTCCACTGTGGACACCTCTGTCTCTACCTAAGCTCTCTTCTTTTCTCTCCTTTCAGAAGCTGAGATGCCCTGCTCCTGCCTGTGCTGACTTCTCCATCCATCCTCTCCCTTCCTCTTCTCTGGGGCTGTCTCATCTCAATCATTCCTATCATTTTTTCCCATTGATTTAATCAAGTTTTAGAGAATGAATGGGCTGAAGGTGGGAAGGGGTAAATTCAAGTGTGTTCTATCCTCTGCTAGCTAGAAAACAAATCTAGAGACCACAGGTAGTGGTGGAAGAATTTCCTTTCATGCTGAGATGCTCAGGTAGCTGTGCCTCCCTGCCCACTAACTGCCAGGCTGCTAAAGGGAGTGGTCACATCTCACTCCTCAAGTGAGAACAGGCCAGAACCCACTCGGCTCTTTGGACATTTCAGGAATCTCTCTCCCAATCTCAGTCCATTGCTGTGGGTGGGGCTCAGCCATCAGCCAGTCACACTCCTTGGTGCACTGATTGGTGCACTGGTGGGGCAAGTGATCCAATCAGAGCCAAGCAGACCCAAGAGAACTTGGCTGGACACCAGGGTCTGGAGTGCCCTGGCTGGACTTAAGAGTGCAGCCAGCATGAAGGAGTGGAGCCCAGTCAGGGAGAGAGAGAAGTTGTTTCTTATTTTCAAAATTGTGGTAAGTAACCTATGTGTATGTGCTCAGACTCTCAGTCATATCCAACTCTGCAATCCCGTGACTGTAGCCTGTCTGGCTCCTCTGTCCATGGGATTTTCCAGGCAAGAACACTGGAGTGGGTTGCCATGCCCTCCTCCAGGGGATTATCCCAACCCAGTGATTGAACTCATATCTCTTATGTCTCCTGCACTGGCAGGAGGGTTATTTACCACTCCAGTTCATCCTAAAGGAGATCAGTCCTGGGTGTTCATTGGAAGGACTGATGTTGAAGCTGAAACTCCAATACTTTGGCCACCTGATGTGAAGAGCTGACTCATTGGAAAAGACCCTGATGCTGGGAAAGAATGAGGGCAGGAGGAGAAGGGAACGACAGAGGATAAGATGGTTGGATGGCATCACTCAATGGACAGGGGTTTGGGTGGACTCCGGGAGCTGGCAATGGACAGGGAGGCCTGGCATGCTGCGGTTCATGGGGTTGCAAAGAGTCAGATGCGACTGAGCAACTGAGCTGAACTGAACTGAGCATCACCTGGGAAACCCAAAACTTTTATGAATAGGTTTAATAATAGTGGTTTACATGTGAAGTGAAGTCATTTGGTCGTGTCCGACTCTTTGTGACCCCATGGACTGTAGCCTACCAGGGTTCTCTGTCCATGGGATTTTCCAGGCAAAAGTACTGGAGTGAGTTGCCTTTTCCTTCTCCAGGGGATCTTCCTGACCCAGGGATCGGACCCAGGGATCGAATGCAGGTCTCCCGCATTGTGGGCAGATGCTTTACCCTCTGAGCCACCAGAGCTTGATTTTTTTGTTTGTTTTGCTGATTTCCTAGACTTAAGAAGGTAATGGGGAAAATCTTAACAGCGCAGATGACAAAAGAGCATGTTGTGCCTCACCCATTATAAGTGGCACACAAAATTGAGGGAACATTCCTCTAGTACTTAAAAACTACCATCTGATGCAGGAAAAAAAAAAAAGTCATTTCACTGATGAATGTGCAAAGTTCCAACGTCTTTCTTTTTTACCTGTATTACTCATAAATGCAAATATATCCAAAATACCCCCAAATATCTACAAGTGCTCAGGTTGGGAACTCTCGTATTCATCCGTTACAACAAGAAATTGGCTATGGATACAAGAATTCAACGGAAGTCAATGAAAGCATTCTGTGAGACTCAGCTGGCTGTGTGGAATTTACAGGAAAGAGTACTGCATTTCTCATTATTTGGAAAGAAGGTGTTCACATTCTTGACACTCCTGACGTCATTAAACCTATGCTATTCGTGTGCATCATCTACATTTTTCAGAGAGCTGGTTGTTAAACATTTACTAGCCAGTCGCTGTCTGTGCCAGGCACTCAGCAGAGTGCCTGGTACTTACGATAGGTGTTCACTGCTGACTGACCTGAACAGTTGGCAAAAGTACTGTAAGTAAAAAGGTCTTTGATTCTGGGGCTGGGACGGGGGAGGGGGATACCTGCTAAGCCTGGAGAATCTTGTAATAGCAGACAGTAAAGAAGTGCCCAGAGCAAAAGTATGGGGAGATGCTTAAGGGCACGGCAACCAGCCTGAAAGAGCTCCCAGAGGCCGAGGCTGGAAGAATTTGAGCAACAAAACAGATAATGAGGGACATCCCTGCTGGTTCAGTGGTTAAGAATCCGCCTTCCAATGCAGAGGACACAGGTTCAATGCCTGGTTGGGAAACTAAGATCCCACATGCCATGGGGCAACTAAGTCCATGCACAGCAACAGGAGAAGCCCTCAGGCTGCAGTGGAGACCTACTGCAGGCAAAACAGAAATAGAAAAGAAGGGCTCATGACCCAGAGTGTAAAATACACCGAGTCCACGCTGACATAGATGTGTGAGTGAGTCAACACATGAAGCAGGGAGAAGAGACCATCTTCCTTACAGAAGAATCTAGCACATGTAGATGTTGAGCTTAATTCCCACAGTCTGGAAGGCCTGGGGGTGGGGGTGACAGGGCAGGGGAGAGGCATACTGACCACAGCATGGAGGAGCCATGGATCTCAAAAGACAGGACGGAGACTGCAGAACACAGTTACTAGCTCTCAGAAGCTCGGGGAGGGGCTATTTGGTGCTGGGCAAACGGCTTTTTTTCTGATGCGGAAGGTGAAGCTCCAGTATTTTGGTCATCTGACGCAACTCATTGGAAAAGTCCCTGATGCTGGGAAAGATTGAGGGCAGAAGGAGAAGAGTGTGTCAGAGGCTGAGATGGCTGGATGGCATCACCAATGCAAGGAACATGTACTTGGGCAAACTCTGGGAGATGGTGAGGGACAGGGAGGCCTGGTGTGCTGCAGCCCATGGGGTCAAAAAAAGCTGGACATGACTGGGCAACTGAACAACAACAACAACAAATGGCTTTTTACCTCAACAGCTCCCAGGATGTCACCGTAACTCAAAGTGGGGTAGTAATTCTATGTCCCCAAGAAAAAGGTAAATTATGTTCAGGATCTTCAATGTGAAAAATCAAGATGATACATTCAGAACACAGAACCACCAAGCTGTACATTACTTTTAGGTTTTAGCACTTAAAAGAGGTCCCGGCACTTCCCTGGGGGGGTCCAGTGGTTGAGAATCTGCCTGCCAGTGCAGGGGACATGGGTTTGATCCCTGATCCAGGAAGATCCCCATGCCTCCGGGAAACTGAGCCTGTGGGCCACAACTACTGAGCCCGTGCTCTGCAACAAGAGAACCCACCTCAATGAGAAGGCCAAGCACTGCAACAAAGGGGAGTCCCTGCTCGCCGCAACTAGAGAAAGCCTGTGTGCAGCAATGAAGACTCAGTGCAGCCAAAAAACAAAAATAATTAGGTCCCTTTGAGCTGTTCAGAAAAGTCATTCATTTGGATTTTGGGGTTAAAGGAGACCTGATCCATCTAATTTTTCCATTTTTTTTGTAAATCTTCAATCTTACAGTTCTTCCTTTCAAGTTCTAATTAGCTTTCTGGTTGGTTCATAAAATGGGAAATAGAATCTAACCAGAAAACAGCTGGGTGTTTGCAAATAGCTTTCACTACCCCTAGACTTGACCTCTTTCAGTTCGGTCTTGCCCAATCGAGAGACTGAATGCAAGAGTGAATGACCATCGACCAAGTAAAGAGAAGAGAAGCAGCAGTGTGGTTCAAGTTTGGTAAACCAGGGTGTGCTCTGCCAGAGGAGCCAGGAGGCAGCCACGCTGATCCCCAGATTCCTGGCTGAGTCTGGGTCCTGTCTCTCCAGGGTGCTAAGCCTTCCACCTGCGCTCCTGTCTCCACCCCACCCACCAAGGTTGTCCATAGACCTCGGGGGATGACACAGTCCTCAAGAGTCCTCCTGTTTGAGTTTTTGCTGAGGACCCTGTGCCTGAGACCATCTGCAGCCCCCTGCCCTCTACTTCACTGGCCATGAGAAGTCGCCTTTGATATGAAACATGTGATGGTCTCAGGACTTCTCATCCCATCAGCAGGTCCCCACAGGACCTGTAAGAGCATGGTGTAGATGAAATCCTATGAGGTCAGGTTGGAGATGACAAAGCTTGACTAGCAAGAGGTTTCGTTCTGAAGAGGACCTTGCTCTCTGGTCATTCCCTCTACCGCCAGCCAGCTCCTCAACCCCATGTACAGTAAGGCCACATCCTCCTCAAGGCTGGGCTCTAGTCAAGATCCAAGCCACGCCGAGGAAGATGATGGCTCCTCCTCTGGAGCTGCCAGTCTGGAGCATGCTGGTGCTGATGGTGGCCACCTTCCTGCAGGTGAGGCGGCAAGAGTCTGCCAGAGACTGGGAAGCTGGCAGAGCAGAGTCAGATTCCTGACCATCGCTTGGGCACCTGAGCCTGAAGCTGCAGCTTTTGGCCTTTTCGGTTACATGAGCTATTTTTTTCCCCCTAGGGTAGTTTAAGTTAGTTTTATGACACTTGCAACCAGTAAAATTTTCTGGACAATATATTTATTGAGACTTTGGCATAAGCGTCACTATGTGCTCTATGTCCTATGAACACTATGGTGAGACTCTATGGTACTCAGAATGAAAGCTGTCATAAGTTGTTTGTCATGTTCAAATAAAATCCACCAGTCTGTACTCATGCACCAAATTTAAACCTATAAAAGTAAAGCAGTAGCCCCAGAGAAGAATGATTTAAGACCAAGGAATCAATAATAAGACAAGTACTAAAGCACTGCCTAGAGAAACTTTGAACAAATAAATAGTTCTTCAGCTACAGCAGGCTTTGGACTATAAACCCCAAATTTCTTCTTCAGAAATTACCTAGGGAAGACATTCCAACCCCAAATTTCTTCTTCAGAAATTACCTAGGGAAGACATTCCACAGTTTTATTTATTTATTTCTGACCTCACTACTTGGCTTTCAGGACCTTAGTTCCCAGACCAGGGATTGAACCTAGGCCACCAGAGTGAAAGTGCTGAATCCTACCCACTGGACCACCAGGGAATTCCCAACATTCCACAGTTTTAAAAGAAAACTTTCCAGTTGAAGAAACAGGTAAAACTTAAAATATGCAGTAAACTTACAGTATGCAGTAAACTTACAATATGCAGTAAAAAAAAAACTTACAACTTATAATATATATAACTCTGTTATATATAATATTCTAATATCTAGTACATTTATCAGATATATGTCAATGTAATTATACTATTACTATATGTGCAAATACACGTATATGTGGATGTATATTTACTTGCATTTATTTATTTATGGCTATGCTGGGTCTTTGCTGCTGCACATGGGCTTTCTCTAGTCGTGAGTGGGCTTCTCATTTTGGGGGCTTCTGTTGTTGCAGAGCACAGGCCCTAGAGCAGATGGGCTTCAGTAGCTGTGGTGCACAGGTTTAATTGCTGCAAGCAGGCTTTCTCCAACTGCAGTGAGTGGGGGTTACTCTCTAGTTGCATTACACAGGCTTTTCCTTGTAGTGGCTTCTCTTGTTGCAGAGCATGGGCCCTAGGTGCACAGGCTTCATTAACTGTGGCTTGAAGGCTCTAGATCCCAGTGGGTTCAGTAGCTGTGGCGCATGGGCTTAGTTGCCCTGAGGCATGTGGGATCTTCCTGGACCAGGGACCGGACCTGTGTTCCCTGCATTGGAAGGCAGATTCTTAACCACTGGACCACCAGGGAAGTTCTATTTGTGTATATTTAGAACCACATATTCCAGTTATTTTTTTAAGAGGTGATGAAAAGATTGCTCAAAATCTGTTTTTTCAGCTCACCTATTTTTTGTTGTTGTTGTTATTTCTCAGCAAACTAAGTAAGCAATTAACGAGCACAGCTGCCAGCAGTGGGGCTTAATCTGACTGAGTTCTTTCTCTCCAGCTTTCCCTCTATTTTTAGTTCTTCTTTCAGAAACCAGTAAAAGAGACCATACAGAAATCAAGTAAACTAAAAGAGACCATACAGTGTAATGCAGAGGCTAGTAAACATTTTCTGTAGAGCCAGACAGTAAATATTTCCAACTCTGTGTGCCATACGATGTCTTTCCCGTTTACTCTGCAGTCACAGCAGACAGCATAGGGAATATGGAAATAAAGGGGGTGCTTGTGTTCCATTTGGCCCTGGGCCTAGTTTGCCAACCTCTGGGTAAAGAGCTGGGGATCTGGCATGAAACAGAATCTGGTCCAGCTTCCCGTTCTGCTCCTTACATCTGTGTGACCCTGACGAGTCTGCTATTTGTGTGCCTCGTCTGTAAAATAGGGAGGAGAACAGCTATTTCTTAGACTGGTGAGAAGCAGGTGAGACAGAGCACATGGAATGCTTGCAGCACTTCCTGGTCTGTAATAAACGAGCATCAAACATTTGCCATCAGGTATCATCATCATCAAGAAAGAGGGCAACTAAATGTGTCCAGGGGAGACGAGGAAATGAGGGTTCGATCCCTGGGTCGGGAAGATCCCCTGGAGGAAGAAATGGCAACCCGCTCCGGTATTCTTGCCTGAAAAATCCTATGGACAGAGAAGCCTGGCTGGCTACAGTCCATGGGGTCACAAAAGAGCCAGACATGACTGAGTAGCAGCAATAGCCCAATAACCCTGGTGAAAAATTAGTGAGGCCAAACCAGGAAGCCAATATTGAAAATGCATTTTCTTCTATTACCAGTGGCTTTCGCTTTTACCCATATGATGGATCATTCCTTGTCAGGCATGTGAAATTGCAGGTTGAACTGGGAATTGTGAGACCTCCCTTAACCAGCGGGCAGTGGAGGAGCTGCCTGGGCTCACATGGTACCGTGATGCTTCATGCTATTAGGAAAAAGCCTCCAAGGGACTCAGGAGAGGTAGCTTTTAATCCTGGCTCTGGGTCTATATGACTGATACCTAACCTTGGGGAAGTCACTGTAAC